>NC_092587.1:63270000-63895000 GCF_047663525.1 Anas platyrhynchos
TACATTTTATTTTCTTGAGCTCTGGGAGTTATTCTGGACCCCAAATAATACGATTGGTAAAACCTCCATCCACTTCAACTGGGTTACCTGGCACAATTTTCGTATTTGTCCTTCCAATGTTTAATTCATCCTTTCTGCCTTGCCACTACGTTGTGGCCTCCATGGGTTATGTAAATCCCATTTTATGTTCAATATCCTAGCTATTTCTTTAATGAGTATTGCCACAGGGGGAGGCCCCCTACCTGATGACATCCCTTCAGTTACTGCAAGTCTTGGGATTATTTCTATCAGTAGGCACTTTACTAACACAGGAAAGCCTCAGGCCAACAACAAAAAAAAAAGTGTCCCCACACACAAATAAGTATCTATATTGATTGCACCCAGTAACTCATAAAAATCAATTTGCCAGTACTCACCAGGAGTAATTCCCTTCTTCACGTCTCCAGGAGGAGGTTTTATTTGTATTTTAGGATTATTTTTAAGTCAGAGTTCATATTTTTGAGTTATGCTCTCAAGAATTAGGAACATTTTTGCTCCAATGGCACACTTTGTGACATTTTCTGCTACAGCGTCAGCTCCCATGTGTTTTCCAATGAACTTGTGTCATCAATTGTCTCGTAACAATACTTGTCCATGAGCAGTAACCCACCATCCATTTGAATCTTTAACACTTTAATAATTCGGCCAGTTTAATTCCTTTTTTTTTTGTATTTTCTGATGTCATTATCGACGTCTTTCTGGTAGGTAATAAAAGATTTATAGTGCTAACTGAAGCTGCTTGCTTAGCTGCCTCGTCTGCTTTTCGATTTCCTCTTACGGTGTCTGAACTGCCACTTCAATGCACTTTGCAGCGTATCGCTGCTACTTCTTTGGGCTTCTGTACACCCTCAAGTAGTTTCAAAATCTCATTCCCATATTTAACCAGGATGCCTTGTGAGACAACAGTGCAGTCTCCTTCCACATAGCAAGTGCATGTGTCACTCCAAAAGCATACTTTGAACCTGTTTGGGTATTCACTCATTCCTCTTTGGCCAACTCCAGAGCTCTTGTGAGTGCTATTAATTCACCTTTTTGTGCAGAGGTATTATATGGAAATATTCCTACTTTCTTCGGTTAATGTCACCACTGCATATCCTTTTTTTCTCTCTCTGTGCACCATGTAACCGCCTCCATCAGTGCTCCATTTTTTTTAATTGTTATTATTTTTAATCTAGTTTTATTTGTATTGTTTTTCCTTACCAGTTTTGCTCTTGGCTTGAATACTGCTTTTACTGGTACCCACTGACTTTGCTCTCCCAGGCTTCCTGGTTGCCCACACAAATGGTACTACTGCATCCTTGATTGGAGTTGGTAGGTGATTCTTCAGTTTCTATGTAACAAATATACTTGTGCCTGCCAGGCATTATTTTCAGCAATATGTACTTGGATTTTTTCCTTTCTCAAAATTTATCTCAGCACGCAGTTTATTTAATATGTCTTGTCCTAACAGAAGCAAGGGACATTCCGACAAGTATAAAGATTCGTGAGTCAAAACTCATTTCTCAATTTCACATGTAATTGGTTGCAAAAAGGATTTAACCTCTTACTTTCCCATGGCCCCAATCACTGGCACGGAGAATTTACTCAGTGGTCCTTTGCAGCTTTACTGCTGAATAAGTGCCTCCTTACAGTTCAAAATTTACAATTTAATTCCCCAACTTTACTGGAAATGGGGGCTCTGCTGGGGTACCAGATAGTTCTGCCCCCAGTCCCCTTCAATCTGATTCTTCCATGCCAATCATTAATAAGCCCTCTTTGGGAACACTTGTTAATTTTGGCTCTCTGGGTTAGTTCAGTTCTCCCAATGCCCCTCCTCCTGACAATATACACGCTGATTTAATCCCAGCGAGTCAGATGGATGAGGGAGAAATGTTATATATCTCCCTCGCCCTCATCCTCTGCCTCGATTTCCCACCATCCTGCCTCTTCCTTCTTTTTGAAATCCCTTACCACATGACAACATTTGGGCTTGAACCACAGCTGTTGCAAGCACACTTGTTTGCATTTTTTCTTTCTTGTTTCTCTTTTTGTCTTCTCTCCCTTTCTACTTAATCTCGATTATTCCATACCTTATAAGCTTTCTCAGTTAATTGAGAAATAGGCATTCATGAAACTCCATCTACTCTCTGCAACTACTTCAAGATATCAGGGGTTGATTGCACTATAAACAGCATATTAAATGTTACTTTGCCTTAGCATCAGGATTTAAATCTGCCTGTTTCCTAGCTACTTCACATCGTCTTTCATAAAATACTGATGTTTCCTCATTAGGAGGACCCTGAGTTACTTGGTATAATTTAGAAATGTTCCTAGGCTTTCTTATTCTGTGTTTAATTCCATACAAAATTACCTGCTGATACTGTTTTACAAGCATTTTACCTCCATCTGTATTCAGATCCCAGGGAGGTTCTTGTTCTGGCATTACAGCTCCGGCCTTTCCCTTGCATTAATCCTCCTATTTTCCTTGTTAGCTTTCTCCACCACCAGCAGTCACTCTTCTGGAGAAGGAGGGCATTTAACAAAACCTGCATATCTTTCCAGTCAGGATTGTGTTTAAGCACGATCGTTTGAAATATTCTGTATACCTTCTCAGGATTTTCTCAGTAGGAACTGGCTGACTCTTTCCAATTTATTAAGTCAGAAGACAAAAAACGGTACCTTTACAAAAAATGGCAATACTGCAGGTCCTTCTGCTTCCCAAAGCAGAACAGTTTTGTGGGTACCAAGTGGTTTCCCACCAAACTGGCACCCATTATGGCTTTTCAAGACACTCTTTATATAATCCCTTATCAATACATTTCCATGTTTTACGCTCCCCTAGGCTCCCACTGGTTACCTAATCACCACCCTGCTGACATACCAGGATCATTCTGCGCATCCTCAGGGAGGAAGGATCCCCTGTTGGGCCAGGGTCTCCCGGGTTAGGGGTGTGATTTTTACTGTTATGATGAGGACAGTTCACAGACAGTTCACATTAGAATACTCCTCATCTTTGTGTTTCAGCCAACTATTCATATTATGTTGATTGGTGATGTATTCAAGGGCATAGCCAGGATGTTTCCCTCAAGAATGTCAACATAATGTTCTTCCTAATTAGCAGTTCCTCAGTTAATCATCCATTAGACATCTCCAAGGCCTGGGTCATCTTGCCCTTTCCTCAAAGTACTTATTTTATCTCTGTCACTTAAAACGGGGTTAACTAGCTACTGTTATCAGTTGCAAGAGGTTTTTCCTCCTCAGTCCTGACTGGTTGAGAAAGTTTTGACACAATATTCTCCCACAGAAAGTAGGACATTTTGGTTAATGTAAAACTTTTTGCCAATGCACACTGACTACCCAAGGTGGACTTGACAGGTAAAAGGATGAGTGACAGGAATGGACACTTGGATGGATGTGGCCCAGAATTGCTTCTTTCAGGGCAGCAGAGGTACTTGTCTGAGAGCTGGGAGATCATAGCCCATCTGCTACATGCCAGCATTTTTCCAGGATTGTTAGCACTGGACCTACACTCTGCCAGGTCAGTGAGTGAAGAACTGTTTGATCCAGACCTGATCCAGGCTCATGTTTGTATTCTATCAAATTAGCCAGCCTATAGATAGGTCACTGAATTCAAGCTAGCCTTGTACCAGCTGCAAGAGAAAATTTTGACTGAGCAGTAAGCTTGGTACGAGTACCAAGTTAACTTCTCCAAAATGCTAGAATATGCTTGCCCCAGTAGTGTGGCCATTCCTGGTCAGCATATGGGCTGTGGTAGCTGGAGAATTTTGGGGACTCCAGACTTGAAGCCCTACAAGTGGACTCATTTGCTGCATCCCCAGCTTTCAGCCTGACCTGGCACAGAGATATGAGTTCGGGTGATGCAGGTCGCAAGGAGTGCCCCCACCCCTTTTGATTTTGCAGCTATTTTGGGTGAACCAGGTGCAAGCTAACGTGCACTGTTCTTGCAGACAAAAACATTTTTTTTAAGTCTAAATTTTATTCTGGCCCTAAACAGCTCCAGCCTTGGAAAACTTGACATTTTTCATTAAGCAACATCTTTGCTGCCCAACCAGTGCTGCTCACGCTGGAGCTCTGTGGCTGCAAGCACTGTTTTAGGGCAGAAAGAGCAACTCTCTGCTTGTTTTTGCCAGCGCTCCCTGCCGCATCTGACTGCATGAGGCAGGAACAGCCCAAACGTCATGCCAAGGGTGCTTTTTGCCATCAATTATTCCCCATTAGAGAAGTGTGAGCACAGTCATTTAGTTTAACAGGGATGAACTGCCTTTCAAGCTTTTTCCCCTGCAGCAACAGCCCGGCCTGCGAGCTGCATTTCAAATGACTTTGGCTCTTCCTCTTAGCATGTTTCCTCAGCTCAGGCTACAGGGCTGGAGCAGCTTTGGCTGGGAGCAAGGAAAGCATGTTGGGCCTGGGAACTTGTGTTTGGGGCTGGGGCTAGAAAGCTTGTGGGGGACTTTAAAACCAAGATATTCAAATGTTTGCTTTCAGCGTTTGGATCTGACAGCAGCCAGCATCTTTCTCTGGGCTGTGCTTCGCAATCCTGAAGGGGCAGGAACAGCAAAGTACATGTATGTGCTTAAATTAAGCGATGCATGCAAGGGTTAAACTTGCTTCTGAGCAGCTTGAACGTGAGGGTTAGTTTTTATGGAGGAAAAGGGAGTAATCTGAAATAAGTGCTGGAAATCAAGAAGGAGGTTTGCAGCCCAGAAAGAGCCTCCGGGGTGAAATGTCAAAGCCAAGTGCATTTTCTGGTCTCAGTATAGTTTTGAGATAATCCCTTTCGTTGCATTAACAGCCCCTGAATGGAGCAGTATTTCTTCCATGCTTTGACAGGCAGCTTTCAGGCAGCCCTTTTCCTAGCTGCTCTGCTATATATGCATGCATCTGGATTCTTATCTGAGCTGAGCTCCGGAGTAACTGCTCTCAGATCAGTGGGTTTACTCCAAGCTTGTGTGCACGTGACTGAGATTAAATCAGTTTTAAAAAAAAGCAAACAACGACCCCACGAGATCTGACATCCTCAAAATAGGCCTTAAAAAATGAGAGGAAGGTATCTTTTCCATGTCTTTCTCCCACCTGGGTATGCCTTGGTTGGCCAGAGGAGGTTAGTGCCGCTGCCCTGGCTCCCAGGAGGCAGCCGAGCGCTGGCATCGCATCGCTCACCGTGCCTCCTTCCTGCAGCTCAGCCTGCGCTGCCCACGCGCTCCTCGCTGGAGTGCAAAACTGTGCTGTGCGAGCTCACAGTTCGGAAAATACAGTCAAATGTGTGACTAAAACACGCCTCGGCTTTCGGGAGCGTTTTGCAGCAGGAGGGCTCCCCGCGCTTCCCAGAGGAGGAGGTAAGATGGTTTCCAGCGCGGGCAGATTGCTGCAGCAGAGCACGCCAGCAAGCCTGGGCTGCAGCGCTAACCACAGCGTGTCTCCGGTGAGACACCGTCGCCAACAGCCAAGTGCAGCGAAGCCGCTCTTGACTTCTTAATGAAAAATGAGGTGCCACGTCCAAATCGGGAGAGAGGAATAACGGCGTAAGCGTCAGCAGTAACAGCTTCGGCTGGGGAAAGGAGCCATAATGGCCCAAGAAAAGGTTGATTTTGTGATCTAATTGCTGAAGAAGTGTTTGCAAATATTAATTATCTGCTGTTTTGGCTTGTTTTAATTGGGCATTATGTGTAGCGCACCGTGGGAGATGGGGTCTGCGTGCCACCTCATTCCCATCTGTTTGTGCCTCCTCTCACTTCCTTGCAGGTGGAACAATATTAACAAGCTGCAGAAATTATGGACAAAAACCTGCCATTGCACAGCTCCCTGTGTGCCATCTGCCAGAAACACTTGTAAGTGGTGCACAGAGTTTGCCTACCAAGTGCAGCCCTGCCCTCATTGTAATTCAGGGCCTTACCAAGGTACCGCTTCTGTACAGTAAGAGTCCAAAACCTGAGGAATTATGAAACCTGGGGGTTTGTGTGCCAAGCAGAACCTCTTGTGGGAGCTCTCCTGCAGCATCATTGAATTTCTGAAGCCACAGGTTCTTCTGTAATAAGTATTCTCATTGTGAGCCTGTGCTAAAGCTTCCTGTGTTACCTGTTCCTCGGGTCCTGCCTTGAATCTGACCCCAGGGCTGATCTGTCACAGACTTTGCACAGTGGGGGACAGCTGCTGTAGCAAGTTGTTCCCTATTCTACGGAAGAAGAACAAAAAAGCATAAGCAGTTTAACAATAATCCAGTGGAAAATATACTTAAAAATAATAACGGGTTGGGGATTTTGCTTGTTTTCCACTGCTTTGTTTTGACTACATATTAGATTAGAAAGGTGCTGGTATGACAGGGGATGACAATGCCAGAACAAAAACTTTTCAAAGAGAAATGGCTCCCTTAGCTCCCTAGGAAATGCTACAGTTAACAAAAAATCCTCACCTCAAACAAATTCTACTGCTGCATATGCAGATAGCCGTGAAGATGTCTAGAATGTAGTATTGCAATACTTTTTTTAGGTGGTAAATGGGTCTCTGATGAAAGGTGCTTTTGAGACTTTTTATTTTTTATTTTTATTCTTAAATGCATGTGAGTAAAATCTGATTTCCTGGAGAGCTAGCATAATTTTTGGTATGGAGTTGAGTCCCCTAGCACTCTGAGGAGAAAAGCTAATGTATTTGAAGCAATGGATATGTTTGTAGGTGTTGGCAGGGTCATGGCAGAGTTAACCACATAGGAATTGTCTTAGAGTCACTTGGCAAGTTACTTCAATCAGGTAAGAGCAGTCTCACCTGTATGTGCTCTTCCTACCACCACACCTCTGCCTGGACCGCTACCAACTTGCTTAAAACTTGGAGGATGAGTGATCCTGGGCTGTGTGCAGGAGCTAATTCCTGTACCGGGATTGCTTAGTCTGGTGTGAAACAAGTGGGTTGTAGAGTAAAAGTAGTAAGTGGGGAAATGAAACAGTAGTAATATAATTATGGTTCCTTTGAGGGATGCGTAGCACATTGATGTGGACACCTTTGTGTTTTGTTCAGCCCAGAACAGTGGATTTGGGGGAGAGGTGCAAAAAGTACTAAGGTTAATCGATATGGGCAAGTTGCATACAGGTGTTGTTTTGCAAACAATTTGTGGCACAGAAATTGGAAATGCACATGCTTCCCTGGCAGCAAAGGATGTGTGAGTGCTTTCTGTAACTTCAGAGTCTGCAAGAGACCTGAAGTCAGGAAGGTGGCATCCACCCTCAGCCAGAGGATGGGGCTGAAATGGCCACGTCAAAGAAAAAGCTATGTGGAGATGTAGCTCTACCTGACATCTGCTCTGAAGGGCCCCTGCCTGACAAGGCAATGCAGCCACATCCTCCCCAGCCTTTCCTTGATGATCTGAGACAGGGAATGGTCTGAAGTTTTAATAAAACTTAGCAGATTCCGAAAATAAAGGTATTTACCTACTTCATACTCTCTCATCCTTTTCCAGCTTCCTTCCTGCCTGTCAGCAGAGCAAACTGCTTCATTGCCACATGTTTCGGGCCCTTGCTTTGTAAAATGAGGAACATTGCAGAGGGTCTCCCTTGCAAAGTGCCATTTAGGAGCTGGGCACCGCTGTGTACCTGCACTACAGCACTGTCTGTGCAGCTCAGAGGGTAAATGCAGTCTGGGATGGAGCCTTATTTCTCTGTAGGATCCAGCATCAACGTGCAACTACTGTGGAAATGTCACAGATGTTAGAAAATAGCCCCTGGAAGCAGCACCTTTCCTCTGGCTGTGCTGCTGAGGCTGAAATTCCCAGCAGCTGGGGCAGGGTTTGATATAAATACCAAGACACTGACGTTTGCATATTTTGTTTTCTGGACGCGTTCACCATTCTGTTTGAAAGGGCCTGTTCTTCAATATGTGAAGGTGTAGGGAATGTCCTTTGAAAACAGCTTTGTGCTAAAGCAATTAAATAATGTTTATGTCAGATAATTAATTCCAAGGGAAGGATTAAATTGCTGAAAGGCTAAATAACAGAGTGAAAACAGTCTGCAGGTTTTTGAGGCATTTCTTATTGGAAAGGGAGGGCTTATTACCGAGATTAGCTTTTCAGAGGTTTTAAAGTAGGGTTCAACAGCTATAAAGGCTGGGTTGTTTGGCACCAGCATCTCAGTTTGTAGCTCTAAATGTCTGCTTGCAATTAATGTAGGTGCAATAAACATATGTGTGCAGAAGAATTCATGGAAAAAAAACACTGCAAGTGCCATAAGAAATGGGTTGCAGCAAAATGCAAGCATAGCTACGTGAAAATAAGGATCGATAACCGCTTCTGAAAAATGGGGAAACTGTAAACTGATGAAAGAGTTTGGTTGAGCACTAGAATGGATGGTTTGTAGATTTGTCCCTGATGTCTGTACTTCACCCAGGGTCCTAAAGGACACTTGTACCTTGCCAGGGATGGCACTACTGCCTGATGCTGGTCAGCTCATACAACAGAGGCCGTACAAACTGATCAGCGTGTGAAAGTGTGCTCAGTAAGAGCAAGGATTATCGTCCCTCTGCATTTAGCATTTTAGCTGTGGGGAGCATCGTGCCTGGCTCTTCGTGGGGGCAGAGAAACTGTGCAGGGAAGCACGTTCACAGCTCCTTGAAGACGAGACATTTTTCCTTTTCTGATTTCCAGATAGACTTTTGCCACGTCACCTGCTTGCTTGCGATGTTACCTCTGACTGGGGAACTGTGCTCTTAGTTTTTCTACCCTTGTAGCAGTCCCACCTGGAAGCTGCTCAGGCCTCTATGTACAGTCCACAAAAAGCATGCAGAGCTCCAGCTAGAGCGGGTGCGAGCTCTGCTGCCAGCCTGCCTGGGCCCAGGTGTAGGATTCAGCTGGGATTCAAGGAGTGGCAGTGCCTGGGAAGGCTGCTCTTCTGACCCAGTGAACCCATCATCCCTAAGTATTTTTCCAAATCCTTCTGCTCCCTCTTTTCTTCAGAGGGGGCTGCTGGGACAAAGATAGCTTTTCAGCCTGAAGCTAAATCTTTATCTGGCGAGGGTATATCAAGCTGTAGTCCAATATGTGGTACTTTGCATTAAATAGTTGCAGATAAGCTAATGAAATCTGTCAGGCAATAGAAATGGAAGTTCGTAAAAAATGCTAAGCAGTATATGAAGTAAAGCAACCGAAAGCACTCCACTTCCAATTCATTGAGGGGTCACTGGAAGAATAAACTATTTCAGTTGAGTAATAAATAATTATGGGTCTAAAGTTATACTACAGTATAACTGGATATAACCAGTTTCTGCTCAGGTTATCTTGTAGTAATCACACGTATCAAATGAAAAACTTTATCCTTGGCTACTGCTCCCCTCATTGCTGTTAATACCGTTTTTTTCCAGGATTTTAATAAATTAAAAAATTGCACAGCTGCAGTACGAGGTTGAGGTGCAGTAATTCACTGCCCGAGTGCAGTGCGTGAATTTATGGGCACTGGCGGTATCAGCCGAGAGCTGAACTGCAGTTATGCTGCTGTCAGGTGAATCCCTCCCTCATTGTTTGCCATCAGCAAGCCTTTTGAAGCACACAGACACGATGGGCACGGCTGGTGTCATTACCTCTCACAGAGGCAGCGGGGTCACCCAGCAGTGTCCTCCCTTGTCCTTTACCAGACTGGGACCACATGCAGCTTGTGGGGGACCACAAAGTATGAACGACCCCAGATCAGTTCCCATAAAGTCCTGGCATGGGGAGGGGGAGCAGTGAGCCACATGCAAGACCCCAGCGTGGGCTCCTACCTCTTGGGGTGGCCCCTGACAGCCCCTCCTGCCGCAGCTTTGGGCTAAACCCTCGCTCCCCTTCCTGGGTTTCACCATTTGCAGACCAGCATTAATAGCAACCACCAGTGGGGTTGTTCAGAGAATTCATTGTGCTGTAATGCTTTTCACTGGCAAACCGCGTTGGTAGCACTCAGTGTGACTGTTATTACATTAGGCTTCCCTAGCTCTCTGTTCGGAAAAGCAGCTGCCTTCCGCAGAGTGGGGTAAGCTACCATTATGCCGCGTGGTATTATGTACACTGCTACACTTCTGGCATCTGGGGCTGTCATTTAGATTAATTGGGAAATTGTGTAGTGACTTGAGGAAAAACGCTGCTGAATTTGACTTTGTTATCCTGGAAAACATAATTAGTCAAAAAAAAAAAAACACAACACAACCCGAACTTTAATCATGTAATAAATGCAATACTGAATGGTCTTGTGTCCACACCAGAGTACCGGAATACAACTGTACCTTTTCCATTTCTTCTTTTTTTTCTTTTTTCCAGTATGGGGTACTGCATCCTTTTTGTCCATGGTCTAAAGAAGCTGTCTACATGGTTAAATAAGTGGAGAATTACTGTTTTGACCCTCTTCGCTTTACTGCTGCTGCTATTCTCTTGGAAGACCGTGAAACAGAATGAAATCTGGCTCTCAAGAGAGTCCCTTTTCAGGTATGAGCAGCCATGTGAAAATACTTGCATTTTTGTTTCAAATAAGTCGTACGTGTTTGTTGCATGGAGTAAATAGTTTGCTTTAGCTCAGGGACTGGTCCTGCTATTAATGCAATGGTGTGATTAATATTTTGATTTTTATATATTGGAAAAAAAAAAAAGCAAAAGAACACCATCATCTACTTTCTGTTTTCTGGCAACTGTGCAGAAACTGGTGTCAGCACTTTAGATGTGTACCCACAAACTTTGGTTCTAGCAACAGCACTTTTAAGACACTCTGTTTTTAAATAACTTCAGTTCTGTAGATTTACCAATAATGTAACGCTTTCTTTTTAAAGACGTAGCAGAATTTTGCTGCAACCCTACAAAACACCGTAGTAACACTATTGAATATATCGAATTTTCCTTAGCAATGTTCTTAACGACAAAAATGAAATGCAACAAAGTGCCAAGCTTAATGTACCATATTTCATTTTATTTGATTACTCTTTGCCAAACAGCTCTCTTTACAACCTCATTTATATATATTTTTTGCATCGAAACAGACTGTTTCATTTTGTGTTTTGCTAGGAAATGTATTGCATTTGCCTCCAGCTGCTTTCAGCAGTTGTCTAATTGTGAGGTAATTGTAGAAACACAGGTGATTTGCACCCTGGTTGCTTAGCTTTATTTTCTAACTTATTGGCCAGAGCAAAGTTTAATTTACTCGGCGCTGAGGAGTATGAAATTACTTTTTATGTGTGCTCTTCAGTCTTCAGGACACACTGTTGAAGCGGTTGGAGCTCTGTTAGTGGGAATTAAACAAAAAATAAAAGCTGGAGCAGGGTTTTCTTCACTCCAGCGTGATTCATTGCCCCTCTCCCCGAAGCGCTGTTTGCTGTTCAAACACTCGAAGCCATGGTGACTGCTCTGGGCTCTCGCAGCTCCGTGCTGAACGTGGTCCCAGTCCAAGCCATTAGGCCTTGGTTCCAGTCCGCCACGTGAGCGGTGGCCGCTCGCAGGAAAGGCAGACGGCTTTCCAAATTGGATCGCTCTCTTGTAGAAAGGGGGGTGGGCAGATGACAATTCCATGCGTCGTGTTTCAGGCACTGTCTGGTGTCACGTAGCACGCAGTTGTGGTCACCTGGGTTTAAGAGAGATGAAGTCAAGCTGGAGGAGGAGAGGAGGCATCTCACACTGGGGATGGTACGGTGTGTCCAGGGGGTCTGTCACAGAAAAGAAAGCAAAGGTTTTGTCTGTCTGACTGGATGCAAATAGGCTTGTGTCCATCCTGCCTCCATTCAAAGCAGGGTGGACTTCTGCAAGGCACATCAAATTCAGAGACTGTGCCGCTGCCTCAGTGCAGTACTGAGCCAGAGCTTGCACCTTGCCCTGAGCTGGGGATTTGGTGGCTGGGGTTGAGCCAGCTTGCTCTTCAGCTCAGCTCTTTTGAGGATGGACTTTTCTGCCCTGGACTTTTGAGGAGAAGGCAAGAACGTAGGTGTGCTCCTGCTGGGTCACCCAGTGCCATGTCCTGCCTCTGAGAGCAGCCAGCTGCAGATGCCTGGAAAAGCAGTGTGAGAACAGGAGCAGCAGCAGCGATGCTTCCTTCAGTCCTTTCCCAGCTTGCAGTAATCTCCAGTTATAGACTTCCTGAGTCAGGAGTCAGATGCTTTTTTTGCATGTAACTGCCACCGATAGACTTTTCTTCCATTAATGTCTTTGACTGCTTTTTCAAATCTATTTATAGTTTTGGCTTCCATAGCATCCTGTGCACCGGGCTCCATCCTTAAATTACACAGTGAGTGCAAGGAGACTTCTCTGTGCTGCGAACATTCTGATCACCTTGTTTGGCATCACCTAGTCCTGGTGTTTCGAGCGAGCAGGGAGTAACCCACCAGCTTGGCACTTTTCCTGTGCCTTTCATGCCTTTACAGCCCAACCTCTCCCCTGTTCCCTCACCAGGGCTGCCTCTCTTTTGTGCTGGAGTCTGCTGGTTTTGAATTCTCCGTATGTGGAAGCTGCTCTGCTTCCAAATCAGTGACTTCTGATCCATCTTGTCACTTTTTGCTGGATGCTTTTAAACTAACCTGTCCTTTTGAGAAGGAGACCAGAACCACGTACACCTTGCAGGAGACATCTGCAGCACAGTAGCATAGGGCTGTTTTCTGGTTGTTGCTCTCTAGTCCTTTCCTATTAATTCCTAATCTTCCACTTTCCTTTTCTGACCACTCCTAAGCACTGGCTGATATTTTCACAGCACTGCCCACGTGAACTCCAAGATACCTATTGTGAGTGGAAACGTCTCATCTACAGACATCAGTCTGAACTTGTGCCTGTACCAGAAGTGCATTGCATCTGCCACTTTTTTTTTTCCAGCCTTCAGTGCTGTGAGATCCTTCTGCAAGATTTTGTAGTTCCCTTTAGTTCCTGCAGTGTGATTCATGTCGTTGTCATCAGCAAATGTGTTGCCTCCCTGTTTGCTCCCTTTTCCAGATCCTTTGTGAACATGTGAAGCAGCTCAAGTGGCAGTGCACGTCTCCTGGAAACCCTGGTTGTAGTCTTCTCCAATTATGAAAACTGTTCACTCTTTACTTGCTGTCTTTCAAGTAGGCATTGATTCATTCACAAGAGGACCTTTCCTCTTATTCCATGACGCCTTTAAGAAATTGCAAGTCTTTGGTGAGGGACTTTATCAAAAGCCTTTTTGAACATTTAGGTGTGCAGCTCTGGGATATGTGTTTGCAACCGACTAGGCTATATTTAGATTTTCACAAAAGCTTTCAATGGCTTTAGTACCACATCCCTTTTGAGCCCATCAAAGAACAACAGATCCATCCCTCTAACTTCTTTCTGCAAAATGCAAGGTTAATTCTTCCCTGATGGATTAGTGCTCTCCAGAAGTGTGCTAGGTCTGGCGTATTACAATTTATCCCAAATTAACTGGAGTGGAAATCAGACTTGGTGGTCTGTCGCTCCCCATATCCTTTGGCTGGAGGCAGATAACATCACGTTCATCACCCCCCACTTCTCCAGTGCTGAGGCTCATTTAAATGATAGGTTGCATACTGCCGCTAATTGCAGCTTCACATTTGATTTCCTTTGGATGAATACTGGCAGGCCCTATGGATTTGTAAGTGTTCTTGGGGTTGATTTGTTTGAAAGCTTCTTTTAGTGCCTCTTTAGTTTGAGACAGTGCTTTGGACTTGCCCCTGTGAGGAAGTTCACTTCTCCTGTGGTGAGCTTTTCTGCTGTGGCCTTTTTGTCTTCAACCATTACTTTTAGACCTCCATTGTATATTGGCCTCAGGGGATCTTTGGCAGGTTTCCTTTATCTGATGTATCTCATTATTAGCTTTGATGTTTTTAGCATTTTTTTTTCTTAAATTTATTCTAGTCTTACTTCCAGTTCTTTTTTTTTTCCTCATTTCTTGTAGCCTTCTTTATTATGTTATTTGACCATGCTGGCCTGATATGTGTTATACATCTATTGAGAGGCTATAATATGGTAGGATGGGAAGGAAATACAAAAGAAGAACAGTATAGCAAGAAGATAATTTCATCCCAAGAGTGGGAGATCTTGTCTTTGGGGCAGGAGGAGGCTGTGTGTAGGATGAGGTGGAGAGCAGGAAAGGAGGGAGAAGTGGATGGAGGTATGTGCAACAGCAATAAATTAGAAATAACAGAGAAGGAAGAGGAGATAAGGAACAATGAAGCAGTATGAGAGAAAATAACAAGGAAACAGCAAATCTATAGATGGGGGAAAGGAGACATAAATCAACCTGCTTGGTCGTTTCTGTATGTGTGTGTTTAAGAAGTATGTGCTGAGAGGATCCTTATTCACATTTTTAGTTTTCCATTTTTCTTCTTTCACTTACTGCTTTCATTAATTACTGATTTTTCCCTCCTAGTTTTTCCTCTTCACTTCTACTTTCAATTCCTCCATTTACTTAAATGTGTTTGTTCAGTGTCTATCTGTCTTAGTTTCCTCGGTTCTGTTACACCTGCTTTTTCTACACTTTTTTTTTGTCCCTGAGAGATGTAGATATATTCAACATGTTACCAGTTTTGTGCTTTGAACCCCTTCTTGTCTCATTCTCAAGGCTTACCGTGCTTTGACATGATGCTGCCAGTGTCAGCACCATCACCTCAGCCAGTGGGCTGCCACAACTCTCTGTCTCCAGTGTGGGGTCCAAGTTTGCTAAATGCAGAAATCCCTCGGGGTCTTGGCTCCCTCAGGTATGGGAGAGGGTGAGAAAATGATGCATCTACACATCTATGCACAAGCACGTGTGTAAGGACTAAATGAGAAGCAACTGAGCCACAAGTATAAAAAGTGGCCAAATGTATAGATACAGCCATTTGAGGCAAATTATTCGAGAAGATATCGAGAAGCCCCAAGCAGTTTGTCTGACTGAATTAGCAGGTGGGCAAGGAGAACTTGTTTGTTAAATATTTAGGGAATTGCCCTGTGGAGTGAATGCACCAGCCAGGAGGTCAGGCTCCAACTGCAGTTAGCATGAATGCCTCAAGTCAGGGCAAGGGAGGTGAGGGCTGCAGGCTAACCTCTGCATCCGCTGTACCGACCTTTTCAGGGCTCGTGAAGCTGCCACGTTTCCTATTGCTCCTGGAAAGCGTTTGCGTGCACAGCCCGCATTTGTGACAGCGTCTGGAAGTGCAGTGGTAGCCAGCAAAGGAGCTGTAGAAAAGTGGCTCTTAGTCAGCAGTTCTCCCTCCCCAAGACAGGTCTGCTGCCTTCAGTAATGTGAAAAAAACAAAAACAAAAACCAACAAACAAATAATAAAAAACAAACAGCCAAAACCAAAAAGAAACAGGAAACAAACAACAACAAACAGACAAACAACTCCAAAGGCGACATTTACTGCTGTGTGCTTTCCTTAATTCTGAAAGCCAGCTCAGCTGAACAGGGCAACTCCCATCACATTTTGTGCATCTTCTGTGGAGCTGTTTGAAGAGTCCAACGCTGGCATCCGTGAAAATCAATGAAAGGGTAGGAGGCCAGGGAAGGCAGTTGTCTGTGTCATCCAGAGAACAGCTTGCTGGAGAGACTTTTTATTGGTGATAATGACTCCTGAAGCAGAGGAGATCCCATCGGTCTCCCAGGGCTCCTCCTGATGCAGGAGAGGCCAAATTTCCTTGCGGAGGGAGCACTTTTCATATGGAAATCAGCAAATCAATGAACTCTCTGCCCTGCACAGAGCCACTTTGCAGAGCAGGACAGGCACTGAGGAAAACCATAGAGAGGATCACAGGAGACTTTCTCCAGCTCAAGTGGGATTTGGGTGAGGACAGCGTTTGGGGTTAGAAATGCCAATGGTATGCGGTTTCTCTGCATTAGGACTAACAGGCTTTCTCCTTTCCATGGGGAGGAAGTGTTACGTAAAGCAGTTTGCCCGCTGTTTATTTTCCATTTATATCACTTACTGCTGTCGTAGAAGTCAGGAGGGAAGGAAGTCCTCCTGAGAAGTGACGTTGGATCTCAGTGGACTTCTTTCTGGCTGGCTGGAGAGTGGTGCCATGGGTTTTCAGAAGGGCACGTTTGTGCTGGGCCGGGGAGGAGGGAAATAGGAGCATTTGGAAAACCGAGCTGGAAAAATAGATTGAAATTGTGAGAGGCTGGAGGCTTGCGGAAAGCAGAAATGGAAAGCCATTGTATTCTGCTTTGTTATTTATACTCCACCCTTTCCCTCTTGGCTTTCTTTATGGACATTATTGTTTCCTCCGTCAATGAGCAAACAGTGTTCTCAGCTGGTTGACAATCAATTAGCAGAAGTGTTTGCCTAAACTCTCCAAAAAAATCCACTCCACGTCCAGCGCCGTGTTTGCTGCTGCCGCTGACAGTTCAGGGATGCCAAGCGGTTAGCCTCAGTCAGTGCTGTGTGTATTTGCAAACCCAAACACCCCCCTTCTCGCCCATGCAAGGAGAATAAATAGGTCAGGGAGCGTGAGTGGTGTGGTGCAGAAGAGAGCATCGTAAAACCTCGAGCCCAAACTCGTTTCTGTCTTTCCTATGTCACCCCCACCCCCAGCAGAAGCAGGCAGATGAAAGAGCTTTATTAGTGACGTTTTAATAGATGGGACCGGCAGGATTAATAATAAATTCTATTTAAAGGGAAACAGCCCAGAATTAAAATATTTAAACATATGCATCTTCCCGTTAGAAGAGTATCTCGTTAGGACTGCAGTGCTTGTGCATATGTAATATACTTCTCACCATTAACTCGCTGTGCTCTGGTGCAGCAGGGGCTCTGTCAGAGCTAACAACTCATGGCACACAGCTCTGAGATGGTAACAGTTCTGAGTCCCTGTCTGCGCCTCTGCCTCGAACGCTGTCACTGATGTAATGTGAACCTTTCTGTATAAGAATTAATATTCCAGTAATGCCCAGAGGTTGTAAGTGTGTAGTTAATAGCTCCCAAGGCCAATGGAAATTAACACAGCCATAGCAGTCACACATTACTTGCTGCTAGTGCAGTATATCTTTGTGAAAACTAATATAGAAAATCATTCTCTTAAGAATAGCATCAATTAACTGATTTAATTCAGCGATTAGTCACAAAATGTCTTATTCCTGTAGTGCTCCCAGTAAGTAATTTGGAAGTACCTGATGATTAGGAAGCCAACTGCAAGGTGTATTTTTGATTTCTGCAGGCAGACCGTGGCTGTGTTGTACTGAACTCTGCAAGGCAGCCGTGGGCGAAGCTTTGGAAGCTCTCACAAGTAGGCATTAGCGACGCTTGATACCACTGGCTGCAGATAACCAAAAAGACGGCGTATTTGCCACTAAGACTGACTCTCCAGCACCATTTTAAAGTGAAATCCCTCACAAAGGGGTTTTGGGCATCTGTGGGTACATTCTCATCATTGTAGAGGCTGTGTGCGACCTCATCTTTTTGTGGTTAACTTCATTGCCCATCACAGTTAAATGGCAGAGACACACAAGGCAGAGCAAAAAGGTTTGGGGATGTCCTAATCCCTGCGCTTCCTACTTGCGGCAGGAGGCTCCGACCTGATGGGAAGGAAAAAGACAGCAGCTGGCAGGAATCTGCTTGTGAGCGAGGAGCAGTGCTATTTCTGCTTTTACGCGAACAGATTAATCCATCTTTATTTCCCATTACCTCAGAGAGTTCCTATTTATGTGCTGGAAAGGATTCCCCTGTTAAACAGAGTTCTGACTTCTCTGGGTTCTTGCAGGGGGAGTATTTCCATGGTGTACGTGCTCCTGTGATTTCTTTCTATCTATAACCTTGAAAGAGCATTTCCTCCGGCTGTGCAAGGTGTACCTTGTTTACTGTGCTCTCAATTAAGTAAATAAGCATATGCTTGCTCTCCTCCTTTTGTCTTTGTGCCCTCATTATTAATTCCAAACGTTCAGTCCAAGCTGCCTGGCAAGGAAGACGAAGGGGAGGGATGGGTCGGCTGTGCGCCCACATGTCCACAGTCACATAACACGAGAGCGTGCGACTTGCCAGCTAAGGGCAAGAGCCCCCTTAGCCCTCAGCTCCTGGTGCTACTCTGCTCAGTGCTGTGCTGCGTGTCTGTGCGAGCTGGGTGCTCAGAGCATGCTGTGCATCCCCTCTAGTGGCTGCTGCGTGTGGAAAAGGTACCTTCTGTCTGGTACCTCCAGCTGACAGGCTGAGATCAAGGATTTCATACGGCACTTCGTGACAGCCAAGTTTAAGCAGGGCTGGAGATGAGAGAGCCTGTTACAGCTATATTATCAAAAGTATTGCATACTTTCCCTCCAACTGTTGGGCTTTTTAGAGTCTTTCAGTGTAACAAATTATATTTTGAAACACTACAGTACCTGGCCACAGGGTGCGTTGTCATGTTGGTGCTAGAGGTGCCTGTGGTGGCCAAGGCCAGGCTGGGTGAATTGCTGCCACGTGTTTATGTCCAGCGGGGGCGTGTGGTGTGCCAGTGCACTGCACAGTTTGCATGTGTGGGCCAAGCTTGTGGTTGTAACGTGAGTTGTGCTCATGGAAGTAACAAGGCATTTGAAATATGACCAAACTTGCCTTAAAGAAGGAGCAATGAGAAAAAGCTTGACCTCGGGGGAGGTGGTGTAACCTGGCCAGCTAACACCATCCTGTTCTGTTCCTCCCCACAGCTCAGGAGTGAAGACTCTGCCCCACAACGCCAAGGTGCACTACAACTATGCCAACTTTCTGAAAGACCAGGGCCGTAACGTTGAAGCGATCTACCACTACAAAACGGCTCTCAAGTAAGTTTCCTGAAGCCCCGGCTGTGCTCAGGCTGTGCTGTGCAGCCTGCTGGCAGCTCATCCCTTCCCAGCGAGGGCTGCCTGCTCCTTACCCCCCATTTCCCTCCCTGGAGGCAGCTCAGCTTTCGGAGGTTGGGAAGGTTCCTTGGCTCGGTGTTTGTGTCTCGTTAAAGGAAGGAGCCTGGCTTCCCTCCAGCTCCGCGTGCGCCCGTGTGTGTTTGTGTGTACACTTCAATATATGAGATATAAATGTTACCATAGCTACACATTGAGCAATGAGGTGTCATTTACTTGGCTGAATGTATGCTGGTAAGCGGGAGGTAGTTGTCATAAATGCATTTTCGGATTCCTGGGCCATTTATCTTGGTAAATTGTTAATGGTGCATGCCTGGAAAATGCCTGCTCTGTAGCCATCTGAAGTAGAGCAATAATAATAGTACTTACTACTTGTATTGAGGCTCCTGTCCGCAAAGCTTTGCAACAACACTAAACTAATTGATGCTGACAATGCTCCTGTGCAGTAACAGGGTAAATACCATTACCATAGTTCTGCAAAGGGGGAAGCTGAAGCAGGAAGGTGAGCTGCCTGGCCCATAGACACAGGGTAAATCTGGACCAAGGGCTGGACTGTAATACGTAACTTCTCCTGGCCCAGGCCATGCACATGGTAGGTCCTGGGATGGAGGGGGGTGGTAAGGGAAAGCAAGTATGGAGGGTGCAGATAACACCATCGGGGAAAAAAAGGCACATGTGGAAAGGGCAGACAAAGTCAGGAGTGGCTCTGGCAGCAAGAACAGAGCACAGCACAAAAGGGCATGTCAAGAGGTGCAAGAAATATTCTTTCCTGATGTGTGGGAGGAAACTCTAGAAATTACATCTATGTTTTGTCGTCTTGCCAGTTGACGGCAGAGTTATACCAAAGGCTCCCCAAGGGCTCCTAACCCACCCAGGTGAGCTGGGAGGACAGGATATCATTGCCACTGAGTTCTGTGTGAAACTGGGTGAAGGTGATTTTTAGCTTTTTGAGTAGCATCCTGTTCTCTTTTACCATGCTGGGGATTTAGGAAGTCGTTTAGAAAAACCTCCATCCTATTTTTTAATGTTTCCAGGAATGGAAAATTCAGCACAACCATCAATAAATTGTACTGAAGGTTAATTACCCTGTCTGTTGAAAATGTCCTCCTTTATTTTTAGTCTGATTTGTTTAATGTTGTTTCCAGTCATTAGATTTGTTTACACCTTCAAATGCCACACTGATCAGCTCCTCCCTTAATCTGCTGTTTGATACAATAAATGGATGTAGCTGCTGGCACTTTGTGTTATGCAAGTTTTTGCAGTCATCAAGTAGCTCTTCTCCAAGCTTTCTCCAAATTGCCAGAAAGGGCCATTGGAAGTTAAAAAGAAGAGAGACTAACAAATATTTTCCAGACCCTGCAGCGTACTTGCTAGTATGGAGAGTAACTTCACATCTTTTTGTTCCTCCCAGCATCGCCTCTGCTTGTGGAAATGGGAGTTGCTGACAAAATACTTTGTTCTTCTCTAACTCAGCAGCACCCATTTATTATAATTACAATGCTGTCCTCTGCTCTGCAGTATTTCAATTATGAAAGAGTCTGTTTTGAGAACTGCCTGCAAACATGTCCTCAACTTCATTAGATAGCACAGTTTGTGCTGATGGTGTTGTTTACACAGCACCCAAAGCCCTGTCAGGGCTTGAAGCCACACAGAAGCACTGGCCCAGGTACTCCATATCTTAGTGGGCCTTGCTGATGTTCTGGTTGCTTTGGTAACTTCAGGGTTTGCTGGCACTTCCAAAAAGACATCTCCTGTCCCCCCTACCTTGCATGTTTGCTATCAGACCTAGCAAGGCCTGCAGTGCAAGCCAGAAGCCTTTCCTGCCAGCTCCTTGGTCCCACCACCTCATCCTTCCGTGCTTATGCTTTCCTTACTCCCTCTCCCCAGCCACATCACTGGGTGTTGGAGGCTGTGTAATATGCAATAAAATAGTGTCATTAAAGAGGGTAGTACGTCTTCCTCTGGAGCATTACATTCCATGTTTTCCCTTCAGACATACCCCTTCTGAAATGTTTGGCAGTTGTGTGTAGGCCTTACTGAGTCGTGCGTGATGGCTGTGCTGAAGCAGTGGAGAAGGGGATGGATGTGGGACAGGCAACGTGATGGTGGGTACCTGAAAGGGCTTTCACAGATAAGAACAGATTTAGCGTCCCAGCTATTTTATGCAACCTCACAGGCTCCAGCTTTGCACTCTCTGCCCTGACTATAGACCAATTACTCTACAATTAAAAAGAAGGGACTTCGTAGCTGTACTATCCTTAACAGATTTTGATGATTCTGAATATTTTTGGCCACTGGTCTGACCTGAAAATGGAAGTGCTGAAGCTGAAGCAGCACTCAGGCCTTGAATTTCTTCATCATTGAGCGGGCAGACCAGCAGCTCAGCGCTAACACCACCAGCTTCTCGGACATCCCCCCAGGTACCCCTCACCAGGTGTCTGGTCTCCGGGTGAATCCGAACGGATCCACGCTCCCAGGTGATGGAAAACACAGCCCAGTCAAGAGGCTTAGCAGTGTGGCAGCAGCACCCTCAGAAGGACAGGAGATCAAAACATCATGTCTGCCTAGCGTGGTGAGAAGCAGTGGGCAGATCGATCGGGAAATTAATAAGGAGATGGAATCAATAGGGAAGCAGGCTGCTGCCACCGCCACCCGGCAGCTTCTGGGAGGTAGGGGAGGGAGAGCAGCATCGCCCATAGCAGCTCTGTCTGAGGCACGTGGCTCATTAATCATTCCAGCTCACTCCTAAAGCCCGTGCCAAATTGCAGTGTAGGTTTGCTTGATCTCTGGTGAGTGAGTTTAACTGTTTGCTAAACAAAAGTGATCCTGTCAGTATGCGCTTGGCTGTTTTAACCGCTTGCAATTACCATTCCACCAACGTAATAATGCGTTTCCACTTGCTGCTTCTCTGCCAGAAGTGTCAATTGCCATGTCGCTGTGCAGTGAAGTGGCCTAATGCTCCCGTCATGTGGGCAGGTGATGTTGTAGCTGTAGCTGTGTGAAAAGACATTGAAGCACACATAAGTTATGTAGGGAAATAACAGCATTTGGGACTAAATCCCGGGAAACTTGATCCCCAGTGCTTTAGTCATTTGCTCCCATTTCTGCCTTCAAAGGCATTTTGCAAGCAGGATCCTCTGCTGTCATGTGTTGGTGTCTCTCTGTTAACTTCAGATAAATGGTGGAGCAGAAGAACGTGCTTCCTCTGACAGTCAAACTGCAGGGCGTATTTCCAAGGCAAACTCTGCAATTGATCCCTTCAGCCCCCTCTTGATACACTGTTGGTGTTTGAGACTCATTGCAGATGGACACTCAAAAGGCAGCGGAGCAGCCAGTGATGCAGCTTCTTGACATAGCCTGGTCTAGGTAATTAGTGCAATGCAATTATGCTGCCCAAGAGTGGGGGCAATGAAAACTGAAATGATACACCAAAACAGAGAACAGCATTATCATTTGAGAATGCAAAGAAGAACGAACAAACAAAACAGTTTTGCGTATGCAGGAAAAGTTCCTCATGTGCGTCAGGTTCATGAAAGGCAAATGGAAGCACAGCCTTCGGAACTGCAAAATGAGTTATCCATAAAGCAGATTTTACCAACAGCTGGCATTCTGCAATTGGAGCAATGTTTTATAAGGCTTTTAGCTTACCTTCAGCAAACCAATAAAAACACACTGCTGGGTTAGACTGCTTTGGTGGTTTGCCTGACATATGGTGGTGACCCCAGGAGATGCTTGATATTTTTCTGCAAAAAGCAAAGGCCAGAAATATACTCTGTCTGAGATGGAGTTGACCATGGCTACTCTGAAAGCTAGCCTGAAAATTCTTGCTGCTGCTTCTGCTGCACATTTGCTGCTGTTGCTAGGAATTTCAGAGACCTCCTGTTGCTGGTGATCAAATAGAGCTAGTTTTATCTGAAATAAAACTTGTCTTGCCACTCTCATGTTTGCGAGTGAGAATGCAAGGTCGTGCAGCCTCACACAAGTATGAAGAATATCTGTGATGTGCTAATGAAGATATTTTTGCTGTTGTTGATGGTTACCAAGCTCTTGTCCTGCTTCTTCCCCGGCCTCATTTACTTGATGTTGCTGTTGAGACTATTTTATCACTCCTTAGGAACACATGTAAGCTGACATGAAAGAAAAACAGAAGAGCCTTAAAACTGATTTGACCACCATTCCTTACGTCTTTTAACAACGAAGGGGGGGAAGAATATTCCCTTCTCTGCTACAAAAGAACTTATTTAAAATTGTATTCCCAAAGCAGCTCCATCTTATCCTCTGTATTTCTGTGACCAGCACTGCAGAGTACTGCTCATTGGCATGCCATGTTTGCTGCCAGGGTTCTGCTTCCCACAGATCTCTCTTTAATATGAGCAACAGCAGGTGGGGCTGAAGGAGGTTGCTGGGTTTCTTGGGTGCATAAACATGCTAATAATAATCCAGTGCTGTCCAAGCTAAATTGTTGTGACAAGTGAAAAGCTGACATCTAAAATTCCGTGTTGGCACTTTTGGACATAAAAAACATATAGATTCGCCCTTAATTAAAAAATGTCACTGGAGTAATTATGTTTAATAGTGGGTGAGAATGAGTTATCTCTGATTGAAGCCAGATACTGTGACCATCAAATGACACAAAATTGATGAGTCATAAATGAGTTATTTCTGTATAACTTACTTTTGCTGGATGAAATGAATTGGAGAAAATAATTGAGACTGGGGCAGCTAAGAAAGGAAAAGTGCTGGAAAGAAGGTTAAACAGTGAGCAAGCCCAAGAGATGGAGGAAGAGAGAGAGAGACAGAGAGCATCGTCTGGCCCTCCAAGCCTCCGTTCTCCCTTGTGTTAGCCTCCAGAGAAGGGAGCCTCGGGGCAGCAAGCAGCAACCCTGAGGCTGGCTTGCTGTGTGGCTCAGGGAGCTGCTCAGATGCTCGGCCTTGAGAGAGAGGAGAGGCTGGGCCAAGAGGCATACCAGGCAATATGAAAACGGTTGGTGCCGCACCATGGGCAGGCTGGCTTTTGAAGAGCTTGCAAATAACATGGCTAAGGGCATTGCTTGCAGCGTGGAAACTGGGAACGCTGGCTTGTGGCATGAGGAAGCGTCACGAGATCATCCACATGTATACTTGGTACTTGAACGTAGGCTAGCAAGAGGAGGAGGCTGTGTGAGTACTGTACCCACATCCCTTACCGAGGAAAGAAGTTGGTGCATAACGTTGCAGGAATGGGAGCAAGCTCGGCGGCTCTTTCTCCCCCCTTCACTTTAGAAATAAAGCCCTAATGCTGCAAGGGAGACTCAGGTTTCTTGCTAAGCTTTCCCACACACCTACCCACTGGGTTTTTATATATCTTAAATCAACAGTATCTGGGGTTGGTTAAATTCAGTTAAATTACACTCTCCATGAAGTAAAAAAATAGTGTTCGTACGGCCCTTTATGTGTGCGTGTGTGCCTTGAAAATGCCTCTCAGCGTGGACTGCAGGTGGCCTTGGATACCATCTGCGATTTATTTCTGGAAAGAATTAAAATACCAGCACCATTTGTTAGCCTGTTTTTACAGGGAGTCAAAAATGTGCAGCGCTGCTTCGCTGCCGCTGCCAGAGCCGCGTTTGCTCCCGAAGCCCTGCGAGCCCTTCTGGGGTCAGGCTCTTGGAGCAAACCCTCTGGTCAGGCATTTGGTGAAACATCTTCCCAGAGACCTAACAGAACTCCCTGTATGAGTGTGTGTTACAGGCCTGGGACAGGTCCAGGCCGTCGGGAACATCTTTGTGAGGTGCTCTTCTAAACCGCGCCTTGCCAACAAGCTGCTGGGGTATTGATGCTCTCACATACGTACCTGGTGGCTGTCCTGAGGCGAGACAAACCTGGCGAGTGATTTTAATAGTACCTGATGGTTGAAAAGCCTGCCTGGTAATTTGAAACAGAGACTCAATAGACTTTACAACACGGTGCATGGGATGATGGCCAAATTACTTCAGCCAGTGTAATTTATTTTTGAACCTGTTCTCTACAAACACTGATCTCTGCCTGTTTTAGGATATCCACCCCCTTTGCTCAATTATTCTTTTTTTTTTTTTTTTTTTTAATCAAATACGAATCAAGGTGCAGGCTTTTATTTACTCCAAAGCACACTGGTGTGAGTGCACCCCTGAGCCCTGAAGCACAGGCAGGTTGTGTGCGTGACTGCGTTGGCAGCAATGGAAGCTGGCTGTGCCTGCTGGGCTGGGCAGATGTGTAACTCCCTCTGGGGTGTAAGTATCTGTAGGCTGGGTCCCTTCCTAGGCTGTAGCTATTTTCATGGGTGTAGGTCCTTCTATGCTATAATTCAGGGGTTTGCTAACTTGTCAAAAGCATCTTCTTGGAGAAGAGCCCCCATCAGCACTAAGGACTGCTCTGTAACCTTCCTCAGACACTGCCTCATTGCTCTGACTGTTTGTAGGGAAGCAAAAGTGCATATGTATTGAAGTCTTATGCTAAAAGTCTGGGGAATAGAAAACTGCTTCCCCAGTGAAGGTGCAATGCTTTTGTCTTACTGAGACAAGAGATCTATTTCAATTTTCACGTGGGCTATACAGAGTTCCTACTTTTGGCTGTGCTTTGCAGATGTTTGTGTCTACTTTTTCACTTCTGGAAAACAAGAACCTCAGATCCAAAGGCTGTTTATTCTTCCCACAGCCGTTTCTTTTCCCCTAGCCAGCTGCCCTTGCCATCATGGAAACTTTTGAGTGACCATTTTTTCTTGAAGAACAATCAGGTAGCACTGGTTATAGCTGTACTAAATCAAAGATTTGCCTTCTCCAATCCTTAATAAAGGGCAGCAGAAAAATTGGCTCCTAGTCAGTGTCTGTCGAGGATAGCCTTGAGCCTTTCTGTGAAGCTTTGGCAAGAGCAGGTGAGGTGCTATCCTTTATCCCCAGGCATCTGAATGGCCCTTCTGAGCAATTTGGGCAGTGATGGAGTGGGGCTGCTCTGATTTACACCGCTGAGTGAGGCAACCCCCGGCCATCCCATGATCACGGATGGCACTATGGGGCTGTACTTACAGCTTCCTTCGGCACCTGGGAGCCCTAGGAGGTGACAGGCATCCTATCTGCCTAGAAGAGAGATGTGTTGTTTTTCTGCTCCCTCATGTAACTGTTTCATTGCAGAACTCACCCAAACTCGCAGCCTCCTGTTCGCTGCGATGTTCCTCTGGTTTCTGTCAGCGCTCTGAAGAAGCCTGCACTGTTTGCTCTCTGTGTAAGGCAGGCATGTTGTGAATTATTAGTCCTTTGTTGGGCTTGAGTAGTTTCTGGGATTTTAAGGACTTACACAGATCCTGCATAAATTCTTTATGTGAGAGCAGAAGCAGGCAGCCCCGTTTGATAACCTCGTGTTGCCTCAGCATCACAGGGAACATGTGAGTTTAGCAGGAGAGGTTTTATCTATTTACTTGCTTATGTTTAGCTGTGACATTGTTTGACATAAAATCCTTTTTGTCCTTCTGAGCTCCAAATCTTTAGCTTCTGCCCCCACCCAAGCTTGAAGATGTAATGAAATACCATTTAATGTGCCACAGGCTTGTTTTTTTAATGTCATGCTTCTGGATGTGATTTTCTTAAAACGCATGCTGGGGTCAAAAAGTTCACATGGCTTTTGCCAATTTACAGGTTAAATCTATTCAGCTGCCCTTTTTTTTTCACGTCTCCGTCCTGCCGAGTTTTCCCTCGATGCTGGGGCACAGCAGGGCTGCCGTGCCCCGTGCTCTGCACGCAGCAGCAGGCTCGCCCCGATGCTCCTGCTGCCTGCGAGCTGCCAGTAGGGCAGCCAGGACACCTCTTCCTTCCCGTGAGCCCTGGCTGCCATTCAGCACTTGCTATTTATACTGACTTGGCCTCTGGAAGTCCCAGATGAGATCAAGGTCCCCTTTTACCAGCTTCTGAACAGAACTGCAGAGTGTCTTCACCGCAGAGGGCTTGTGCTGTGAGCAGGGAGGCAGTGGTACAGGAAAAGGACATTTCAGTGCTGGCACTTTAGTTGCAGGTCACAGGGACTCTGCAAGGCAGACTTGTGCCAGGCCACGTGGGAAACCATGGGAGAGGTGAGCACCGTCTCTCAGTGTCTGTGTTGTGGGTGCTCAGTGCTCAAACTCAGGTGACTTCTGCCTCTTAGGCAGCAAAAGACATCGGAGGTGAGCTGGGGTACCCAAGGCACCTGTGGGGGACCCCAGCCCTTCAGTCAGTGGCAGGAGGGTCTGAAATAGATCAGGCACCCCGCTCTCTGACCGCATGCAGCGTCACTTTGTGAACCGGTTGTGATCTTGGTGTCTCCATCAGAACCTGATCTGGTCCATGTAGTGCCAGCGAAGACCCTGGTGGGATGCACAGGGCCACCCGCAGGGCAGATGCTGCAGGGAGGGGGCCAAAAAATGCTCTGAGAGCTGCGGGAACCGTGCCAGGGCAGGATTGCTCGCTCCCTGCCTCATTTCTAGCATTGTGTCAAGCACTAATTCAGCTCGTTGCTGGTGAGATGCCACAGCAGCACTCCGGGCTGTGCTGCATACAGCCAGGAACCTCACTGCTTTGTCATGCTTTCGCTGAAGGAGATTATGCCTGAGGCTTTCAAAGGAACCGAAAAGCCTTAGATCTCTCACTTGCCTGGCTTTCAACAGGATTTCCAGGTTAAAAAAATAAAATAAAATCCCAGCCTGCCACAAATCTTCTGCCAAGCTGAAGGGTGTTAACTTTGAGGAAATATTGATGCAACTACTAGAACTCTTCAAGAGAAACAAGCTGCTGCTCAATATTGCAGGATTGTCTTTCCCTTTATAAAAGGAATTCAAATGCTGCAAATTGAAGGTCTTTTGGAGAAAAACATAGGATCTGGCTCGGTGACCTACGTCGCATAGAGGAGCTTTCAGAACAAGGTGCCACGCTGTCATGAGGCCACAGCCCACATTGTTGCCACTGCAGGATTGTTCCCTGTAGGATGACTGCTCTCACAGCTGCATCAAGTCAGGTTTTAAATCAACCTGATGTAGAGCTTTATTGAGAACTTATGTAAATACATGAAAATGAGAGTGATGTAATATTCAGATTGGAAAATTGGCTTGAAACCCTATACCGGAGTAAATATAAAGTGGGTAGTATAAAGATTTGGCACAGGTGGAACATTATTGACGTAACATTCTGACTTTTGTTGGCAAAACGGTGCCAATAAAATATCTCAGCACGTGTTGGAATGGGGCAAAATGTGTCTGAAAAACAAGTTGCCACACTGCCGGCAAGCAACAGGGCTTGGCTAATGAAGGTTTGACTCTGCACGCTTAATTTGGCCGGAGTCGGTCTCTGGCTGCTGAGCGCTGCGGTAGGGTCGCACCAGCACTGGACGGATGGAGAGCAGCAGCTGGAAGGTGTCCAGCAGCATGAAGGGCTGGTGAGAAAACGAGGTCTGTCGCAGGGCCCTCAGCCCCTCTTCTCCTTTGGCCAAGGCAGAGGTAACTCCAGCGGGTCGCTCACAGCAGAGGTAATGACTCGCAGCTGCTGCAGAGGTGGAGTGCTCGCCGTGAACGCCAGGTTTGGACGGACACATGCTTTCATCCAAAGGTGCTGTAACAAAAGCCAGGCACGCTGCTGGGTCTTCCCACTTGCTGATTTTTCTCTCGGGCAGACAAGAACATGCTTGGAGGCTCTTCGAATGCTTTGCGAGGTGATGCAGGCAGGTTTTTCCTTCCCTCTGCTGCCGTGGCATGGCCATTAGGTTAATTATGTCCCATGCTGTTTGTGGCTTTTCTGATGGCCTTAAGGACTTGTGTTTCAAGTCACTGGGAGGGAGCACACTTTGGACAGGCTTGTCACAGGTGCTCGGAGGGTAGCACGAGGTTGGGCAGAGCTGCATGAATCCCAAAAGCTGTCGGTGCAGCCCTTTCCGTGCTGTTCATGGGCATTTCCATGGATAACTGCTCTTGCCTGGCCACATCCCTTTCGCTTTCTGCCCCTGCACAGCGATGGTTGTGCAAAACCCATGTAACACTCAAAGAGCAAGCGGGGAGTTGTCATTCTGATGCCTTTTGCCCCCTTAATACCTCTGGCACCAAACCAAGGGCCGTTTAAAGGCAGGACTGTGAGCAGAGCTTGCCAAGTGTTTAAGTGGTCTCTCTACATCTGAATTAAAAGAATTAAAATTCTTGGCGGATTATAGGTTGTATCCATGACAACAAATTCCCTCCCTTTCTCTTTTTTTTTTTTTCTGGAATCAGCTTGTAGTATAAATATGTTGCCAAACAAAACCATGCATTTTTTTTTATAAACTAATGTTTCAGGTAGTAACAGCATTAAATTAAAAAGCAAAATAAGTGGTCTTCAGCATTATGATGACTGTAGATGTTTTATGCCTGGTATCGTCTTATAAAACTAAAAATCTCTTGACTGTGCAAGTCAATAAGGCTTTTGTTCAATGGTATTAGAGGGAATTTTACTAGCCTGAAAGAAGTGGGGATAATTATTAACAGGAGTTCTTGTGCAGTGTATACCTGTAATAGTTAAAGGGAAAGCTGTTTAAATTTATTCTGACAATTGCAGATACAGCACTGGAGGAACCATTTGAATTATTCATTCTGCAACAAGGAAACATCCCACTTGTCTTCTCTTTAGAAATGAAATCCCAGTCTGATTTAAAATACACTTTAAAATATATAGCCTTGGTTTATTTTTTTTCTATTTTTTTTCATTTTTATGTAATTCTGCTGTTTCGAGACTTCTATAATAATTACCTGTGAATGTAGGTTTTGGAGGAAAATTATTCTGATTTCTGAAAGAAATGAGAAATTGATTTTTTTTTTTACATGAACTGCTTCTTGTGGAATAAGTTTAATGAAATTCAGCTTTCTTTCATAAATAATGCAGCACTTGCATTTGATTAGGTGAAGCCTAAAGGAATTTCTTCTTAATCAGATGCATAGCAAGAAGGATATTGCCTGCAGACTGTTACCATTATCAATGGTGGTGGCAAGGAAAACACAGCTCTGTGTGTGTCCAGACAAAAAGCTTTGTTTCTTAAGAGAAGTCATAAAACAACATATACATTATAATAACTGATTCTTTGCAACTCCGAGTGTCCCAGTTATTTGTAAAACAAAGTCTGGGCTCTGAGTATTGTTGTTGTTGTGGCATGAAAGAGACTCCAGGTTAACTTGAGACCTCCTTGTCATGGTAAGGTGTTTCTGAGTCTTCCGAGAAATAAATATGCATGGGGAACAGACAGTCTGTGCATCGGAGAACTTGCAGTCAGGGTAGACATCAGGAAGCATTGGGGCCAATTTTGGAAGTCTCAGAAAACAGCACAACCCTCCCAAAAGCATAAAAGTGAACAGCAAAAAAAAAAAAAGTACACGTGCTTCCATTCATTAAAAAAATAGCTCAGATAGAGCAAAAAGCAAAACGCTTTGCAAACGATATATCTGCAAATTCTGCAGAAACATTTTCTTTAGTACGCGTTGCTTTAATTAGTCACCTGTGGTCAAGTTTTATGATGTTCTGTAAATCCAGCCACAAGACTTTGTTCTACTCTCTTTTTATCCCCAGGAAGCTACTGATAGCAGTGGTGGGTGTGCGTGAACAGAGGGCAGCCTGAGTAAGGCCATTAGTCCTGTAGTCGATGTCCATATTAATAAATAAAAAGGGTCTGGGCCCCAGTCTCCAGCCTTGGGGCCAACTGGCATAAATCGGCCTGCAAGCATCTGAGAGATGGGGGCTGAGGCCACGCTGGCTTTTGGGACCAGACCCTGGCCTGGGCTCAGCCCTGGCCACTCCTGGGAACAGTTTGAGGGTGTTGTAAACCTGGTAGGGATCGTGGCAGCAATAAACAGCGTGCATGGTGATGGGCCCAGGCGCTGGCTCTGCTTAATTTACTGGGGGTGATGCTGTCCTAGGGCATGGTTACGCTCTCTGCTGAGCTCACTTGAGTGGCATCTTGCTCTACTGCCATAATGAAGTAATTTTCCAATAAAAACTTTAAAAACTGAACCCCAGTGGAAAAGCCCAGCACCACTGCCTTATCTCGCTGCGCGATGCTATTTTTCTCTTCACATTTGTTCGGATATGTAAAATTGTCAATGTTGTAACTTCTGCAGGCCAGATGCTAAGCTGGTTTAAGCTGACAATTTATGCCAGTTGAGGTTCTGTTTTTTTTCACTTATATTCCTTGGAAAGGGCAATGAGATGTAAGGAATAAATGTAAAACACAAGAAATAGAGCCCGGGATCCAGGGGAGATGGGTTTGCATGCTGTGATGTGCTGTCGAGAGGTTTTAGCGCTGAGCTCAGAAGTGTATTTATGGAGCTGCTGGTCAGAACTGTGCAGCTTAAAGGTGAAATCAGTGCTTTTTTTTTTTTTTTAATTTTGAATTTTCATTCCTCTCCAAATCGGTGCAAGCAAATCTCCTGGGCCTAAAATGTCATGGGAGCACTAGAGGCCAAGAGCAGAATAAATTTCTGAAAGTTTGCGAGCAAACGCATCAGGTTTAGGGCTGTAAAATATTAATCTGTTTCTGACTTTCCCAAGAATTGTCTGAAATACTTCTGCCCACTCATACATCAAGCGACTTCATGTCAGATATTAGAGCTTTTTTTATACGCGAGTACTGACAGAAGTGATGCTCAGCTTTTATCATAGCCAAATGGAGAAAAAGGCTCAAAAATTATGACTCCCAAATCTTTCTATTTGAAAATAATGTCAAAAGCCTGTGGAAGAAATGGGAAACAAGTCTGAGCCCTTGGTTACTTGCCTGAAGGTAGATAGGACATGCTTCACTTAAGATCCTGGTCAAGGTGTCACACAGAGCTGTGTCCCACATAGCGAGGAGCAAGCAAGCTTGGGCCTTTCCATTGCTTCCCTGCTGGTCCTGAGGAAGGTTTCCCCAGCCTGCTTCATCTGGGGAGGCTTAGCCTAGCTGGCCAGTGGATTTTAGGGCCAGGGTAGGACTCAAACCCTACCCTCATCGCCTTGTCTTTCACTGACCCTTCTCCAAGTGCAGGAAGCTTTTCACATCCAGAAGTGCTTCAGACGCTCTGTGTAGCTTCACTGGTAGAAAGCGATGCTATTTCTGTGGCAACTGCAGTCTAGCCTTGGATTTCTTACTCCTCTGTAACAAGATCAATGAAGGATCTCTTCAGAAATCACTTGAGCAGTGAATGCAGGTAGTGTAGTGAACGGTGGTGTCGCTGGACAATGCAGACACTCAAGGCAGTGGCTAGTACGTGTAAGATGCATCTAGGGGTTAGCAGCAGCAGAAGTGGTTACCTCTGAGAGACAGGGTGCTTATCTGGACGTGAGGGATGTTAGCAGAGCCTGTAGCAGTTAGTGAGTGGTGCTCATTACATTTATCCATTGTCAGTATAATAGGCTACGTTCTAAAAATATATGTATATGATGGCATCTTTGAATGCTTTCTCTCCTCCGGTATGTGGTTTTGCAATCCTTGCCTGCTAGATTTAGTGTTGGGTGGAAAACTTTCTTCTTGCTTAGTTGTAGGAAATAGCCCGCGTTTGTTACTGGCGCACGTCCTCTTCTCCTGGAGTTCCCTCGTGTGTTCCTGGCTGCGCCCCCAAATAAGACCCTGCCAGGATCACTTATGTGCCGTGGAATGAAAATGTGACTGATACAAGTGTTGCAGCAGTGTATAAAATGCTAAATTATTCACGGTGCTTAAGTACAGAAAATCCTACGGCTGAACTGACATAATGAAAAACTCCAGGAAAAAAAATAACACATAAAAAACAAAAAACATGGAAATTCTTAGATTAGAAACAGCCTCGAAGTTCAGAGTTAGACTGCATTATAGTCTTAGTCTCTTATTCCTTTAAATGCCCCTCCTCATGCCATACCCTGGGCTATCATAGCCAACCACTTTTAATGTCATTATCCACATCTCTCTCCCATGAATTACAAAGCTATTATCCACACTTTACAAACAGGGACCCAAGACAAAGAATTGCCAAATAACTTGTCCTGGTCTGAAATAGAAATCATGCAGTGGCAGAAGGATTTGGGACCGGGTCTTCTCAAGCAGAAGCCTTGACCCTCTTACCTCACTTCTTCCCTATCACGAATAAAATGTCCATTGGAGGAATTGAGTGGGCAGGCACCTGTACAGCATTTCATACCAGAGCATCGGAGGGGACTCTGGACACTTCTCGCACAGCTGGTCTCCCCCCTCTGTGGGCTACCTTTTTGTATTTGTTTCATTATCAGAATGAACCTCAATTTTCACCCATCTGTTATGCAGAGGGTCCCGGGTGCTAAATCTCTCCCTGGATCGTTTTCACCACTGGAGTTTTCTGGTGAAAAAACTACAGACCAAACCATTAATGCAGGAGCATGACTTTGCCTGAGCATAGAAGCAGCTGAGTGGACCATAAAGTGCTTCTTAATTCATGGAGGATTTTAGCAGAGATACGCTGGGCCCAATGTGTAATGTTAAATTGAAATGGGTAGATTTAAATTTCTGTTTTGATCAGTTGAAAGGAGAACTGGGTGTTAAAAAAATACAGAAACTCAGGAAATTCATATTGTTAAGCAGTCTGTTTCCAGATTTTTTGATCATTTTTCTTGGTCCTGAAAACATTATTCAACAGCTGAATACAAGTTTCACTTTGCCCTTTTTTATTATCACTTCTGTTGTGGGAAACAGATTAAAAACACACAATTAAGCAGTGTGGTGTTGGTTTCTGTATATGTCAAAACAAATTTATATTGGAAACATATTTTTGACTAAGTATTTCTTACTTATTCAATAAGCATTTTGAATAAAAATGTTCAGGCTGCTCTACTCATTCTGCCTCTTAATTGGAGGTTAAAATAAGTTTTCAAAGCTGTTGAGTGTTCTCTTCTGCCCTGGAAGCATAAAGAAACTGTAGGAGAAGATCTGATTTACAGTCTCTTTGGGAGTTGAGAAGGTTCCTCATGATCCCATCAGGACCTGCAGCAAATTAAGGGAAGATGGCATTTTCCAGCTGACATCCTTCCCAGTACGGAGTGCCACAGAGCAGTGATGGTGGAGCTAGTGACCTGAGCTTTATGTGTGTCAGTTAATGAGTGTGCATAATTCATTATTTCCTTTTTCCCAGGCTGTACCCTCGTCATGCAAGTGCTCTCAACAACTTGGGGACGTTGACCAAAGATGTTTTGGAGGCAAAGGACTACTACAGACGGGCCCTTCAGTTAAACCCGCAGCACAATCGAGCTCTCTTCAATCTCGGCAACCTGCTCAAGTAAGTTGAATGCAGAACTGGGGCCAAGGAAATCCAGGTATCTCCATATGCACGTCACCATAGTAGGTTTTCTGCCAACTGGTGAAGGAATGGTGCTATTTCTTACTGGCAGCCAAGGCTGCTGGCACAGAGACAAAGCTTAGTCTGGATATCCTTATGCTGTCTGCCAGGTCAGTTCAGGTGCTGTTTACAACGATGCTTCAGCTGGAGGGCATCCACTTGTTCCAAATTAGGCATCAAAAAATGAGGTGTCCAAATCCAAACCAGTCACCTGGGATTTCCATCTCAATGGAGAGATGTGAACCTTGCCAGTGGAGCAAGCCATGGTGCTCAAAGACAGGCATTTGATACAGATCTAATGAATAACACATATCCAGCAAATCCCTCCCTGCAAGTTCCCACTTCTCCTCATTAGCTGTATCTGGAAGGTCAGATGTGTAGTTTAGGCATAAATACATAACTCTCGAGATGCTCAAAAGGGCAGAAGGTTCATCCCATTCCAGGGGGTGGAGTGGGCCTGGATTTGAGGGGAAAGCTGGTTTACATCCCTACGTGGTTACTTTACTGAGCTAGAAGACAAGTTGATCAGTTCCTAATTTGATTCATTGTTATTTAGAGCATTAGCTTTTAGCAAGGAGAATAGCAATCATAATCATGCAAATTAATTTGACTAACCATATCTAAAGGCTGAACTTCAATCTACAAGAGAAGCTTTGCCGCTATGTTAAGATCTGTCAGAGGTGCAATTAAAGCAAACAAACAAAAGTCTCTATTCATACCCTTGCTTTTTCTCACCAGCAAAAAATACCCATGTTTTTGTCAAGATAACATTAGTTGGGTTCCTTCCTTCCCTTCCTCTTTCCTTTTTTTCTTTCTTTCCTCCCTTCTTTTCTCTTTTTCCTCTCTTCTTTTCCTTTCCCTTTCCATTTTTTTTTTCTTCCTTTTTTTTTAGCAGAACTGAATAAACAACAGCAGTAAAAAGCCACTTCTGCTGATATAAACTGCACCTATTTTGTAGTGGGATATTGCTGGTAACAGGTCTCTGGTAAATCCTTCAGAGCAGATTGGGCTTTAGTGTTGGGCTGGTTATAAAGTGGCACTGTCTCATCAAAACACACTTGATCTGTCTGGTTCTTAAATGTCACTTCAAGTGTGAGTTTATGTGAAGGAAATTAAGCGGATTGCTGAAGTTCTGCCTGGTTCATTCAGTAACAGAGAAGTTGCCAGAGTAATATTACAAGTAAACCTGATGGTTTGGGGTTAGAATATGGCAGATGTGTAGAAAGGTAAGTTAGTGCTTTACTGGAAATACAAGAAAGGTAAAGACAGCCTTATTACAAAAGAAATCAAAAGTCTTTGTATTATTCATGAGATTTGGTTGATTGAAATTAATCTTTGGTGGCAATGCTGTTTAAATATATATATTTATAATCCTTTTAATCCATCACATTTGTCTTAATTACTATTCTTTGATTTTTTTTTTTTAATATGAAATGTTAATACAAAAGGACATAAGCCTGAAACAGCATCAGGACACTCTGTGTCAATAATGCTTTAATCTGGCAAGTTGATGGGCTCGTGTGACCCAGCATATGGGTAGAAACTGGACTTGTTGCATTGGCAAAGCACAAAGGAGGCATGTGGGAAATTCTATTAGAACTGCTGTTTGTTTTGTTTTGTGTGCAATATGTCATGTTTTTCCTAAAGCGATATTTAAGTTGTTGTGTGTCTCATCAAATTCTGTGTGTTCTTCATCCTCCTGTGGTGCCACATATTGTGATAAGTTAAAGGTGTATGATACTTCTGCTAAACTCTTTAAAAGAAAGTGCTCAGGTTCCATTCTCCCCTTTCCCCACACCCATTTCCTCCTATTTTGTGAACTTATTTTAGGTTTCCTAAGCAATCTATTGCACCTGGGCACACACAGAGTATTAATTATAATAGAAATGGTATTCTTATCTCCCTGTTCAGCTTTAAAAAAAGCTGCTCAAAACCAGGTAGAGTTCGTGGTGGAGGGAATAGCACGTGTGTAAAGCAGATGCTGTGTGAGCAGGTCTTGCATAAATGTCTCCCCTAAAGCGGTAGCTCAAACCCCCTTGCTAGCACCTTCCTGGATCATGCATCAAATTTGCAGAGAGCATGAGGTGACATGTAAGATGACCACATGAGAAAGAGGCAGAGATTTCAACGTCCTTATTCCTATAATTTTGATTTTGTGTGCATTTTCTACCAAATTATCCTTTTATTCAGCCATATAGGAGACTGTGATTTATTGGAAAGAGAGACCAGTTCTGTGCTGTGTATATAGGGCAAGCAGTATTCTGCAGATGCTAAATGCTAGTATAATCTAGGTAATGAATGAAAATCTGCAGAATATTGCAGGCAGATACTAATTTCCGGCTGTGCTTTGAGACATTATGAAGGGTGTTTTGATTTTTAAGCTTAGGGCAGAGAAAGGATAAAAGGTCAAGAGATGAAAGTATTTTCTGTCCTCTTTACAGAGGCTTCGAGAGTATACAGATCAGGAAGAGCCGCATCTGCAGCACCCAAGGCATGTCCAGTAACAGCATTACTTGTACTGGGACACAGAACAAAATGGCCTGGCACAGAATTTTGTCTCAGATTCTGCCAAGTTCTGTACACTCACCCCTGCTCGTAGTGTGGAAATCCGATTGCAGATACTAGATTTTACCTCTGGAGTGCTGAAAGGGAAACTCTGGGGTTTTGGAAGGATGGGATTGCTGTTCCCATGTGGGTATCTGCTGCTCATTACTCCCTGGCTATAAGATGGCTATTCAAACATGTTGTGATTTAAGCTTGACTAGAAAATTGTTTTGGACAACAGAGTGGAAATTTGGGGTTGTTATTATGTGTTGTTTTTTTTCTGTGGATCCCCTAGATGAAAAAGAGAGATTCCATTTTCTGTTTGCACATGATGAAGACAGCTATGTGCCAGAAGATGAATGTTCTCAGGAACCATTGCAGGATAAAGTCTGAATAAGCCTCTGGTTTTGTTTACTTATTCTAAAATAAAGTTGTATGTCATCATTTTCTTGCCTACTATAAATATTGGGCAGTAGATAATTAAACAGTGCAGATGAATTTATTAGTTAAAATAGCCCCAGAAGATGACCTGCCTAGAAATCTCATTCTCTGCTTTCACGGTCCCAAGCAGCCTACCTTGATACTTCTCTCTTTCATTTTGTTTTGGTATTTCCTGTTATATAAATATTTAACTCCTCTATATAGATTCAGTTTTGTTGAGTTACAGCTTGAAAAACTGAGATAAATATGTATCATTGAGAATACCTCACATAAATTTATAGCCCCTGGGCTATTCTGTAAAGAGACAAGAAATAAAATATTATGAACATTTGAAGTAAATATTTAGGATCTCAGGTTTCTTTTGCAGAATGGGAGAGAGCTTACTCTTTACTGTATTCTCTCTCTCTATGCTCTAATATTCAGTGCAGCATTTCTTATGAGGAAAAGCCTCATAACTCTTACGTGTTTTGAGAGGGTTATGGCTGCATTTTCAAGGAGAAAGTGAAGTGCCTAGAAACAATGTCCCCTGAGATCTTGAATTTATTCAAAGGACTGCTTCTCTTTGGAATGTAGAGTAACCCAAGGTGTCCTGTGCATTTGTTGCCCTGATTTAGTCCAAGTTTTACAAACCCATCTAGTCAGAGAAAGGAGGATTGTCTACCCTCTCTCATACAGGTTTTTGGATATATAACGTGCTAACATGGGCTTATATAATTGTCTGAAGACACTGGAAAACATCAGATAGATACTATGTGTACTGAGATTTAAGATCTTTCAGAAAGTGAAACATTCCTCCCTTCCATTCCAAGCAGCAGACTGAGCAATAACATTCAGTGAAGCTGTGTCTGGCTTTCTGGATTGTCTCTGAGTCAAAATGCTTGGTGTTGTATGAAGTGCTGAAGCTGTACATCAGCATCACATGCACATTCTAGCCCATTTAAAAATAAGCAAACAGAACCAAAAAGCTCTGGCAGTGTCAAGTTTACAATAGATTCAAAGAGTAGCTTAGGTTGGAATGAACCTCTGGAGATCACTTAGTCAAGCTCGCAGCTCAAAGCAGGTCAAATTGAATCCCCTTGCTCAGGGCTGTGTCCAGCTGCATCTTGAACACCTCCAAGGTCAGGGATGCCACAATCTCTCTGGGTGACCTGCTCCAATGTTTTATCACTCTCACGGTGAAACCATTTCTCCTTGTATGTAGTCAGAGTTTCCACGTTCCTGCTTGTGTCCATTGTTTCTCATCCTGTTGCTGTGCACCTATGAGAAGAGTCTGGCTCTGGTTTCTCTGTATCCTCTGGCCCCAGGTAGTTTCAGGCAGCAGTGAAGTCACCCCGAGCCTTCTCTTCTCTAGGCCGCACACTGTGGCTCATTCAGCCCCTCCTCATGCAACATGTGCTCCAGCCCAGACCTCCTTAGCAGCTCCCCGTTGGCTTTGTCCAGTATGTCCATGCCTTTCTTGCACTGAGGATCCCAACGCTGGACATTGCTCCAGGTGTAGTCTCACAAATATCGTATAAAAGGGAAGGATCACTGCCCTGGACCCAGTGACTCAGGACGCTGTTGGCCTTCTGCACTGCGCTCAATGTGTTGTCTACCAGGACCCCCAGGGCCTTTTCCTCAGAGCTGCTGTCCAGCCCGTTGTCCCCCAACCTGTGCTGGTCCACGCGGTTATCCCACTCTGGGTGCAGGACATGAATTTGTTTTCGCCGAACTTCATGATCTTCCTGTCAAACCTTCCCATCTGAAAAGCAACCTTACCTTATAGTGCATTGCTGGGGTGTGGAGGACACTCCACTTTGATGTCATCCACATAGTACAGATAAAAACCAAAGGAGAGCATCTAAATTGCCTGAATTTGTTTAAACCCAGGGAGTGGAATGTGCTTAGAGATTTCCTTTCATTCAGGTGGTTACATGCTGCAAGCTCCCCATGGATTATCGTGTAAAACCAAGACAAGTTGTTCAGAACAGTTGTGGAGCCCTTACTGAGTTCTGTGTTTCTGACTCTAATGCAGTCAAACTAACTTCGCATTACAAAACAAATCTTGAAAACGAAAAAGTCCTCTAGAGCAGTAATTCCTGGGTTACTGCTTCTCTTGTGAATGAAATTTGCTCCAGTGCCAAATAGCCCACTCGCAGCCCCATGGATGAGCAGGCTTCTGCAGGATAGTTTAGGATAGTTTAGGCTGATGCTTCTCAAACTGCAGGGCACTTGCAGCAATATGCAAGGGATGCTCCAGGTGGAAAGCATTTGGCTCAACCATGCTGATTGTGGAGGGCAGGCTGGAGGCTCGAGTGGAAGAGGGAATCAGAAGAGGGCATTGTAAGGCAAGGTAATTTGGGGAAAAATTGGATTAAGTGATCATAGACTCCTTGTGTCAGTTGAATTTGTTCCTCTCTCTGTCATGTTGAAGGTATATATTACCTAGTTTTTCCTGCTGCAGATCCCCGGTTTGTGGTAAATTAGTGTATCAGACTGCTCTCCCAACTCTCGGTGTTCTCCCAAATTGCATGAGATTTATATAAGCTACGGCCTCGATCCTGCAAAGTGCTGAATATGTTGGCCTTGGTCCAGAAAAGCACTTCAGCCAGTAATTAATTTTCAACTTGCATACATAAAAGTTAAGTACGTGTTTAAGTGCTTGGCCAGAGCAGTCAGTATCTTGCAGGACTGAGCCCTCTGAGAAACCATTGGATCTGCTTTTTATAATATAATTCAGTCTGTCACATAAAAAGATGCCATAATCTTTCTCTCTCTACCCCCACTTTCAGGAGACAAACATTGTTCTTGGATCAAACGAAAAAAAGGCCATTTAGAAAAAAAAAAAAAAAGAGCAATTAAGAGGACTGCCCCATGTTCCTAGCGCATGTTTGTGGTTAATGGGAACTTTTACTACTGCTGAGCGGATCACTTAATCCTTTTATTTCTGTAGCTGGCATTTCCTACATTTTTTTGCCCAACATCAATACCTTTATAAAGCAGTCATCTGTTTTTGATTTATAAAAATGTGTCATGAAACTCCAGCCAAGGAATCCAAAAGTTTTATAAATTGACAAGCCAGCTAGTCATTAATTAGTGTAGGGGAAAAGTGGTTCTTTATTTGTTTTTGCTTCATTCGTGTAATTTATATGGAGCACCACTGGAAGAAGAAAAAGACTAGCACAACTGTTTTTACTTAGCGTAATGGACAGGCAAAATATTCTTTGAGTTATATAACTAGAAAGGGAAAAAATCTGCAAAGCCACATATATTATCAGCTGAAATTTGCACCTTATAAACAAGATCTGGTTACTTGACCCTGTCACTCAGATGAAATCTAAGGCCAAAGCAGCAAGGTGTTCACATACTTTCTGTGTTCCACAGCCCTTTGTTTCTTTTTGTAAGCCCCGCTATTCATACTCGTTGTACACCCAGCACAAAGAAAATGTTGTTCCAGTCCAACTAAGCATCGTTAGATGTTTGCTCAGGAAACCTTCTAATTTTTCCAAGGAAAGGAATACAGAGCAATGCTGGTGAAATTGTAGCTCAAATAAATAAACACAGAATTTTGTTCAGGAAAACTTTTTCCTTTTTCCAAGGCAGTAAGTGCAGAGCAATGCTGGAAAAAAAGTCTATCTCATTAGCCTAGCCATCTCTCAACTTGATTTATTGATTTATTTTCAATGAAGAGACGTACTGAGAGTAGATTTGCAGTAGGACTGGAAAAGTTTACAAAATCTAACAGTTATCACTTAACAGACAGAGCTTGTGGCCCGCGCTGATTGCCTGATAGAGCAAAATATGTTTTGCTCTTCAGCGTGTACGACTGAGGAATTCAGTATTTTGGGGGTGTTTTGTCTTTGCTGGGTTCATTGCGTAATGCTCAGTGTGAGCACTCATCAGAACAGCAGACCAAACAGCAGGTTCATTAAAACCTATCTGCTCCCAGCTCCTGAGAGGAGCATAATGAAATTGTGATGCGAAGAGCAAAAAGTCTCGGAATATGCAAAGAAATGAGTTGCCCTGGTGAGCACATTTCTCGCCCTGGCATGAGGTAGGATGAGTTCCTTCATTTCTACCGACGTGATTTCAACACTTGTGTGTCTTCTTTCCCCAGTGAGTGACCCACTTGCTTCTCCCTGGCTCCTTACAGACGTAGCCAATTTCAGTCTCTCCTCCTTTGGGAAGGGAGAGGTGTTTTTACAGCAGGGATGGGACAAAGAGCCCAGATTAGTTTAAAACAGCGTGCTCTGCTTGTGAGCACCAGAGCTGGAGAGAGGCAGTGCCTTTGCACGTCCTTTGCACGCCTGCCATTCAAATAAAAAAACAGGTAATCAGTGCAGTGACCCTGTGCACCAGAGGCATCAACATCCTCTATGGGGAAAGAGCAAGCAAGCAAAATTTAGCATGTACTTGGTGATCAGAGTGCTGACCCCCTTTCACAGGGAGAGGCAAAGAGGTTCAGTATGGATCTGGGTACGTGCACTGGAGAGGTGCTGGGTACGTGCACTGGGGAGAGGAGGCACGAGTGAATTTAGTTTAGTTGAAAAGAACAAGATGGAGTTTTTTACATCTCTTTAAAGTACCTGATTAGTGTGTGACCTAAACATGCTGCTAAACAACTTTAATTTCTTTTTTCCCTTTCCTCTCCGGTTTGCAGGTCCCAAGGGAAGAAGGAGGAGGCTGTAATGTTACTGAAGGACTCCATCAAATACGGCCCAGAATTCGCAGATGCTTACTCAAGCCTGGCCTCGCTGTTGGCTGAACAGGTAACGGGTACCATTCAAGGCTCTTGTTTCTCCTGCAGGGTGATACACTGATGTTGTAATTGCAATGCCTCCTTCACAGCCTTGGAATTGCTCACACCTCATGCACATGGCAGTGAAGTGCACAGTCCTGTCTGTGGTTATCTGGAGAGTTGTGCTGGGCTGCTTTAGAGATGACTTGTTCAGTATAGGAAGGAGGCAACTCATTCTCAGTGAGTCATTACACCCGTGTGGTGTGGCTCTGAGTTACTTCACTGTTAAAGTTGAGTACATATCCATTCTGGAGCTCCCCACATCTATATCAAAGTCTTTATCCATTGCCCCTTGAATGCTGTGACAGCAGAATAGGTGAGTACTTCCCCCCCAGCCACACAAACCTACATAGATAACCTTGAGATTTATAAGAAATCCCCCCAAAGCTAGAAAATGGCAGAAACAAGGTTTCTACTTTGAATTTCTGCCTCTGAATTCTGCCCCGTGCATGTATCCATAAGGATAAAGCCCCTAATCACCACGGTAGATGATCATGTACTGGGGGTGGAGAGGCTCCCTTGCTTTATGTTGCTCTTAATGAGCAGCTGTTGGATATTTTACTTAACCTCATTGTTGGATATGTGCCCCCAGGCCTTATTTACTGCACTGGGCCCAGAATGTGCTCTGGAGGTGGGATTACTCATTTCCTCTTGGGCTTTTTTTTAACATGCTCATTACTTGGGGCGCTTGCCACTCACTGCAGTGAGGTAATTTATTTCTAGAAGGTCCCTGTGAGGTGAAATAGTGTCTCTGCAGAAGAAAAGGGAAATTGAGGCACAAAATTATTGAGTTCAGGAGAAGACATGAAGCGTGAGTGGCCACGTCAAGACCACCATGCCCTGCTTTTCTCCAAGCATGCCAGAGATGAGGGATGCTGTGCTTCAGGCATTGTTCCTGTGGACTGCAGCCACAACCACTGGCCCCATTCTGGCCCTATATGGGTGCATGATGAGGCCCCCTGCACGACCCCAGCAAGCTTCTACTAAGCTTTTGAAAACTGTTTTTTTCTGTCCCCAGAATTTCAGATCTTAACTGTTCCATAGCATGGGGTGCTAAAACTTTCTTAAATAAAAGCCTGCCAAAATGCAAATACAGACATAGCAAAGGAATATCGTCTTTCACTATTTTCCACTAGTCTGGTTAATTAAATCTTGTCTCTGCAAGTAGATATATTTCAGCAAAACTATAAGCAAAGGTCTTGTTCTGGTTTAGGCTTCTTCAATGATGTAGACACTGCAAAATTCACCCATGGTATATATGGGTTACTGAAAGATGTGACATTTATTTTTCCCTTTAAATGACTTTTATACGTTTGAATATTACCAATATTGGCTGCAGAGACCTAGAAATATAGTATATGAATTGAGAGAAGAACTTTGTTGAATGGAAAGTGTATTTTGAGTAAGCCCATCAATGAAGAGTCGTCTGCAGTTATAAGAAATCAGTTGTCTGCAGTAATACCTGGTTTTAATATTAATTGAAATTATTATTTAGAACCATCAGTTGTAAGATCAACAGAGCAATAAACCCACTACAGAGTCTCAAGGCCTTCTGCCCAAAGCCAATGCCATTAGTAAGTCCAGCAGTAATTCATCTGCTTTTATGTATAGATCGTTCATCCTCCTGTGACTTGAGTAAGTGGTAGGGAAGAAAAGATAGTTTGTACAGTTTCCTCAGAAAATAACCATTTCCTGCAGGCTTTTAACACCTTCTCATGTTCAGCCACAGCAGATGCCTACCTGATTGTGCACCTCCTCCTCACACACCCATCCTTGTGACCTCCGTAGGCGTCCTACAAATGCTGCTGCCTGAGGCTGCGGGCTGCAGAATTCCACCCTAATGCTGTGTGCTTTCTGGAGGGGTATAGGCAGAAATTCTTGGCATCTCGAGCTCAGAGGATGATAGATGTGCCAGAAGGGAGAAACGGGATTCTGTTTTTCAGTTTGGGGTTTTCCTGTTTGTCCAAGCAATAGTTTCCAAGTAGGGTAAAAGTTATAGACCTGGTTTTCCTTCTGATTGCGGCTTCATCTTACAACCGTTTGGGTATCTGTGATGCCGGGCAATATGCAAGAAGTTACCACAGCGGGCTGCATGGACCATCCAGTCCCAGCCCCCTGCCATGGGCAGGGACACCTCCCACCAGCCCAGGCTGCCCAAAGCCCCATCCAGCCTGGCCTTGAGCACCTCCAGGGATGGGGCATCAGGATTGCCTTGGTCAGTCCTGCACAATATGATCCCAGATAACTTTACAGGCTATGAGTCTAAAATACAGCTCATGGTGCCCTTCTGGCCATAGCTATAAAGCACACTGTAAGAGGCAACTCTCGTGCACCAGGGGATTAGGTTGCTACTCGGTGTGATTGCCCTTTTATCTCCTTGCGAGACGATTCTAAAGTCAGCGTCCCATCTGGAAAAAAAGAAAACACCTCCACGGTGTATAAAAGTTTGGCTTCTTTATGCCTTTAGTAAATGCTTTTCCATCGTACTGTGGTCTGCTTGATAGCGTGGCTCAGTCTCAAGGTATTGTTGTTTTCCGTGATCGTTTCAGTGGTGGTAACATCAGAAATCAAATGCTTAATGTTTTTGCTTGCCAGTGCTGTGCCCCTTGTTGTAACTGCGGTTCCCCTGGGTTTACTCTGAGGCACTGCAGCAGCACCTTCCTACCTCTTGTAGCTTTATCACTTGTCTCATGCTACCTGGTAGCTTTTTTCAGGCCCTAGTCTCTGGATTCAATTTTTTAAATTATTTTTTTCTTATTTTTTTCTTTTTTTTTCTTTTTTTTCTTTTTGTTTGGTAAGAATATCACTGAGAAAAAGAAACTTTTTAACCCACTTAGCTACAGCAGCGAACCTGCTCAGGCATACCCAGACTGAAAATCCAAGCCATGAAAAAAAAGAAAAAAACAGACTTAAAAACCCTGGAGTTTAACTGAGAGATCCTCACATGCATAATTTTCTTAATATCATAAAAATCTCATACATTTTTTAAGCCAGTCTTCTGAATTCTGTGAGCTTGATGAATGTTTCATGAAGGTCTGGAAGCAGCGTTATTAAGTGTTAATGAGAATCAAGCCTTGATGAACTTACAGCATTTCTCCTAAGAAGAGAGGCTGCGAGGGAGAAAGCTCTGGCAGCAGAAGATGGGCCCACCCTGCTCAATTTCTGACTGCACTTAATGCAAGCACTTTGTTGGAGGAGTCATCCCAGACTTTGCACTGAGCCCGAGGCATGCAGGGTCAGGGTGTTAGATGCCAAAAAAAGTGTTTTACGAACGCGTGTGCAATGCAACCGTGACAAAAATGCTGAAAGTGCTGGTATCAGTGAGTGGGAATATTCTGACATGGGGCACTGCTGCTGATCCAGTTGAACCTAGCCCTTTCTTGCTTAAAGATCGGGTTTATGATTGCTAAACAAAATGAAGAGAACTGACATGTATGCATACAAAGCCGTGTTCCTCTGCTGAAAAAGCAAATGAGTGGAAAAGAAATCAATAGAGAGATTCTTGCAAATATACTTGTTAATGTCTGTCTGACACACGTACTTTCTTAAGAGGTTGCTCTTCATTTTAGTCAATTCTGACAATCGCTCCACTTTTCCTGACCCTGCAGGATAACGATGTCAAATTCACATAAATATATCCAAAATGTCCAAACTTAATCACTTCTAAAAAATGTGTTTCTGTGTTTTATCACACCCTATCTTTTCTGCTGGCTGACCTTTCTCATGTAAATGTGAAAGCACTTAACCATGACAAACCGTTTGCTTTCATCAACCATAGTCTTCCAGAGCTATTAATTCCAGCTTTCCAGTTCTGATAGAGGAGGTGAGAAAGGAGCCCATGCTTTTAAACAACTACAGACCACATGCTGCTGTCAGGTACACGCTTTAAATCCAGAGAAAGCCCAGCACGCGCTGGGATTTGCATGACGGGAGGAAAGGAGAGTTCACAGCTGCGCTGAAGAGCAGAACCAGCTCTGTTTTGCACAAAGACATGGCCCAGGCTCCCCCCAAAAAGTGTTTTCTCAGGGCCTGCCTTGATATCCAGATGTGATCGTGCAGCTGAGGACACGCTGTCCTTGGCAGCTTCTTGTGGCCAGGCAGAGCCGGTCACAGGGAGTGTTGGTGGGGCAGGGAGTGAATGGACCCCCACCTCGTTTCAGCATGGATTCAGCTCTTGAGCACGATGAGTTCTGCCTCGGGGGTGCCAGGCTTTCCTCAACAGCCCAAATGGCTGATCTGGCCTGGGAGCTTTGGGAGGAGGCTGTGGGGTTTGTTACCATAGGGCTGCTCTGCTCCACACAAGGGGAAGAACTGAAAAAAAAAAAACGCCTTTGCCTCTGGAAGCTTAACTGGCACCCCCCCTGCACTGTGCTGCTTTCCATTGTGAACAACCTTCCTTCCACCTGTACACCCCAACAGCAAAGCTCTGAGTTTAGGGAGGAGGAAAATCTCAGTAACTGATGCTAGTGAGCACATGGGCAGCTGGCATTTACTGTCTGGCTGGAGGGAAATGGAAACCTTATTCAGTGGCTACTTGATCCAAACAATACACCTTATTTTTGTTTCAGGACCTGTCTGCCCATAGCTTAGGCTAGACAGATCACAGCCAGTGGGATACTTCATAGACAGGATGTTCCCAAAGAAAAAATCTGCATTTTTTTGGTAATTTGCAGCACCTACAAACCTCACTGAAATCTCTGCAAAATGTAAGGGCTCGGTGCATCTGAGAATCGGAGCAGTGGCATGTCCTATCGGTCCCAGTGAGCTCCATCTCACGCATTGACAACACCTGTTTTTCATCTGAAACTGTCAGGTTTTCCCCACTCTTTCATCACCCTCAGTCCTCCTCCTGTTTCCCTCATTGCCCTGTGCAAGCTCCTCATCCCTCAGCTGTCACACACACCGAGCTTTCATTCCTTGTGTTTTCCGTGCTGCTCAGGGAACGGAGAGCGGAGCTCCTGAGGGGGAAAGTTAGCCAGCGAGATGCTCATTAAACAAATAAATTAAAATATATCAGCTCCCAAATGACAGATTCTTAGCAGAACCAACATGACCCCTGTCGCTGTGCATTTCCCAGCTGGGTGCGTGCTAGCTGAAGCTCACTGACACTGCACACAAACCGCCCAACCTTTTCCAGCTGATATTTGTATTTCACAGGTACTTCCAATTGCGAGTGTAGGAGGGGAGAGCTGTCTGCATTGCTGCGGAGTACCAGGCAGCAAGATATACCGCATCCATGCCACGGGGTAAAATTTTGGCTTCCAAGAAGCCAGTGGCCACGGCCAGGCTTGGTGGGGCGAACTGGGGCCTGAGCTCCCCATGTGGCGAGGGAGGAAGGGCACCAGCAGTGCCAAAGCGAGCCTTGCCACAAAATGCAGGCACCCAGCAAACGGTGCTGATACCGTTTCTGCCACGGCTAAGACATCTCCTTCTGTTTTAAGGAACGGCTGAAGGAAGCAGAGGAGGTCTACAAGGCTGGCATAGAGAATTGTCCCGAGAGCTCCGATCTGCATAACAACTACGGGGTTTTCTTGGTTGATACCGGTAAGTGACTGTGGGACAGGGGATTTTCTCTCTCGGCCTTATTTGCTTTGGCTTGTTTTATTCAGCAGTACACTTCTAAAAGAGTGTCAAAAGCTTCCAGAGCGGTAGAAGTGCCTCCCCTGTAGCTGGGAAATAAATATCCCTGCTCTGCTGGGATGGCAGAGCGTGCTGAAATTTGTAGTCACTGCGGTTAGTGTGCAGCAGTGGCATTCAGCCTGGATGTTTCCTACAGCGTTTCTCACCATATTCACACAGGCAGTTGTCCTCTTCAATTTGAGCTGGGCAGCACCCTGACAATCCTACTGTTTCTCCAGGAAGGCACGGCAGCATCAAGTACAACCCCAGGCACACAAATGGATCGTTATGGTCTTTGGAGCATTTGCAGCTCTTTGGTGACAAAGCAGCTCTTTGACTAAAGGTTGAGTGCCACTACTATAAAAATAAACATGGCTTTTAAATCGCAATCATCTGTGAAAACAAAACCTAAGATACTATGGGGTGAATTGATTTCTCGGGAGCTCCATAATGACAAACAAAGCCTTTCTTTTCTGGGCTCCTGGTTCCCATCCAACTTCCGTGGACTCGGGCACTTCCTGGCATCCATATAACAGAAAAAAAGTGCCTCTGCAGTTGCCACCTTTTACTGACAGCTTTATAAGCAAGTCCAAGTCTGAACTGACAAACAGCTAGTGGAAAGCAAGCTGCTCTCTGAAGTCTCTCCAGAACAGAGCTGTGACTCAATGACGAAGTATCATAGGCTTAAAGTGTGTAGCTGCTGCCCTTTCTGCCCCTTTCACACTGTGCCCGGCGCCAGTGGTGCTTGGGAAGCAAGGATGATGGCAAAAGGCGGTGTCTGGCGGTGTGCAGCTGGCTGTCCTCACTCTGAGCTGCCACTCAGACACCACTCCTCTGCACTACCAATGTGAAATAACCAGAAAGCCAAAATGAATATTTGTACTCAAAAAAGTTGTGGTATTAACAGCAGAAATTGAGATTCTGAGTTTGTGCCCTGGCGAAATTCAAACATGCAAATAATAAAAACTCCTCGGTAATTTCAGTCTGGTGTTGTACTTCTCTCTGCTTCCTGACCCAGATAAACTACTCTATTCCTACCAAAATTTTTGGTTCAAATGCAGTGCATTGTGCTTTCTTTTTTTGCACTTGTGTGTCCTGCCAAAGTCCAACCTAACTTTTCCTGTTTGTTACTACACTTTCCTACACACAAACAGTAATAATAAAAAAAAAAGCTCACCACACTGAATTTCAAAACTAAAGGCCTGGTGTGTAACTAACCTTCTTGGAGACACGAGACAGCACGAAGGAACTGGCTTGCAGTGAGTCTGTCACAGGCTGCCTTCTTCCCCGGTGGTCACAGGGGGATCACCGTGAAGCACCACTCCAAATAACTCGCAGGATTTTGTGCAAGAGCCTCCAGTAAGTGTCAGCTCTGGAGAGCTGGATCTCTAGGTAACTCGGCAGTGAATACAGACACTCAGTGTGTCTCCCTTAGTGAAGTGTATTACCCCTACGTGTTGAACAGGGGTGGCACTGGCTGACCTTAAGGACTTAGGTGCTTGCCCAGCTGCTTGTTTCGGCATGTTTTGTGCTTGCGATTTTCCTAAACTTCCATCTGCTCAGCAGTAACAGCAAACAGAGTGTACAAACTAATTAAACCAGCGCTGTAGCTAAAATTATAATATTTGCATTACAGAAATGTTGAGATTTTTAACCATGCCCCATTAATTTATTTAGTAGTAAGCAGGCTCTGCCTGAGGAAAGCACTGCAAGATCCCTCTTGAGGAAAGGCATTATTTAGGTAAAGAAAAATATACTGCTAGAACTAGAACTTAAGGTGGTGGATGAATGGTCTGGCACCTTTCTTCCATTCGGATTGAACATTGGCATTTCCTAAAAATACGAGGCGCTGGCGAGTTCTGATGGGCTTTCCCAGGCATTTGCACAGTCTCGTGTTGTGGTGTTTGGTGATGTCATGGTCCGCAGGACCTTACCCAGGCAGAGGGTTTCTCACAGGGAAGCAGTGCCACCCAATGGCTCCTCTGAAACACGGAGACGGTGCCTACGTGCTCCAGGATGGGCATCCAGGCACTGTGGTGTTGGATTTACCGCACCAAGGTGGGAATTAACTGACACTGGTGCAGTGCACGCAGACTGAGCAGGGCCAGCAGCAGAGGTACAGGGAGTGTTCTCTGTTTTGAAGTGCCTGAAGCTATTTGCAGTTCTCGTGGGGTTGTGGGCCAGGGTAGAAGGATGCTCTCCTGGGAGGTGGGCCATGACCCCAGCCTGCACAGGGATTGTTACATCCCCCCTGCACCACGATAGAGGGGTGCTTTCAGTCAGGAGCCTTTTTTTTGCTGAATGTACTCAACTTGCTAAAACCTACCCCTGCAAAGTCTGTTTCTCAGGATTCTCTCCAAATATTGGAGCCCGTCAGCAGTTTTCCTTACACTTAATCTCTAGAAAGGCTGAGCTCTGACAACAGCATCAGAGGTTCTTCAGCGGCTCGAGCAGGTTTTTAGTGCTATTCCTGCTGTGCTCAAAGCTGCTGTGTGAGTGCTGTACCAGTGAGAGCTATAATTCCTGCACACCCCAGCCTCCTTTTTGGCATCCCGATCTGTGCTCACACTCCCCTGCCTCTGCCCGTCAGCCATCCCAAGCCCTGCTGTGTGCTGACATGCACTTTGGGGTGGTCCTCTCCCTCGCAGGTGGACAGAGGGGTTGCTGCTGGGGGCACACTCATCCTTCCCCAGCACCATAAAACTGCGGTGGGGTGAGTGTGCCACGCACAGTGCAGAGCTTCTCTGCTCCATGCCACACCTTGCTCTTCTGCTGTGACTCAGACATCACCTGGAAACACCTTCCCAAATTTCTTTCTCAAAATGGTTCCCGATAACAGCTGATAGAAAACCCAGAGCATTGCTTCATGCTGAATTTGCCACAGGATTTTTCTGAGGCACCGGTTTAACAGCCTTTTTGTCCTCCAGGGGCTCCAGAGAGAGCTGTGTCCCACTACAGGCAGGCCATCCGTCTGAGCCCAGCTCACCACGTCGCCATGGTAAACCTGGGCAGGCTTCACCGCTCCTTGGGGCAGAACAAAGAGGCTGAAGCATGGTACAAGAGGTAAGAATTTGAGGTGGGAGGCATAGATTTCCCTTGTCCCTGCACACATCTGTGCTAAAGTGCCTGCGATACCCAAATCTATCGCCGCTTCATGCTTGGGTTTTCCCACCCACCTTCTCCATCCATTTGAAATCAGATTTACTTCTGCTTATTTGGCTATTTTTTGGGGAGTGCTTGGAAAGAAAGCACTGACTCAGGCGGTGTTGACTTCTCTGGACCATTCCCAAGCCCCTAGGCAGGGCACGCTGCTGCTTTTGGATGGGGGATGCTCTGACAACAACATCAAAAGGTTTTCAGCTTTGTAGTGCTACTCCCACTGTGCTGAAAGCTGCTGTGTGAGTGCAGCACCAGCAACACTCCATCCCAGTGCAAGCCACACTTTGCTCATATGCTCTGATTCCCACATCACCTGGAAATCTCTCTTCTTCCCAAATTTCAGGGCACTGAAGGTATCCCGGAAAGCTGAAATCCTGTCCCCGCTGGGGGCTCTGTACTATAACACGGGGCGATACGAAGAAGCTCTGCAGGTTTACAGAGAGGCAGCATCACTGCAGCCTTCAAACAAAGAGATCCGACTGGCTCTGGTGAGTGTGGGATGAGCACATCCAAGCCAGGGCCACCCGTGGAGCAGGGTGGCCACGTGAGTGTGAACACTTCCAAGGCTCAGAGCTTGGCTCTCCCTCCACCCCAGCCACCCGGTGACTGTCTTTCCCACCCTTCTTGTTTCCCCTTCACTCCCTCCAACCTCACACCCTGTGTCTGAGCAGCTGGCTCTTACCAGCAGCCCCTGCCTTGTCAGAGAGCAGGAGCCTGTCACCAGCACTGTATATCAGAGGGCTGAGCTTTTTAAAATCATAACCTTTATAACATGACTCCATAGGCCCAGGTTTTAGCAATGATGGGGCGCACGAAGGAGGCTGAAAAGATGACAAACCATATACTCAGCGAAGATGTGCAGTGTCTGGAGTGCTACCGCCTTCTGTCAGCCATCTTCAGCAAGCAGGAGCACTATACTAAGGTACTGTGGTCGCGGGGCGTCCTCGTCCAGAGGGCTCACATCCAGAGCTCAGGTAGCATTTTACCTTCCATCTCTCCAGAGGTGTCATGTGTCTTAGCACACACCCAGGAGATTTTTTTTTTTCCCCACGAAAACCTTCTGGTTATCTAAGTAATGGTACTAAAGCCAAGCACTGTAGTTTTCAGAGGCTGCAAGCTCTTACTGCTCATGCTGCTGTCAGCCCCACTGCCCATCAGCCACAGGCATCTGAAACACCCATTTCCACATGTGGTAACTGTGGGGCAAGTAAGGGAAGGAGGATGATGATGTGTTGCTCTTCGGGGTCCTAGATTTGGAGGTCTTAGTGGTGGAGAGACCTGAGAAGGGGAAAGGTGCAGAATACAGTGATACAATGACCTCTTGCTTTTTCACAGGCACTTGAAGCTATAGATAAAGCTCTTCAGCTAAAACCAAAGGATCCAAAAATCTTATCAGAGCTCTTCTTCACTAAAGGAAACCAGCTAAGAGAACAGAATCGCCTTGATGAGGCTTTTGAGGTATGACTGCTATGAGCCCTATGGATAGTTTTATAGGTTAAAAGATAAAATTAACTCAATGCATCTAATAGTCCATGGTGTGCACACCCTGCCTGTTGGCTTTGGGAGCTCATCAGTTCATCAATGATACAGCTAAAGCTATGAAGCAACCAACTTTGCCAGAATTAGTTGGATTTTTTTTTCCTCAATAGAGGACTGCTTTCTACCTTTCACAAATAGCCCTTTTTTACTCAAGTGTGGAAGTAGAGCTCCCTGCTCTGAGAGGTTAACTCTGGGGTCATGGTTGGACTATGGAAGAGCCTAGGTCTTGTTGCACTGACCAGACCCTTGGTCCATCCTGCCTCAGCCCCTCTCACTGGCAATGGCCAACTCCAGGACGGCTCAGCTGAAAGCACACACCATGTCATTATATCTCACCTTATTAACTAAGTGCTGGCACATGGGCTTATCCTGTGGAGCAAGAGGCTTGACAGCTCAGAAATTATGTTAGCACTTAATAATAGCACAGAAAATTATGTTATTGGGACAGACCTGACTATTCTCAATATCCCTAGAGATCTCTATTACTCCAAATTAAAGCCTCGAGGATAAGGAGCACCACAGCCCAGACATGGCTTGTGGTGGCAGACACCTGCCCAGGGAAATGACCTGGATGAGCAGCAGACCCCAGTGGTGCAGGGCAGCAAGGATAGGGTCACAGTGGTTGGTGTGGCTCCTCATGCAGCTCTGTGGGCAGGGAGAACCCATGAGATGAGCTCCACAGTGGAGCAGTAAGTTCTGGCACCTCTACTGCAAAGACACTGCAACTTAGCGTGTGTGCTGTGTATGAGAAGGATTTGAAATTATATTTTAAAGGGATTTAGAGGGAGAGGAAAGTTAGTTTCTGGTTTTAGAAACTGGCTTTGTTTGTAGACCGAGACTCTTAACCTAAAAATGTTTTGTGTTTATGTAGAGCTATAAACGGGCTGTGGAGCTCAACCCAGACCAAGCGCAGGCCTGGATGAATATGGGAGGCATTGAGCACATCAAGGTATGACAACGTTGTGTTTCCTTAAGCTGTCAGCTACCGAGACTGCTACTTAGGACAGCAAGCTAAACTTGCTTCAGACTGCCAAGACTGCAGCTCTGGTCAGGTTTATGACCAGTAAGAGTCCTCAGCATATTTTATTCAAAAAGGAGGAAAGTCTATTCCACTCCAGATAAATTTTTCCATCCAGGTTGCTTGGGAATATGTAATGTAAATCCCATATTTTTAAGAGGGCAGGCTACAAGGAACAACCTGCCCATCTCTAAAGTTTTCCTACATGAATTGTTGACCTGCCTTAAAAAACTGTCACTGTGAGTCAACCTTTAAAACTCCTTTCTACCTAATAAATTTAATAAAGATGTCTAATGCAGAATGCTGGCATAAAATTATGGAAATAGATGGGTAGCCCTGTGGCTTCTTACCTTTTTGAATACTTTAGGATATCATAATGATTTGGGTCCTAAGGAGTCACATTGTGTGACTTCCTCAAGGTATCCTGTTTCTGAGTAAAATTAACTCTTCTGATACAACATAATAGAAAAATGTAAATCTACTTTGTGCCATATGTGTTGGTTCGAGTTTACGCTAGCAGTACTTGGTGACCCATTTCATAATAAAGAAGTATTCTCATTATTTAATAATGTCAAGTTTTATAGACATTTTTCCCTTCATAGTATGGTCTTCACCACTGCCAAGCAATGAACTTTTGATGTCAGGGAATGTAAAATGAGATCTCTCACTCATTTTCTTTGTAGGGAAACTACATCACTGCCCGTGCCTACTATGAGACAGCTTTGCAGCTGGTTCCAAACAGCAAGTTGCTGAAGGAGAATCTGGCCAAATTGGATCGCTTAGAAAAACGGTTTCAGGAAGTCCAGGAGAAAGATCAGACATAGCATTCAGTCACACCAGTGGAAGGAAACTCGTGCTTCTTGGAGAAGAATGCGGTGGAAGCCTATTGCTTGAAGTGATGCTGAAGGAACTTTGACAGGACTCAGAATTATGGAAGGCAAATTGTGAATGCATGCTTGTTTGACCAAAGTTACAGGAGGCACTCAGTTCCTGTGGGACGTGCTGGAGAACAAATGAAAACCTTCCGTTATTCAAGATTTATGTTTAGGCTGAACCCATTTTAATCACACCAGGAGTGTGGGTGGGACATAAAACTCCAATATCACGGTTATCACTGGGGAAACCATGGAGACAAAGCACTCATTCATTGCAGCGGGGTGAAGTAGCGTCTCCTGTTACTCAAACAGTCTCACCTTGTCCACAGAAAGTACCACTGATGGGCTTCATTGCAAGTGTTGCCAGATCCATCTGAGCCAGGAAAGATTGTCCTAATGGTCACATAAAAAGGTTTTAAGGGGTTGATGGTGAGGAAAAGGTGGCCATTCATACAGCTCTAAATGTGATTTGAAAATGATTCTAAAGAAAGGGAAAATAGTATCTGAATATCACCCTAACAGGATAATTGTACAAGTAGGACAAAAGATCCTTTGAGCGAAAACCTCAGCTGAATGTTTTACTCATAAGATAGTCATTTTGTAATAATTCCGGTTCATGATATGAATATTGTCAAAAATCATATAGCTTTACCCTTTTCTCTCTCCCTGCAGGCCAAATAATTATTACTCTGAAAAAAATGGAAGTATCTAAAGGCAGTGGGAAACTCTAGGATTACTTGTCTTCCTGTCCAGTCTCCAGTAAAAACAAAACAAGACAAAAACCATCTAATCTGATTGGTGTAGGAGGTAATTTAAAGCTACAGAGAGATTAGGGATGATTTGGTAGGCTGGGAAGGTACTAAGGAGGTTTTTTTATGGGTGTGCAGGGACCAAGCCCACTCATTATGGTGATAACACTGACAAAACACTTTGTCAAAGTGTTCTCACCCCCTCCCACAAAAGATACAGAAAATGAGCTCTAGCTGATCAGTCATAAATCTGTATTTTTTTAAAAACCAAAGTGGGAAAACAAGTTCTCTGCAGAAGTGGGGCTTTTATTTTTGAGCTTTATTTATTTAACTTATAGTCAAATAATTAATATATTGTCTCTGGTTTATACAAATTGGGCAGTGTCATTCGCAGCTGGCCACATGGCTGGCCATTGGGACTTGCATTTTTGAAGTAAGAAGAGTGCAGCAGCACAAAGGTTCCCCCAATGCTATTTCTAAAGCAAATGGCTGCTTCATTTAAAAAGCCTGGTGTATTGCTGCTGCTGTTGGTCAAATTTTTGACACACAGCAGCTGTGTTTGGTGCTGAGAGGGAGGCCAGACTGGCAAAGGCATCTGCTCAGCCAGAGTCTGAGTGCCAGCTGGAGCCATGGTGAGGCTGGACTTGTGGGCTACCAGGCCCTCCATCCACGTAAGGCCAAGGCCCAAGAGATCAGCCAGTGTCTGCAGCTGGGCAGAGGCTGGCTTCTCAGGTTTGTGGGAGGGAGAGACCTTCGGTGGGGGAAGGTGCTGACAAATTTCTGGGCTCTTCCCTTCAAACCAGCTTCGTTAATGCCAAGGGAGCAGCTGGGTCCCAGGCAGTTCTTTTCCTGGTGGATTTTCCCTTCTCTGTTCAGTTTCCTACTTTCCTTTTGGAGGCTGAGGGTAGGTGTGAGGGCTTGGGGCTGGATCAGCAGCTCTTGTCCTGTTGCACAACTTTTAAAGCCATAGGCTTACTGACCCAACATTTCTGCGGGTTCCCAGTGCACGTGCTCCACGGGGCACCTTGCACAGAGTAGCTTTGCACAGCCCAGACACTGCCGGACTGGCCAGGAGGAGATGGGGGGAGTCCCTGTGGGATGCTGTGTGGTTAGGGGAGATAACGTCTCATTTAAAAAGTATATCAGCTATAAAGTTCGTCTCATAAAGATATATTAAATAAATACTATATATTCTACAAGCCACACGGCAGTGTGGCTTGAAATTGTGGCCGATGACACATATTTTTTCAACTATAAAAGAAGTTGTATTTTTTATATCAATGCTTTGTGAGGGGGGTGACTTGGTTTTGTGTTTTTAACTTTGGCTTAAAGCTTCGTTTGTCTTTCCCGAGAGACCTGGTACAAATGATGGTCTCATTCTTGTCCTAGAATCCAATCAAAACCGTCTTGGCCTCCGAAACCTGGCACATGTGTATGATCAAGTTTTGGGTGCCCCCTCCCAGATCCTGGGAAAGGATTACCGTTTTTGTAATGCTGTCTTACTTGCAGAATGATGTAGAAAGATGATACCAACATTCCAGTGAGAAGACATGTCATATATTCATCCACTCTCCTGAAATAGGCTGGTAACGTATCCACGTAGGATAATCCCAGCTGAACTGGGTTATGTTTATATGATGAAAGGCTGACTCTCCACATTTCTGAGCTGGGTTTATGGTAGTTATGCAGAGAGGAGCACTCATTAATGAACCTTGTGTTCCTGAACCAGCACTTTATACCCCATCTATGCAGGATGATGGTCTGTAAGTTGGCAGAGTATTTGGAGAATGATGCAGGCCATGAGCTACCAAAGCAGTTAAACCTTTGTGAAGTTTTGATCTGACTCCCTGTCTCATTGGTTTCTGTGCTAAAATGCTGTGTTTGTTCAGGACATTAATCTTGTGAAAGATTTATTGTAGGTAAAGCAGAGCAATGGAATGTAACATGAAATGGGTTACCTCCACCAAAAGGGAATGCTATTGTGAAAGATAAATAGAGCAACTTACCTTGTGATAAACTGGATATTATCCAAATTAATCATAGGGAATATCCTCTTCCTCTAGCATTGCGTGACTCATAAAATAATCAATTATAAATACATTGTTTTCTGCCAACTGCACTGCATGGTTAGCAAAGATTACAAATTAATAAATGGCTGAAGCTCTACATAGTGGAGGAGAGTTCATTCTTTGCGTAAGTTGCATTGGCTAAACTTCAATGCTCACCAATATTAAAGTGGAGAATTAACTCAGAATTGGTTAGACAGGGCTCCTGTGTACTCACTGTGCATTTTAATCCTAAATGAAAAACATAGTAATTGTGTTGCTTTTTCCTTTCCCCATGAATAACATTTTCAGCTGATGGATTTTGTTTGATTTTATTGCTTATTGAAGGTCCAGCATTCTTTTCTTCCATTCCTTTTCCATCCCTCAGGATAAATGATGCGGGGTGGGGTTGGGTGTATTTTCTATCTGTCATAGACTGCTTGGACTAGATTTTCCTAAAAATGTACAGGCAACTCGTCTTGGCCAAACAGTAAGTGAATGCAGCAGTGGAAATGACCTTCACTCCAGAGGTCTCAGCGAGGACGGGGTGTGTGAGCATGCACGTGGGTGTAAGAAATCTTAAGACAAAAAATGCAAAATAAAGAGCCTAACTTGCAGGGGAGACTGGACACCATTTAAACTGTTTAAAAACACATCTCAAGCTCTCAAAAGTTATGGAAACCAGGGCAAAGATGGTATACAATATCTGGTTAAGGAAGGTAATTGTCATTCCAATTTTAATGATTAGGCCATTGAGAATATATGATTTTTTGCCCCATCTGTCCTCCAGACCAGTGAAACAATTCATATGCGCTTAAGTCTCCTAAAACTGTATGTGCATTAAATTGACCAAGTGCTCAATTTCAATTTTTCATGTATTGAAATTATGTACAATCTTTGGGAAAAAAATAGCTCTTACAAGTTTTTTTTTCCACCAACTTTCAGTTTCAAGCAGCAATTTCCAAATGCACCAGTTTTGTTTTCATGTACGCTTAAACCCAGCAGCAGCAAAACTATATATATACATATAAAAAAAATAAAAATAAAAAAACAAAAAAGGGAAAAAAAAAAGAAAAAAAGGCAAATGTGCTTGGCATTCACTAGTGTTTCAGTGTGGCAAAGTTGCTTCAGATAATCTCAATAACTTTGTGCAAAAGCTCATTGCCATGTTTGTACTGACTTGCTGAAATTTTTCTTCTGGAAAATACCCCCTGTGGTATCCTCTGTAAAAGTTACGGCTTCCACAACTGTATTACTGTAGAAATCTCTGCCTGAAGTGGATGTCACGCCGCGTGTTCCTATCATGTGGGAGTTGTTTGCATTGGCTGTTGTTCATATGGTTCTTATTTCTGTATCTAATTTTTTAAATCAGTTGTGCATATCTTTTTAAAAATTAAGAAAACAGCCCATGGATTACAAATCTTTTAAAAATAAATTCACACTTAGCAGCAGCTGGATGTGTGTCAGTGGTACAGGAATTTGCAAAGTCTTTGCTTTTTTCACTGTGGGATTTATGGCTAGATTTCACATAAAGGAGTTATGCTTGAAGTCTTTGCGAAAGAAAATGTATGTAAATGTCTATTTTATATAAAAAGTAAGAAAAGTATGTGGCGTGTCTGGTTTTATTCTGTTGGCTGTGAGGTCAGTCTGTTCCTTAGGACCAGCCATGAATAAGTTCCTCTGGAGGCGGAAAGGCCCAAGTTTCTTACTCTTATTCCTGTTGCCTTACATTTTACTCCTCAAGGAGTCCAGCTGATTGCTCACATAGGAGCAACTATACAGCACATGTATTTGAGTCTGGCCATATAAAATTATTAGAGTAAGCATTTTTTTGGAGCCTGAACATGGGAAAAGATGAGGGCTGATGCTTGCACATTGTCTTGATGATTTGGACTTGTTATGCTGCCCGTGTTGGGCTTTATACATCTGTCGGAAATGTATCGAACAAAGTTAAGCCTGTAGACTGTAAAGAGAAAAAAAGAACAGAAAGGATGAAGAAACTCATTTTGTTCTAATTCCCTGCTTCCTGGCAGATGTCCCCAGGTGCTCCTGCATGCTTCCCTGGGGCTTGGGTTCTCTCAGGGGATACATGATGGTGATGAACACATCTGTCGGAAATGGACCAGGAAGAAAATTGAAAGCCCTGACCACAAGGCATAGTGTTTCCTGACATCCTGGTGTGTGCAAAGCCCTCTGTAGTATGAAGGGGAATTGCACACTCACTTTGAAGACAGCCAGTACGCCCCGGGGTTCTCCCACATCCAGGCAGTGCAGGATTTTATAACGGAGCTTGCTACCCAGTGCCCCGCTGCCCAGGTTCTCCTTTGTTCAGGTGGATGCTCGTTACGCTGCAGAAATGAGATGTACCGCCAGCTCATAGCCCTGATCCTCCCCTGTGGAGAAGCGTGTGGATTGTCTCTCTCCAAAAGAACAAGGAATACAGCACGGTGGTAACATCTCCCTCTGCTGCTTGCAGAAATAGTTGGCCATCACTTTTATTACCCGAGGAAGGGAGGCTCCAGCTGCCCGCTGGCCTGCAGGGGGGCAGGCAGGGCCATGCAGCCCCCAGACTGTTCAGCAGCTCCTGTGATGGGCTGGAGACACCTAAGATACTGCCAAAAATACTGCTGTGGGTGACCCTGGGGCCCTGCGTGCCTGGAGGCACTGCAGCACCCTGGGGCTCTGCAGTTCCTGGCCCAAGAATAAAAGGCAGCTCTGTGCCCTGTTTGCTCTAACAGCATGTCGATAGCGGTCCTCCCTGTAAAAAAGATCAGGTTTCATACTCAGGGCAGCTGCCTGAAGCCTCCCTGTAAGCCCCAAAGACAAGAAGCTGCTGGATGTTTCAGACAGCTCTCTTGATGCCCTCTGGGTTAGGAGATGCAAACATACCTCCACGCCTTACAAACACAGCCATCAGCCCCACGTCTCCTGACACCCCACACTGCTCTTCTCAGTCCCACAGCTCCTGTCCAGCCTGGGCAAGGAGGCAGGGAGCCCATGGGGTGAGGATCCTGGCTGCATCACTCCTGTCTGCACCAGCTGTCCCCTGCAAAACCAAGAGAAACTTGCTTCAAACTGCAAGGGCTGAGGCAACTCCAGGGCCCGTGATGATGGTGAGGGAGATGTTGGGCCCTGACACTGTCCCTGGTGGCCCACCACAAACAGGAGAGCCCAGGGAGCTGGTGATCTCCAGTGAGACATAGCTGGAGAGCCTCCAAACCCACCTGGATTGCAGCCTCACCTGCCAAAACTGATTGGCCCCCTCAGCTATTAAAGGGGCTTGTTAATTTGAGGAGGGGAAGAGCTGGTTGTCTGGTGTGTGTGGTAGAGCACAGCCTGGGCTCAAGGCCTGGGCATCAGACACCTCCCTGGGCCATGGTGGCAACAGGGCTCCTTTTGCTGCTGTTGGTGTGTCTTGCTCAGTGTGGTGAGTCCCATGAGTGGGCTGGGGGACAGGGGTTTCTGGGGGTCTGCCACAGCGTGGGGCTAGAGCAGTGAGCCCTGGCGTGATGTGCTTCTGTATCAAAAAAAGTGAATGTACCCAGTTAGTTTTCATAAGCCATCCTGGGGCTTGGTGTGCTCACCCCTGGACCGCTGGGACTGGAAGGCTTTCTGACCCTCTACATCTAGGGGGTGGTTAACTGCTGTGGCTAACTGGTGGCCCTGGGGCAGTCTGGTTGGAGAAGTGTCTGGGAGAGCACTAAACAGCAGCATGTTCTCAAACCCTTCTTAGCTGTCCTCATGGATATCTATATCTCCTTGTCTGCTCCCACTTATAAAAACTATTTCAGGAATGCTTTTAGGTAAGAGGGGGAAAATAAGCACAGGGCAGGCTGCGAAGGGGGTCATGTTGGGCAGAAAAATGGTGATCTTCAAGTAACTTGCTCCTGGTAATGAAGCTATTGCTGAAAAGATCTGCCCAGCTGGAGCAGGAATAGGAAAATGAGCTAACTGCTGTTCCTCCCATCCTGGTCCAGTATGATGCTGGTCCTTCTGTTGCTAATGTTGTTTATTTCCCCCCCACCCCGATCCAAGAGAACAGTGTTTTCTCCATCATTTACCTCCCTGATAAAGTCTATTATTTTCTACTTCAGCAGTAGTCTTGCTGCTATAGCAATAATCACCACAGTCTCTTGTTGGGAAAGCCAGTCAGCAGCAGGGGCTAGGGAGAGCTTGGTCCAGGTCAATGGCTTAGAAAATTGTATCTGATTTTGTGACTGAGCTTTCTCTGGTAATAAATGCTCTGAGGCCAACTGTGGAGGCTGGGAAGTGACATGGGAATACGGTAAAATGTTGTATAAAAAGGCAGGGGGAGAGAGGCTGGGCGGCATGCAGCAGCAAGGAGCTCCAAGCCCTGCAGAGCCGTGATACAGCAAGAGCTGTGTGAGGATCTCCACAGCCTCACAGTGCTGCTGAGGTGGCCATGTGGGCAGAGGAAAAAGACATGGGCCCCTTAGTTCACTGTCACTCTTACAGGGTGGTGTGAGAGCTTGGGGGGCTCTCTAGTGCCTGTGGTGGGAAGGTTAAGCAAGGAGCCTTCAAGACTACACGTGGTCAAAGCGAAAGGGAGGGCTGGAGGGGTGGTGCTGTGGTGGGTAGTAGCATTCTGGATCTAGGCCCAGTCTGCTGGTGACTCCAGGGAGTTACTCCAGGCTCTTGCCAGGGCAAACATGGTGCAAATACCTCCCAAACTATGAGCACTGTGTTGTTTATGTTTGAATGGCTGAGAAAGGAACTTATATCCTGGCCTGGGAGGGGCAGGGGACCCCTCCTATTGGCTTGTTACCACAAGAAACACATGGGACAGGAGAGGTCAATAGCATGATTTTTGGCTGGTGCAGACACAGGCCAGGTGAAGGGTGTGGAGGAAGAGCTGCCATCCCCTCCTCAGCGAAGGAGCCAGAAGCCTGAAGCTATCCCTCTTCCAAAACCACCCAGCCTGCAGCAGCAGACCTCAGGTACAAACATTTACAGTCAGTTCCTTCTCTTTGTGCCCCAAGTGCTCTGTGGTGGCCCCTCAGGTGTGACCTGTGCTGTGATGACCATGTTCTGCATGGGAGGAGTGCTCCCCAACCTCCTCCACCCAGCCGGTGGGCTGGGCAGCATGCACGTTACACCCAGCTGGGTGAGGAGTGCTGTTTTTTTTTTTTCCCTTTATGCTTCCTTCCCAGGAACCATAAGGGATTGCCACACATCTATCTCCAACTGCACAGCTCAATGAAGCATCTAAAACTTAATCAGACCCAGCCATCCCTGGCTGGCCTCAGCTCTAAGTCAAACTTTCCCTGGGCTCCTTGTCCACATTTCTAAGGCGCAATTGGTGCCAAAAGCAACATGAGAAAGCTTTGTCTCCTTGCAATGTGTTTCGGGCAGAAGCCAAGACTGAGCGCTGGGCCAGCTCGATTCAGAGATGAGATCTTTCATGATGACTTTAGTTGCTCTGGTTAAGCGCTGCGGGGCACTGCTTAGATATGGAAGCTTTGAAATAATCAGCTTTGAATAAACTCAGGCACTTGTTACTTTTTTTTTTTTTTAAGTCCCAATTGCATTTTGTTAAGCATAACTAGACTACTGGATGAAATCTAAACTTGCTTTTTTATGACTGTGCACACACATTGTGAAAGCACCTCACAGGATACCTGAGCTTTGCACACATCAGCTTCTCATCAAGAAATGCAGGTTGTGTCTTTCCATTTACCTCCATAAAATTGCCTTCAGCTTGAAGCACAGGCTGGAGTCAGAAAAACCGTGACACCTGGCATTTGTCCCATTAATTCCCCACCTGCCAGAAGCATTTGAGGTGATGCAATTGAGCTTGTGGGGGCTGCCTCACTGCAAAGCACTCTTGTTTCTGTCCTCACTGCAGGTCTGAAATGTGGACTTCGTCCCATTGATCTAGAGAGCCCGGAGGATGTTCTGCCACTGGGGTTCTTCTCTCGGATTGTTGGAGGAAGAGAGTCAGTGCCTGGGGGACAGCCCTGGCAGGTCTGAGTGGCAATGTGTTCCCTCCTTCATGGGGAAGGGGGAGGAGAAGCTGGAGTAAGCTTTCTTTCCTCCTCAAGTCATTGAACACTGCTTGCTCAGGAGTGGAAGCTGCACTAAAAAAAAAGTCTCTCTTGCCTGCTTTTTCAGGCTGTTTGCCTCTAGAAGTGGGGAAGAATGAGCTGATCTAATGGTTAAGAAAAGATCTCTGGCTGGTGTGAGCTGATGCAGCTGCAGAGCTTTTGTGGGTCTGATGGGTTGTGTTGTACAGGCTTTGCAGAGGCAGACAGGATGAACAGACACTTTCTGGTGCCCTGTTACACAGGAAAGTCAGTGTTTATCACCTCTCTCTTCCCAAAGACCAGTCCCTACACATACAGCAACTTTGAGTTTTATGTGGGTGGTAGTGTGAAGGGTAGCAAGGTCCTTTAGGAGCATAGAGCAGTGTGCTGGGATCAGGTGGATGCCTCTGGATCCCTGGCTAGTGTCAAGCTCTGGGGATGCTCTTGCAGCAGTAATAAAGAGTGGGACCTCTGGCCCATCTTCTCTCTTGGGGTGTTCCAGGGTTTTGTTCCTCTCAAATACTGCTGGGGCTGAAGGCCTAGGGTCAGCAGCCACTTGGAAGTGACTTCTCTGGGATGATCTTTGGCCTCATTTTGGTAAGAAACAGGAGTCACCTCATCTGAAACATATCTGACCCTTTCTTTGAAGGTGTCCCTGAAACTGGGCCGTTTCCATATCTGTGGCGGCAGTCTGGTGCAAGAAGACGTGGCTATTACCGCTGCTCACTGCGTGGTCAACCTGGAGCAGTAAGTCCCCTGTACTCACTCCTGAAATGCCTCACAACTTGGGCTCCTGTTGTGACAGTGAGGGGGATCCTGGGCCCAGGGGTGGGGCCTGCTGTTCAGGGAGGGCAGAAGAGACACCTGTGGGGCTGAGAGGGACTAATGCTCTGCCACAGCTCTGTGGGAGGTGTCTCTATGGGGCCATGGGCCTGTGATTTGTGGCAGCACCCTGCTTGCCCCCGTTGGGGCTCTGCATGCTTGTCCCCAGAGCCTGAGGAGAGGGCTCTCCAGCACAGGGAGTCTGCAACCCAGATGCAGGTGTCCTGTTGAGTGCAAATATTATATATTTGTGTGGGGAAAAAAGAGTAGCCAAAAGGCTTTAGTGATGTGAGTCCCATGCGTGTCACCACAGCACAGTGTCAGAGTGACCCTACTGGGCCTGCTGCAGAGTAATACCCACTGCTACCAGGGCGTGGGAGATCTGTGCCACCACGATTCCTTTTAAATGCCTGTATTGATGATTTTAAGAGCTCTGTCTCTAAAAGACTCTGCTGGCCTGAGCAAGCACCCAGAGAAGCATTTCTGAGACAAGAAGGAGCAGCAGTGTGAAGCTTCCTGGTAAAAGCAGCTCCGGCATCTGTCCTGCTTCTCATAGCAGTCACTGGCTTCTGTACTTCTAATGCAAGACCAACTTTACAGACTTTACAGGTCATGCTAAAGACCTCTTAATGGGCAGGGACAATGATACGTGACACCTTTGCCAGCCCTTTTACAATCCATTATACTGCAGTGGCAGGCCAGTCAGTTTCACATCTGCTTCTTACTGAACTTTAGCATCACTTCTGAGGACTGATGTTGAATGATGACAAAGTTGCTGTGGTATAAAAATTTTAATGGGCAAGATTAACCTTGATAACAAGACACCTGTTTGCTCCTTTATGCAGTGAGAAACTAGCTGGTGCTTCTACTCTCAACAGTTACGCTGCTAATGCTGTTCCTGTGTTCCCATCTACTGTGGGATTTGCACTGCCAGGCTGTTCTGGGTGCCAGAAATTGCTGGGAAATGCAGCAACTTTCCAGTTTCAGTAAACAGTCCCTGGAGATTAACGAACCTACTGACACAGCTCAGCTTACTTATGTCTGGAAGTGATTAGAAAATGAGAGGAAGGGCTTTCCTAGGTGAAAATATAGGTATATCTTAATTTACTGGACAACACCGAAGCAAAGGCTTGCACTGAACACCTCCACCCCCTAATTCCCCAAATGCTTTGATTCTGAAGGCTTGGTGCTACACTTGCAGGCGGGCAGCTTTAATGTGTGTACCTGCCAGGCTGCTTGGATTTGCCACCTCTGAGGGCTGTGTGGCTGAAATAGCACGGTGTAATTCACAGCAGTCAGACTTTCATGAAGGGCTATAATGCCATGGAGATTGTAGAGGAGATTGAGGGCAGGTGGTTCAAAAAACCCACAAAACTACTATAAATCAGGAATAAATAGGCTTCAAAGCTCTTGTCTGAGCACCGAGGTTTTTTGGACTCCCAGGTGAACATAGGCTGGGGAAAAGAGGCGGTCAGTCCAGGTCTGAGTTTTGTCCTGTTTCATAGTGCAGGCAGACCTTTTAATCAGCCCTAATTGTGAAGATCTCAAGACAAGCTTGCTGTGGTGTTGTACCCTGCACTGTGGGTTTGTAATGAGATGCTAGCAGCTGAAACAAAGATGAGGTGTATGGCTCCTATGGGTATTCCTGGTGGTGCCCGCTGCTAGATCTTTAAGTCCAGTTCATGTGTCCCATCAAGTCAATACTGTCCCACCCCGCAGCTTTCAGTGCACTTGCTGTAGTACCAGAGGTGCAGTTTCTCTGCTGTCCCTCTAGTTACTGGGTATGACAGCTCTGATAGCGTAACTACCTAACTGCTAAAAGACATACTAAATGGCTTTGACTATGCTGGAGCTGATTGCTCTAAGTCTAACTGTGACAATATATTGCTTATAAAATATGCAGAAAACTGTAATGGGCATACACTTGTCTAGCATTAATTTAATCCATGTGTAGCTGCCTGAAAACATCGTACAGCTCTTAAATGCCTGCCTCTGCTCATCTCCTGAATGCACAGATAACAAAACTAGGATGGAGGATTTATGGGGCCAAAGCTACTCTGGCATTTGGTTCCCATTGCTTTTGAGGCTCCTCATGTGCCTTTAGGATGCTGGGCTGCTGGTAACAAGGGCTGTGCTTTGTGTTTCAGGGCTGAAACCAGTGGGGAGGTTGGGTGAGGCCCAAGGCAACAGATACTGTCCTTTTTCCTGTCCAGGCTGGCTGCAGAGGAATCTGCTGGGACAACTTCTGGCAGCTCTGTGCTGGCTGGGTACAAACAGTGGCTTGATGGAGAACAGATGAAACAAGCCTGTTCATCCATTTAAAAGTCCATCTTTTCCAACTGGAGATCAGTGAATCCTCTGCGTGGCTGCTGAAGTGAAGTCAGCCCAGCTGGAAGCCCGGTTCCCAGCGCAGGAGCGTGCTGCAGGGTTGCAGCACCCATGCCTGACTGGGACCTTGCAGCCCTCTCCCACATCATGTTGGCACTGTTTTTCCTATCAGGAAACTCCTGAAGAGCCTAGTGGTGACAGTGGGGGAGCATCACCTCCAGCGGGTGGACAGGCAGGAGCAGAGCATCCCCGTCTTGCATGTGTTCATCCACCCTGGGTTCAACCGGCTGCACTACATGGACTGCGACGTGGCTGTGCTGCACCTGCAGCACCCAGCCCGCCTTGGTAAGTGGGAGCCCCGGGGGTAGAGGCAATGTGGTGAAAGTCCCGTTGGTTTTGCCTTTAATTCTCATCAAAGTAACACAATCAGATTAACTCTAGTCTAATCTGAAGGGACTTTAATTGTCACGAAGTTTGTCCCTTGGATCAGGGTCTGTGCTCTGAATATGCCCGTGTCTTCCTTGTGCACCAGATTTCCCTGTGTCTTTGTGCTCCCTTCATACAAGTGGTATCAGTGATGCTTCCTCCAGCCCTGCTGTGCTGATGCTGGATCTTGGTGAGCTGCTGGAAAGCCGTCAGCTTCCTCTTGGCCGTGACCCCCGGCTGTTTATTGGCAGCAGGCTGCGAGGGGCCTGCCCGCTGAGGTGCAGACTGGATTAAAACCTGCTTGCTGTAAACACTTCTGCAGGCAAAGGCAAAGCCTCTGGAGATAATGTTAGGGCCTCAGCATTAGGAAAGTAGTGCAAATCTCCCTTCCTACGCTCTTCAAAAGCAGTTCCCTGAGCTATTATACAGAGCTCTGCTGAGTTACAGCCAACTGGCCATGCCAGACTGTGACCATCAGATGGCAGATCAGCCAACATAAAATAACCTTCTGTCACTTCTCAGATCACTGGCTCGGATGCTGGTAGTCTCACATTTTGCCTGTAATGGCAGGAATATAGGAAATAAGACCCAAGAAACATTTGTTTCAGGGCTCAGGCATCCTGACACTCCTTCAGTCTGAGGAAGGCTGCTGGAGGGCTGCCTCTGTGCCTGTACTGCAGCTAAATTGGTGTCTGTAAGCATGAACTGGGCTCAACATCATCCAAGCCCTATGGACAACCCTTGAAGAAATGACAGGGCTCCCTGCCAAGCCCTTCTGAAGGCTGAACGCTGCCAGTGCCCCTTCAAGGCAGCTAAGGAGAATTGTGATCCATTTCTCTGCTAATGACAAGGAAAATCTAGCCAATACATGCCTTGACTGTAATGAGATAAGCCCTTCAAGTTTCTAATGGCCTTCATACCTCCTTTTCTGATACTGATCAGCACTGGTCCTCACAGAAGAGAATGATATAAAGAATTCCCCAAGCACAGCCCTGTTCTCATGCTGTGCGAGACTGTAGAAGTAATGTGCTTTCCTCTTCCCTGTTCTTCCCTATCATGCTGTTCACCCTCTTCCTCTTTTGTCCCCTTCCCAAATATGCTTCTGCTTAAGTTAACATTTAGTGGCAGCTAGCTACCTCCCTGAACTTTCTGAATGTGCCCTGTCTCAGTACAAACCCATTCACACGTGATTAACTTCAGTTTGTATGTCTAGTTTATAACCACCCGCATGTGACTGCAGCATTTTGGGAAGGGGAAAATATGAAACAGTGCCACAGGAAGGGTGCTGTTTGTACCTGTAAACCAGATATGCTCCTGGAAGCGCTGAGTTTGTGTGCTCATCTGTGCACTCTCTCCTCCACAGGGGATGAGGTCCAGCCGATCTGCCTTCCCCACAGGGATGAGGACTTTGAGGCTGGGACGCTGTGTGTGACAAGTGGCTGGGGCAAGGTGTCTGAGGGTGAGTGAACTGGCAGAGCCCCCCGGTCACAACTACAGGAAGGATGGGTGGTGAATAGGGGAAAGGAGATGTTTTGTTCCAGAAATAGCAAGGCAAGAAAAGGTGACTCCTGTCAGGCGGAGAATTAAAGCACTCTGTTGCTCATCAGGGCTCTTCTGCTTGTCACTACCATCACCTGGTAGAGATGTGCAGATCAGCATTTTCCTGCAGCATGGGACCTTGGAGCTCATTAGCAAAGGCTGCACTCTGCAGTGCTGCTGTGCATATTCATGCACGTATATCAGAGCCTCCTGCAAGCAGAACTGTCCTTACAAGGAGCTACAAGAGTGGGAGTAGCTCCTTTGTACTTAATACATATCTCCTCCAGATATCAGGAAACTGTTCTCTCAAAAGAATTGCAGTTGCTTGAGTTTTGGTACATTTTGATGGAGATGAAAATGCCTGAATAGATAGGTACAGGAGTTGCTCTTGGTGACGCTTTCTCTGAAACCCTTCTCAGGAGCCCAGGGTGCAGTGAAACAGTTGCAGCAAGTGGCTGCTGCTTTCCCTCCCCAGCTCAGTTGCGTTTCTACGTCCCTGTAGTGTGGGGCTCATTCACAGTAGAGGATATGGACATTTCCCCCATGCCCAAGCACACCCTCTCACTGCCAGGGCTGGCTGCCCATGCCAGCAGCTAGCTGAGGGCTTTGCCCTGGCCCTTGAAAGCCTTCAGCCTTGTAGTAGGGCACCTGGGAGAAGCAAGCAGTGTCTGTTTGCCTGACCACCTGAGGAGTGGCCTTTTCCAGCCCTGTTTTGGGGCACTCTTCTCTGCATTGGCGGGTGGCACACCAATGTGTTACTTGCCTAGCTCCGTGTCTCTGCTAGGTGATCCCAAACTGCTTCAGGACATCACTGACCCAGGCAGGTGACCAGTGCTGGACCCCTGGCCGCTTGTGCGGGGTGTTGGGATGGGGTGGGTACAGCTCCCGGGGGATGAGGGTGCTGCCCAGAGGGACGAGCTGTCCTGTGGGTGCTGGACATGGCCTGGTTGCTCCCACAGGGGCTGGGGCGCTGGCTCCCGTCCTGCAGGAGGTGGAGCTGCCCCTCATCGACAGCCCGACCTGCAGTGCCCTGCTGAGGGCCATGGACCTGCCGCCTGTGCAGGGCTCCATGCTGTGCGCAGGATTTCCTGATGGCGGGAGGGATGCCTGCAAGGTAAGAGCTCCTCCACTCCGGCTCCTGCTGGGCAGCAGGCCCGGCCTGCCCATCTGCAAGCCTCTGGGGAGAGAGGGAGGCAGCAGCAGTGGTGGTGCTGTCAGCTCTCTGCTGAGCAAGGGCTTTCCAAGGAGCTTCAGGGTGACAAAGGCAGGAGGGATCTCTTGATGGTGGGATTTGGGGAGCGGGCAGGAGGCTGAGGAGTGTTTGCTGTCTCGCCTGGTCCTGCCCTGTGCATTGCTAAAGGCAGGAGCTCCACCTCAGCATCCAAATGCCCCCGTCCTGCTGAAACCAGGGGGGACCTCAGTGAATTGAGCAAGGGAGCCTGGCTTGGGCAGTGCTACCAGGAACCTGCAAAGTAGGCAGATCTCACCTCTTTGAGGTTTTCCTGTGATGGGGAGAAGCCAACAGGGCTGTGCTGGCTGCTGTGGTGGAGCTGATCTGTCATGCAGCACCTTCAGCTTGCTGCTGCTGGCACAGGGGAACATGGCTCCTTTCCACCCCACCAGGGTGACTCTGGAGGGCCCCTTGCGTGTCTGAGGACCGGTGGCACCTGGACGCTGGCTGGCGTGGTGTCCTGGGGAGTCGGTTGTGCCAGAGGATGGGATGCCAGCAGGAGAAGCACCACAGCCCGAGGCTCCCCGGGTGTCTTCTCCAGGGTGGCTGCACTCATGGACTTCATTGCCCAGCACATGGCAGCAGGTAGGTATGGGTATGAGTACCAGAAGGCTCTTTCCTCTTCTATCTGCTCAGCACCACAGGGATTCGTGTTGTCCTGCTGCTCCACCCACAGCACTTCTCTTTATTTTCCAGCTGATGCAGCAGCAGCAAAGTTTGTAAACTCCCTTTGAGCACTAGCCAGCTCCAGACCCAAGCTGCTCTTGTGCTCCTGAAACGTCACACGGGAGTGATGGGGGTGTTGTCCCCTAATCACACAGCTTTGAATGCATGTGGGAAGAGGTGTGCTATATTGATTGTAGCGGCTTATCACAGCTGCCTTTTAGAGCCAGGCACAGGTCTGGGCACACGCTCCCTGCAGGCCACTTGTATTTTCCTGTACGGATGATTATAGTGCTCATGCAAGTTATTAGGGAGATGCTGTTATTTCTGTCACAGCCATCAGAGCTGAGGTGTTGGTGTTAACTAATACCCAGCCCATTATGGCTTTGCTAGGGATCCTTAATGGTTGTGTGTTCAAAGGGGGGCTGTCTGCAGCCGAGGATGTGCCTTTTAATTGGGAACAATAACTGCAAGGAGTAGAAGCCACGTGGCTACAAAGCAGCTGCACAGGGCTCTGCAAAGCAGGGCTATCGGGATCCACATGGATCAAATGCCCATAGAAAATGAAGGACGGAACAAAACGCTGCTTAATTAAAAATAAGCTTGGAGCAGGCACGTCAGCTCTTAGCAGGGTGAATGAATGCAGGCCCAGTGTGTTGGCAGCACGAATCCTGAAGTGCTGGAGGTTTGTCAGTAGGATTTTGCGGAAGAAATTTAACTTTTGAGGCTTCTTTCAACTCTGTCAAGCGCTTCTGGTTTGAAAGAACTGCAGTGCCATAGCCTGTGCCTGGGCTGATAGTGCCACGATGCTTTTCTCTCCCTAGCTGCCATGCCAAGCCCCCTTCCTGTGCCAGACCAGTGCAGTCCCCAAGGCACACTGGTTTTTGGAGAAAGCGGCCGTGTTTGGTACCCACAGTCCCCGGAGGATGACTACCCCAACAACAGGTATCTGCTGGGCACCCACTGCAGCATGGCCCAGAGGCACTGCCTGCTGCTGGCAGTGCCCAGCTCACAGCAGCTCGGTGTTCCCTGCAATGCAAATCCCCAGCTATGCTCACTGGGCAGGGTAGCGTTGCGAGGAGAAGACAAAATCTGTTTGTAACACGGATTCTGTCTGAGCTGTGCTCACAGAACGGTTGTGGCTGGCCAGAGATCTGTTGTGCCCTTTGTGGTGCAGCCGTATCCGTGTCAGCTCACACAAAGAAGCTTTCAGCTCTTGCAAGAGGCACAGAAATGAGATCAGCTGAGCTGGTGGTGCCATTAGCACAACACAAAGTTGTCGCTACTGACCACTCTCCACCTAGTGCCAAAGAAATTCACAGCACTCTTCTACTATTGGTAACTCTTCTCAGATGATGATGATAATATGATAAGTTTTATTTTTTTTTAAATAACATTACCAAGTGGAGTTGGTGACTTCGGTTGTCAGCTTCTGGTGCATGCTTGCAGGAAAATAGTTGCTGGAGGTTCCCAGCCCAAAGGGGGACTGACCAGGGCTAGGCTCAGCCAAGCAGATATGTGCCTTTACTATTGCTTGCTTCTAGCCTGTGCACCTGGAACATAACAGTGCCGGAGGAGAAAATCATCCTGATATACTTCACTAAATTAGATGTAGAGTACCGAGTTGGATGTGACTGTGACTACGTGTCCCTCTACTCAAGCAGAAGAGAGCTGATCAGTAAGTCTGGGTGCCTTAGAGATGTGAGGGGAACTGGGTATGATTTCTTCCATTCATTGTCATGAAGAACAGCAAATATGGCTTTGAGAAGCTTTTTTTGTGCTATGAATCTAACAAGGCAGAGGGGCCAAATGAAGTGGGACTGAGGGACGTGTTCATATTTGTGTTTGCTTCTAGTGTACTGCGGTGGGCTGACATATCTCAACAGTGTCTTTTAGCTGCACGTAATTCTTTGTGCCCTGCCTGCCTTGTCTCCTATATACCTGTTTTGATCCTATGGACCATGGGTAGCAGAGAAAACTGAGCGTTTAGCCTTGTTTGGCTGGTGCATATCCAGGTGACTTTCTGATGTGCTAGCACTGCCAGCAAGTGTGTTAGAGATGCCTCTCAGAAAGGCTACTTGTTTCAAAACTGGTTATATGGCACAGCAAGCATACAGATTACCAAGTAATTGTAGAGGTGAGACCAAAACAGAAGGGACCCCTTGTCCCTTTGTAAAGTGCTCTTAGTACTGAACTGATAAATATTTCAAGTAAATACTGACTACTTGTCCCCTCTTAGTACTAATGACCATGTGCTAATAATAGCCTAACATCCCTAGTCCATGCAATTCATCCTCTAGAAATACTCGGTTGTTCATGCAGTTGTTTTGGATGAAGTCCCATCTCTCCAGTTTTTCTCTACAGCCTCTAAATAATTTATAGGTAATGAAGGCTGAACCGTCTCTCTGTTCAGTGTGAGACGAGACCTTCATAATGGGATCCAGCTTAATGAATCACTGCAAGATTTGCCTGAATAAATGTGTGCTCTGTTCACGCTTACCACCAAATCCTTGTCTCCCTCAGGCAAAGTCTGCGGGAACGTGTTCCCAGCCCCTCTGCTGATAGAGTCGGACCAGGCCACCATTACATTTGTTTCTGATGGGAGCAATGCTGGCCGTGGGTTTGAACTCACCTTCACAGCTGTCCATAAGGAGTCTGAAGCAGGTGACCTTGCCTACGCTATAGAAACTCCTCTGCTCTCCTTTCTGAGCCATTTAAAATGAAAAGCTATCCTCTGCGTGCCTGGCAACCTTAAAAATCTAGTTGTTGGTGTGGGTTTATTAAAAGCACTGTGTAATCCCAGCTGCTAAGCTGTCTCCTTCTCACTGTGTTGCAGGTTCAGGCTGTGGGAGTGTTGCAATGCTGGAGGAAGAGGGGAAGATTGATTCTGCAAACTACCCTGGCTTGTATCCCAGGAACACCAAGTGCCACTGGCTCATTGAGGCTCCGGTAGAGTATGCTGTAAAGGTAATAAAAGGAGAAACTGCACTTAAACCTCTGCACTGAGAACAGTTCAGAGGAGTGATTCAATAAAATCCTGCTAGAACATCTGTGACACGCAACACTGTAAATTGTAAGGTTTCCAGGTCACTGACTCTTCGCAGGGCATATTTTGTCAATTAGGCATCACCTCTGAACTTGTGTGCAGAGCTGCGGTGACTGTTGTAAGTGCTTCAGGTCTGCAGGCACCGATACCATCTCTGCATAGCTGTACCTTGAAGCGCAGCACGGAGTTCTGGGGGTAAAAGGGAGGTAGAGCTTATGTTGCAAACAGCCAGCTTTTTCCTCACGGTAGTGTCAATACCCCCAAGCTACTCCTTAGCCTTATACCAAGATGTTTGCTTCTTGTTGTGCATAGGCTGTGTGTAGTAGCTCCCACTCATAGTAGCAGCATCTCTGTAGTTTCACTGCATGTCACTGTTAGTGTGCAGCAAGCATCCAGCTGAGCACGTCCCACAGTGCCATCTTACATTGTTCAGAGAAGCAACTTTCCTCCCCTGCTGCCTTGGCTAAGGGGTGGAAAGCTATATTAAACCTAGTGATGCTCAAGGGTATGAAAACCTATTTTTTGGGTTGCTACTGCTCTGTTACTGTGAGAATGTGTGGTATGGATTAAAAACAAACCAAACAAATCACCCACTCTCCTTGCTTGAAAGAGAAGCTCTTGAAAGGGCATTCCACGCGGAACACTGACCCTTCAAAAGTACAAAGCAGCAGAAATCCCTGAAGGCAAAACTTAGGCCAGATGCATCCTCTGCAGTCCTGTCTGTAGCCCTGCACAAGGGGGGGCAGTCAGCATCATCATGCCAAGATGGCCCACAGGCCGTTTTGATGCAAAGCATGACGCCTTTGACAAGGAAAGCCATGCCCAAATTCCTAAACGTGACCTTTCTGTAGCTCCAGGTTAAGAAGGCTAAGTGCTTCAGCTATTACTCCACTCCTGATGTTTCCCACTTGCTTGTCCTCTTTCCAGCTGGAGTTTGAAGACTTTGCCCTTGAATTTAGCCCAGGCTGTATTTATGATGCAGTTACTGTTTACAGTGATGCAGAAGAGGAAAACCAGCTAGGTGAGCATGAATACTCTGTTTCAAATTAGAAAAAAGCTTTTTTTTTTTTTTTTTTTTGCTTCTGTCTTGCCCACCATGGCCAAGTGTACTGTTGGCACAGGAGATCCCATGTTCTGGTTGAGGCTACACATTGCCAAGGACACCAAGGCTGGTGTTGTGGAGCTGGGTGCAGGGCTGTGGTTCATGTCCTGCTGCAGAACCAGCAGAGCACACAAGCGTGCTGCTGGATCAGATCTCTGCTCTACATTTCTATCCAAAGAGAGCAAGAGCAATTTTGCTATAAGATTCATTAAGAAGATAAATGTTTAAAGTAAGGCAGAGCGAAAGCATGGCTGTCTATTGATGTCTAATTCCACTGAAATGGACATGAATTCTTTATGAATTCAGCTAATTTTGTTGAGATTTCATTAATGAAAAATTGCTAACCTGAGGCATAACTTTCCAGTGCTTTCAGAAGGAAATATTTTTTCTAATTCTTCACTTTAAATCTGCTTCAGTTTTATCAATATAAAAATCTTTAGTGAAATACATGTTCTTAATTTTCTTTTCATGAACATCTGTATTTCCAGATGTTCTTCCTGCTTGGACTAAATGAAAGCATGTTGTAACACTCCAGCTTTTTTTTATTTTTTTTAAAAAATCCAGGCACCACACTTAGTTTATCAGAGTGTATCTATTAAGGTGAAAAGCAATGTGGTGCTCAGAAGTGAAGATATTTGAACTAGATTCTGGCTAACTCTTTATAGACCTGTATGTGAGCCAAAAGACAGGTGATGAGGAGATGGTGCTTTTTTAAAAAATAAATAAATAAAAATAAAAAATAAGCTGGGTAAGAGACTCAAGCTGTCCTGTATTTGCCAATGAAAATTAATCTTTGGCAAACTGCTTCTGTTTTGTCCCCATCCATTTTGTAGCAGTAACTTAGTAATTTGCATGTGTTTACCAAGTGGTGAATAAGTATTAACGTTATAGTTCCATTGAAAAGAAATCTGGTTTCCATTGGAAATACGTGTATTTAAATGGGAGGGAGAAGGCTGGCAATCTCGAACCTGGAATCTTGCAGGGGAGAGCTTTCAGCATCATCCTGACTCATTTCGGTTGAGCTAAGCCTTCCAGCATGGCTTTGCCATAGGAAACTTGGATTCTTACAGGCAATACTCCTTTGGAATAGAGTGCAAGTTCCCTGTCCAGCTGCAGCTATGGGACTTCCAGATGCTATGCGAACTGAGTGCTCTCAAAAGGAGGAGGAAAACTCTAGTAGCTGTTCTCTAGGTCCTCCAGCTATACACATAGACCATTTGGGAGAGGTTCTGCTGGTGCCCCAGAATAGTGGCAAGTAGTCCTCAAGTGGGTTTTCTTTGCAGTGGGGGGCATTCACACTGTCTGTTCAGAATTACTTGTAGTTCCATCATGAGAAAGCTAGGATTGGTTTTGCATATCTGTAACATGATTGTAGGAAATTCTGCCTGCTATTGCTTATGCATGTTACTGACTACCATTGTCATGCAAGTGTCTCTTCTGATCAAAACAAAAACTTCTTCAGGAAGTCTCTGAATACTTAGGGATTTTGTTTTCTAGAAACCTAGATTAGCTAAAGCAACAAGTGCTTGAGGAATGACATTTAAAAATCTTAAGATTATACATGCTTGTTCCTTCCCATAGCTAATCTCTGTGGATTCTCAACTCCCAAACCAGTGCTGAGTCCAGGAAATACTATGCTGGTGCATTTTGAAAGTGATGGGGAGAACAACTTCAGAGGGTTCAGAGCCCGGCTCACCTTTGTTCTTTCTGGTTAGTAGAGAGATGCCTGCTGTGTCTAACAATGTCTGCATCATCTGCATCTATTCTTAGATAGCCAAGCCTATTTCTTTAGCCCAATCCTGCTGCATTGTGTCAAAATAATTTTGAAACAGAATAGATGCTGGTGGCAGATTTCCCTTTCCTGAAAAAGGCAGATGAAGCAGAGTTTTCTTCTCATTTCTCACTGAGAAATGAGATGACTAACTTCTGATACCTGAAACAAACAGCCTTGCTAATTTTGTCATTCTAATATTCCCCTTGAAAATTTCATTATAGAAGAGTCTTGAACTTGGGGGCTAGTCTGCTATTACTGCTCCCTGCTTTCGTGACTGTGCCAGCTACTGCTTGGGGGTGACGGGGGCAGTGGTGAATAAGATCCACCTTCAAGTGGGCCCTTTTTTGAGGGGACAGGTAAGAGTTGTTAATCTGAGTAAGAGCTAACTCTTTTTTCCTCTCTTGTAGAGGAGACAGGAAGAGAAGACTCAGGATTAGCTACTGCACCAGTGTTGCCTCTGAGGGATGTCCCCTTAGGTAAAGCAACTAAGTTCTGCTCAGTCGATCCAGTCTGAGCTTTCCTCTAATGCATAAGGATTCTGCAGCGAGGCAGTTGCTTGCTGACCTCAGGTCCCCTTCTGTGCACCACTTCCATGGACAAAAAGTGAAAGGGAGGTGCACCATCTCTCATTTCCCATACGTGTGGTGTGTTCTCTGTTTGGCCACGTGCAATTCCTGCAGGGAGTGGGGATGTGTACAGGGTGGGAGAGACCTCCTTTCAGTGTCTGAGTCTCGTTTGGTCTCTGAAGTGCTAAACTCCTTAGGATTCCAGCTTTCATCTGTCTGTTTTTCCTTCCCCCACCCATTGCAGACAGGACAGACAAACTTGATCTCTCCTGCTTCTTTGACCTAGATGTATCCCCTCCACGAGGTTATCTAGGAAAACAGAGAACTTCCTTGACAATTTATAACCACTTCTTTGGCTCTTGCAGACAGCTGTGGCCTTCCCCCTGTGACTCCCTGGCAGCTGTTCAAGCGCATTAGCGGGGCTGAGGAGGCCTGTCCTCACTGCTGGCCATGGCACGCTGCCCTGAACTTCCTTGGAGACTACCAGTGCAGCGGGGTTGTCATCAGCCCCACGTGGATCCTGACAGCCGCCCACTGCGTGCAGCTGTGAGTGTGTCCAGTGTGTCCCCGGCCACCTCTGCTGCTGTCCCTGTCCTTTGTGCTCCCCGTGCTCCTCCAGGCTGGAGAGCTGCAGGTCATACTCACACCTCTGTCCACTGTGAGGCTTCCCTTCTGCCCTTCCTCTGTGATGAGTGATTTGGGAGATGGCGATGACTTGGTCTTGCCTGTGAGATCCACTAAAGGTAATTGGGCCGGCTGCAGTCAGAGCTGTGGCAAAGCCAGAACTGATGCAGTGCGTTTGTCAGGGTGAGAAGCTCTTGCTCAGCAGTCCTGGGAATAAGTGACTAATTAGAGAAGAGCCAGAAGGGATGTATGACTGCTGAATAAGGAAGCTGTATGGCTGACTGTAAGTAGCTCCAATGTTTGCTTTCATTATACAGATCCAATAAACCCTTGCACTGGACTGTGACAGCAGGAGACCATGACAGAGCCCTGAGAGAGTCAACAGAACAGGTAAAAACAAGCAATACCATTAGAAATGTTGACTTTGATATATTTGCCCTTATCATATTCTCAAAACAGATCTAAGTCCACAAATAAAACTGTCTTGGCTGCAAGACAAAATGACCAGTACATAGCCCTCGTTCAGGGATGAGAAAGGAAATCCAGTAACTTGGTCTTTTTCACCTAACTTGCAGCTTATAGAAGTATGTTTTATATATATGTCTCTTATTACTAGCAGTAAAGACTTAAATCTAGCAGATGACTGAGTGTCCTCAATATCTTATTCTCTCGGTGCTGAGCAATACATCTGTCAATAAAATGGTTGCTGACTCTTTCTTCCTGATGGGGAGGAGGAAGAAATAGATGTGGAAAAAAAAGTGACTCACACCAGTCTTCTGCAATAACCTTCCTGACTTATATCTGCACGATGGAACAGCCATTGCTGTAGGCTCAGGAGGTCTAAATAATACATCCCAGAAATCTTCTCAGCTGAAAAACTGAGAAGCGAGGGATTTTGTCTTTATCTTTAAAATCCTTGCACCTTCTTTCTTTTTCATTAGCTCGGCCATTGCTTAGGGGATTTTTGCCCTCTTTTACAAGTATGCTTTCAGGATGCAGTTAGAAGGCAGCTTGTCCCTTCTTTGCCCTGATCCCTCTGATGTGGTACAGGTGAGACAGGTTAAAACCATTGTGGTGCATCCTCACTTTGACGTGGTGAGCTACGACTCTGACATTGCCCTGGTGCAGCTGGACATCCCTCTGGAGTACAATGCTGCTGTGAGGCCAGTGTGTCTACCCAACAGCACAGAGACGTTATCTTCCTCTTACCTCTGCACTGCATCTGGATGGGGCATCACTGAAGAAGGTGGGACTTCTGATTTTTGCATGTTACCCATTATAAACAGAACATACTCTTCCATCTTTTGTTTTATTCTTCTGCCCAGATCTTACCTAGAACTTATTTCCCAAGCAGATGGGGGCCAAGCTAAGCGACTGCAGCAGATGCAAGTGCCTGTGCTTGAGAATGAAATCTGCGAGAGGAATTACTACTCTGGTCACCCTGGAGGGATCACAGCTGGGATGCTTTGTGCTGGCTTTGTTTCAGTGGGAGGCCAGGACCTCTGTCAGGTGAGTTAAAACTAGAGGTGAGCATTCTTGAAGGCATCTCTGTATGGGTGTTGGTAGACCAGCTGGGGAAAGAGGCTGGTGAGGACAGGAGAACAGCAAAGACAGTTAAAACCTCCAACAACCTGCTGTTCCTGAAGTGGGCACTGCTTACGTGAACAAGAGTCAGTCAGTCTGCAGATGCAGTGTGCAGTGTTCCTTGGAAGTGGGACCATAGACTTTAGTATTTGTCTGGACAAAAATGTTCAAGATGCTGGTGGAGGAGAGGACGATCTTCCCTGCACTTCCCAAGTCCCATTTCTTTCTACTGAAATACCTTCTAGTTACTTGCTAATTTTAGCTGACTTGGAACCCCTTTCAAGGCATGCTTTTCAAGGTGATCTGTGGTCATTTCTATTGTTTTTATAAAAACTCTTGTTCAGAGCAGTGCTTGAGAACTAACTAATCTCCCTGAAGTCATGAGGCAAGCTGGTAAGAACAGCTGAGTAAATAAAAGGCAAAGTAATTTACTGAGGCACTGTCAAGCTAAAATGCAGGTTCTGCTCAATACCACAGTCTTATGGTGGACTGATAAATGATGCGTACCATAAAATATGATTGACTAGTGCTCTTTGGTTTTCAGCCTGTGCTCAGTCTTCATTCCACACCAATAAGCAAGCTGTTAAATTAGTCTTTGTTCCAGATCCGGGGTTGAGCTGCCAGCAGCTGTGTGCCCTGTTCTTGCACAGACTTTTTTTTCTTGGGCAAATCTGATCTTTGACAGCTCTCCTTTCAGCTGCAGCAGTGCAGAGGCCAGATGAGAACTGCAAGATCCCTTTGTGTCTTGGTTCCTAGGGTGGTTCTGGTGGCCCCTTGGTTTGCAGGAAGGAAAACGGACCATTTATTCTTTATGGTGTTGCCAGCTGGGGTGTTGGCTGTGCAAGTCCAAAGAAACCAGGAGTCTACTCAAGGGTGAGGATTTTCCTGGACTGGATAAGACTGACAATGAAAGGTGAGTTTTCCTTGTCTAAATCTGAGTCCTGAATATAACTCCGTTGTGGAAAACATTCCAAGTACGTTGAGATTTTTGTCTGGTAGATTTTTACAAGAAAGAAGGAAAGAAATCCAGATGGCTTCACTGACTTCCTGCAGACAGTCCCTTCTTTCTCCTCTTCCTTGCACCTTCCTTGTAAGGGGGGGAAAAGAGCTTACTGGAAATTGGAATGGGACTTTCAGAAGCATAAGACTTGTATTTAACACTTCTGGCTCTTAAATGGAATGTAATCACTGGACAAATACCTTTCTCAGTGTAAAGCAGCTGCTGCTGAAAATTCCTACCAGGCCCATGCTTTGATAGATGGATAGTCTGGGACAACATTGAACTGAACTTGTGTGTGCATGCACATTTGTGCAAGATAAAGTTCTCCAAAAAAGGTACAATGGAAAATAATTTATTTTATGTACTAGTAAATAAGGACTGATATAACAAAAGCGATGGGTCTCTTACAAGGACAGAGGTCCCTGTTATTAAACTGGGGGTGCTCATCATAGAAACGAGGGGAGCAAAATAATATGAAGTACTTCATGTAAACCCATCAATGTCATACTGCTTCCCTGCACCAGCCCTCTCTGCTCCTCATTTCCAGAAGTTTCTTTCCTGCTGAGGTTCCTCAGGCCAAGGTGAACATGGCTTCATAGTTTCATTGGTGAGCGGAGAAATCCCCTCCTTCAAGATGTTTAATCTAATATGATTCAAGAGACTTCAAAGAGCCACTAGATAGCTTCAAGTCTCTCTTTTTCCATGTTAAATAAACTGATTTGTCATTCTAGAGAAATGTTTCACTTTGGCCTTTGGCTCAAAGTAGCTGTGCTGGGAAACTGCTGATGTAAAACATTTGTCTTCCAAGGCTTTATCCCTCCTCCTTCCCTGCCTGCACACATGTACAGCCAAGAATGTAATTCTCCATTTAGTGAATATTTGGGATTGTCCCACAACCTTTCTTGGGAAAGAGCTAGTCCTGGACAGAGTTTTTGTTTCTACCCAGCCTATATTTTATTATATTGTAGCCAGGAGAAAATGGAAGACTTCTGCTAACAATACTTTTTTTTTTCTTGTAGTATAAATAGTGTGCTGTAGTTATGAGCAGGAAATTAAAGTATATGTTAGAGAAAAGTGCACAGTGTGGATAATGCTCCATTCTGGGGTCAGATGAGCACTTGGGCTCTGCTTTGTGCTGCAGCTGTCTGTCTTTCTCCCTCATGGTGCCATTCATAGTCCCGTGTAGACCTAGGAGAAATGTTAGTACAGGTGCTGATTAAGGGAGAACTTTCTTCCTAGCTAAAACCAGTTAATGAAGCAAGTTATCACTTGTATGGTAGCCAGAGCATCCCCACAGGTAAGCTTGGAGCTGGCTGGAGATCTTCCATACCCCTGGATCTGATGCAACTGGCTGCTGACCCTGGCACTCCATAGGCTGTAATGGTTTCTGTGGATTTACTGGAGGTCAGGTAGTTTATGCAGAGGAATTGCTCAGCTCCATTGCTGTAAATTTTTCCTAGAGGTGGAGGCTCTAGTATTGCATTCAGCTTTTTCACATGGTTTCATATGAAAGGTTCAAAAGCCTGAGGGCTTTTTGAGCCAGATGCTGACCACTGGCTCCTTTACTTGACTTTCATACAGGCATGACTGCATATTGCGTGAAGTGCTTGGCCATGATAACTGTTACTGAGTTTTGTATGAAATGAAGTGCACTGTGCTTCTCCTCAGATGCTGCACAGAGCACGCCGTGGGGAACTGATGCTGTACCTGGAACCTTGGTGCAGGAGCAGCCGGTGAAATTGCCTGCAGAGCTACGGGAAGAGGCATCAGCACAGGGTAACTGCACAGTTGTGTGGAGCTGCTGTGTGCAGGAGGCTGCAGCATGTGGTCTGCAGACATTAGTGGAGCTGGTTCAGTTTGGGGAGCAGCTCTGGGTGGAGCTGGGTAACAAGTGAGTCTCCTAAAACACATCTTCTGTATTCTAGACTGAGTTTCTCACGGTAGGGACAATTATTTGATCTCTTGTGCATGTACCTAGCATCACCAGAGCCCTGATCCTGGGTGAGGAGCTGTCAGCTTGTTGCTTTTGAAGCACAGCAAACAGCCTTGTCCTACTGATATGCCTTCCCCCACTGATAAAGCATTTAAAAGTTTCTCTACATCTTATACTGTGATAGTGTTGGAGGAGGAATGATGCCTCAGCCTTGGCATTCTCAGGTTTCTGGGTGGCACTGGCTCTGGCAACAAATAAGTGTTGAGGAGGGGATGTGCAACCAGCACCTCTACTTGAGGACTTGTGATGTAGCCATGGTGTTGGCGTGCATTGTGTGCTTTCCTCTTCTCATTGGCACCCTTGGTGGCGCTGCAAAACCTCACACCACTGAGATAAAAATAGGTCCCCGCAGTGATAAGCTGCAGGAGGTGGGAAAGCTTTCCTTGCACTAGCCCTGCAGCTCCGGCACTGGCTAGATGGAACTGGAAATGCACACGAGGATCTCCTCTGCACTGGAGGAGGCTTATCTCAGCTGAGCTGCTCACTACTGGCTGAGCTCAAACAGTGGCAGGTGCATCGTGCCACAATGACCTGAATCTGGGGCTCACCACGATTGCAAAAATGATTTTTAAAATGTGCCTAGAGACAAGCTCCTGTGTCTCAGCCCCATGGGCTTTACCCTCCTTCCAGATGGCTGCTGTTCCCTGCAGTCCCCGCTGCCAGCACAGGGCCCACGTCCTCCAGCAGTGCTGCATGCAGGCAGGAGCCCTTGCCTTACCCTTGCACAAAGCTGTGTGATTAACTCGTTGCTTTGCAACCGGAGGGGCTCTTCCTCCTCCCCCTCGGTGCTCTCAGCACCCCATGCAGGTACGCAGAGACACGGTGTGGTGTCAGCATCCCATCTTAACAGAGAGCTCATAAATGTCGGTGTAGGAGGAATCGTGCTTAAACAGAATTAAAGCTGTTCTACAGAGGGTCTGACTTGAAAAATTGCCGCCTTGGGAGGCAAACAACCCTATTATACTTGTACTAAAGGGACGTACAGTTCTCATTAGTGATCTTGTTTTCTCTCCTCCTGCTCTTATAACTACTCAGATGCTTCCAAATATTTCCCTGTTGGATTGGTCTCTTATTTAACAAGTGTTGAGTCTGACTGCACTGTGCATGCTTGTAGCTGCAGGCTAAGCACTCTCCTACTGTTTCTGGAGAACTAGAGAATGAACAGACAAAAGCGTAATATTTCGTAACTCTTGTCAAAGGCTGGTTGCAAGGTCAAGGAAGAATAAATAATTATGTAATTTCTTTTCTTCCTTAACACCGAGTGAACATTTGAGCTTGGTAGGCTTCTTAGCATGGGGACCTGGCCAACCTGGTATGTGTTTGTTTTCAGGCATTGATTTATAGCACAGCTCTAAAGTAATCTTCAAGCTGGTCTTCTTTCCTCTACAACCTGGTATCTTGCCCCTTTGCCTACCTTGTGTCTGGTGACTTGTCCTGTTGCCTTAGCCTCAGAGGCCTACTTTAATCCTATGCACTTCCAAAGGTCCTGCAGGATTTAACTGGTCTGCATGCTGGAGTTTAAAGAAATATCAATTTCTTATTGATAGGAACACTCATTATTTGGACAAAATGAAGGGATCAGGTTAAAAAAAACACACCTTAACCCTATGTGTATATATATTTGTGTCCTTCCAGTGACTGCAGTAGCTGTGCTTTTGCTAGAGATATCAGAATATTTAGATTTCCAACAAATCTAGTATTAGCTGTGGAGGTAGAGAGGGAAAGAACGGGTTTCAAAATGTGTGTATGCATGTACACACACTAGAAAACCGTTTTCTGCTACTTTTATTGACCTGCTAGGTTATTTTCGATCATGGGCAGAACTGGCAGGTTTTATATAAAGCTTTTACTGTCTCTTCTTGATGCTTTTATCACTGAAGTGTGTATTTATCTACAGAGTGTGTGTCAGAAGTAGAGCTAGAAGAGCCCTGGGGGTTTATCTCTGCTCCGTCCTCGTCAGAGTATGTGGGAAGCCCAGAGTGCTCTTGGATGCTCCGTGTGTCTCCGAAGGGCATGGCAAAGATTATGGTAAAGCATCTGTCAATAAGAACATCACCGAACTGCCGAGAGGAGTTTCTTGGGATTTACGAAGAGAGTCAAGGAGGAAGAAAAGAGCTAGGTAACAAGTGATACAACTGAGGATGCTTGGTACTAGAAATTTCTCACTTTCACCTGGGACACTTTCAGAAAGGGTTTCCATATCCAACTGAGTGGCTGTGTGGTAGACTTAATTAAATTTAAGACCCTGGGTTGTAAACTTGGCTGAAGCCCTTAATCCCCGTATGTGTGCTGCAATGACCCAGTAGAAGACCAGCTCTATTAGTCCACTAGAGAGTGATAAAACAGACTAGATAGCAATAATCTGTGATATTTCAGTAAATTGGTATAGAAAACTCTTGTCCACGTAAGTGACTTATGATTCCTGCGATAGTGGCAGCTCCTTATTTAAAGTAAATCCCCTTTTCTCCATACTCCCCAAAATCTCTGACATAATGGAATGTGATGACAGTATGTGTTGTATGCATCTTGGAGAGGGAATGAATCATTCTGAAGCTTTAGGGTCTGGGGAACAGGGGTGCGGCTCTTCCTTGCACCAGAAAACATGCTATTTTTCATGTGGAGGGCTGTGGTCTTCCTTGCTTTGACCCTGCTGAGGTACAGTCTGTTCACTGGGATGCTAGTCTACATAAAGACAAACCACAGAATGAAAATAAGAAAATAAAGATGGAAGCAAGAGCTTTAATGCTGCTTACCAGGAAATTTACACTTCTGGAGGCCAGCGTGTCTGCATGTGTGGTTTGCGTTTGTACCGTATGCTGTGCAGTGTGGCAGGGAGCAGGAGCACATCAGTGTAACTCCAGTGAGCTGGGCCTTTTCAAAATGTGTGGAGGGAATGCTTTTTGTTTCCTGTTTCAAAGGATCTGTGTGCAGAGTAGGGGAATAGGAGGAGGAGGGGGGAAAAGTGGAAGAGATGAAACGTAGGGCTTGCTCTTACATCTGTTTGAAATAATACCTCTAATGCTAGCTTTGTCTGCAGTACAAGCTGTGTAATATATAAACAGTTGTGTATACACATAAAGAAATTCAATCCCTGCCTTCACTGTGGTGAAGTCTTAGGAGAGAAGGGAGGAGATCCATGCCTCTGCACTCATGTACACAAATTATGGGCTTTATTTAGCTATTATCATTCAAAAATCGTCGCTGTTCTACATTCTTAGCCATGAGAAATGCCAACCAAGATACCCATGTCTGAAAGGATATAAAAGTAAAAATGCTGCTGCTATATAAACCTGAGAATCCAATTTCATTTTTCTTAATATGGGGAGTTGGTTTACTCCTTCTCCCCCACCATCACAGATCACAGAGTCATTCCAAAAAGGATGTATAAGCACAGAGGAGCATGACAGGTTCCAGGGGTTGGTCTGGCTGTGCACTGGGAGAGACTCAGCAGACTCAAGCTGAAAAAGGGGATGCAGAAGAAAGGTGCTGGCTTCATAGGCTGCTGTAAACGACTTAGAAAGGTTAGTAATTATTGCAACATACAGAGTATTAGTTGGAAGTCGTTAGACCAAAAACTAAATGTGAAGGGGGAAATAATTAGAAACAAATGGTGGGGGGAAATTCATGAAGGTGAGATCTTGCAGAGTTTATATTGGGTGTGCTGACCTGAGAAGATGTCCCTTCTCCTAGCTCTTCAATGAGTTTTTCTTCCCCTCCATCTCCACTCCTCCCCTTGCGTTATTCTGGCTTTCATTATAAATTAAGTTTATATATTGTAGACATTATAAAGTAATTATACAGAAGGTTTTCTCCCGGGCAGGCATCCACGCTAGCATTCAGTTGAAGAGTGGTGGAGAAATCCACCATCAACCTTTGGGAGCCCTTTGGGTGACTTCCAGGGCATGGAACTTATGTTCTCCAAATATTTCCAAAATTAAGTAATGCCTCTGGAGAAAGTCTTTAGATAATAGCTATTCTGTGTAGTCTCTTGTCCTCTTATGTCACAGCAGTGATTAAAAACAAGGCTGAAATGTAGCATGTCATCTAACTCTGAGGTGGAAGGGAAAGAACAGGAAAGATGTGCTAAGAAGCTCTTGGAGTGTTCCACAGCTGTTTTCCTCCAAGAACTTATTTATAAAAGTACACAAAAAAAAAAATCGAGTATGTCTGTTACAGCTGAGAATAACAGTTTAACTATCATAACTATTTATATGCAGGACAGAGGAAAATACTATCAGAAATGGGGCCATCAGTCAAACTTTTCCCTTAATAGGAGTCTAATAGATAGTTCCCTAGAGCATCCTCCAGCATACAGACTCACTGCTATGTAATAGTATTTTGTTATGGCTGGCAGTTTTTCAAGGTTGGGTATATTAAACTAGATTTCTATGTCTATTTATATGCCAACATATTGAAACAGCATCTTTTTTTCTTCACTCCTTCTCTAGAGCTAGCGAGCAACAGAAGTCAGTGGGTGCCTGTCTCTAAACCAAATCTCTTTTTCTGAGGAACCTAAAACATAGACTTGGGCTTTAATGTTGAAGTGAGTTAGAATTCTGGTATGATGGGGAAGATAGAGACTGGGAAATTCAGAGAGCCAAAAACAACCCCAGAATAGTTTAGCGTGCTTAACTGAAAGTGTCTATCAGTGGAGGTGGAATAATGCCAGTTTCCTGTCCCATCTCATTCTCAGTTTAAATGTAAGAATGAACCATTAAGTAGTTTAGCAATCTTTCAGGATGGTTACAGCAAACAAAATGTCTAGCCTTGTAGGTAGACTTCTGGCAGCTGATACTGAGCAATGAACTGCACAAGTCCCTGTTGACCAGCTGTGGGGCACTTCTTGAAGGGCAGGAGCTGGAGTCTGCCTTTGGTTGCATTGAGTAACTCTGAAACATGAGTAGTTCCCCACTTTTCTGCCTTTCCACAGAGTATGAATTTTACTTATATGAGAGATGCTTCTAAAATGTCCCTTCTTACAAAGGTGTTGTGCTTGGATTTGCTTCTAGCTGTGTTGTGTGGTACCCTGATTTCTCCTGTGGTCCTTTGGAGCCCCGGGCCCATGGTGAAGGTGGTGTTCCGCTCCGTCAGCCCCGCTGCTTTCAGCATCGAGTACTTGATGCTCACGGTCCAAGGTACAGTCAAGAAGTACAGCTGCTTTTCCCTCTAATGATGATGAACTGAGCTGTTTGACTGAATCTTCAAGAATGAGCTTGTTTACAAGATGCCCTTATGGAGTTCATGGAGACTTTCCATATAGATGTTCTCCAAGCATGCATAAAAGAGAGCCCTCCAAGGCTCTAGCCTGGGTAAAACTGACTGCGAAATGCTGAAGCTTGAAACATGGCTAAAATTAATTTAACTTTTACAGTATTATGATGAACAAGGTCTGGCTTAGTGGTATAGGAATGTAGTAGTTCTCAAAACTGGTTCATCCTCTAATTGGACATGTCATGTCATACAGGAATTGTCCTAGTCCATGGTGAAAGTCTATTTAATAATAAACCTGAATTTCATGCTTTGCATTCTTACTCCATCTAGGACAAAAACCTGGAAATATCCAGGAAAGTCCCAAGAAGATGAGCTCAGAGCTGTCACGATGCAAGGATGCCATCCTTACAGATAGGGAAGGGAAGATCCAATCACCAGGATACCCCATGAGATACACAAATGCCACCAGGTGAGCACCTGAGTTCTTCTGGCTCTCGGAACTCCCACGTTAAAACCTGCAAATATGAAATCCATTTCATATGGATTCATTTTAATGAATCTATAGATATTACAGCTCCTGTTAGAAAAATAACTGGGCAAGTACCTCAAAAGTAGTCAGGAAAATTGGAGGGGGAGAGGGCACACCAGTACCTTCACTCCAGCAAACATCAGACAAAATCTGATGCACGTGGACAAAGCTCTCATCATAAAGTACGTCAGGCTCCTGAACGTGGCACAACTGAGGGCTTAAAAATGGCAATGCTTAACTGTGTTGCTAAAAGCCTTTTGGAACTTTCATCTGTTCATCTGTTTTCCTTTTCTTTCTCCCTTATTGTGCTTGGGTAGGATAAGAGAGAACTTTCCATTCACAAGGCAATAGCACAGACTTCTGAACTGTTCAAAAAAATTTAACTTCAGAAGTAATGAATAATATGCCTGAAATAGATTTGGACCAGTATCTCATCTTTGACTTCTTCCTTTACATGGGCATTACAATCCCTTTTTGCCTTGGCTCACATTTTGATAGCTATCCCTAGGAAAAAAGAGCCAATTGTAAGATATGCCAGCATTGTGACTTTGTTCTTTTGCTTTGTGCAGCAGCTGCCACTGGAGAATTATAGCCCCATTAAAATCCATTATTAGGCTTGAAGTCCTGGACTTCTGGACTGAAAGAAATCTGTCTAATTGTCATGGCCAACTGATGGTGTATGAAGGATTTGGACTAACCAAAGAGTTACTAGGTGAGAAAGCGCTTACCTTAATGCTGGGGTGGGAGAAACAGAGGAGCTGTTCTAAGTTCCGTAGCAGACAGATGGGGATTTTTTACATGGCGTACTTCCATGCTCCAGGAGGGATTTCTGATAATACTTGGAGCTACTTCAGCTAGCTCAGTATCTTTCCCTTCTTAGGAATGCTGTTGCAGTCAAATGTATTGGATGTGAGGTCTTAATCGTGGCATTGCTGTGCCTCAGAACAATGCGGGTCTGTCTGGGTTGCTTTTCCCAGGCTTGAATGTGTGGCGTGGCAACTTGCTGTGTATGTCTGCAGCTGTGTGCCAACGAGGCAGCAGGTCAAAGTGATGGGGCCAGGAAAAGGGAAACTTTTCCTACTGCCATGCTGAGTGAGGGGAGGTACCTGCCTGCCCTGACTGAGGGGCTATCAGCTTTGTTAGGGTATTGCTGGGGAAGTAGAGTCAGCATCTGGAGGAGAAAGCATAGGCTGGAAACAAACTGCTCAAATATTTAGGGATACAAGGCTTCTCAGTGCCTTGATTATGTGAAACACAAAGTGACTTACTCTCCATGGAGTGTGGATGCCCTGAGGTCTTGTGGATATGACATAGTGTCTGGCACAAGAGCCTGGTCTGCCTGTCAGAGAGGGATTTCTTCTGACCAGAGTAGTCTTGGTAGTTGGTACTTGCTCCTAGTGGTCTGTAGTAGTTATAACTGGGCATCTTCAACCATTTCCTTGTAAATGTCCCCATTCTGGTTTCAAGTATAGTGAGCTATATTCTGGGCTTATGCTATAGTCCAGTGTGTAAATTCAAACCTGAATAGCATCAGGAGTTTAGTACTGTTTGTTTCCCCTCTTAGAAAAGGAAATCTTTTCCAACAGCATGTTTCTGGGAGATTTTGCCTTATAGAAGTCAAGAAAAAAGCTTTCATCTCAATTTGGCCTATTTTGCAGGAAACTTCTGTGGTGATGCTTCAATCTACCCTGTAAAATCCCGAGGCTCGGTGATGACAGTGACCTTCACTTCCAGGGCTGAGGCAGCTATGAAAGGCTTTCTCTTGGCTTACCAGATGATATTTCCTGAGCAGAGTAAGTCTATTGCAGTTTTGGGGTAGGATGAACTAAAGCTGAAAGTAAGGTTCCTACTAAAAAGAAGGCAGGGAGGAGAATGTGGTGGAGAAAGGTAGAAACACAGTGTTAGAACAAAAATATTCACTGCTATTTAGGTGCATGGTGTCTTTTTTTTTTGAGGATGTTAAGTAATATCTTAAGTATTTAGTATGTCAGATCTATTTATTCTGGAGAGAAGTTACCATGAAGAATAAGATTGAGTAGTATCTTTGAGTGCTGATGATAAAAGGCATAAGTAGTAATCTAATTCCTGTGCTCATTCCCCGCAATAAACTTGTAGAAAGGCGCTACTAGCTTAGACATTCACCCTTTTCGTTCTGCTCCTACCTAACTCCCTCACTCTCTGTTGCTACTTCTATAACCTCTCTTCTGTAGGCAATACCACTGTCAAGCACTGCTGATGCCCCTGTACCCTCCAAGCCTCACCTCTCCTGCATGCCCAGGAAGTTAGCCAGTTAATTGGGCTCTGAGCTTAAAGGCTGAAGGAAATGTCACACTTTCACCTTTCTCTTCTTAAACCAGAGAACAGCTGGTGATACGGGCAGACATTTTTCTCTGTGAATAGTACTGCCCTGGCATCATTAAGCATATTAGTTACTTTGATATCTCAGATCAAAGATAGCAGTTCAAATATTTTACCTTCACAGAAGCAAACAGTTCTGTGTTCCTAGTGTCCTGTGCCACTTCTGTTCTCATTTCCCCTTCTTTCTTCTGTCTTACCTGTGCCTTCATTGCTGTGCAGACAAGCACATCTTTGTGTATTGTGCAAGTGCGTCAGGCTTCAGAACTAAATTGCAGCTAAATTTCTCAGATTAAGTTTGTCAGACTTAACAGCACTATCAACAGAGACTTGGCTGCCTTCTTTCACGTGTGCACATGCTTTGAATATGCACTCCAGGCCCCAGCTCCAAACACCAGGAGGTGCCTTTTCCACTCCCCTGCAGCCTGGCTATGAGCTGCTCTTGGCTCAGGCTCCGGTCCCCAGCATGCTCCTACATCCTCTGTATTCATGTGCCTCTGGTAAGGCAGTGCTTTCCTTTTAGGTCTGGAACCTGGAAACATGACAGATGCTGACAAAGGTAAGACAGGTTTTAACTTTCTACAAAGCTGGTGAGAGGGAAGAAAGAAAAAGCCTATTTAAAAGAAAAAGTGTCCCCGCCTCTTAATGTATGTTCTGAATTTCTGGCTTAGGCAATAATCTCTGTCACAACTAAGTGTGAACACATGAGTACGAGACTGTCACAAGCAACATTAGCTGTGTTAATACTAAATGTCTTGTTCTTTCAGTGTATCCCTCTTTTACTGTATTTATATTCAGTTCCTGCTATCAGAGCTGCTATGCATGCTTGGTGAAACAGATACCTGGAGAGTATTATAACAAAATAAAAACCCTCCACTAATTCCAATGAACTCAAATACATTGGATCTGGGATGCTTGAACCTGTCTCCCTGCTCTGCATGAGCACTTAACTTCTGCTCAGTTGGCCAGCCTGCCTGAAGCATATCCCTAGATGTTGAGCTAATAGAGACCCTCAAGGTGAAAGCTTAAAAGCTTCATCAAGCTTCTATATTTTTCATGTTTCTACCAGGTTCAGCACTTTTTTTCTCTCTCAGCCCAGGAAGCCTGGTGGCCTTCTGCCCTTTCACCACAAAATGTGGTGCGATGTTAGCCAGTAGGTAGACATTGGATATGAAGTATTTTATTTATGAAACTCCTGAAAACAATGCAGACTTGTCCACAAAGACATGTAATTAAAATGATAACACAACCACAGCATAGAATACTTCATTTTGATCAGCTTAGTGGCAACTATAAATGCAAGGAAAGAGAAACATGTGACTTAGAGTGGCTAGTGAGTGTTTAAGTTTGAATTTGGCCCATTTGGAAAGCTTCCTTCGAGTGATCTTGTATGTAGGGTCTTGATGTCTGGCCTCTAGATCACTTCAGAATTCAAGTCTGTTTACTCAAGTCTGTCGCTCTTTTCCTGGTTGAATAGTTATGCTTAAACTGCATGTGGAACTTGTGCTTGGGAGCTACGCAAACTCTAATTTCAGCCAACAGAACTTGCATCCTGGCATTACAATCTTGGCTTTCTCCAATATCAACAGGCCTGCTTAAAAAAAAAAAAACAAACAACATGCAGAAACAGGTTTGGGCAAGTGATATGATTCTTTTCTTTATTTTCTTTTCTTTTGGAGAGTGCCCAGTCTTTGATCTAATTCCTGTTGGAGCCACTGAAATAACATCTCCCAGTTACCCTGGGGTTTACCCTGACATGCTGAATTGCACTTGGACAGTTTATTCCAGTTCAGGAAATAAACTGAAGGCTGTAATTAAAGACTTTGTAACTGAGGATACAAGGGACTGCATTTGGGATTGTCTGAGTATTTATGATGGACCTCATCTCTCTTCAAGACTCCTGGGTAGGTTGAACTCATCCTTATTTGTTGCTTTACTTTTCTGATCCCTTTTATTTAATGTGACTATGTTCCATCCGTTTGTAAGGTGAGAGAGAGAGGGGCCAGCACTATCTGATTAGGTATCTGAAGTAGAAGCCTATATAGCTGAGTCAAGTTGGTATCAGGCTTACCAAGAGCCATTGAGAGCAGTTCTGTCATCCAGGGCCTTTTAGGTATTTTAGGTATAAGTGGCCTGGATTCAGTACTTGTCAACTTCCACTTCCAGTGTCATGGATATGTGGGATGGTACTACATCAGTTCCTTGTATAACACCTTTTTTTATTTAATTCTTTGTATCTTGGTAATTATCTTACTCTGAAACAAAGCTGGAGCAGGTACTGCTGTGAGTACCAAAGCTGCCTTGTGCCATATGGGCATCAAGATTTTTGGATACAGAAGTGCTCACTGAAACGGCTTCGTGCCTTTCTTGTTCTCCCACTGTCTCCTCCCCTTCTCTTCCCACGTACATAGATATTTAGGGAACAGGTTGCTGAAGTAATCTCACTGAAGTATGAGATACACATTCATGTAGAGTATGGGAGCAATTTGGCTGTTGCACTAGGCTTCAGTTCTGCTTGAGCAGGGAGTGATGTTGCATAGACTACTGGAGGCGTACCTCTTGAAAGACCCCAGGCCCTCAGAACTGTCTTGACATCACTAACCTATTCCAGTACCAAATGGTTTTGGATTAAAGATATGTCTCCGGGAATAAGTGTAGGTGCTGTAGTTGTTGCCAAGTACAATTTGACACTTTACTACGGTATTTTTTTTCTTTCCCCCAGCTAGCTTATGTGGCCAGAGAAAATCTTTTAGTGTGTTTTCTAGTAGCAGCTTCCTGACCCTTCACTTCAAAACTGATGAATCTGTGGGATACAGAGGCTTCAAAATCCTTTTTGAAGAGCTGTATCTGCAGCCAACACAAAGCGACCTGGAAGATGGTAGCCAATGTACGTAATGTTCTGGGTCTTTCCATGTCTGCTTCACAAAAAAAATGTCCTGTTGCTAAAGTAGTACTGAGGGTTACAGACAGGCAAATTTGTAATGATTTTTTGCTAAAGGTACTTTGCCTAAAACTATTGCCCTGGTGGCGTCAAGATATTCTTCTGTGTTCTCATGTATCCAAAACTGCAGTAAGTTAATTCAGTGCTCACTCCAAGTGCTTTGTGTTAGGTGGTAGTCCTTGTATCTCCACAGTTCTCACTGTCACTGAGACGAATATAGAAATGTTCCCAAGGAATGGCTGTTTCCTTAAAAAGAAAAAAACACAACTAGTTTAAACTAGATGTATATTGGAAAGAACAACTAGTCTCACCATGTAACTGATCCCTGATTAATTAATAACCTCTATCTGGAACCTGACACTGTAAACAAGAAACAGAAAGCCAAACAGTTTAATCCATCTGTGCTAACGTTTGCTTGAGAGCTTCACTGGTCTTACTAGAGGGTTATGCCTTTTCCTGGGGCAAAGAAAAGGGATAAAGGGAGCCTTTTACATGTATTAAAAAAAGTTTGGCTTCCATGGCATGATCCAGAGCCCCACTGTGAAACAAGGGGAATGTTGTGCCTCAGTCCTTAAAGCTCTGTATAGACTTCTCCAAGTCAGGTCTGCCAATGGCAAGTATTTAATGGTCATGTTCTGTTATTTTTTTCTCCCAGACTCATCCTCTGTGCTACCAACTTCCGAAGAAAGTAAATACTACTCGTTTCTGGTTTTCTTTCCTTTCTCATGCTAACACCTCTCGTGATCAGTGAAAGCTGGCGGTGGTGGGATTCAGCTTATTTATGCACTGTTTAATTTGCTGTTACTGGAGTCAGTTGGGAACACTTCAGTGAACTAATTTTGGGAAATGGAGATTTATTGTACAGGAAACACTTCATAAATACCAGTTTTGACTTTAAAAAAAAAAAGTCAGGAAATACTTCTCACCTGCAAAATGTGACTTCCCGAAAAACCTGTGAAGAACTACTTACCCACAGCATGTTGGCCAGCCTGTACACACACAAGGTATTAAGGTATCAAGGTGCCAAGTCCTTGCTCAACTGGTATTAGTTAGGGTCTTTATTTTTTGATATAGCATATATGGATACCTTCTCTTTTGAGAAGCAAAGTGTTCCTAACTCTCCGATATGGACGCTTCAATCCTACCACAGGGCTGTTGTGGAACCTTTGGGCATGGCTGTCCAGAACAAGTCTGTTTGCTTGGTGTTGGAGCTCATCAGTTCACCAACAAGGAAATAATTCCAGAGATGTTTTTTTCCAGAGATAGATCCATTCACTGTGCTGGGGCCTGCAACAAGAACAGAAGAACTGGGGGAGCCCCATGAGATGCCTAAGGTGTGTGAAAGCAGCGAGGCAGCCCTGCTGTCCTCGTCTTGGCTGGCCAGTCTGCAGTATGAAGGTCACCGCTTCTGTGGAGGTGTTCTAATAGACGAAAAATGGGTCCTGACAGCCGCACGCTGCAACTTCAGGTGGGCAACATCCTCTCACCCAAGAATGCTGAAGGCTCATTAGCATGAAGAGCTGGTCAGTTTCTAACCTATCTCATCACTCACGGCAAATACGTATGGTCTTATTGTTTTCCACATGTCTACATACAACCTGAGCTGGTCTCCAGTAGCTTATATCTCCCTGTTCTTCATGTTGCTAGCACAGACAGTGGTGGCAGTAGAGACAGAGTATTGGGCTTTGGTGTGCATCTCATAATTTATTTGTATGTGCGCAGTCCTTGGAGAACTTGACATCTGCCCTCAAAACTGCTGACACCTGTATTATGCCTGTGGCCCCCACTATGCATTTACTAGCCCCAGTTAGGCTGAGGTGCCATGTGATACTGATGAACCTTCATCTTTGTATGTAGAAACCAGTGGCGGTGGTGTTGGTCTCGAATGTTTCATCAAAGCATTTATACAGCCCAGATCTGTAGCCTTAATATAGGCTCTGTCCCTGTTGGGATCCGATTCCTGAGAAGGTGAGCGACTGACTCACCTCTGGACTCTGTGTTGATCGCAACTGCAGCAAGGCTTTGTAGATGGAAGTCAAACTTCTGTCAGTACAGCAGAGAAAGTAGCAGTACCTCAGCTGGGACTTCCAAAAGAATCCCTGTGATGTGAAGTTGTAAGTCTTGGAGCATGAGTGTAGCTTGGCAGCAAGTGTTACACGTGAACTTTGGACTCCTCCAGTTGAGCTATGGAGTTTCTTAGACTAAAAATATTTGATTTTCTTTTTTATTGTTCAGTGCTCAGATGGATGAAGTAGTTCTGGGAAAAATACACGTGTTGCCAAATGTGAAGAGTAACAGCCCTGTGCTTGTGAAAGCTGTGCACACACACCATAACTTCAGTGGCTTCCCTTCCACAAATGACCTGGCACTCCTGGAGCTGCAGGAACCCATCAAGCCAGGTACTGCTTGGCCCCAGTACACTCAGCTGTGATGGGGTTAATAGTTACAGTAAGACTCTGACGTGGGGCACAGTGTTTTGTGTGTGTGTGAGGAGGGGGTGGGAGGGCATTTGTCTTGTTCAGGAAGGGATGCGAAGAGCAAAATGAGCAGCAAGCCTTTGGGGAGAATTGCTTCCTATCCGGCTGAAACACAGCATGAGAATTAAGAATGCTTCTCCTGTCTTCAGCAGGCTTTGAAGCAGGCTCCTCCAAGCAAAGTTGCCTGTGACTTTAAGGTGTGAGTGTAGGCTAGGTGTGATTAGGTGATCTTTGCTAGTCTCCTGTTCTAGCTGTCTCCCAGCCCGTCACAGCTGTACTGTGACCATTAAAATTAATGAGTCAAAAAGAAGCATGCATGTCCCAGGGGAGCTGTGCCACACGCCCTCCCCCTCCTCCCCCCTATTTATATGCACAGCACTAATGGTACTCACCTTTCTGCCAGTAGCAAAGTAATGTACCTGAGATAGGGGCTGAAATTTGGAGAATAACTTATATTTTGCCTATGCCTTTTGCCTAAAATGCCTGGAAGATTCTTGTTAGAGGAATATTTTGTTAGGTTTTATATGACCAAATGCAATAGTTGGGTAGAGCTGAGAGAAGTTATTTTTCTGGTTAATATTATGTGTAGCTTGGGGCAGGACCTGGGGAAATAAAAGGGGAGAGCGTTAAGTAGTGGGGGAATGTGATCTAGACAGAGCTGGTGCACGAAACCAGGGCATTGAATAAGGAGGCTAAATAAGTGTGTGGATCTTTGTGTGTCATGGTGACTGTATCCACACAAAGTGCTACAATCCCCAAGCACTGCCTGTGGGCACTGATGATGGGGCTTTGTCCCTCAGGGAGAGAGATCCTGGGGCAAACTGGCTTGAGGAAAGCCTCTTCCCCAGGTCCTGGCTCTGTGCTGTTTTGGAGGGTCTCCTCTCTCACCTTCCAGAAGCTGCCTTCAAAAGATGCTCAGTTTGACTGTGCTGTGACCTCAGACAGTGGTGCTCGGAGAAGGCCAGATCTGACTCATTAAAACAGCGCTCTCAGGCATTCAGCACGTACAGCGAAGGAACATATACATTATTAAAGCCCTGCCTCATCTGTTTTGCAGTCTCGTCGTGGTGTATCACGGGAGGGGGAGCGAAGCAGTGAGTTAAGAGGCAAGAAAAGCAGGGGACTGACAGGGGTAAGAGCAAGAGAGCTGTTCCTGGCACTGACAGAGACGTTGTCTTCCAACACAGGTGATTCTGCAGCGGTGGCTTGCTTAGCAGGCAGTGGGGAAGAAGTAAGCCCTGATGCAAGATGCTTAACAGCAGGATGGGGAGAGAGAGGAGCTGGTGGTGGTAAGTGTGCCTTGGTCTGGTGTGAGAGAGCACCTATGGCCTGCTGAGGGCAGTGACAGCTGACTGGGGGCAGTGCCAGGCAAGATCTGCACCATCCCTTCCTCAAATGTTGCCTGCAGTGTGTGAAATGATTTCCAGATAGGAGCTGGGCTGCCTTCTCTGTCAGAAAGCAGCCACTTTTGGAAAGGCAAAGCCAAGGTGGAGGCTCAGTAAAGGGGAATGAACTCATGGGAGATGAGATCACTCCCATGGTGTCTTGATGCCTGGGGCTTCTGGCCTGTGATGTCTCCCAGTGACAGCATCTCCTTTCTCCTTGGGGATAGCTTGGTGGCAGGGGAGGAAAAACTGCTTCCTCCATCTTCAGACTGAACAAGGGCTGTGCCACCCCCCAGTTCCAAATAGCAATTGACCTATCCACCAGGAGATGCAGGGAACATGTGAGTGAACACAGCCGAAGCAGCCTGTCTGCATCCTGTCCCACTGGCCCTGAGCCACAGTCTAGCACAGATAGCAGCAAGGAAGCAAGCTACCAGCTGGCTGGAGGTTAGTCTGGGAAAGCTGGCAGGGTGATGATGGACTTGGAGGTGCTGCCAGAAGGTGTGCTCATCCATGCCCTGCAAGAAAATTTTGTTCCTGGTGGTGTGCTGGCTTTGCTCTCTCTTAGGGGCTTGGGCCAACCTTTCTGGTCTGCTGGTGGCCCATGTGGAAGACAAGGGAGAGGTATAGGGCCTGTAAGGTTTTCTGTACCATGTATGCTTCCCACCAGTGACTGCCATCCTATTACAGCTCCTGGCTGATGAGCTTGATCGCCATGCCAGCTGCATGTCAATCAGCTTCAGGAGTTCAGGAGGCCAGGCTCTGAGCTGCACTGATGGCAAAAGCCAAGCTGGGTCTGGATGACTGAGGGGAGAGAGAGATGTTCTTCTGAAACATGAGAATCTGTGTGATATTGGGTGATGTTACTTGCAAGCTGGGATCTGTCCCCAAAAGTGCTCTGAATGGATACCAGGAGTGGTATTGGGGCAGTTGGTGCAGCATGACTCCTACCTAGGTAGTCGACCTGACACTGTTGCATTTTCCAGAGGAGGAACAGGGTTCCAGGCTACAACAAGTGGAGGTTTCTCTCCTCTCCTATGAGGCCTGTGTGAGCTACTGGGGACAAAATATTGAAGAGACCAACATCTGTGCGAGATCTGCTGGGGCAGCTTTTTGCATGGTACGTAACTGAAGGGGTGGGAGTGCTATGCTGTACTCAAATGTACATGTCCAGGCCAGGGCTCAACACCATGCCCTCCCTGAACTTACTGGCTTTGAATGCTTATGACGCTGCTGATGGGTGATAACTCTATGCTTTCATTCTCTCCTTACTCTTTTCCTTCTCTCAGGGGGACTCTGGATGGCCACTTATCTGTGGGACCCATGGGCATTATAAGCTGGTCGGTATTGCAAGCTGGGCCAGTGACAATTGCAATCCAGAGTCACCAACAGTCTACACCAAGGTTTCTGCCTACAGAGACTGGATTTCATCAGTCACAAACCAAAAAAAAATGACTTGAACAGGAGGCTTTCAGGTGTTCATTTGTTATTCCTCAATAAAGAGCTTGCAGAGTACATTAGGTAAATATTTGTGATTCAGGTCACCTTCCTTTAAACTTCTGGTTTGACAGCTCTGCCTTGAATGCTCAGTTTTAGAAATCTTTCTACTGCAGCACAACTTGTGATGCCATAGCTCTGAGAATTCAGTTACAGAAAGGTGCGTAGGAAATGTATGCTCCTTCAGTGGTTAGATGCATGCTTAATGTCAAGTCCTCTACACAGCTGGTACTCATCTGTCAAAACAAAATTGGTAACCCCTGCTCATCTCAGATCATCTCAGATAACCTGATTTACCAGAGGTAAGTTATTTCTAAAATGCCATTGCCATAGCATGGATAGCTAAGATGAACTGCTTTAGCAACAGTGGTACTTCACTTCCTTTTTAGCAATCTGGAATTTGGTATGATGGCTCATCCATTGTAAATATACCTTCAAGTTTTGGAGAGCTTCATCTGTGACAAGCTCTTAGCTTTGTCTAATATTGGAAAGGCCATGCTGACACAATTCAATTTGTGAGGAGTTGGGGTGCTTTTTTTCTTTTTTAATGGAAGGCTTTAACTATACTTTTGGATAAACACTAAATTCTTGAGGAAGGAAGAGGGGTGGCTGACTTACCTAATTCTTTAGCTGGTAGCTTAAACGCTAGACTTGGAAGTGAAGTGTATTTGTGAATAAAGCCTACAAGCATATATCACTGAATTACAAGCCAGGAAACTTCTATTGCCTCCATCAATCTCTTCTGGTTTCAGCACTATTGTGCATGACATACAAATCTATCCTTTAAACAGAGGATGGGATGCTCTGTTCCAGTCTGCTGTATGTTAGTCTCCTTAAATATGAAAATATGAATGCAGGTGTTTGTGATAAAGCAACCTCATGGCTGGGACCTTGGCCACCACCTACTGCCAAAATGGCTAAAGAACTACAGCCTACTCTTATACCGTATGCTATTCAAGTACAATAGTTTAATAAATTAAAAGTTGCACATGACCTTTTGACTTAGAAATGCTATCTGTGTTGCTTTAAAGAAACCCTTCTCTCTTCATTCCCTGTCCCATGATACTTTTGGAAGGAAACCTCAGATACGCTAGCAGAAGTCAGAAAACATCAGTCAATTTTTATAGAAATAATAGTTCCCCTGAACTAGTGGAGCTGTAAATTGCAGTATTTGTCAGGTTGTCGTTGCTGATGACTGGCTTGTGTTATAACTAACTTAAAAAAAAATATAAAAAGAAATTGCTCTGCCACCATGATAGTAACTATGGTGTGGGTTTTGGCTCAAAGATGTGATTTCCCCAGTGCATTTTCAGCTGTGCAAATAGAGCAGTATAGGGCTTGTAATTCAGTGCTGTGTCACAGATTGCAGAGACTTTGTATTGTGAACCTGCGTGCAGCAGTGGGTGAATAACCTGCCCACTGAAACCTTTAGAGATGCAAGGGTAGGATGGGTCAGTCGTCTGCTGTTCTTGGTGGCAGGCAGGTAGAGAGAAGGGAAACTGTTCCCAGGACTCCTGACCTGCCAGTAACTGTTCCTCATCCAAACTGAGGATGTGCTGCCTCATCCCAGGCATGGTGCTGCTCAGCCCCTGGGAGCTGGGCAGAGCTGCAGCAGCAGACCAGCCTTTGGGGTGCACTCGTGGAGGCAGCAGGAACCATCCCCCCCCAGTCTGCCTTGGGGGAAATCTGTAGCTTAAATTTCCCTGGGAGGAAGGCGTTAGGAAAACTTGTGGTAATGCTGGAGAAAAAAAAAAAGGCAATTAATGTTCATTTTATTTATTTTTTTATTTATTGATCTACAAGTGGGCAGCCAACTACTAAGCAGGGTAATTACTGACCTGGTAAGGGAAGTGTTATTATATAAAATGTGGGCTTCTAGTGTGGAGCTAGAATTAAAATGAGCATGTAGGGCATCTGCTGTTTACACTGTCCCTCAAGATCTGCTGCTTGCTTTCCTTATGGACCATCTGTTTGATGCAGAGGCATCTGGTAAGAGAAGAGGGAGTCTCCAGTCCACTGAGGTACAGCACTGCCTACAGCGAAGTTTTCCCTCCAGCTTTCAACAAGCAAGTCTGACTCTCATTTTGTAAATTTACTCATGGGGGAAAAGAGAGCTGCAGAACCAAGAATTACTTATGCTTGCACCTTTTGAAAGGAGAGAGATACTGAAGAGAAAGGGATGCATGGGTGGGGAAAGTGGAATTGCATAATTAGTGACAAGTATTTCCTGACAGCATAATTTCCTGAAAGCATAGATCCTAGCAAGCTCTTTTCTCTAGTTCTACACTGACTTTTTTTTGCATTTAAACAGGGCAAAATAAGTGTACTCACCAGCTGTAACTTGTGTGCTTTGACTATGCTGCCAGCACAGGTGTTCAAAATCAGAAGGCAAGTTCTTCTCCAACAGCCCATCAGTGCAATTCATGCCAACCTGGCTTCCTCTGGACTCTGGGGCTTGTATTTCAAGGTTTAAAGGAAGAAGGAAGGAAGGCTCCTGCTTGGCATTGCACTTAAGCATGTCTAGCTATTTTTCATGGCACAAGAAACAGAACTGTGAAATCTCAAATAGTTGTCTTAATTTTTTTTAGTGGCCATGAACACAACATGGCCTGATGTTTCTAGAATTGCTCGACCATTAGCAGTTACTGAATGAAGTTGATTCTCTTATCAAAAAGGCATACTCTGCTTAATTGCAACAGAGATATTATGCTGCTTCCCGGTCTTGCTTTGTGTTTTTTCTCTTCCCTTAAAAGTAGTGCATCATGAAACTGCAAGCTGCTGATTGAATAAACATTTTCTTTTCATTTCAGCAAGTGCTGGTTTAAGATGAGGGGCATGAAGTTTTTTCAAAAGAAAGTGTTTTGATTACTTTTCTCTCAGAATAGCTTGTGCTTAATGTTGGGGCTCAGATTTCTTCCTTTTAATGCTCGAAGTAGCATGCCTTATTTGTATACAGGCTGAAAGCCCTCTGGGAAGAATCTGTAACATTTGACATAGCTAAAACTTACAAACTCAAAAGCAGATCAGTGTGTCCTTGAAGAAAAGTAGATGAGATGCTGCTTTTCCTTCCTCTGAACTGTCTGGAAGCTGTTTTAGCATATATGTTTCCTTGCAAGAGCCAGTTCTGTCTGTGTGTGTGTGTTTTCTTTGGATACACAGTGAGTGCACCCACACAAAAATAAGGATGAGCTGCTATTTTTCCTCTCAAGACACACAGAGGATTGAATCCATGCTTGCTGTACTCCTTGCTCTCCCTGTGTTTAGTAGAGCCATTTATATAATTGCTGCCTTTCTCATTAAAGTGCACAAGCTGAAAGTTTGACATAAGACAGCCACCACTTTTAATTGCCTTTGGTTTGACTAGCTGTGGCATAGCTCTTTGAACGCAGCTGACTGGTGAGAAAGTCTGGGAGAGAAATGATGCACTTCTTATTTATGCTTTTTCTTTGGCAAAATTGCTCTGTGAATTTTTATCGCCTAATGGTTTCTCTGACACACTTTAAAACTCTTTAGCGCTCACCAAGAGACTATTTTATGGGAGGCTTGGCCCTGTAAACCATTTCTGTGATCTGGGAAGTGCTATCCTTCCTTTGCAGAGCAATCCATTTTGAAATTAGCTGGGCCTGCCTGCTCAAGAGGAACTTACAGTTGCTTGGCTGCTACTCCTGAATGGACCCATTAAATGCCCTATTTCTGTGAAAAGCAGCAAAAATCTATTGCTGACTAGCAGATCCTGAAATTCATGTGTATCAAGGGGAGCATAAATAGTTTGATTTCTTTGAGAGAGAATAGTGGTCTCTGGCTTAATAAATACTAACTTCTAACCAGTCTATTGAAAAGGATGATGGTAAAAGGGGGAAATCTGCTGGGACTTCAGCAAAGCGTGTGGGATCTGGCTTCTCTTGTATTCAAAATGCCTTTTGAAATTGGCTGTGAGTATTGATATGGCTAATTGACTTATCCTGAGTTTAGAATTGACTTATCCTGTGTTTAGCTATGCTGATCCTTGTTGTACTCCTGCGTGGTTTTAAAGCATGGTCTAAGGCTCCAGATCTTGTCTCTTCCTTGTCTCAGGTACCTGGTAGAAACATTGTCACCCAGTATCATCCCCACTGATGTATAAGGGAGTCTGTGGTAATTTGAGATATTTAGGCTGCCAGTTCTAACAAGGTTGAGTTGTGCTAGATTTAAGTGCTTCACATTTCCTCTTGGAAATCAGTGTGTTGTGGGTAGGTGTCTGCTCGCTACGACAAATTGTAGTGGACAGCTCCTGGCAAGTGATGTGCTGCTTCCCACTGCATTCAGATAAATGTTTCCAGCGTGGCCCCTAAGCTGTATATAACTTCCTTGTTTATGAGATTTAGTACCCAAAGGGGGATGGGACAGATAGGTCATCACAGGGTATGGTGGATGATTTTGGAGGTTAGAACTGAGGAGTGTGTGCTATAAGCAGAGAACAGGAACTGAGCCGTGTACATGTGATGCCAGGAGCAAGCCCTGCTTTAAAATCATGAGTGTCCATGTTTATGTTTGCAAAGAGGAGCAGAAGAGGAGGAAGTGGAAGTCTCATTTTGGGGTGGCAAATCCCTAGCACTTAGATCAGAGAGTAGAAATGGATCCTGAGTGAAGACTTGCAGTTCATCAGTGAAGACAGTCAATTACAGGTGCCCCAGGGTCCCTAACCACTGCCAAGTCCTCCCTTTCTTGCACTGATTATGAGGAGGAATCCTAGGTAATGGCAAGCACAGATCATGCTGAAACCAGGCTTCAGATCTCCATGACAAAGAGCTACCCCAAACCCTAATGTCAGCAAAAGCATACGTTGTAGCTCCCTGGAGATCTGAACAGGGGTGACCTGAATTGAAATACCGACCCAGTCCTGCTGGAGAGGAGCCTAGGGAGTGCTGGGTGTTTTGTTTAGCTACTGGAGCCTTTCATAGTGGTAGGGCAGAAGAAAGGATGCACCCCGCTGGCTTGCAAGAGGTGAAGCAGAGCTGACTTGTTAAAGGATGCAACAGACTCAATTATACCATCTATTTCTGCTACTAGAAAACCATGATTTAGTTGCTTGAGGGTTTTTCGTGTCTGCCTCTGTTTTTATTAAGCTCATTTTTCTTTATCCTTGATCTGTGACAGCTGAAACAGCCTTCCTGGGAGAGAGATGAGGAGTGTGTGCGTACACATGGCATGGGGCTGGGGAATAACTGTAGGGCCAGCTTGTTGAGCGAAGGACGCTGTACAGTGTGGGTTCAACACAGCTTACCCCTTGTCCTGCAGTTCCTGTACAAGGCTGTGGGTCCAAACAGCCCCCATATTTTATTTCTTAATTTTTTATTTTTCTCAGCTATTCCATGTTGCTTGAGTGCAGGCAAGTGAGCTGCAGGCTTCTGTAAAGCTTAGGTTTTTAGTTCAATTTCCCAGAGGTATGGGCAACAGCAAACTTCCCCTGATGGGTGGGTGTCACACTGATAATACCCAGGGCACAGGCTCTACGCAGCTACGTGGCCGTGCCTCCAGAGAACAGAGGGAAACTGCCCCTTCTTGCTGCCCTTTTCCAGCTGGTGAAACCTGCTCCTCATTTCTAGATGCTGCTGGACACTGAGAGGGAAAAGGGGTTTTTAGGGCTGCATGGGGTACTGTATGCATAGCAATACAGTTTGACCTGCTGACAGTGACAGGTGGTTGTCAATGAACTGGTGCTTAGGCTGCTGCGTGGATTGGGGTAGGCGCAGGTGGGTGCCCACTGTATTATTTCCAGGAACATCACACCTCATTTTGAAGATGCCTACACCACTGTGTGTTTAACTAAGAAATGCTCAGGCCACTGGCGTTTATCTTTAGACTTCACCCGGCTGCTTTCTCACTTGCCTCCTCTGCTGCCACCACGTGGACATGGCTCTGTGTTCATCTGAAGTTTACGTCAAACTTCGAGAAGGATGTGCTCCGTCCTTGGTTGTGTCACACCTCTGAACTGTGCCACACAACACACGTTTCTTCATTTGCTGTGAAATGCAGCTGGGAGGAACTTTTGACCCGTTAAAACAACAAAGCAAGGACCAAGAGAGACTCTTCATCATTTTTCTATTGGAAGATTTCTAAAGGGTATGTGCTTTTCACACTCTAGAAAAGGTTTTTATCTGAGTAACTGAGTGTGCAGAGCAAGTTGCAAATCTCAGGCAGCAGTTTCACAGACATCTCAATCAGGATCCAGGCTCAAGCCTGAGCAAGATTTTTCCGAAGGGCCAGTTACGAGGCAATTATATGCAGGAGAAACTGTCGCTGAGGGTTGATTGACTGACTGGCTTTTACGCGCCATACATTCGGGTCTGAAAATTGCACTTGGGACTCTACACCATTTATGCGCTCCTGGAAATGCTATTTTGTGACCAGAACTCTATTAAAAGTGCCAGCGTGGACTTCTGGAGGAGAAGAGGGACTAATGAACATGTCTGGTGCAGCTCATACAGCTTTACTTCAGAATAGTGTTGGTGCAGCAGTGCAGCCTGTGTCCTATTCATTCTGGGGCCAGAACCAAGTGAATAACAGTATTTGGACTCAGACGCAGACAGGGATGGTCTAATTTTAGATCAAATTATAATTTTCCTATTTTTTTCCATCGATAACACTCATTAAATTTATCATTTATAAGCTGTTGCTATGTAGCCAGGGTGAAAAATAACATCCCAAACCACAGCATATAAATGTAGCTGCTAGAATTGGTGGGCAGACCCAGGCTAAAATTACTTGTTTTAGTATTATGTATAATGTGAACTAAACACTTAGCAAGTCCTTACTTTGCCTTGCAATAGGGTAGTAGAAGGCTAGAGAAGAGAACAGCGGAGAGATGTTGAAAGCAACAAGCATTTTAGGGCACAAGGGGGATCTTGCTGCCCTCCCCATTCAGTCCGGGACACAGTTTAGGGGTAGTTGCTGGGAGGAAACTTTCTCCTCACTTTCTATCAGAGAACATCCTTGTAAATGGACAGAGGGGTCATATTTGATCACTTCACAACCTTGCTAGGGGGGGAAAAAACTAATGAGGCAGGATTTAATGCATCAAATGCAATTCTGGGTGTAGGGAAACCTGTGCTGAGTCCACTTACGACAATGATAAGTCAGCTGTCAGCAAGGATTACAGCTGGATTCACTCCTCGATATTAGCCACGTAGCAGGTTGTTCCATGTGCCTAGAGTGCCTGAAGAATGACTACAGCTCCTGTGGTTTTATCTATTATCATAGCTCTGATGAGCAAGGGTTTGGCCCTGAGGCTGCCAAGTCCTGGTGCCAATATGAAAGAGAATTGATATTCAGCCTTCAGAAAATCACGAATGACTTTCTTTCCATTTTCTCTCCCTTTCCTCCCTCTACTGGCCAACAGAATAAAATCATAAAGTTTCTCTTGGTCTCCCGAGGCACCCTAATCTAGAGTTCAGCAAAACTTCCAACTCTGACTCATCTTGAGAATTAGGATCATCAAAAATTGGTGCATTGAAAGCCTACTAGAGGTTTACTTGCTGTTCTAGGGCTAACCTTTGTTGTAGCTCTGGACTAGCATCTGGCACAGAAGTGCTCTAAAAAGGTCGATGCTCACTGCTGCCTCAGGCAGAGGTCTCCCTGAGAGCAAGCCTGGTTGCTCTGGCTGCCTGGGGTCAGGCTGACCGTGATCACTGCAGAATCACTGAGGTGTGAAAGCATCTCTGGAGGTTTCCAGAACAAGCTCTTGCTCGGAGTTGGGTCACCTGGAACAGGTTGCCAAGGGGAGTGTCTAGTTGGGTTTGAGTATCTCTAAGGATGGAGACTCCACGAGTCCTGTGGTCAGCCTGTGCCAGTGTCCAACCATCCTCATAATAAATAAATAAGTTTTTCTTACTTCTAAGCAGAATTTCCTTTATTTCAGCCCATTTTTTTCTTATCATTCCAATGCAAGAAGAGCCTGGCTCTGTCTTCTTTACTACCTCTTATGAGATATTCATGCACATAGATAAGAGCCTGTTGATCCTTCTTTCTCCTAGCGTGTACTGGTACGTGGGGTTGTTCCTCCTCAAGTGCAGGACTTTGCACTTTGCCTTGCTGAGGTTCCTGTGAGCCCATTTCTCCAGCTTGACAAGGTCCTTCTGGATGGCAGCACAACCCTCTGCTGTATCAACCACTTCTCCCATGTTTGAATGCCTCCTCACGCAGGTCATTAGTGATGATGTTAAACAGTACCAGCCCCACTGTCAGCCCCTGGGGACACTGCTATGGATTGGCCTCCAGCTGGAGGGGAAAACAAACAAATAATCCTTCATCTATTTTAGAAGCTGTGTGTTGTCCCAGGTAGTGCTCAGATTGAGGAAAAAGAAAATGAGCTTGCTGTTGGTTTCTGTATGTGAGATGAGGTGCTTTAACAGAACCGTGTGATAAGGATGGAGCCTGCTGAGCGACAAACAGCTCCGTGGCTTCCCATCTGAGAGGAAGCTGGCTGAGGGATAAATCTTCCAACCCAGCTAGTGTGGGAGATATTGATGAGCTCTTTCACTGGCTGTTTTCCTCAGATCTTGAGATTTCATTATGCAATGCATTCATGATAACAGTGCTTGGTTCTCTTGGAAACAAGCCACAGCCTGTGCTAGATGTGTCCATCTCTGCAACCTGTATTATATCTGTTCCCTTGATAAAACTTATTTTGGACTAGAGAAGTCACTGTTCGTGGGAATACAACCTGCGTCATTCTGTTCCTTCTAGAAGCTTTTGAGGATGCGAACAGCAAACGCTGCAAATATGCAGCACCGGAGTTAAATGCTTTTACGCCCCAGAGTCTGAGATTAAGTGTTGCCTTTCCCTTCTATATTGCCTACTGGTTTATATTTTCTAAAAAGCAATTTCTGAGTATGAAATGAGATGATATAGCAACAAACACTTTTTAAATCTACTTCTGCTGAAAGAAAACCTGTCCAGCTACATTAAAAGAAATATGACCCTCTTAAACCTGCTCATCCCCTTCCTCCCCCGATGGAAGAAAGCTATATTCTGTTCTGCCTTAGACAATTTAGGAGCAGCCATCTCAGAAGCAGCTTTCGCTGTCTTAAAAGGAAGCATGCTTTTGACAAAGCCCCTAAAAAATATAGGACCCTTGTAAAAAAGCATGTGTAATAGAAGATATTGTCTAAAAAACGACTGATGGAATAATGGGAGATATACTGGACTAAAGCTAAATTTTGCTGTCATTTTGATTACCGGAGCCTCTATGCATAGGTTTTTCTTTCTCTTTCCTGGTCTTTATGGGAGTTATTTGGAACAGGTGTGTTTTAGATTTAGTGCACTCTTTAGACCTGTGGTGAGAGAAGCCATCTTTAACCATCCCTTTCGCCCTCAGGAGAGCTCTTCGTCTTTCTTCCCAGCTTATTCTAAGTTTTTAATTTGTGGCAGACTGGATGTTTTCACAGCGTTGTTTCTGTGAGGCTTACAAATATCCTCTCTGTTGGGTTAATATGTGTTTTTCTATGAGACTTCTTAAAATCTTCTGTACAGCAGATTCACTCCCTTACTGAAAATGGTTTTGAAAACACATCCTGCAACATCTTTGGCAGTGTTTTGTATGGTTGTTTTAACAGAGCAGTTAGAAGTCTCCACATCTTTCTCTCCCCTAGGGGCGGTTTGTCAAAGAATAACCCTTCCTCCATAGATTACAAAGAATCCCATGTTCTAAGGAGAAATATTCCCTCCAGGCAACACAATTGTTTGGGATCTCCATAATTTTCACTATCACAATACTTACTAGTCTAAGTATTTTTTAAAATTTCTTCAGAGGTTTTGGGAGATACAGTTCAATCATCACCTTGCCAAAATAACAATGAAATAGTTCTAGCCTGGAATTACTGTGGTGACTTGGTGCCAGTAGGATGTTCACTCACAGGAATAAAATGTGAATGGTTGTAAGCAGCAGTAACAAACCCATTGGCTTTTTATGTCCTGGGTAAGTATGCAATGCAAATGACCTCTAAAGCACTGCCATTCTTCATGGCCTGCTTATGGCTACAAGAAGTTGAATGGCTTGGACATGTCTGCAGGAAGAGAAGTATAAAGGATGTTGCAATGTATTGGTGTCCATTGGATAATGTGGTGAAAAATATCTGAATGCTACACAAAGCTTTTGGGTTAGTTTATATCCAAGCACCTCATCCATCAGGGCTAGCTTGGAAGTTATGGGCCACCATGATAAAATTCAGAACAGCAATACCTGGAGGACTAAACGAAAGCCATGACCACACGGTCTATCTACTTCTTACCCAAATAAGAGATCTGGAAAAATAGTGCTTTCCAGTCACAGGGCCGGCGTGTTTCCATTACACTGGTTTCCCAAGGGACCCCAAGGTGTAACTAACTGTACGTTGGTGTTTTGTGGGAATACCCAGGTGCTTTGCTGGGAAGAGTGATGGAAACCTCCTTGTTACATATTTTTTCCAGAAAGTATGCGTGCAGACATGGGAAATAGCCTCCCATGTGTGGGATTTAGGAAGCCATTCCCATCAATTGAACAACAAACACTTTCTTCTCCCTTCTCTGTTTTTAGAGGTGCAACTCGTCCAGTCCAGCAAACATCAATCAGTTTGGCACGAGTGCTTCGTGATTCTTCAAGGTAAAAATAACAAAGAATGACCCCACCCTTGTAGTCTTTTGTTTGATAAGTGATTCCCCGTGACAGGTTAATGCTTTCAGTCACCGTGAAAATGTCATCAGTGAACAGCCATCCATAAACTTGCTTAGTTTAGTTTAGATAGTTCCTTGGATTTAGCTACTTTCAGATGGTTCTTTTTCTTAAAAAGACAGAGCGTCTCTCTCTTTAGAAAACTTCCTATAAATAGTTTCCCAAACCTTCCAGGAGTACACCATAGTCACAACCTCAGGGCTGTAGTATGCATTTCTGTGAGAGCTGCAGTTAGCACATCAAAGCAGCAGAAAGTGTGGTGGGTTGTAAAATACCTCGCATCTCAGATTGTAAAGTGCTGTTAAATTGCTTTACAACATCAGCTTTAACTTCATTACTGGCAGCAAAGTAGTGAAGAAGGTGTCTGAGGACTTGTTTAAATTTCTTTCTTTTTTTTTTTTTTTTATCCTAATGGAACCATAATTTACAGACGTGCAAGAATGAGGCCTGCCTAAGTAGTAGCAACTTAGTTTTCCAGCTTTTCATTTAGCTGAAGACCTAATTTCAGGCATACTTACACTGAGCTGCTAGCACTGCTGTGATGTTCTGAGAACTGCCCAGCCTCATCTGAAGCAGTAATTCTGTTTCTCCTCAAATTTATTTCTGCTGTCAAGGGACGAAGCATGTGCATCTCACTGTGAGTGCCCTGCTCCTGCCTGGCATTTTTCAAGACCTTAGCTTGTTTTTGGTTTCTTGGAAAAGAGCACTTGCCCCTCCAGCAATATCAGGTTTGTAATACATTTTCTTCACAGCAACACATTTAACCTTTCTGAGAACCATTGCTATAATAAATGCATGGCGCTTTTCAAATATACAGTAAAAATCACCCAATAAAACATGATTTATTAACCAGGTGTAGAAGCCCAATAGTTTACAACAAAGTTTTACTCTCTAGTTATCCAGAACTATTCTCATCAGGGCAAGAATTGCACTGCGTCGCGTAAATCAAATTTAGGGACCTATGTTTACTAACATACGTTATGAAAGGCACCGTTGACATCTCACTGCCGAGATTCAGGAGATTCTGCCCTTCTTGGAGATGTGTGACACAGGTCTTTTTCCAGTCACCAGGAACCTCCTTGAGCTCCAAGACACTTGATGTTGTGGCCTTATAGACGTTTTTGTTAGAGTGGCCTCATAAAAATATTGGCCACCTCCATTCTTGTCCCAGGAAGCTGATCCTCCTTTTCTCCTCTTTTGCCTATTTGCTACCTCCATTTTTAGTTGCTTTCTATTTAAACTATTTTTGTCTTTTTTTTTTTCCTTTTTTTTTTTTTTTTTTTTTTGCCTCCTGCATCCTCACAATTTTCCTCTCTAATTTCTGTCATTCTCTCTCTCTCCCTCTTGTTTCTATTTTCATTGTCCTTCCCTTAGGTGAAAGATGACATCCAACCATTCAAAAAAGAACTCCTACAGAGAAGTCAGATTTCAAGCTTTCATACAGATTTTTTTCTCACACTAGGCACTACATTCAGATACTTGCTCTTATTCTTAAACATGATTCCTCCTCTTCTCTGAGGATCTCTAAGATGAAAAGATGCTTAAGCAAATAGGCATCCACCTGAGTACCACTAACCTGGGCTTATCTCTCCTCATCATATTTCTTTTTTAATGGAAACCTGCTGGCTTCCCCAGGAGTTACTGTCCAAACAAGCACAGAACAGCCCTTTAGAGAGGTGCTTTCTCCATTTTTTTTACATACAAATTCATTACTGCATCATACTTCTAAGAAAAGAGTTTTTCTTATGCCTTTCTTGTCTGCAAAATACTCTTCACATAGATAACTTTTAAACTTCAATGGCAAAAAAAAAAAAAAAAATAGTATCTCTGAAACCTAAGGAATAAAATGAAATTAGCTTGATTTGGTAATGTTGAGGGACATATTCAAATTACATGGAATCTGATCTTGAAAGTCTAATCACAGTGTGAACATTTAAGGATATTACTTGAAGACAGATTAACCAAGAAAGGTGAGAGAGGGTGTGTGTTTAGATGGTTTGGGGAACACCATCCCAGGGGGGTATTATTTCATTCACAGTGCTCCCAGTCTGAAAGGGTGACAGGGATTTTCTTAAGGCTGGCTGCTCTCGGGGTAAGTTTCGGGGATACACACGCAACCACAGTTTTCTTGTGGCATACCAATACAAAAGCAGCATGACCTCTGAGGCTATCTAAGGACCTCTAAGGTTGCCTTTGAACTTCTTCCATTCTCTTGCCCAAATGGCAGAAATCAGAGTCCTAAAAGGAGCTCTCAGGCTCCGTGGGCTGTCAGGCCAGCCCAGTGGTGGGTAAGGTGCTCAGATGAAAAGTCAACATTAAATTTTTTCTCACCTGTAAGCCAGTTCACCTCCATTATCTCAGGATGCAGTCAGCTTTATGCCTGGCCAGGAAAAACAACCGAGGATATCTGTACTTTCAAACCTTATCAGCAATTTCCCCTAATTTATTACAATAAATTGCTGATGGAGGAAAAGAACAGGATTTACCTGCATACACATAAATAACATTTCTGCTACTAACTTATTCAGGCCTCTGAAGGTTTGGCTTTTTTCCCCTTTCTATATCTCTCCCCATCCATTATGTGAAATCTGCCTCATCTCTTTCTGCATTGATGGTGGTGTCTAGACTTTCATATTTCTTTACAACAGCATTGTTTTCCCTCACACTGCAGTTATTTCTTTTAACTTCTCTGCTGCAGAGAAGAAAGTGGCTTTCATTTGGACAGAAGTCCAGCACTGAGACACCCAGGAGCTCCTAATCTTTAGGAGAACCTAGGCTTTTTTGGGTTTTTCTCCAGTTTCATCTAAAAATTGCACCTTAAAAAAAGCACTGCTCTTGCATGGATGAAACTCATGCAAATGTACGTCTCCATCCCACAGCACTGAGAGTTCATAAATAAGTTAGAGGCTACATGAGTGTATATCTATCACCTCAGACAGCCCACTCTTCACTGGGCTTCAGTGATGGACACGTGGACACCTCCAGAAGGCATGGGGTGTCCCTGCTGCAAGAGGAGGACCTGCATTCACCTTATGTTAACCCATTTCCAGACCTATATGTTGTTCTTGTTCAGTGCAATGCAAAGGCAGGGTAGGAATAAGTGCATTTTGGCCACAGCAGGACGCTGCTATACAGCTGAGCTTGGCATAGCAGTGCATGTGGTAGCTGGGCACAGAACTGCTGGAAGAGCACCTGGGGATGGGCTCATCCTGCTGGGTGTGAGAGCACACTTGGGATGCCTGAAACATAAAGCTCAGCCCCCAGAGTCGTTTGGGATCCCCGTGCAGATGTCACAGTTGTGAACTTAATCATGGATGGTGACAAAGTGCCTTGGGCAGGCTCCCAGAGGAGCTGAATGTGTTGTGTGCGCCCCTGCCTAAGACCAGGATGAACAGGCTCTAATTGGGATTCCAGGAATGCATTTGAAGAGTCTATCCTTGCACAGCCAGGATGGCAGTTTGAGGCAAAATGAAATTGATTTTGGTTTAAAAGGGCTGTGAAGGAAGATATGAGTAAATATGGAGAAAAATAATCTAAAATTGATTAGAAAGGAACCATTACCCAGCAGGCAGTAAGCCGTTGTAGATAGTCCATTGAATAACTAAAAAGAAAATGAGATTGCTCTGGTATGTATAAATAAGAATCAGAACATTGCACTCCTGCCATGGTATTTTTTGCTTCAGTCCCTGTGTCGCTCTTTTGTGGTCTAAGATTATATACTGCCGTGAAAGGCTATAGATGCACCCTATAACTTTGAGAAAATTCTGTAATTTTACATTCCTGTCATTTCTGTGCTTCAAATAATAAAGAAAATATACCATGGTAAAAGAATGACAGTGCTATGTGCTAAAAAAACTTTTCAGGTGTGGAGAAAAACCATTTCATATTATGCATATGAAATAAAATCCCTAACGTTCCCAGCACTGGTTGTAGGGGCAACATGGAGGACTTTATTAAAGCTCTTATAAAACCTGATACTGAAATAATTGCAATAATTAAATTAATAGTAACGTAAGGCACCTCTGACTGCATGGTCCCAACAGGAACCTTAATTCCTCCATTACGTTTGAAAAGATCTATAATAAAAGCAGAGCAAATCACTGTACTAACAGTAGGATTGAATCTAGCTAAATGAAATGGGAGTAAACCACACCCAAACTCCTAACAAGGCATTCATTGGGCACAGGTCAAGTTGTGAATAGAAATGAAATTTCACCGTTGGAGTGCACTGAACTGGAGACTACTCTATGGAAAAAAAAAAAAGGGATTTGGGGAAATTTTAGAAGGTATAGACTAATGAACCTTACATTTTCTCTAAACAGAAAATCAATTGCAAAGAAGCTCACAATTGTAGGGAAAGACTTGGTTCTTGTCATGAATCCTACCAAAGCTGCCTTTGGACAGTGCAGAGTAAGCTCATGTCCCAGCTCAGAGAAAAAGTTGAAGGGAACTCCCTCAGTAAGCAATTGGTCTTGCTTTAGATGATCTCAGAATAGTAGAGTCAGAATGTGGGATACATCTGGTCTGTGGCAAGTCTGGCATCCAGCTGTGTCTTCTGCTTTGCAAAAGCAAAAAACAAATGTATCAGGATTGGTAGCAATCAGGAGTCATGCCAAAGCTCACCTTAGAAATGCAGCAGAGGTGGTGCACTCTGAGAGCTGTGTGCAAGCAGGACGTGCATGAAGCCGCCTCGCAGATACCAGACTGAAGGAAAGAAGCTGGATTTCACACTTGATGCTGGCATGGAAAAGGAAAATCTGTCTGTGTACTTGCAATATCAGGAACATGAAACTGTACCAGTATTTTTAATTATACAGCTGGGACTTACTGAATATATCAGTTTGGAGACTACAGAGAGGCTCCTGGTATCACAGACATCAAGTTACTCTACACATTTTGACTGCATTTTTAGACCTGTACGGTGGCCTTTGAACCTTTACCCGTGTGTTCAGGGCAGTTCTAGCTCCAAGTTCAACCCTGGTGCTGTACAAAAAGCACATCCAACACGTTAACGAGAAAATTAAGTTGGTCATTCCACTTTGTCCTTGAGAATTCATAGGGGCTGTATTACAAAATATACCTGTAAACTCCTTAGGCTTATGGATTAGTTCCAAGACAGTAAAGTAAGTAATGTCATTAAGCTATGTATGAGACTTAATTAAGTATTTGAAGAGCAAGATCCTAACTGCTAGTTTAACCATTCACCTTGATAAAATTCAGATTTAGAATACCATGGAGGATCTTGGAAAATTGTTCACAGAATTCACAGAACTCTTGATGGGGAAGTGCTTCTAGGCTGGTCTTCCTGACGCGCAGGAGACCGAGTTTATTCTTACACCCAGCTATGATAATACCTACGCATCAAATAATTGTATTGATATCAACTGCTCCATGTGTCAATTATATAGCAGACCTGTAACACCACATAGAATGACTGTTTTTTGGGATAACGGTCTGGGAAAAGCAAAGCTTGAGATAGCACCTCCCTTTCCCAAAGGGTGGGTACAGCGCAGCGTTAGCGTGGACCTGGCTGGTTAGAGAGTGACCCAAGAGGGTTAGAGAGTGACCCACCTTGTCCCTATATAAAGCCAATGGCTGCAGGAAGATCGGACTGTGGGACTGGATGTCACTACAAGCAGCTGGCAGTGTGGGGCAGAGAGGCAATGCTTTCTGTCTTCTGGGATTCTTTTCTCTTGTGAGACCTGAGGTTTTCCTTCAGTTGTCTGTCTGAAAATCCTGTGATTTTACACAAGAACTTGAGTCGGTTGCAAGGGGCTTCTGCAAGCTGGGACCTCTCTGGGGCAGCAGCAGAGCCCTGATCTGCCCTTTCCTGCCTCTGCAGGGCTTCTTTTTCCCCTCTGATATTCCATTTTTGCCTGTCCTCTGGCAGTGCTTCTCCTCCGCTCCTTTCTCACTTTCTCACTGCAGTGCTTAGGTCTGATCCCCGGACTTTAATTTCTTGCTGGTGCCAGGGATGAAAAGAATAAGTGGGCCGTGAAGAAGATGACATTGCCTCCTTTGGAGGAGCAGTGAGAACAGGTCTGAGCAAGCCAGCCCAGATATATACTTGCCCTGCTCATATATTCCATGTTGTATATTTAGTTTGTTATAGCTGCTGGAAACAAAGAGCCAATATTAGGTTTGAAAACATGACATATAAGATAAAGGAAACCAGAAATACAATGCATATAAATATGAGAAAAGGGAATTGCTCGCTCTTGAAAATGTGGAATAAATTTGCAGAGGCACAAGTAAAAGATGAGAGATTGTAAAAAGGCATTAAGGTTGTCACTGCAAAGGAGTTGGGGAATTACACAGCAAGCTCACATTACCAATTCAAACCGGGGTTTGCTGTGAAGAATGGCCTGGTCTTTGGAGGTAACAATAGCAGTGCAAAGTGCAGTGAAATCTGATATTCTTCGGAGAATTCAGCGGGCTGAATTGTGTGGGTATGGAAAATGCAAATGGAAAGCATAAGGTATGTACAAGTAGCAGCTTCATAAAAACTCGGAGATAAAGGAAGCTGTAAGAATGAGCTGTTTGTTCAAAATATCGACCTGGAAAAGAATAGAACTCGTGCTGATAGATCAGGGCAAATAACAACCACAGTCTGAAGCAAGTGTAGATATATTTACGCTCTGCTTTGCTGGCAGAGACTACACTGCAGAGTCAGATCACCATTCGCCTTTCCCCGCGGCTGTGCTGTAGGGAATTTAGCATTAGTGTAAGTTGTAATGCCCAGTGCATCTGCATTTGCCACGTGGGGAGCAGTGGAAGGGGCTGAATGACTGGCCATGGCTCAAAGGATGGGATTTTCAACCGTTTGCAAGGGATGACGGGGGGGATTCAACCCTGTGACATCTAGTCCCACATATCCTGTATGGAAAGGTCTACTGAAAAATGGAATTAAGGTACTTGAGATTTCTTTAAAAAGCTACCAGGTCTAAAAGAAAGTGCCTTTAAAACACGGTCAATCTCCCTTTATTTCAAGAGGCGGTTGAGAAGCAGGCTTAATAGTATAGGTATAGTATAGATATAGCTCATCTGGGTGGCTGTAAATACAGATGAAGCTGTGCAAGAGTCACACTAGTTCACGGGGAACAAAGGTATTAAATGCAAAGAGACACAGTCTGCATACAGAACGAGGCTTTGTGGACTCACAGAGCTCTGCCTGCCAAGGAGATTGCTTCTTACACCTTCAGAGTACAAGCTCCTGAAGGATGGGCTTTTGGGAGCCAAAAAGAAGATGGAGATGAAACCTGCAGATGTAGTGTCTGAAATAAAAAAAAAAAGGGCAGAAAAAGTAGGAGCTCCTGAAAGGCATTTTGTGTGCTGTTAAGGCAGGTAATGCCATTTTATTTTTAGTTTTCGTAAGAACCATAACAGGAAGACAAATAAACAAACACAACAGCAACAAAATAAGGAAGATGGAGGTGTAACGCGTGCTATTATTAAGAGGATTAAGGTGAGAGGATTGGATTTAAGAGGAACTGGGGCAGAGGGGCCTATTCTGGTACCTATACTTTGCTTGCCTTCTGTATGATACACCTGCATGAACTTTTCCTGCTGCAAACCCTACTGAAATTGTGTTTTGAACTTTGATGGTTGGATGCTCTTAGTCTGGGATTTTTATTTTTTATTTTTAAGCTTTGGTTCAAGCATTTAAAGAACAGCTGAAAGTAACTTTGCAAGTGTTTGCAAGCCTGTGTCTTCCCACCTGTGCCATTCTCACTAACTCATCTCTATCCCCAGTGGTGCTCTCTGGCACAAGCAACACCTTGGCAGAGCTCCTGCCCTTCTGGGTGGAGGACAACAGCTCCCAGGTGTCCGTCCCAGCAGAGTGGGACTGACTGACTGCAAGGCCCCATTCCTCTGGCTGGAGTTTCACCATGCTCACAACCCACTGCCTTGGGCATTTATCTGGGAGAAAAGCAGTGATGTCCATGTGTGCCAGGCTGTATTTCCAGGAAACACTCTTGGACAATACCTTTGTTTGATACTGCTGAGAGATGAACTCCATGGCCACTGTGTTGTACCAGAGCATATGGGGATTAATAGGGTTTCTGATGTGTTATTTGTGACCTCCAGTGGAGTGTAAACCTCCCTGTCCTGTCTTGTGGCTCCTCTTCCCTTTCTTTGGAGTGGTTATGTTGTATGGTGTATCACAACCATCTGGGGCCTCAGAAACCCCTCCCTACCAGCTGAAGGTTGGTTGTAAGCTTTTCTTAGGGCAGATGCACCTCACAGGGGTGAACACTAAAAGAAATGATCTCTTTTCCCTCTACCCTGCCCTAATCTTCCACTTCATGTTTTTTGCAATGCCTATAGGAGATTTACAGCATGTAACTGCCTCATATTCCTTACCTACTATTGCTAGAGACAACATGCTAGAGGGTTTTGAGACCTGGACTCATGAATTTTCATCCTTCACTTAAAACTGAAGATGTTATCATTAGTTTTGCAGGTTATGAGTATAAATCACAGTAATTGGGTTTACTGCTTGCATGCTGACAGGTTGCCCTTCAGCACCATTTTCTCCCAATTGCAGCCCTTCAATGCCATGCATTTGGGTGTTCGTTATAAGCAACTGCTGCCACTTGGCTGCTGAGACCTGAATAATCAGATTTGTGGTCACCGAGAGGCAGAATCTGAATGCCTCATCGACAAGTCAGAGATTTACTTTTCTATTGCTTGTGAAAGTAATGGGACTCCTCAGCTACGCACGTGGAAGTTAGGAAAAACAAGGTTTTTTTTTTTGTCTTTTTTTTTTTTTTTTTTTTTTTTTAAGCTTGTGGAAAAGTAAACCTGACTCTTTCTCACAGTCCTCAAAGCATTGCTCTAGGAGCAGAGCAAGGGCTCTGAGAGACTTCTTACCATGTATTTCGGAATGTTTTAGTGCTCTGTTTTCTTTGAAAGTTATCTGCAAAGACACCAGAGTTCCTTGTTGACACATCTACATATCTCTTGGTTTTCTGAAAATCTCTAAAGTAGCATACCTATAAAATACTAAATCAGATCTTGCCTGCTTTGAAAGACTGCCTACTGGGCAAACAAATAATTAAGGCTTTCAGCCTTAAGGTAGCCAGCTTCAGACACAGACCTGTTCATTTCAGAGGGAGCTGGAATAATTGACCCAGCTTTAGTCTGATTTGAAAAAAACCAGCAGTTTCAGAATATTGGCAAAAAAATGCTAATGAAATCAGGTTCACTGCATTGGGAATTGTTGATTCTGTTTTCATGTCTGAGACGATGTAAGGTATTCCCTTCTAATGCATGGTGGGTTGGACATTTTTTACCTCATAATTAACAAAGAAGATTTTTTTAGACTGGAGTCCTTAAATGAAAGGAGGTGTTTTTAAGATCTGTGAGACTGCCAAAGACCTTAACCATCAGGGAAGCTAGAAAATAGTGACCCTATTACTGCCGAAATATTTAAAAAAAAAAAAAAAAAAAAAGCAAATAAGGGGTGAGAACTTGTGATGGGGATCCTTTGTGAAGTACAGGCTGAGGAGGCTGATCTGGACATTTCTGTCTATTCATAAAGAAGCAGAGTAAGGCTTGTTAGCCTTTTTCCTCAATTTCAGTTTCTTTTATATTTAAATTGTAATGTTTAAAGTGTCTTTTTCACCCATTACTATACAGTGAAATACAGTTACTGTTGCTATTAACCTTCAGGCAGAGAAAAAATCAGTGGAAGTTGATGTGTGACACGCTGTTCTCTGGAATTAATAGCCCTTGCCCTCAGTTTCAGAATAAAATACTGTAAGACTTGATTTGTGGTAAAGGTAGGAGGAATGAGAGGTAATATGGCTCAGAAAAGCCATTTTCTGTTGTCTGATGGCGAACTCTACTTTTTTTTTTTTTTTTTTTTTTTTTTTTTTTTTGTCCGCAGGTGTCTCACGGTGCAAAGGAAGGAGTTACAGAAAGCAGAGATGCATAAACCTCTGCAAAAGCTTAATGTGCCATACATGGCACTTTGTGAAGGCTGCTTTGTAGCTGCTGTTGAATCCCCTGGTGAAGAAAATCTCCACCCGCTGTACCCAGCTGTTATCAGTGCAGGGAACGGACCAGCAGCAATGTGCTGATGATGTGAAAGCTGCTTGGTTGGGCTGCACACCGGTGGGTCCTGAGGTTACGTCTCTCTGTGGGACTGCTGTCAGAAACCATGTTGAAAAGGTGTGGAGATGCCCTCTTCCCAAACGTGCTATGAAATCTCTTGGTTATGGAGTGAGTTCAGCACATCTTAACATTCATTTGTAGCTGACAACAGCTATGGGGAAAGAGGTGGAACTTTGTGGGGCTAGTGAAGGGATGACTTGTTGCATTTTCACAATTTCTGCTTTTATGTAAGCCTGCTGCGTTGTTTCATTTGTATGGACAATGTCTGGGCTGCTGAAGCTAACAGCTGCCAAAGGAAGGGTGCAGCCTATTTAGATTGATAGTAGGCTCACAGGGCACACTGGGACAATATTCTGGCAAACAGTAAGATGCAGGACCATAAGGTCCTTATTTTGAGTTTGAAATAGGAGGTTTTCTGGGTAGTGTTTAAACTGATCAAGGACATTTAGCTAACGCCCTGGTATTACTTCACAAAATTCAGCTGGCAGTTCTGCTTAAGATGCAAGGCAGCCAAACAGGGTATGCTCACTGAGGCACGCTCTCAGGAGGCAGAAAACAACACACCGGGGAAAAGCAGACGGCGGAAGATTTCAGCAGAGGCCATGGGCGATAACCAGGCTTGGGCTTGTAAATCACATGGCAAGCTCTGATAATACCAATGCTCTTACTGTGAAATACCAATCAGCACAAATTAGCAAGTGATAATTTAAGTCTTCCATAATATGCTTTTAATAGAAAATGTTGTTGAAGCAAGATTTTTTCCCCAGACCCTTCAGGTCTGTTACCAGAGCTATGCTGGAGGGGGATTTTTAAAAGTGCAAGGCAGAGGAGGGCTTTGCCCCTCTCTCTGTGAAGCTGTGCTCTGGTAGCTGGGCTTTGAGCACAGCTGGGGAGGTTTCCCCTACCAGCGATATTAACATCACCTGCCCGCCCCAGGAGGGAGAAGCATCTCCAGATGAAAGCAGCTGGGGCAGGGCTGAGGAGAGGCAACGTGCTGCCTGTGCAAAGTCCTTTTCTGAGCAGCAGGGAGGCTGCAAAGTCTAGGTTTGCTCAAGCTGCGTGTATCGGGCACCTCAGGAGCCCGGGCTGTGCACCCAGGAACCCCTCTGGAAAAGGTGCTGTGCTGAGACCAATGAGCCCACTCGGTGGTGCAGTGTGGCAGTAAGACACAAGGACACAGCCCGCTCTTTACCCAGTATTTATTTTATATTAAGCCCCCCGAATTACGCAGCTCATTTCCCAACCGCCTCCCCACCCCCGAGGCTCAGACCCCTCCCCAGGACCCGGGGTCCCCTCAGCCCCACAACAACCCCCGGCAGCCTGCGGGCCGCACGCCCCCTCCCGTCCCCGCTGCGGCGGCGCAACCAAGGGCTAAGGGCGGCGAGCGGGCCCGGCCACACCGCTCCGAGCCCAGCCAAGCCGAGCCGAGCCGAGCCGGGCTGAGGCGCCCCTCACACGGCCCCGGCCCCATGGCCGCCGCCCGCCCGCGGTAAGTGGCGCCACAGCGGGCGCGGGGCCGCGCTGAGGGAGCGGGAGGCAGCGCGGTTCCCCCCGGGGCTGAGGGAGCCACCGCGGAGCCCTCCCGCTGCTGGGGGGGAGCCTCAGCCCTGTGGGGGTGCCCAGTTCTGTGGGGGTGCCTGCCCTCGGCCCCGGGACCCCATCGAGGGTGTGGGGTTGGGGGTCGGGGGTAGAGGGCTGTGGGGTCGGGGGAGTGGGGGGGGCTTTGTCACGGCTGGGGGTGGGGGGAGATGCTCGCGGGGGTCGCATGGGGGGGCAGGGGGAAGCGAGGCTGCGGTGTTTAGGTTGCTTTGGTGGGTAATTGGGGAGAAAAATAATAAAAAAAAAAAAGAAATAAAAAAGGAAGGAGATCTAAGGACTGCCCTCAGAGGATGGTGGCTCTGAACTGCGAGTGAGTGGAGATGCAGAAAGCCGGAGGTGGTTCCCTCAGTTTCCACTCTGCTGTTAGCAGGTAACTTCACGGGGTTTTGCTTAATAGTGTGGCTCCGTTACTTATTTTCTGAGAGACGAGAGTTTCTCACTATGGCTACTGTGCATTTAACAGAATCTATTTCAGAAATAGACAACCAGAACAAGCAGTTCCCTTGCAGGGTAAGGCCTTCTGCATGTAGAGCACCCCTCGTCTGTATGTGTGTGGGTATTCACACACGCGTTTCCAAAGAAGGCTCTTCCCGTAATGCTGCCCAGCAGAAACACTTGTCCTTGAGGAAGGAAGGCCAGTGTTCTCCCGTGGCATTCATTGAAGGATATAAAAACCCCAGCGATGGTGGTGGTACAGCCACATGTACGAAAAGAGCAATTTTTTTCCATCTTGCCTTGTTCAAGAATAGCGATCTCCTAGACTGAGCAGTGGTGGGTGAGCAGTTTGTGTGGGAGAGGACAATATACATTCAGTACAGTTACTTTCAAGAGGATAATGTCTTTCTCTGAATCCTGAGCGATACCATTTCGGGTGCCTGGATTTTCCCTTGCGCCTTTTCCCCTTGCTTCCCATACTGTTGGCCTGGGGAAGCACCATCAACTTTGCCGCTGCCTCAGGACTCCTTCCTAGGACACGTTTGCGTTGTTCAGGGCCATCAGCAGCTTCAGGGCGACAGCCTGCAACTCCTCCTCCCCCACTGCCTTCCCCATGGCCATCATCTGCTGCAGTTTCTGCATCAAACTCTGCACGTGGGTATCCTGCAGCCTCAGGAGGAGATCCTGGATGTCACTGATGGGCAGCTGCCCCTGCTGCTGGCCACTGACTGTCACCTCTGAGGCATGCAGGTCAGAAGGGCTCTGTTGGATGCTCGTCAGCTCTGGTGAGCCCTCGGGTAAGGAGCTGGAGACCACAGCTACTTCTGTGTCGAGTTTGGAGCCGGCTGGCTGGGGGCTTGTAGGAGAGGTGGGAAAAAGGGGCTGGGAGCGGAAGATACTAGACAACACTGCATCACTGCTCATGGTCACGTTGAAGGTTCCTGTGCTGCCCAGCTCAGCCTTGCCTTCTCCTGGGCATGCAGTCCTCTGTGGGGGAGAAATGTACCTCTGTAGAGGCAGTGCACCTGGGGAGCAGCCCCCCAGCTGTACCCCTGTTCTGTGAGGTTAACATGCAAAGATGAGTTGTAAAGGTGAGCTTCTTTACAGGCCCAAGGAGGGGAGAAACCTCTATCAACTTTCCTTGCCATAAATCTCTTTTGTCACTCCCAGTTGTTTTCCTCTTTCCTTGCCTGTTATAGCCAGCACAAGTCAGCCTTTCCCCTGCAGTAGCCTGGTTATCTCACCTTGCTGGGGGGTGAGACCTGGACATAAGGGCCGAGATGGTCCTCAGAGGTTCATTTTCTCCAACAATACTTTCCCCAATGCCTCCACCTTGGCAATTGTCTGCATCTGTGTAAGATGCCATCTGTGTAAGCTGGTCAGCCTGCTGTGGGTACCCTTGGAAGGGGAGCTGCCCACAGCTCCCTTCCGTCTTCCCTGTCTTTTGGCCTCCTGCTTTCCCATGTCCTCATTTGCAGTTTTCTCCTGTTCAACCTATCACTGCCCAGAGCACACCAGGATCTTCAGGAAATAGCTAAATAACTCACCTTAATGAAGTACCATTTCATAGTACAGCGATAAGAAGCAAAGGCGCAGAAGTTGGGGAAGAAAGGAGTTCCTGGCAGCTCAGAACATACGGGCCCTACGAAGAGGCAAACGAAGACACAGCCTTGGTGAGAAACTCCAGTGCTGAGGTCCCACCAGCAGCAACCTCGCTGTCGAGTGACAGCCCTTGGCAGTTACAGCTGGCTTTACCTTTGGGGATCACTCCGTGGTTTTCATACTCATCCAGCCTCCGGACCAGGGGGTTCTGGCAGCCGTACAGCGCGCGCAGGTGGCAGGCGGTGGCGGCGTGGTGGGCGACCCGCAGGGCCCTGAAGAAGCGGCGGTACTCATGGCTGGAGAGTGGCGCTCCTGGCTGCTGTGCCTGCACGCTCCGGGGGCCAGCAGTGCAGCCCCAGCCTGAGAGCGCTGGTGGGAGGTAAAGAACATCATAAATGGCAGAACAGGGTCAAGATCGGGGGTTTAGATGTCGTCAGCCCCCTGCTAACGAGGTGGGTAGTACTTAAGAGAGAGTACATGGCTGAAGGGCTTTGACCAAAACCTCTGGAGGCTGAAGTCCTGAGCTGGGAGAAATGTCTTGGAAGTCATGGCTGGAACTGGAAATGCAGCTCTGCTGTCAGGGCTGGAGCAAGGAGATGGTTTCCTTTCAAGATTTTTGTGTCTGCAAGTTCTCCTCCTCTGGGTCAGTGTATCCTGACTGCTGGTGTTAATGGGGCATGCCCCAACAGATATGTGTATGCCCTTGAAACGGTCCAAGCATTCACTGAACCCATATGCAAAACTTAAAGCCAGTTCTTCCCTGTACAGAACATTATGAGAGCTGTCGAAATCAAACATTTGGAAGTTAGATGCGCGCAAGTGAAACTGCCGTGTGCAATCTTAGTTTCATCTCCTTGTGCATATGTTTTTTATACATTTTTTAAGTACGCAGCAAGCTATTCTCCTATCCTTAGGACTGCCAGTTCCTTCACTGCGGAGATTGGACCCGCCCAGACAGGGAATCAGAGTTTTCCAGGTTAGGCTCATGCTGCATTCGAGACACCTGCCTCACTTCCCCCAGTTGGGAAGGTGTATAAAAAAGAAGAAGGCTGGAAGAGGAGGGGTGGTTTTGTGGAGGCTCTCCCAAGAAGGAGGTTTTATTCCTGGCTACACCACAGAGGTTTGTGTGTGATGCGAGGCGAGTACCAGGTTTCTCAGCACATTATTAATGGCATTTTCATTATCTTGTGGGCTGCCATTTATAGGAAGGCTGAAGTCTTTTGCAGTTTTGGAATCTGCATGTGCTGTATTTTGAGTGTTAGTGCTACATTAGTATGTGTGCTCGGAGAAGACAGGGCTGAGGCATCTCAAAGTGAGATTCTAGAAGTAGTGGGTATTTTTAACTTTAATCCCTCTCTGCCCTCATTTTGCCATTCACAAAATCACTATAAACCAATTAATAGCTGTGAAGCACTGAAATATAGAGTATATGAAAAGTTCACGAGGAAATGAGTCATTCAAATGGGATCAGCAAATAAATCAGTCAAACGCTGAACAGTGAGGGTGACATAACCCTTAACTTCACTGAATAGCTTAACGAATAGCTGCTCATTACAAAGGCGTTGGCCATCTTGGGTCTAAAGAAGCCAAAACCCGTGTGAAAAAAGAGAAGCTGGATTAAAGAGCTATTACTATGTCAATGCACAGGGGGAACACATCTAAAGTTGCAAACTGAACATGATTTAGGCACGCTGTAAGCATTCCCTGGAGTAGTCTGTTAACCTATCATGTCCCTTTTATTTTTTTCTTCTTTTTTTTGGTAAAAGCAGACTTAAAAATTTCCTCATGGCCTCTGTCTTGTTAACATCTGTGCCATCTTATTAATATCTGTGTGCCTGTAGATGCAGCAGGATCACACAAAAGTGTGCAATCTTCCGCCTTGAAATGATCACAGAGGTTATCGAGTCCTCTGTGAGACAACATTAGGTGAGAGTGGGATGCTTTGCCAAATGGCTTTGCGGAAATCTTCAGAAAGTGGGGGCTGAGGAGACCAGGAAATATGGGACCCCGCCACAGCCTCCTGCTAGGATGTGGCCTGGTGGGCCAGGCCTTTCTGTCCGTTTCTTCCCGCTCATGTTTGTCCTTAACCAAGGTCCTCTCTCAGCTCTCCTGCCTCTTCTACCTGCTCATCTGGCCGGTTCTTCCCTTCCTGGCTGGTGGTTCAAACCTAAATCCCTGCCATTGCTCCCGTTTCTGCTCTACGTGCCAGCCTGCCTCACATCTCCAGCCTCTGCCCAGTTGTGTCCAGCTCCGAGTCCCCCTCCCTTGGCTCCTCAGTCAATCCCCGGCTCTCCTCGATGAACAAAGTAGCAGCTCCAAAGGAAATCCTCACTTAGGCTCTGACCTGCAGGGGAGATGTTTCCTACTCACCAGACAGGAGGAGGAAAGCCCACGTGGTTGACATGGCACCGTGCGCGCTGCCTGAGGTGGCCCCCGAGGTGTCACCTCCTCCTCCTCCTCCTCCTCCTGCCCCAGTGGAGCTGGGGAAGCACATTCTGGTTTCCCCGTGTCACAGACACCTCTGTTCCTTGTTCTGTTGTCCCCCGCCCAGTGTTGAGTTCCTGTCAGAATACTCTCTCCATGCTTCTGCCTCACCACGGGTTGTGGTCTTGGGGGCTCACCCATCCTCGGCCGGCCGTGTCCTTCACGGGGCAGTTCCTTTGCTGTCACCGGCTTGGAGCTGCTCTGGGATGGTAGCAGAAAGGGACTGAAGCAGGACATCTCTCCCCTCCTAAAATCAGTGGGATTCCTCGTGGCTAAAGAGGCGCGATGCCGTTACAGAGCTGGTATTCACCTTTGCAGTTTTTAAGCGTCTTCTTTCTCTAACCCGTACCTTTCTAGGCGTCCAGAAGTCAGCATCTTAAAATGCCTTTGTCTTCTGCTGCTGCACATGGTGCAAAGCTATCTAGGTGACCTAATTTGCAACCCCACAGCACCCACTCCTGCACAGCACACTTCTGCTCCAAAAAAAAGAGATCCTTGAGGAGGGGGAGAGCATGCTGGTGCTCAGAGCTGTCCAAACGAGCCTGTGTCACTGCTCATGCATGAGCAGGTGTGTGTGGCGGGTCGTCAGTGCTCGCCGCCAGCCCCGTCAGCTCAGCCAGGAGCGAAGCAAGCAAACTGCCGTTTGGCTGGAGCACAGGACGGGAAATTCACATCATGTGCGAGCAGACTGAAATCTCGTCTCTTTCCCAGCCCTGTTTGTGCCTGGCTGAGCCTCCGAGGGTGAGCGAGCAAAATCCTCCCCTGGTGAAGCAAGGCAGGGGACTCCGGGCAGATGCAGAAAGCAGTGCGGCCGTTTTCTCTCTGCCTGCAGGATGGGACTGCATCGTGTTCTCATTTAGCTCACAGGAAAGAAAGGTGACAGAGGGAAAATGGCTTGAGGCAGCTCTGTTTTATTAGACAAAACTCATCAAGCTGACAGGGCAGCCCTCCGTGGCACGTGCAGTTAACCCTGTCTTTGTTGTGTGAGCTTCCCTGGCCAGCAGACTTGAGCGCTGGCCTCACGGCGTTTGTGGCAGAACATGCCTCATGCTTCTGAGCATCATTTTCCTCCAGCCTAGGTTGCTTTTGTTTCCTAAATACTTACTCGCTTGTAATCTCAGTCTACAACACTGCTGTTAGGACTGTTATTTGTTACATCTGTTTTCTTTCTCTGATCAGGAGCTGCCAGCCCTGACTTTGCTTTGACCTCCTGGATGGAGTGAAGAGAAACAGCTTTGTGGCCAGGAGCAACTACACACTGAGGCAGCAGAGATACTGCTCACAAGGTGAGAAATTGAATAGTGCATGTCTGGAAAAGAAAGAAAAAAGCGAATGCTGAAAATTTGGCGTGTGCTTTGCTGCATACTTCGCACTCATCCAGTTTCTTTTGCTCCTGTATTATATAGACTCTGCTTTCAGGAAGATTCATAGGCAGGGTATGTTAAAGATGAAACACAGTCCCAGGGAATCTTAATGAAATCAAATCTTGTGTATTTTTCAGCAAGGACTATACTCAGAATTTTAGAAGGCAAAAATAACCAGTGTGGCTTTCTATTCCTTTCACTCTGACAATATTTTTAATGCTTTGTTGGTCAATTAGCTGTCTTGAGGTCCATGCCTTGGGCCAGTGCTATTGTTTTATTTGTACTGCAAATGCTTCTCAGCCCTGTGTGTTGTAAGAACTTTGGAAATTGGTATAACCAGTGTGTTGTCTTCCAAAATCAGCAGATCAGCTGAATCAAAACTGGAGGGGTTCATCCTGCTGCATTCTTCCCAGATTCTGACCTCCCACACGTAAGATGAGGATGTTAACTTTGCAAGCAGTGCCTTCCAGCTAATCTGCTAGGATTCATTTCCCAGTTGTGTTCTCCATAGCAGTGTAACTAATAAAAAGCCAGGAGCCTCAAAATGTTTCAGTCTCGTTTCCATGCTTGATTAACAAAACAGTTGATCGTTCCATTCAATTGCCTGTCTGTTCTGTAGACAAAACCTAGATGTAGTTTGCTGCAGAATATGTAGGGTTTTCTCTTTAAGGAAAAGGTCTACAGCTGGAAAGAGGAAAGAAAAACAGTCTGCTTAGCAGGGGAGGGTGTTCCTGTGGTGGTGTCTGCTTCCTTCCTTGATTAAGCATGGGAATGCTGGAGAAGAGCAATGATTCATAGGCAACAGGAAGAGAAGTGGGAAGAGAATTATGTGCTTGGGGGCTGCTGAGGAGAGCAGTGATGATGTTTCCCTAGCGTCGCTAGATGTGGGAAGTTTGAGGACAAGCAAGTGATAGGGCTCATCCGTTAGGGCTGTGACTTTATGGCAGAGGACCCTCTTTGCAATCCATGCCACAGAGGCCACCTGTTCCCAGGTCACGCTCCCTTCCCATGCTTCTCCCTCTCGGTGCCTTCCCTCTGCCCAGAGAAGAAACCGAGGGGCTGGCTCCTGAGCTGTTGGCTAGCGGTGGCTGACGTGCAGCAGGTTGCCCCTTTTGGTCCTCTCCTTCAGAGAAGCTGCAGGGATTATTCACTGCTAGTTCCTCTGTTCACTCCAGCAGGTGGCAGGACCATGGGTGACGCACAGAAGGGCCAGCTTCATCAGGGAAGTCCTGCGAGAGCTGAACTGCACTCGTTCCCCTCCAGAAGGCTCACAGGAGATACCCTGCAGGACGCTGATGAAAGACAAGGCTGCAAGCAGGAGCTGGAGACAGAAAACAAGGTGGAGCCCTCTTTTGGAAAGAGGCAGGGAACGGTAACTCCCTGTGTGATGGCAGTGTGGGAGAGCGAGGACGGTGGCGGCAGCCCCATCAGCAAGGTTATCCTTGCTGGGGACAAGCCAGACCCTGCCGTGTGTGGGAACGTTTGGATTCAGCAGGGGGGGGAGAAAACCTACGAGTGTCCCGAGTGTGGGAAGAGCTTCAGCCGGAGCTCGTACCTCAGCCAGCACCAGAGGATCCACCTGACAGAGAAACCCTTCAGCTGCTCCGAATGTGGGAAGAGCTTCACCCGCAACTCGGACCTGGTCAAACACCAGCGGATCCACACCGGCGAGAAGCCCTACCAGTGCAACGAGTGTGAGAAGACCTTCAGCCAGAGGTCCAACGTGATCAGGCACCAGCGCACCCACACGGGAGAGAGGCACTACCAGTGCAACGAATGCGGGAAGAGCTTCAGCCAGAACTCCCATCTCATCGTCCACCAGAGGAGCCACAAGGGCGAGAAACCGTTTCATTGCCCCCGCTGTGAGAAAAGCTTCAGCGACCGCTCCTCCCTGATCATACACCGGAGGGTCCACACTGGAGAGAAGCCCCACAAGTGCCAGGAGTGCGGGAAGCGTTTCCGGGACAGCTCGGCCATCATTCGGCATCAGAGGATCCACACTGGAGAGAAACCCTACGAGTGCACCGAGTGCGGCAAAACCTTCCGCCAGAGCTCCTCGCTGGTGACCCACATGCGAACGCACACAGGCGAGAAACCCTACAAATGCCCCGTGTGCGGGAAGAGCTTCAGCCAGAGCTCAGCGCTCACCACGCATCGCCGCATCCACGGGGGAAAGGCTGTGCCCGTGTACCGCGGAGGCCTCTTGCCCAGCCCCTACCAGTGCGCCGAGTGCGGCAGGAGGTGCAGCGACCACCCCACTCTCATCAAGCACCAGACCACGCACGCGGAGGAGCGGCCCTACATCTGCGTGGAGTGCGGGGACAGCTTCCGACGGAGCTCGGCGCTCAACGTCCACCTGAGGATCCACCGCGGGGAGAGACCCTACAAGTGTGAGGAATGCGGGAAAACCTTCCGGCATAGCTCGGCCCTCGGTGCGCACCTGAGGATCCACGCAGGAGCCAAGCCCTACGAGTGTGGTGAGTGTGGGAAACGCTTCCGGAAAAGCTCGACGCTGAAAGTGCATCTGAAAATCCACGTGGCCAAGAAGCCTTATAAATGCACGCTGGGTCGGAGAACTCTCTCTGCCCGCTCTCTTCTCCCATAGGGCTGGAGCGGGAACTAAAATCAGTATTTGGTTGTGTCTGCGGGCACATGGACAGCGTGGGTGCTGAGAAACAGCGGGAAAAGACTGACTGGGGACTACCTGCAGCTCTAGTATCTGGGCTGGGTGCCTAATCCCTGTGGTACAAAAACCACCAGGAGATTAGGAGGTCATGGAGCTAGTCGTAAGAGCTGCATATTGGTGATTTAGGAAGAGTGCTGAGAGCCCGAGGAAGGGGGATCAAGTTCTGGGTAATTTGCTGACTATGAATACGTGGTAGAATACAAATGGAAGAATCAGGCTTTTAAAAGAACTTTTCTGCTAAATAAAAGATGAAAATTAAAAGTTCCACGCTGGCTCTGATTGAAAACTTTGGCTTGTTAGATGCTGCAGTAGTCTTAGAAACTTTCTTATTTTCCATGGCTGTGGTAAGTTTACTCAGTGTTTGACAAGGCGCTTTGAATTCTTGCAGTCTGAGACTTGGGACCTGAACCTCAGCCTGTTTGTCTTTGCTTTCTCTTCCCAATCTTACAACGAATTGCTACCTCCATGTGCAAAGTCTGGTTTGTACAACACCTGAGCAAAGCAAAAGCGATGCGGCTGCTCCCAGAAAACGCGGCTGTGCAAACATTTCTTGTTGTAACACCGCCTGTTGCTGTCTCTGGCAGCTTCCCCAAAATGTGTCCTCTGGTTTGGTACATCTTCCGACTGGGGACAGTAAGAAAACCTGGGCAAAAACGTGGCCTTACCTCATTTAACCAAAAAATAAGTATTCCTCTAGATGTCTGAGCTGTATCCAGCAGACATGATGGGTTCCTATGGGCAGTCCAGAGACTGTTTGCAATTTTTAAAGTTATTTTTTTATGCTGGAGAACTCTTTTACCTCCCTGTTTGTCAAGTATTGACACATACAACTCAGCGTTAACAGCGAGGAACCACCAGATTTACATTTATCAGTACGTTAATGATTGTGCTTTCCACAAACCTGCTTCATATCGCCGTGTTTTATCACGGGGTGCGCGTTTCCCCCCTCAAATAACCCCCTGGTGCTCTTTCCGTGCGTACAACCCTGCTTTTTCTGTCAGCGAGCGGCACCGAGCCCCCCACACCCATCCTGAGGGGAGACCCCTGGCAGCGGGCTGAGGAACCGGGACCCCCGGCACCAGCGGATCCCCAGCACCACAGCCGGGCTCCGGGGACCGGCCCTGAGGCGAAGCGAGGCGCTGAGGGCAGGGGGAGGGCTCGGGACCCGGCCCCGCCCGGCCGCGGCCATGGGCAGGAGGCGGCGCTGCGAGGCGGGAAGGCGGTGCCATGGAGGGCGCGCGGGCGGCCGTTGGCGCTGAGGCGCTGACCGTTGGCGCTGAGGCAGCGGCCGTTGGTGCTGAGGCGGGCGGGCGGTGGGCGAAGCCCGGGGGCCGGTGTTCGCCTGAGGCGGCGGGCGGCGGGGAGCCCCGGTCCCCGTCCCCGTTCCCGTTCCCCTACAGGCCGTACCCCATCCAGGAGCGGTTCATGGCCGCGCTGTACGCCGCGCTGCAGGCCGGGCAGGTCGGCATCTTCGAGAGCCCCACGGGCACGGTGAGAAGCGGGACGGAGAATTGGGGGTGGGGGTGCTGGGAGCCGTTCCCATCCGGGTGGTGCTTGGGGAGGCTGGGCTCTGTCCCCACGCAAGTGTGAAGCCCGGGATCCCGTTTCAGAGATGTGCCAGCCCCATCTGTGGTGCTGGTGCACCCTGCGCAGGTGCAGGGGAGAAGCAGACACCACATAAAGTGGCACTGTGGGATAACAGAGTGCCACATCTGTATCTGCACACACATGAGCTTGGCCTGATCCCACTCCGAAGCGGGTCTTCTCTGTGGTCTGTCAGGGACGGTGATGTATCAGGTGTGTGGCCCTGTCCCGTTTGTTTTCACCAGGGAAAGTCGCTGAGTCTCATCTGCGGGGCCCTCACCTGGCTCAGAGACTTTGAGGAGAAGAAGAAGCAGGAGGAGGCACGGCTTCTGGCACTTGAGGACAAGGAGGAGAAGCAGCCGCTGGCTTCTGATGAGCCAGGACGGCCTGATAGCAAAGGCTCATCCGGGGAGCCAGACTGGATTACGGCATTTGTGCAGAAGAAAGAAGAACAGGACATGGTGAACAAGCTAAAGGTTAAGAAATGTTATGTGTAGAGGAAGGGTAAAACAGCAAGGTGTGAGGATCAGAATAGGAGATATCATGGGTGATGGATGGAAAAGCAGATGATGCAAACCTGGCAGTTGTTGTCATTCACAACACTTCTTAACTTTTTCAGTTAAGAGGGATGAGGCATTCCTGTACAGGTTGCATAGGACAGGAAACTATGTTACTGTCAACATAATAACGTATAATAGGCATGCAAGGAGAAAAGGACCTACTGGCAATTATATTTCAGAGTTTTTTGTTTTTGTTTTTGTTTTTTTTTTTTGACTACTCCCAGGGAATAGGAAAGTAATTATACCTGGCTTTTAGGACTAAACACAATTCATCCTTCCCTCGCTCTCCCTTTGTTTCAGGAAGAGCAGATCAGGAGGAAAAAGCGAGAAGAACGTCTTGAGAAAATTCGCCATAATGTGCAGCTGAAATATGCAGCGAAGAGGAAGGTGAGTTGTCCTGCAGAGATTAGAAGTTTCTGCATAATCTCAAATATTGTTCGTACTTGCTTACGCCTGTCATATGACTCTAAATTTTCTGACCCATCTGTTTTGGAATTGTCCCTCTGAAATTTTTGGTTAGATTAGTTTTTTTTAAGTACAGATGTGAAAAACACTTTGTGTGTAGAGAATTTCCTGAAAGCATTTGTGTGTAGGTAAAAAAAGGTTGTTTTTTCTTTTTAAAAAAAAAAAAGGTTTTGTTTTTTTTTTTTGGAAGCTCTTTGTTTTATGAGCATCTGTAAGCACTGTGCTTATGGAATAAAACCCGTAGATCTTGGATTCAATTTAAGAGGATGGGAACAGAAGACCAAAAAAAAGCCAGATCAGACCTTGGTTGTACTTTGCTCACCACTAGGGAACAATTGTACTTGCTTACCTTCTGGACTATACAGCCGTATTTTCTACAAAGTGTCCCTTTTCTACATGTAGGAAGTTGACAGATCTATTTGCCTGCCATTTAGATGGGTGAACTGGCCCCAGAACCCTTGACCCGAAGCTTTTTGATAGTGTGGGTTAAACTTCCCAGAAATCCCCACTTTGCGTCCCCAAAGAGACAGACTTATAAGGCAGCCAGGCTATTAGTTTTTAGCGTGCTCCATCTCAAGTGCTGTGTTATGTTTTATTCAACTCCTGTCAAAAGGGTCCAGCAGAAATAGCAAAGGTTCCGAGGTGAACGGCAAATCAAAAACAAGTGGAACAAAGAACTTGTTTCCTTACAAGAGAATGAAAAGCATGGGAAATAATGAGCATGGCAAAAGGAAGAAAGCAAATTGGAGAAAAGGTATAGAGATCTGGAAGAGCAACTGATTCATCTACTCTATAGTACTTGTAAACTGCCTTTCTTCATAATGCCAGAGTAAATGCTCATTAAAGTTGGAAGGTACAGTTGGAAGGAACTTTTCTTTATCAGAACAGAAAACCAATAAGAAAACTGTTCTTCAACATTGTAATAGAATTTCTTTGGAGGGATAAGGCCTGTTATAGAATAAGAACCACATAACAGGGGAAGAAAAAAAAAAGCAGAGAAAAATCTTGGGCTTTGTATTCAAAACAGTTACTGAGTTCACCTTAGTCTTGAGTTAACTGTGGATGTATTATTTGATTATATCCTTATATGTTTGCTGGGTTGCTGTTTTGCACACTATTTTTTCCAAGGCAGTCATTTTTATGGGCCAATTGAAGTGACTGATGCGGGATTACATGGATGTTGTCACTTCAAGTTTTAGGTGGTGTTTAGAAGGCCTTTTGCCTAGAAGGTTTTTATGTTTCCTTTTCATGTGTGTCTGTGTGGTCAAATCTTTGGCTGTTGCTGCCATCTGCATTGTGCAGGGCTGAATCATTTTAGACACCAGTGGTGCATTTGCTTGTCCTGCTGAGGATGTACCCAGCAAGCCGTTCTCTGTGCTACATGGCGTAAAGTGGTGCGAGTGCCACTTTGCTGTGTGAGAAATAATGTGCTCATGTGCTCGCTTCAGAGATCTGAGGAGGATGAGACGAAGCGCCTTCTTCAGCTCAGCAAGGAGGCTCTTTCGGAGGGAGCGGGAGCAGAGGTTCTGGAGCAGCTGGATCACAATGAGGAGGAGCTGATCCTTGCTGAGTATGAGAGTGATGAGGAAAAGAAGGTGGCATCTGGGTAAGGACAAGGACTGAGGGTGTTCCAGTCATGCTCTTAGTCATATGGTGTGAATTCTGATTTTTTGGTAGACCTGTGCAGAGCCAGGAGTTGGACTCAGTCCTTGTGGGTCCCTTCCAACTTGGGGTATTGGGTGATTCTATGTCAAGGAAATGTATTCTCTATCATTTTAGGATTGCCTTAGTTAAAGGGATTTTGGCTGTGATTGCTTTCTTGGGATTTCTCTGGGATTCTTCGAGTATTTATCATGCTGGGTATAAAGGTGGCTCTCTGTTGTGAAGATCTGGAGTTTCTCCCCCATTCAAGCTGGGGTAGCACTTGTTCTGGAGGGTTTGGTTTTTAGGTGGTTGGGGATTTTTTTTGTTTGCTTGTTTGAGGCTGATCACAGGAATTTAGAGTGCCTTCCAAGAAAGTTCATCTTTCTCAAAATGTGGGGCAATTTCCTGTCTTTATCCATGCCTGGTTCCCAGAGAATGCCTCTGGATGTTGGTAAATGACTCGAGTTCCTTGCATTAGAAAAGCAAAATGCCCCTCAGGGCAGCAGAGGAAGCTACCAGTCCTGCTGGTTAGCAGTAGCATCTTTTGATACTCTACAGGGAGAGATGGTCGTATTCCTAAAGGTTGGAGCTACAGCATGGAAACCATGTGCACACTTCTCTCTATCACACATTTGTTTCTTTTGCTTTATGCAGAAAGCCAGAAGCCATACTTTGGTAATAAAAGTCAAATACATCTAAAATACAAATTTACTAATTAGTATGTAGACAGATCCTCCTGCCTTAAAATTGCAAAGCATTTAAGCTACATATAAATGAAGTAGTTATTAAGCATTAAACTGCTATTGCCTTTGAGGAATTGTATAGCAGTTTCTTCCTGAAACTTTTCTTTATGCAACGGCTTGAGGGTGGTAAATTGTCTCTAAGGAGAATGTTTTACAAAAATAAATAAATAAGCACACCAAAGAATAGTATAGCACTGATTAGCTTATGCCTGGGGCTTAGAAGCACCAGATTTAAAAGAAAAAAAAAAGCTTCTTGAAGCTGCTAAAGTCACAGCCCTACAGACGTATTTCTTTTAAAGAGCAAGGCTTGACTCAATTGTGCACACTCACACTTAAACTATTCGATGCGTCTAAGTCAATTTTTCTTTTACTGAGAAAAAAACTAAGTCAATTTTTCTTTTATTTCCTGATGATACAAGCACCTCTCTTGAGACTGCTGTCTGTGGTAGAGCATCACTGATTGTAACTTGTTCTGTTCTTAGGCTGGAGGAAGATGATGATGATGATTTGGAAGAAGAACACGTGACGAAGGTGAGATGAGGACACCTCACAGAACAGGGTAGCAGAGTTACGGCTTCCTTGCACCCAGCAATGCAGTACAGAGGGATTTGGGAAGTGGCATCCAGTAACTGCCGAGTTTGTCGATATTAGCAACCAGTTCTGCTGCTCTCATCTCCTTCTGGACTGTGCCGGCTGCCTAAGCAGTTTGCTCTGCTAACGTTGCTGAAATTTTGTTGTGGCTTGCTCTAAAGATGCGCTGCAAGAAACGTTTGTTCATTACTCTTCATTACTCTTTTATTACTCTTCAATGGTGAGTCCCTGTTATTATAAGGGCCTTGGAAAATTCAGTAGAAATTAAGGACAAAAGCATGAAGGTAGGGCTTTGGCCTTGACAGTTGTAAGGTGACGAACACTCAAGCATGTGCCTTCCCTTGTGTTTTGAAGCCTTGAGCAGTATTAACATCGTTGATGTGCTTGGCTGCTTCCTTGCCGGATTGGTTGTAGATAGGAGGTTGGATTCCATGTTCTCATCTTCACTGTGTTCTTCCTCACTGTAGATTTACTACTGCAGCCGCACGCACTCCCAGCTGTCACAGTTTGTGCATGAAGTGCAAAAAAGTCCTTTTGGCAAAGACACGCGTCTGGTCTCTTTGGGATCCAGGCAGGTATGTGGTATGTCCACAAAAGGATCCGGGTGTGTGTTAATTTAGTATAAAGGGCTTTGCTAAGAGCTGTGTGGATGTGACACCTCAGAAGGTACCTTGGGGACTGACAGGATCTTCCACTGGAAAAAATAAAGTAGTTATGGGTCAGATCTGCGTGGTGTACGTTTTTTTTTGTGAGCTGTTTGGCCATTTACCCTTTGATGCAAATGCAAAAGTCTGTCTTCCCTCTTCTGATGCGGGAGATTGCAGATGCCTGAGTCACTGAGAAGGCACCCTTCTTGCTATTAATTCTGCTAGCATCTTTTTAGAAACTGTTTTGTAGCAGTGAGCCATCTGAGGGCACCTTTTCTCGTTTTTTCTCCTTACTAAGTTCTTAGGGGTTTTGAGCATATTTGTAGCAGCTAGCACACACAATGTCTGACTTTTCTGTTTTGGAATCTGGCCTATGATTGCTTTGAAGAAGCTTTTACAGAAGCTTCTTCTACAGCTGTTTTACAGCGAAGGGTGCACACTGTTCTTAATGGCCATCTCTTGCTTCTCTTTGCATGCCTAAGAACCTGTGTGTGAATGAGGAGGTGCGCCGCTTGGGGGCTCTCCAGCTCATCAATGACCGCTGCACGGAGATGCAAAAGAACAAACATGGTAAGAACACTTCCAGCCTGGGGAGGCAACGGCTGATAAAGCTGCTGCGAGAGTCTGCAGAGAGGCTCTCTGCCAATCAATTCTAGCAAGAGAGTTTTCTCTCCTTACTGCTTTTCCTTCTCTCGTCCTCTGGGTTAGGATGCTGAGGTCTGTATTTTCTGAGTGTCTAAACATTGGTCAGGACTCGTGCTTGGGAGCACGCTTGTTCTAATTTGCTGCTGGTGGTGTGGGGAGATGGCACGTGATTAAGAAAGCAGCAAAAGCAACATCCACTAGGGGATGGAAATGTCTCTGCTGAATACCCTTTAAATAGATGATGGGTCAAAAATACTCAGGACAAAGCCTGCTTTAAAGTCCAGGAGGAAGTGCTATAAGGGTGCAGAGGAGTGGTTTAAGACTATATGAGTGTGTTGCTCATGTCTTTCTTTTGATTTCTGCTGTCAGAAAAGAAATCTGGTGAAGAGACGGAAGGGAAGAAGAGACGTGTGAGTCGTGCTACGTGCCCTTTTTATTCCTATGAACAAATGCAGTTTCTCCGCGATGAAGTTTTGGTGGAAGTGAAGGATATCGAGCAGCTGGTGGCTTTGGGGAGGGAGACCAAAGCCTGCCCATATTATGGGAGTCGATACGCCATTCCTGCTGCTCAGGTAAGGTCTGCATGCTGCTTAGGGGCCTCTAACAATAAATAAACCCATTACTTGCTCCTGCCGGTAGTGTGCTGCACAATGTTTCAGCAGTTTGTAAACAGGCAGTTTGTAATCAGCCTTTGCTGAGCAGTTGGTGAGTGCTCTGCGTTTGTAAGGCTGAGAGCTGGAACCAGGGTTATGTGTGCTTCTCCTGCAGCTGGTGGTGCTGCCCTACCAGATGCTCTTGCACGAGGCGACCAGGAGCGCTGCTGGGATCAAACTGAAGGACCAGGTTGTGATCATTGATGAGGCCCACAACCTCATAGACACCATCACCTGTATCCACAGCGCGGAGGTCAGCGGCTCTCAGGTGAGTCACGGATGGCCCTTTAACCACGAATGAGCTCTCCATCCAGCAGAGCGCCCTTTCTCCTCTAACACCAGCTCCACTTTTTGTTCTTGTAGCTGTGCTGTGCCCACTCCCAGCTGCAGCAGTACATGGAGCGATACAGGTGAGGGTCTCGGAGGAGAACGGCCGAGCGGTGGCAGGCAGCATGGATGCCGTGGCTTGTCTCATGTCTGCAGGGCCTTTCTTGCTTTTTTCCCAGCGGAAGGCTATTTGCATTAATCCTTCTGCAGATGAAAAGCCACTTGCTTCATTATCTCTGTCTGGAACCCGTCTAAGTCATACTCCTGGGGTTGGTATTAAGCAGTGAGAAGGGGGTACCCTGAGGATTCTGCCTTTTCCTTATACTCTCAGTTTCTTTCCCAATCTCTCTCTCTAATCGTTCCTGCTTTGTGAGGCAGAGTTTCAAAAGCTCCAGCCTTTTATCTCTCTCCTGTACCTTAACCTCTCATGTGCTGACTGGCATCGCGGCCGAGGCAGTGAGCTCTGAGGAGGAGGAAGCTGGATGTGTTTTTTTGATGCTGGCCCAGATCTTGGATCTTGTCATCCCTGCAGTGCTTGATTATTGTGCTCAGTGCTAATAACTGAATTGGCGCAGCGTTATCGCAACAGGGACTTGGGGCATCACTGCCATCGTAATAAACAAGCTGTAATTAGTGTGTGAGCAGAAAGGTGGCTGTAGGAACAGTGAAGTGCCTGGGCTGCAGGGGTGAGTGCTCTGGGGTGATCTGGGGTAGGTTACTCAGGGGTGTATGCCCTGTTACAAACAGGGAACGTGAGCAAAATGTTGTCTTCTGCTAGGGCGTAGCTGGTGACTTGTTCAAGGTTATCGGGAAGCCTGTGTGAGAGCTGGAAGTAGATGAAAGCACCTCACAGCCAGCTCTGCTTTCCAGCAGCTTCTCCACACTTCCCCAACGTATAGATCTCTGCTGCTGCTGTCTGGTTTTTGCCTCTCCCAAATTAAGGGGAGTTCAGGTGCTTGCCTCTGCAGCTTGGGAAGCTGTGTGAGTTAGTTCCTAAAGATGTTTTGGGGCTTAATGCCTGCCTGTTTTTTTTCCTAGGAAACGTTTGAAGGCAAAGAACCTGATGTACATTAAGCAGATCCTGTATTTACTGGAGCGGTTTGTAGCCATGCTGGGAGGTAAGCAAACCGTTCCTGCCCCTGTGGGTACTTGTGGACTGAGAGCGCTGCCCCCTTGTCCTCCTCACAGGCTTGCTCAGGTTAGGTTTGGGCATCAGTTAGGTTATTTCTGTCAGATTTGTAAGATGGGGATGGGGACCGGTGTCTGCCAGAACCCCTCTCCTTTCTGATCAGCTGAGGAGCAGCAGGTGATGCCAGAAGTGGGTAGCAGCAGTTCCCCTCTCTTTCTGTGTGATTCTCAGATCTGATTTGAATAGGAAGGTGATAAGGTCCGAAGTGAGGAGTATGGCAGATGTGTGACAGTGATCAGCACAGGACAAAAACGGCTCAGAATAATTCTGTGTCATCTGGTGGCAAGACCTCTCTCTGTGGCAGGCGTACCTCTGCAGAATGAGTTCTTTTTTTTCTCCTTTCCTCCAATGCCTTTTTAGCGAGATATCAGTGTGCCGTGAGGAGAACCTGTCATTAAGTTCCCAAAGAACCTTCTCCTTGCTCAGGGAAAAAGCAGGTCTGTGGTGCAGGGCCCCGTAGGTGCTCCCTGCCCTTCTCTCAGCTGTGTACTTCTCTTCCCCCCTGCTCCTGAGGGTTTCCTCTTCCCCACGTATGGCCGAGCACTTTCATTAGAGACTGCAGCCTGTGCACAGCTTCCTGATTGAGGCTGCCAAGTGAGATGTGAGGTGGGTGTTAAACACTAGGCCAGGCAGCGCAGCGAGCAGCAGTAATTAATACGGCTCTCAGAGTCTGTGTGGAGCTGTCCTCAGGTGTTTCCCCTCTTCCCGATCACCTGCCAGCTCCCCAGCGCTGCAGTGAGGAGGGCTGAGGGATGCTCTGCAGTCCTTGTCCCCTCAGCGTTGCAGCACGAGGACTGCGTGGTGTGCAAGCATTTGTATGCACCCACCCTACCTGCTGCCTCTTGCTACAGAAGGAATGTAGGTGGTGTTCCTCAGGATGCAGCAGCACTCTTGTCCTACACTGTAGGGCTATCCTACAGGGAAAAGACAAAGCAAGCAAGAGCTGTTGTTTTCTCTGTGTACCTTTTCCAGATGTCAAGTTGATTCTGGTTTTGTCTTTTTTCTTTTTTTTTCCTAGTGCTGTGCCCCTTTCAGCTCAGTTGTTAGTCTCTTGCTTAATTGTAAGACAGACCCACTGTAACGGTTTCGTGTTTTACAGGAAACGTGAACCAAAATCCCAGCTGCCAGGCAGTTTCCCAAACAGGTAAGACTGGAGCGAATGCCATCAGTCAGGGACTTAGATGTGGGCAGTGAGGGGCTGCAGGCTCAGCAGCTAATATATATATTTTTTCCCTTTCACCCTTTTCTTTTAGGGACAGTGCTAAAATCCATCAATGACTTCCTATTTCAGAGCCAGATTGATAATATCAACCTCTTCAAGGTAGGGTAAGCGTTGTTTCCTGTAGGGCATAGCTGGTGACTTGGTCAAGGTTATCAGGAAGCCTGTGTGAGAGCTGGAAGTAGAGTCAGGTGCCACGTGGCAGGACCTGCTCTCTGAAATGGTGTCTAGGGGGGAGCTCTCACAAAGAACTGTGTGCCCTTCCCCAGGAGCACAGCAAAACCAGCTGCTGGACAAGGCTCGAGGACAGCGGGATGGGAGAGGGTTGGAAAATGAACGACGCAAGTTCATTTTCCTGTCTTCCTCCGACAGGTTCAGCGTTACTGTGAGAGGAGCCTCATCAGCAGGAAGGTACTGCCCTCTGGCTTCATGGCCCACAGCCTTCAAATGCTGTTGCACACGCTGTGTTTGAAGGAGAAGACGCAGCAGCCTGTTTTTGTCTTGTCTGATTGCTGCTGTTGGTGGTCTTAGTCTTTCTGGCCTTTGCTTCGCAGCTTTTCGGGTTTGTGGAGCGATACGGCAATCCTGCCACAACTGTGAGGACAAACAAGGAGAACCAGAGGGTGGCTGGCTTGCAGAATTTCCTGCTGACCCTCCAGCAGGGATCCGAAAAAGAGGGTGAGTTCAGACATCCTCCGCTTGTGCGATTGTGGACAAAGAGAGGATGTGGGACCTACATCTGCGTGGGGAAGGGGAGAGGCAGAACTGAAGGGTGAGACGCTGCCCAAGCCATACTGCACAGGTGTTTTTTAATGGATCTGAGTAGATGGCTTAGGCAAATGGTGCCAGCTAGGAAAGCCAGGTGTTTGTTGCATTTTTTTTCTTAGCAATGAGATGGAACATGGGTATCGTGTTCCTGGAGAAAGGACCCATCTGTATTTAGCGTTCAGGTCCTATCTTCAGAAACGTAGCCTAAGCTGCCTGCCTCTCCTTCTCCCTCCTGGCCAGCCCGGACTCTCCAGAGCCCTCCTGTGGAGCCTGAGAATGAGCAGCTCCGAGCGGCCTCCCCGCTGATGCAGATCGAAGGATTTCTCTCGGCCCTCACGAACGCAAACGAAGACGGCCGGGTCATTCTCAACAGGCAAGGTAGGGCAGTGATGTGACTCGTGATGGGCAGCGAGGGAGGCTGGGGTTGCCCTACCAGAGGGTATCTGTGCAGTCCATGATTCAGGCTGGCAGGCTCAGTCTGCAAGAGGACTCTCGTGAACCCAACAGAATTCCTAACAAGGGCACTGGGGCTAGGGTAGCAGCACCTTGTTTTGAGAGCTGGGGATCTGCCAGACTGCTCAGGGCAGGAGGAGGGAGAATCTCTCACATCCATGTTTGTCACAGATAATTTCCAATCCCATTTCTCTCTTTTTTTTTTTTTTTTCCCCAGGCACTGTTGCTCAGAGCAGCCTCAAATTCCTCTTGCTGAATCCAGCTGTCCACTTTGCCAAGGTGGTGAAAGAATGCCGAGCTGTAATCATTGCTGGGGGCACCATGCAGCCGGTGAGGGAATTGGGATGCTGGGCTGGGCTCTCGGGACATCTCTGGCACTATCTACAAGCAGGCATGGAAAAATAAGAGCTTGGCTCCACTGGGGCATGCTCTTCTCACCTCCTGTGGTGTGTGTGGGAAAGACCTCTCCCACCTACACTTTTATCTCCTTGATGCAGTCTCCCTGTACGAGGTGTCACGCTTTGGTTATGCAAAATGCTGAAAGTGCAGGGGCAGGATTGCCCTTGTTAATCTTTTGTGTCCTCGAGACAACAACAGGCTGAGCTCATGGTAGGCTGGAGCTAGCGTGGGTAGCGGTCAGAGGACGTTGTAAAACCAGCTGACCTTCTAAGGGGATGGGGATCCTCACATGGGGATCCCTAAAAAAAAAAGCCCATAGGGGATTTTTCAGAAAAATCAAGACTTAAGTATTTTTATGGTGGCAGGATCCATCTCTTCAGCTTAACATCCTTAGGCCATTGCTTTTGAATACAGTTCCAGAGAGACTGTACTGTGCAGGCACAGGGGTGTGTCAGACATCTCAGCTGTACTTACGCAGTTCCTCTATTCCTGGTTCTGGGCAGGAATGTCCTGGCATCTCCTCTTTGCTGTTGAGGAGACCCTGTCTGAGAAAATTTTCGAGATTTTTCTCCCAAAGGGAGGGAAGAAGGGTGCAAAGCACAGGGCCTTGGTGAGGCAGTGGCCTCCTTTTTTGGAAGGCCCCCATTCCAACTTTGAACCCTTCAGACTGCACCTTGGAGAGAAGATGTTGTACATCCTCTGATGCAGTGCAAGGTGTGGTCTGTGCCGTGTTTGGGAGTCCTGGTGATATTTTTATGCACCTGGAGAAGTCTGAAGTTGGAGCTCTGCAGCCCTCCCACCCCTTGCATGCTCAGCACTCCCGTGGCCTGATGTCCTCATCCTGGAGGAAGCCCACCTCCTCCACCTGTCTCCGCACTGAGCTCCTCAGCTCTCCCTCCATGCTGGTGCTGAAGGAGTGGTACTGCTGCAGCGCCTCCTGGGGCCTGACCTCCCTTGGCCTTGCCCTCCGCAGGTGGCTGATTTCCGAGAGCAGCTGCTGTCCTGTGCCGGCGTGGACCCTGCACGAGTCGTGGAGTTCTCCTGCGGTGAGCGTGCTGCGGGAGCAGGGTGGGGCGATGATCCAGCCGCCTGGCATCCTTCTAGGACTTCATGGCCACAAAAGGGTGCTTGAGCCTTCCCCCGCGGGACTCCCCCAGTGCCCTGGGCAGAGGCAGCAGGCTGCGTGCCTCGCTGTCTTCCCAGGGCTCAGGGACAGGAGGCTGGAGCAGCAGGGGGACTCGTACGCCTCAGCTTGTCGAGGCAAATGTGTGTCTGCAGCAGTACACACAGGTGTTGCTGTCCAGCCAGCAGTGTCTGCGCACAGCAGGCACACTGACACTCTGCTTGGTCTGGTCTCCAGGACACGTGATCCCTCCCGAAAACATCTTGCCTATAATCCTCTGCAGCGGGCCCTCCAACCAGCAGCTGGAGTTCACCTACCAGACCAGAGACCTACCCCAGATGGTCAGTGCTGCCTTGCTTCCCTTCCTCCCTCTCTTTGTTGCTTCACTTGCCTGCGTTTCACAGGACACTGTGCTCTGACAGGTGGGAGGGGAAATGCACGGGGCTTGGGGCAGGTCTGTTGCAAAGCAGTTGGGAGAGAGGAATGTGGTTTCTTCTCTTTCTTTGGTCAGCCAGCATGCAACCAGCACCAGGTAACTGCTGCTCGGCCCCCACCAGCTGTGCTAGTGTGTCAGTTCCCACCCACTGGGACAGACCCTCCCTTCCCTTATCCTGCTCCACAGTGGTAATGGAAACTTGGGGTTAGTGAACAGCTTTTTGGTGATTCCCCGCTCCCGCAGACAGCTTGGAGCTTGTATATTCCTCCCATTTTTCCTCCCTCGGGGTATATCGCAGGAGAGGTCTGATCTGGGAGTGGCACAGAACTGGAGCGGCATTCGCTGAGCTCCTGTCAGCAGCAAGCTGCTCTTCTCTCTCTCGCAGATGGATGAGACGGGCCGAATCCTTTGCAACCTGTGCAACGTGGTCCCGGGGGGCGTGGTGTGCTTCTTCCCCTCCTACGACTACGAGAAGCAGGTGCACGCGCACTGGGAGAAGACGGGGCTGCTCACCCGCCTGGCAGCGAAGAAGAAGGTAATTGTGCAGCCAGGGGCACTCACTGCTCTAAATGGCAGCTTCCAAAGTCAAACAATTATCCGTGCATTACCGGCCTCTCGCGCTGAGTTGCTCTCATACTCTGCACAGCGGAGCAGAGCGGATGTTTATCTAGCCAATCCCTCTAGTAATGAATAAATGATTCTTCCTGGGCGGCCGATCGCTGAGCCGGGATCTGAATTAGATTAAATGCAGCTATAGGTTCTTTAAGTGCACCGTCTGTGCGGGGGCCATGGAGGGAGACAGTCCGCGCTTTCTGCAGCCAGCAAGCCAGTCCCCTGGTAGCCAAGGGGCTGTTCAGGTTGAGCTCTTCAGGCGAATTTGCCTTTCCCAGGCTGAGCTGAGTGTCCCTTGAATGCGGACCAGCACTGCTAAGGGGTGGACAGCATCGTACTAGCCTGAAATTCGTAAGACGGATGTCAGTATTTTTCTGGTAGAAGTGCAGAGTTGGAAACTGAAAGGCTAGCCGTGGTGACTCCTGCTGAAAGCAATGAGCAACATTAAACAGGGAACGAGAACATTAAATGGGGAGATCACTGCAAATAGGAAATTTTTGCAGTGACTGCCATGGGTACTTGAAGGTTGGGTAGGGAAGTTCAGGCAGTCTGACCCTCTCGGGGGGTGAGGTGGGGGTCTTGGATTATGTACCAAGGGAAAAAAGAGACCCACAGCTATCTCGGCTGTGATTTCTCCTTTACCAGAAGCCAAAGCATGGACCAGCAGAGCACAGTCCCAGGTATTTCACAGCTGTGGTGCGCTCTGGCCTGTGGCTCTCTGCCTGGAGGTTTTTGGGGTGGAAGCCCCATGCTTTACCTTCCCCGTGCTTGTGGAGCTGTTGTTCAGCGTGCCTTTATGGGGTGCTCTGTCAGGGTACTTGTGCTCTACCCGGCACCTCCAAGGCTTCTGCCATGACCACGCAGCCTGCTCTGCCTTTCAGCTCTGATTTCTTCTTGTTTGGCCTTTGCAGTTTCCAGCAAATTGGATATGCGTTAGCAAAGCAATTCGGTATCAGTGCACCGAGTGTGACTCTCTGCTGCCTACACGCGAGATCATATCATAGAAGAGGAAGGTTAAAGTCTTTCCTGAGGTGGCTGTGGTGAGATCACACTGAGATTTTATATAAATTACACAGGAAAATTAATTTAAATCAGAGGATTGAATAGCTACTGTTCAATAAATTAAATAGTTTTGGAATATATTTGTAATTGCCAGTTACTTGTCCACTGAAAGACTGATACTGGCTGGTAAATTCTGATAGTAGCTCTTGCTAACCAAGAGGAAACACGTCCTTTAGGTTCTCTATTGTCACAGAAAAGACAGGTATTGCACTTCTGGTTTACTAGAAAAACAGCTTACGATTTAGGCCAAGGTGCAGTACCTATCAAGACACAACTCAGTTCACTGTAGGGGCTTTCAGTAACTTGTTACTTTAAAACTCCAAGAGTTTGCACCTGGAGGTTGTGCTCATCCTGCTGTGCCTTTATGTGCAGGTGGAAGAGGGGCACATGTTTTCCTGCCTTTCAGCTTGCAGACGACTTCCAGCTTCCTGCAGCATTAGGCAAAGCTGCCTAAGCTGGAGGGGAACATTAGAAAGGAGCAGCTGCTGCTCCCTTCAGCACCCAGCTGACGTGCTGGAGTAGGCACGCAGCGCTTTTCCAGGGTGGAGGGGAAAGGTGCTGGTGTTTTTTTTCTCCCTGATCTTAGTTCCTTGCGCTCTGTAATAGCATGAGAGTGAAATGATTTGTTTAATTTGAACTGTCTGCTTCCTGCTGCTGCAACTGATGCACTGTGCCTGTCACAGATCTTCCAGGAGCCCAAGAAGGCCAACCAGGTGGAGCAGGTGCTGGCGGAGTATGCCAAGTGCATAAAGGTGAGCAGAGCTGATGGTGGGAGGAGTTTGACACCCATCTTCGTACGGGAATGTTGCTAAAGGGGGCACCACAGCTTCTAACACAGCCAGAGGATGCCAGCCCAGGTGTGTTTCTGAACCCTCCTGGTCTGATGTGCTGGTCCCTCTCCTGCAGCGCTGCAGCCAGTCCGCAGGCCAGATGACAGGAGCCCTGCTGCTTTCCGTAGTGGGAGGCAAAATGAGTGAAGGGATCAACTTCTCTGATGACCTGGGAAGGTAAGGTGGCTGCTGCTTTGTGGGTGAGCGCCTGGTTTGTAGCGCGGTGCCTCCAACAGGATGGACACATCAGTGCTTGTGTAGCTAGAAAATTGGGGAGATCACATGGCTTGGGCTGATGCATAAGCCAGTGAGAGGGGAAGTCTGCTGGGTGGTATAACACTCACCTCTGGGGCACGCTTCTCAGGCGAGTAACGCAGCGAGGCTTGCTGTGCTGGGTAATTCCTTGTTCTGGCTCCCTGATTCCCACTGCAGCTTTCGGTTCAGAATGTGCTTGTCAGGCTGCTGTGCTTTACTGCCGCCCTCGGTTTGCAGGGCTGGCTGTCTCTCAGGGGTGCAGTGACCTCTAATTTATCAGTCTATTGGCAAAGTGCTCCAGGATGAGACGCTAAGAGTAATGCAGCCCTCCCTTGCCCCTTGCAGGTGTGTGATTATGGTGGGAATGCCTTACCCCAACATTAAATCTCCAGAGCTTCAAGAGAAAATGACTTGGCTTGACAAAACAATGGTAACAGAGACACTTAACGCCTCTGCTTCTTTCACTTCTGATTTCTAGTACATACGTCCTTCCTGGCACACGAGTCCCAGGGCTGCCTTCAAAAACTTTCTTTTCTTTGAGCTTGCCCTTGTTGCCTGGACCATGGCACTGAGAGCACAGCCTTCTGAGTGCTGCTCATGTACAGAAAGCCTTACGCACAGGTGAAGAGCTCAGTGGTGGGAAGTGAGTTCCAGAGGAGGTGGCGGGGTGTAGGAGGTGCGTGCCAGGGTCCCTTCTCCTCTTGGCTTACTTGTTCTTGCTCGCTGCCCACTGGAGGTGCTGCTCCTGGGCAGCTTGGGGACAAGTGCTCTGCTTGCAAGGCAGCTTTAGGCCGGCTCTCAGTGACTGCTCGAACTGCAGCCTTTCTTCTGTCCCTCCTTACTCTCAGCTTGGGGTCTGCTCGGATACCCACCCACTCACTCTGCAGGGATGAAAGTATTTACTTACCTTGCTTTTTCACTGAGACTCCCTAGTTTGATTAACAGCTGCCTTGTGTTAACCTGTTTCTCCTTTCCAGCCAAGAGCTGCTGGCCCCGCACCTAGCAGAGTGCTGATTGAAAACCTGTGCATGAAGGCCGTAAACCAGTCAATAGGTAATTTGTTCTGCCTCGGACAGGCTGGGGGATACAAAATGTGACTGCACTGAAATAGCAGGGCAGGAAAAGGGAAGCAGTACTGATCACAGCTGATGCAAATAGGAGTGTACTTGCCTGAGAGCAGACAGCCAAGTGCACCACTTTAATGCTTGTTGCACATTCTGTGCAGGAAGAGCCATTCGCCATCAGAAGGACTTCGCAAGCATCCTGCTGCTGGACCACCGGTACGCCCGCCCTGCCATTTTCAGCAAGCTGCCGCAGTGGATCAGGGAGAGAACCCAGGTCAAACCTGCCTTTGGAGCAGCTTTTGCGGAGTTGAGAAAGGTCAGCACATTTTCCTATGCATGGTTGTGGAAATTGCCCCACTGTACTCATTTGTACTTCTTGCAAACCTTTGGTTTGGCCCTTCAGAGCTAAGGTCAGGGATAAACTCTCTGGCTTCATGTGTTCCTAGTTCCATCGGGGGAAATCGGATGCTTTGTGATGCAGACAGAGAAGGGGCTGCAGGTCAACTCTGCGATGCGCGCCTTTTGAAGAACGCCCGAAGCAACGCAGGTTCCTGCCTTTCTGTTTGAAGTAGTTTGGGAGTCTCCTCTGTGGATGTTTGTTGTTCTTTGTTGTTCTGTATGAGCGCCTGGTCTTTACCGCCACAACCAGGAGGGAAACTGGTGGTAGGACTGAGGCTGGGGAAGGTAGCAGGAGGCTCCTAGTTGTTTACAGATGTTTAGGATTTATTTAAATTGATTAAATATTTTTAACCCAATTAAGTATGGGGATTATGGTTATTTTGATCAAACACATGGGCCTTGTCACATCAACCACCAGGCTTAGGAGACCTGAAGACCAAAGAAAGTTTACAATTCTTGGGGAATTTTGTAGCTGTTAGCTTTATGCTAACAGGCTCTTAGTTTGTGTCATGTTGGAACAACACAGAGAGACAGGTAAGACACAGGGTCTGTAAGGGTGCCATTTTATTTTTTTTTAATTCTCTAGTTTCTACCTTGCTTCAGGTTGGCAACAGGTTCAAGGACTGGTTCATTCTTTTGAGAGGAATAAAGGTATGGCCATAGTGCAGCACAGCACTTCTCCTCTCATCATGCTCTTACTCTGCTCTTTTTACTGCATTTTTTTAAACTCAAAACAACTTTCTATGGAAAATGGTGAATTTTCTTTTTGGTGCAACTTTCCTGGGGCTCTTTTCCTATGTCATGGGTCCGTGCTGGAGGGCACCGATAACAACAGGGATGGCTGTGTAACCCTACAGCCGTGTAATCCCACAGCCAGTCTCAGCTCTTTCTGTCACCAACTCTGTTCAAGGAGCTGTTTTGCCTCCTTGCCACTTTCAGCAATTGGCTGCTACCTCTCAAGGCTCTTCACAGAGAAGAAAGCACTTAGAACTAGACGCAGAGCTGGTCCCTGCTCCCTCTATGTTAATTGGCCCCACCGGGGACAACAGAGCTGCTGCTGAGAACCTCCTGACTGAGGCTCCTGCCCCGTGTGGGCACTGAGCTGTAAGGCTTGGTCTGGCCTGAGCTGAGAGGGGGTGGGGGGACTCCTTTCAGCTACCCTAATTGAGCACATTTCCCTCTTAACAGAGCACAGGCTGCAAGGACCCGCTTTCTTGAACTTTATTGCCATTTTTCAGAAAGCAACAGGCAAACAATTGCCGTAGGCCAGGCAGAGAAAGAAACAATCAGGTACAGAGGCACCAGTAACCAGACCCCGCGCAGCACGAAGGGGCTGACAGCCTCTCATCCGCTCTTCACCACCCAGCTGCAGGAGCTCAGAGCTAGCACCACCCAAACAAAGAGGAGCTGCAGCAAGCAAGCAGCACGGAGACAAATGCAGCAGGGGCTGCGAGCCTGCCGGAGAGGCTCTCGCAGTCATCACCAGTCACGTTGGGCAAGAGCAGGGGCCCTTTAAATCAGGAGCAGGGCTTGTCCTGATCCTCTGAGCACAAGCTGCCCTACTGCCCTCCGGCTACAGCAGGATTTATTGAGCTGCTGTGAGCAGCAGGGCGTTTGAGATGGAATGTAGTACTGGGGGTGGAGAACAGCAGACAACAGAAGAAAAACCCTCACTGGTAACGATGCAGCAGTGTTAGCTCCTGCTGCTCCTGCTCCTCTTCAAGAGCCCACCCTCTGGGAGATACTTCCTGGTGTCTCTCAAAGGTGCTTAGCTCTGGAGTCCTGGGATCCGAAGCACAGCTGCTGCCACCTACGACTCCCAGTCATCCTCATCCTCCTCGCCTGGGGGCTGCTGTGGGGGTGGCAGGGGCGGGATGGAGTCTGACATCCGAGCAAAGGCACCAGCGGGGCTTCCAGGAGCATCGGCATTTCCTGCGGCTCCTGGGCCTTTCCCTGAAATACCTGCGGGGGAAGCAGAAGCACCGGTGAGCGGGGTGCACACGGGGGCAAGGAGTACACAGAAGATTAGTGACACTGAGGGGAAAAACGTGCCTCGTAGCACCAGGTGACCCAGGCAAGCACAACTGCAAATGTTTAAATGCCACAAGAGCTCCCCACAAGGGCTCATTTAGCTGAAGCTCGGCCCTGTGTGGGCGAGGGGACCACCTCCTTGGCACTGATGAGTCCAAAAGGTACCCCTGTGCCTCCCTCGCCCTGCAGTGCTCCCCCTTGGCAGCTTTCACAACCTACCATCAGCCCATCACACAATTCCAGCTGGATGTGAGGGTGTTCCCCTGGCAGCCCTCTAACTGCCCCCAGCTGTGCCGCAGCGCACAGGCCTGTTCCTGGGGCTGTGGCACAAGTGAGGAGCCAGAAACGGCTGGAGCTGTTCCCTGGAGGGAGAAGCAGCCACCCTGCAGGACGTACCTTTGCGCCTCAGCACCAGTTTGTTGAAGAGGTCTGACATCAGATCGCCGCCTTGTCCCGTAGCTCTCACTGAAACAGCAAAACCCCGGGGGTCAGATGAGAGGAGTCAGTGTGAACCTAGCACAGGGGTGATGCGTTCTGCAACATCGTCTTTATAGAGTGAGGGGAGAAAATACACCCTGTGGTCTTGTGTCATGCTCCTAACCTCCTCTCCCACCACAGCCCGGCTATGCCAGCCTCTTCTGCCACCCCTGTGCACTCCTCGTGCTCTCGGCTTGCCGGTCTCCCCCCAACCCTCCACCCCCGAGCCCCCTGCAAGAAGCGCCCCGGCACCTTGCTCCTGTTCCTTCTGCTTCTTCTTCTCCAGCTTCCTCTCCTTGACGCTGCGCAGGTTGGCCTTCCCGATGCCCCCAGCCTGGCGGATGGACTCGAGGAGGCTGGCGCGCCCGGTCGAGGGGTTCACCACCTCCTTGGGGGCTCCCTGCACCACAGCTGCAGGGATGGGAAGGGCTCTGGGTCAGTGCCCCTGCAGGCGGGAGCAGCTCCCCCTTCCCGCTGGGAAGCCAGGGAGGGAACTGCTGGAGCGGGGTCAGCCTCTGCTGGTGCCTCCCAGCCTTACCTGCGGGCACGGCCGTGCTGCTCTCCTCGCTCGCTGCCCCGGGGGGTTCAGAGGGCGCTGCAGGCTGGGGCAGGGGTGGGGGGGGAGGCACGGTTGTTGGCGTAACGGGAGGTGGGGGGGGAGGCGGCGGCGGAGGGGGCGGCAGCAGCCCGGGATCTTGAAGGCCTGGAAGATGAAAGAAGCCGTGTGTGGAGAGTCCCAGAGGAGCCAGGCTCAGAGCTTCAGCTGAGAGCTCTGCGTGTCTCAGCGGCAACAGATTCGAGCCCTGCCGCATGCAGCAGAGCTCGCAGCCTGTGCAGCATCTCGTGCAGCACATGGGGGAGGCGAGGGCTGAGCTTCCCCAGCTCCATCCCCCTGGGCACTGTGGCCACCCTGCCATCCCCACCGAGGGACCTCCTCCTCGTCTCCGCTTCCTCCCAGCGCACCCTGCTCTGCTCCACCCTTCCCCAGGCTGGGAACAGGGGCTGGATGTACCTGGTTGCAAAGGCTCCACCGACTCGGTGTTGAACGTGGGCAGCTCGGGAATGGCACTGCTGGGCGCGGAGGGCGCGATGCCGGGGCCCAGGTCGGCGCTGTACATGAGGTCGGCAGCGATGCCAGGCAGGTCGGGCAGGTAGGATGGCACGTCGATCTCAGGGACCTGGCCCAGGTCCGGCACGTAGAAATAGTTTTCAGCTACCTAAAAGAAACCCAGAGTAAAAAGGTAAGGCAGCGAATAGGGGCACTGCAGGGAACAGCCAGAGCAGCAGTCAGAGGTGCTCCTCTGCTGGCCCTGCTACCTTCTGCTCTTTTCCCTGGGAAGAAGCCTACACAGGGCAGTCCCTTCCGTTAGCACAAGGAGTTAGCACAAGAGGAATGATCGAGTGATGGAGCCTCCGAACTCCTCTAGAGCTCTGAGGCGTAGCAGCGAGGCCAGTCTGTATCAGATGACCCTTGTCACACCATCCTGCAAATGCTTGAGCAGAGGCTACCAAGCTTGAGGGTTTTGTGTCACCCATCAGGCCTGCACCAGGACTTCAGGCACAAAACCAGGCAAGGTCCTTCTGACAAGCAGGATACCCCGCAGCCCCGTCTGGGGGGCATTCCCCTACCTGCTCTCCGCCCTACAGAAGCCCTTTCCTCTCAGGGAACTCAGTACAACCCCTTGCAGGGGAAGTGGCTGCGGTCCTACAGCTACACCTCACCTGCCGGTCCAGCTGTCCCCTTTCGGTGATGGAGAGAGGAGCATCAAACAGCTTCTCTTCCGTCTCCGTTTCCAGAGCCACATGGGTCTTGGTCACCGCTCCAGCCAGAGGATCCAGGAAAACGTACTTCTTGTACCTGCGGGCGGAGGATGAATCTTTCAGTGAGGCCGAGTCACAGCCAGGAGAAGCAGCATAGCCAAGAGGGGGAGGAAAAGTTCCCAACAGCCTTCACGCTCCCAGTTTCCTTCCAGCCCCTTTTTCCTGCCTCGCTCCTCCACAGCCAGGAGCTGATGAGCTCCCCATCCTTCCAGCACAGCCCCACCACGCTCTCCAACTCTCCCCTCACACCTCCTGGTCTGAGAACGCCCTACAGCGCCCAGCAGGACACCAGCCTCTCCTGGTGGCTTGTCACTCAAGGGGCAGGAAGGAATGACAAAAACGGAAAGTGATCAGCTTGGGAACAAAAAGAAGAGGAGATCCAGCAGTGGAAAGCTCGAGAAAGGCTTAAAGAAGGTGTGCAAGGAAAGCAGGGCAGCTCACAAGTTCTCTGTAGTGTTGAAGAGCAGCAGGGAGCTGAGGGAGCTGATGTTCCTGGGGAGGCTGCCCAGACCTTCTTCTGCATCGTCCTCCTGGTGGATTTTGGTGCTCACGCACAGAGGGAAGTACTTGAGCTTCTCCTGCAAGAGGACAGACACCGGTTGGCAAGACACTAAAGGCACAGCCACTGCGGCAGCTCTGCCCAGCCACCCCATCCACGCTGCTGGATCCACTGCGGGGGCTGGGGACCCTGCCGCTTCCTCTCCTCCTCCTAAAACCACCGCTGGGGCTCTGTAGCCATAGGCAGGGATCGAGCACCTCCATCCAAAAGGCATTTGCTGTTGTGCCTCCATCCGGGATATTGCAGACATTTCCATGCAGGCAAAGCCCCCCCAACACGTCTGTTACCTCCCCTCTGCTGCCTTCAGCTGATGTTTTAGGAGGTGTGACCCCACTGGGGGGGTACGCAGGGGAGACAAAGGAAAAAGAGGTTAGGGAAAGAACCGCGTGCCTTCGCTAGGCTGATCAGGCAGAAGGGAGTGCGCAGGGTGGAACGTGCCAGATGGTTTTGCAAAGCCTGGGGGATTTGCAGGAGTTTTCAACTCTAATGAACTGAAATATCCTCTCTCCTGGTTCTGAAACTTCATGCATAATATATAGAGCTCCCTTTAGAAAAGGACTTGCTACATCTGAGCTGCTCGACTTTTATAGAGCACAGGAATTGCCACCCCGGATCAGACCAGCGTTTCGGCTAGCATGACAGCGCCCACTGCCAGGTACGCTGGGGGATGATGTTCAGCGCCCACAGCGCACTTTGCTGCACGCACTACACCAGGGGGATGAAAGCACCGAGTCCCTGCACCCACAGAAAGCCTCTGAAACCACAAACCTTCATCCCAGTCCCCTCCCCGCACCTTTCCTCAGCCCCTTCGCAATCCCTCTTCTTCTCAGTCAAACTAGGACAAGCAGCAGCCTCGCAGATCCGAGCTGATAGAGCTGCAGACGAGAGGACACCAGGGAGCTAACCAGGACAGCCTGTCAGATTAAACAGTTGGCCCCACTCTTGTGGTTTGCTTCTGCCACCAGCCGATGACCAAATGCTGCCTGCAGCCTCCTGCCGCCTCGCTACTCCCAGCGGCTCTGCTCTGCCCCACTCTGAGCCCTTCTTCCCCGGTTGTTATTGTACAGGGGAACAGGAGACCACTCTTGGTTTGGCTCTAAGAGCACATCTCAGCAACACAAGCAGTTCCTGCTCCTCGAAACTTCAGGTATTGGGCTCGGTAGCCAGAAATACCTGGAAATGGCTTACTCACAGCTCAGCAAATCCACTGGAAGTCTGTATGGTGCTTTGAGACTTTAAAATGCTCTAAGACAAGACAGGGAGGTTTTCATCTTTTATTTTCCCCCCAGATATTGCATTCCAACTTGTGAAAAGGACCCTGCAATAAACATCCTGCATTTTTGCACCAGCAAGTAGGCAAAACCATATAACTTGTTACTTAGAGACTACGGAAGCAGAGATTCAGAAATAAAAGTTCTTTTGATTATTAATATTCATTGCCCAATGTTTAATTTTTTAAGCATGAGGGAGTACTGATGTTTTTGCTAGAACTGTTCACACGCTTAGCCCTCAAGTCAAATATACTTTTTTAAGTCTCTCTTTGTAGATTTCAATTAGCACTGGAAGACCGTGCATCACTGTAAGGGTGGAGCGAGAAGCCAGCCATTCCTTACTTCTACTCCTAAGTCTAAGCTAAGGCAGCTATAGAAGCACTGAGCATATTACTCTGAGATGTAAATCCTTTTAATTTGAATGCTGCCGAAGCCCCAGCCTTACTCAAAATACCTGGATCTGTTTTGTAATTTAGAATAGGCACCAGCCATCAATAACATCCTGCAGCTGAGAACTCAGACGTCATTTAAAAATGAGTTTTCTCAAAGCAACGCTGAGGCTGCAAGCCAAAGGGTCGGCAGCCTGACATATCCAACACTGAGGTGAGCTGGCACCTGAAGGCTAGGAGGTGCCAAAAAGCCGGTTCAGCCTCCCCCCGCCCATCACGGACTCTGTAGACCTCACAAGGACATCCCAAGTTACTGGCACTGCTAAAGCCCAGCAAGGTTACTCCAGTAACCCCTAACTTTCACTGGGACCGCTTCCCAATCCCAGACGGACTGCATTTCCCATGCTCCACTGGAAAACCCCATTTTACAGCCTCCTGAGGGGCACCTGCAGCACTGGGACACAGCTCCCACCTCGAAGGCAGAGCCCAGCACTTCAGAAGCCCGAGGGGCTGAGCCAGCTCACCTCTAACCACACTAGCTGCTATCACAGCCACGTGCAAGGCAAGGGCATGAGGCTTACCACGAGGACACCACCTCTGGTGGTAGCTGCCATTGCCTGTTCTACCAGCCTAAAGCATCCTCTCAACAGCCGAGTTTTCATCTGCTTGGGATGTGGAGAGGCAAGGAGAGCTTCCCAGAAGGAAAACATTTTTTTAAATAAAACTGCAGAACCACACATAATTCTAACCAAACTGCTTTCGCCCCAGAGCACAAACCCTAAGTGCTCAGCACAGGCTGCCACCACTTACTCTCAAGCTGACACGAGGAAAGCTTGCCTTCCTGGTGGGGCTTGTGCGTGTGTGTGTGTGTGAGTGAAGTTAGCAAAGGCCACTGTGACTGCTCCCAGCAAAGAGGCCCTCATTAGAAGTGAAAACAGGCGGTGAGCCTCTGCTGAAAGCCCTGAATAATTGAGGAGGCTATAAATGCAAACATTAGACTTCCCTCTGTCACATTTCATTACTGCGAGGCGTGTCAGGCTCCTTGCTCGGCTGTGGCTAAGAAGGGGCTCTCCCCCCTGTCCTCCTGGCTGCTGCTGGGGCCACGCTGAGCCCCGCTCTGTGTTGACCCAGATTTCTGGAGAGTTCCTCGGCAGCATTTCACACCAAACCCACCGCTTCTCAGACCTCCCCAGGTAGCCTCTCCCTGCCACTCGGCCCGCAGGCTAACCAGGAGCTCCCTCCCCAGCTGCAAACAGAGATCCTGCTCCTCTCCTACACCCTAAAGTCCTGGCCTGCTTCATCAAAGAGACCAACAGCCTCCCACTTGCTTTACGTTTTCCTCTCAAGGCCTTTTCTCCTGTTCCTTACCTGCAGAGATTTCTCATCCAGCATTCGGTGCTTGCTCTGAATCTTGTGTCTTGGCCATTTCTGTTTAGCTGGGTCTTCTGCACCAGCAAAAATTGAGCTGTACTCCTGCAGCCGCTCCGGGGCAGGGTACTTGGCACTGGAAAATACCTGGGGGGAGACAAGGAGGAAATTAAAAATCCCATCGATGAAGCAGTCCTGCACTACAGAAACACAGGGGGTGGATTAAGGCACGGCATCTGTGCTGCCAGTGGGAATAGACAGCCCTGGGGTCAATGGGCTCCTAGGAGCTACCTGTGCATGAACCATCAATTCTGAAAGTGGAACTTAGCAGCAGGAGGCCACGGGTGGAAAGGCTTCCACTTGCAGGAAGGAAGGGGAATTGAACTGTAAAATTTAACTGCATTAAATGGAGGGCATGTGCCTTTTGATTTCTCAGGAAGTATTTGGGGTGACAACATATCCAGGCATCACGAGGCCAGGAACCAGGTGGTCTCTGGGCTTACAGATCTCTAACTGTGATCACTCATCAGGAAGAGGATTCTTAGCGCAGCTCCTGCTCAGAAGCAAGGCGTAGAGAGGTGGATGGGCAGCAGCAGCAGCTAAGCATCTGTGCTTCTGCAGAGCTTGCTTTGGGGTAAAGAGAAACAGAAGGAAGAAGGGCGGCCACGCAGCCTCACTACCTTAATAGCCTTCTTGCTGCCCTTTATCTTCTCAATCTTTGCCTGTGCGAGGGTGACTCTCTCACTGATGGCCTGAAGTTGTGCGCGGCTGGCCTCCACCCGCTGGGAGATCCTGAGGAGCAAGCACAGTGCTTAAGGGTAAGTATCCAAAGGCAGGGATTTTGTGGCAACAGCCAGTGCTCAGGCCGAGGGCGAGGATGTGAATTGCAGTGTCTGGGTTGTTTCCTAGGACAAAATAGTACTGGGAGAGAAGTGCTTCTCTCGGTCCAACATGAAACTAAGTCAGGTCTGCGGCTCGCAGCACAACATTCCTCTGGCTGGTTGAGGCACAGCGCAGAAAATTGGGGAATTGCAGGACGGCAGCCTGCAGAAACACCTCATCGCAGAGCCTGCTAATAAGAAAGCCACAGCCAGTTATCGCCTGCCAACATATTTTAAATAAAAATAGTTTCTTAAAAACGAAGAGGCATCACATGCCGCCGCGCAGAGCTGAGAACTCACAAGGCTTATCCTGTCCTCTCCACCAGCAGTGTGGTGCGTGACTTCCTCCTTGCTGCTTTGCGACTCAGTGCCTGCATCAGTTAAGCAACATTAGGTCCTCATTTGGAGCAATGATGTCTGCTAACTCGTGTAATGTCTGCATGACTAGATCAGCATCACAATGTTTTGGGAGCGGGGAGAAAAGCGTTCTGTGACAGCAGGGGACAGCACTGCTGGTTAGGTACCTCTGCGTTCACCACGTGGACACATCCCTGTTCCCACAAAGCTTACAGTGGGCACCTTGCAGCCAGGAGTGTGACAAACCTCCAACACTGCCACTACCATGCTGGAGGAACTGCTACACAAATTCAGCCAGAGGAGAGGAACTGGGACCGGGCAGCAGCAACAGGTAACTACGGAGTCACCTGCTCAGCAGAGACTTTCCTTCCCCGTGCGTAACTCGTATGTGTGCCCCAGCTTCAAGCTCAAAAGCTGACGGTTGTTCTGAAACTTCATCCCTTGAACAAAACCAGCAGGGAATGTTTTTATGGCTGTACAACCTGGCAGGAGACACAGCACTCCGCTTTGGTGCTGGTTTGCAGCAGTGAGTTCCATCGGCTCATTCTGTGCCTGTGAAAATCAATCTCAAGTAGTGTCTTTAAATTTAATCCGAAGTCCCCCTTTGCAATTATGTAGAGAACTCCATGCTTTTTTCACCCTGTGTAATTCCTTTTAGCAACAAAGTTGACATCAGCAGTGATCCATGATTCTCCTTTTCCAACTGTCCCAAACCTGTCTTTTCAAGTGCTTTCACTCGGTACAACGCCTTTTCCACTCCAGTACAGAAACAGACTTCACTAAGGCCCCTTGCTGGTTGCAGCAAGTGAAAAAACCCCTCTAAGTACGAGCAGCCTGTTCTTGAACTGTTCTAAACGACCCCTACTGCCATCTCTAACCAGCTGAGTGTTTCTGTTCGTTTATAACCATGCACCCCTCTTTTTGGGGGCACGAAAATGCTTCCTCGTGCATATGCCAGGAGAGCACACAGCCAGTTCCTACTTTATTCTTTTTCAAGAGGGAGATGAGCGAACCCAAACCTCACGAGGCTCTGCCTCTCCGTATTATTCCCCACTTCTCCATTCTTTTATTTTAAATAGAGCCTAACAGCTTGTATTTTGTACCAACACCCAGAGCAAATCTGTTCATGGTTTCCTTCCCACACCCTCCCAGTCTCAGAGGAGGATGTCCACATTGTTTATAACCTGGATGCTTCTCAGAGCAGTTTCTGTTGCTCCTTTTAGCACACATTTCCTAGCACCTGGCTGCAGCAAATTTCCCATGTCACAGGGTTGTCCCATTGCCTCGCTTTGTTCAAGCGTGAAGTGCCTCTGAAGGCCCTAAGCCTTCCCAGCAAATTTTCCTACCTCACAGTTCAGCTCTTTTGTAGCTGTTTCATAACTGTATTGACCGCCTCTATTCCCCGCGCTGCTCCTGGGGCCACCTGCCTATTTTTACTTCCTTCAAAACTGAAAAAAATAACAGGTCATTTATTTCTGCTTTGCCTTTCTCCCTTAAATCAATGATGTCATTTTGCCTCTCACCTGCGAGTAGATATCTGTCCTAGAAGAAAGCAACACAGCCTTCCTGAAGCTCTAAATAAAAGCAAGGTTTAAACTGCCTTTCAGCCAGCACTCTGCTGATTCTCAGGCCAACAGTGCACACGTTTCTCTCCCAGACCGAAGCGTTAAGCAAATACTTGTGCTGAGGCCTGAACACCTGTAACCCTTCTCCCTCTTACTCCATGAACATGAGACAGCAACCTGGGAAGTGAGAACTGAAGGAGGATTTTGCTAGCTTGGGCTCAATCCTCAGAGCCCATAATGACATTTTCTAGGAAAGTCACTCCCAGAACTTCCTGTGCATTTTAATGCAGAGAAACGAGGAAATAGCTTGGTTAGTTTGTGCTTTATAGGGGCTTACTGTTGTCCTCTTCCAGCGTTCAACCAGGCTGACGAGTCCCAGGTACCCTTAGCTTTCATGCTTAACCACGTCCACGTTTCCCATTCATCCTGTTGGATCCCTGGTGTGGCAGAGGAACGGTGCCACCCCCCCCCCTTTACATCCACAGCAGACACATCACCTGCTCCAAAGCACTTCTGGGTACCGGGGTCCCTCCCGCAGTGCAGGAGGGCACCAGGAAGACAAGCACCTCTCAGCCCACAGTGCTGCACACCTCCTCATGGCAGGTCTGCTGGGACCTCTCCTAAAAAGAAGGCATCTCTAAAACCAGGGCATGACTGGCAAACACTGCCCTAGCTGCAACAGTAAAGATGCATCCAGAAGGGAAAGGAGGAAGCTTCTCTATCTACAGCTTCACCTTTCCCTCCTAACCCCAAATAATCCAGGGATTACGCTCACGCACTGAAAGGCAGCAGAAGACAGACTGATTGCTCCCAGCACGAGCTGGGGAAGTTGTCCAGTGCCAGCTCAGGTGTTTCAAACCATTACGGCTACTCCCCGTGCTTTGTCCTGGGATCTCCATGCTAAGATTTGCCAGTCTGAACCCACTGACATCAGGAGATCTGCCAGAAACCTTCACCTGAGGCGGTGCAGACGCAGGCGTACAACACAGAAGCAACACCCACCGCTCTGCAGAAGGGATTTATTCGTTGCCGAGCACAGAAACTCAAAAATCAAATCAAAACAACGATTCAACCCCCTCAATCCAACAAATCCATCAAATGTACAGGCTCCTAAAAACACATAGCTTATGTATGTACAGTTCCAGTTGCATACATTGGGTATAAGGGACGATATATCATACAGGCACTGAAAAAAGATCTGGAAAAATCCTGCTCAAACATCCTCCAGCAACTTCAGTATTTATCCTGCTGTGGAAACTGAGCTTACTTGCAGGTGCTGAATTGGTCTTTATAAAGAAAGGAAACCTGAAGGGCTGGAGGAGCCTAAACCCAAGGGCTTCCAGAGCAAAGTGCTTGAGGCAGGGCTGCAGCTGGACTTCAGCCTCTCTTTAGGAAGGAGCGAGTGGCTGAGTGGTGTTTATTTGTAAGGTAGTGGCAAGATGAGCAGGAGTGTTAACAAAATGCTCCATTTGCTGCCCCTCGGAATCCTGCACTCAGGCAGCTGAGAATCCCACCAGCACCTGGACCTGCCCTGTGCCCACCCTATTAGTCACTGCTGTGTGATTTTGCTCTCGGTGCTCTTTTCTGCTTCACAAGCTCCTGTGGTTAGATTCAACGCGACTGGAGCAGCAAAGAAGCAGGAGGTGTACAGCAGCAGCCCCCTGCCTTGGGCAGCACGCGTGCTCTGGGACGAGCGAAAGGGGAGCCTGCAGAAGCACGGAGAATGCATCACCTGCCTTCAGAACCCGGGCGCGGAGCCAAAGCAGCCCTCCCAGCCCAGTGCTGTTCTTTCGGGAAGTAATACATGTGGCAGATTAAATCTATCTAGTAGATTATCTCATAATCCATACAGACTTTTATTTTTGTCTATGCAGATATTAAAGCCAATCTTTCATCTGCTTTGATTCAAGCTTTCACGTTCTCTGTCCCTCTCAAGTCTTTTTACACCCGAGCTCCCCTTCTTGCCCTTGATGTCGATCTCATTGCTTCTTTCTCCTCAAGCCCTCCCCCCCTGCTGCCTTGTGCTCGACTCCACTTTAGAGGTGACTCCCTGAAAGCCCCCCCGGTGGTTCTCAGGAAGACTTATCCCACCTCACCACTGCCCTTCCTGGCCCCCTATCTTCTGTCTCATCTGCAACCGCAGAGCTGATCATTTCCGATTATCTCCTTATAACTTCTCTGATAATCCTCACATCCAGCAGCTACTGAAAGACCTCCCCAGCTGCATCTGTGTGTGCTCGGAGGGGAAAAAGAATCGTTCTCTTACTCTCTCAGGAAAAGGACACGAAGCATTAGGAATTTGGCATGCAGGACACTGGACTCTGCCTGTCAATTGCCAGCACTGGTAATAATCCCATCTTCCTATTAGTGCCTCCAAGTACTTCACAATGCCAAAAAAAAAATATGTGATTTTTATCACCTATACTTTCTCAGGATCAGACAGCATCAGAAAAATGTTTAAAATCCGAGCAGGTTTGAAGGTAGGCTGACAGGTTATCAGAAAGGTGACTGAACAAAGCAGCTTGAGGAAAAGACAGAATTCAGCTGGAGGGAAGCATCACAGCAGAAGCGGGGCCTGTGCTGTCCACGTTGAGCGCACGTATCACCCCGCAGTGACAGGGCTGACAAAACTTGGGAATTGGAAGAGAGAAGAGGTGAGTTCCACATCAAGGTGAACGAGAAAGACAAGGCAGCGGTGTCTGGGAGCAAACCTCTCTGGAATACCAAAGAACTTCAATTTCATGTCTGAAGTACAAAAGTAAGTGATCAACCAAGGAGAAAGAACATTACGGAGCAGAATGAGAAACTAAGTTGCACAGGAGGATAAGCAGCCCAAGTATTAAATGACTTTTCCCTTAAATGAGGACTGTACACATCACAGCCAGCCAGACTCCTGGTCTCCTCCCAGCCCCGAGTGATAGCAGGGAAATGCTTGGTGTTATTCTAAACTTCTAGGTATGTAGGGTAAATTTTTCTATAAACCCCTGGCTTTTTGCCTAAAAGTCAAGACATTTTTTTTCCTAACAAACAGTGATTTCATTAAATCCCTCCCTTACTGCAGGAGGTGTTAATTAGAAGGGATGGTGTTTATGGTTCTTGCATTTCGTTACATCCCCAGACTCTACAAGCAGCCTGGTGATGAGGCAGGGCAATGATGAAGGATATCAGTGCTGGCTGCTGCTCCTCCTTCCACACCACTGCAAAACCAGCACAATAGCACCAGAGATGTTTGAGGTAGCATCAGACCCGTAGGACAAGGTCCAGCAGGTTTCCAGAAGTGAGAGGACAAGCGGGGAGGCGAGGAGAGACTACTGCTGCGATGGAAGCAGTCTTCTCGGGCTACAGGGCCCACTTCTTCCCTGGGACGCAGACATGTCATTGCTCTACTCCATTTGTATGCTGCAGAGAATAATAAAATCTCAAACTTTTTCAACTTCTAATTTGCGTAAGAATCTTGCTGAAACAAGGCCGTGGGCTTTTATGGCTCCTCAGGCTGCTGAAGTGGTGGGGAAACATCAATGTTATCACCCCCAGGGCCCATAACTCAGGGCTTCGATGCTCTGCCACTAGACCGAAACAGGCCTAGAGACTAGGCTAGAATTTCTGAGTGCGCCAGCGTGTGCTTCCCAAACAGCCTCACCGCAGTGACCAGCGGTCACAAACGGGCTGTGAGAAGCCCGAGTTCCCCTCCCACCACCCCCACACAATGACTCTACCCAGCTGCTAGCGACGTCGCAGAATCGAGATGGAGAGCGCCAGAGGAAAGCTGCTGAGCCATTTACGGTTTACAGCGAGCTAGGGGAGCATTCAAAACCAGTTCACCTCCGAAGTCTGAAAGGCAAAAAGGAAAAAGGCGTGCTTTTTACAAAAAGCCAAATACATTCAACCACTCAAAGAAAGATCAACTTGTTTGCTTTCTGCTCTTCTCTCTCCTTCATCTTTAAGCATTTTTTTATAGTCTTATTTCATGTCTGAGTAAGTGCAATCAGAAGCTGTCATCACACACCATCTCTGACAGAAAGAAATCCCAAGTGAGACAGCGCAATCAATGTTCCTTCCTCCATTATGGGCTTGGGTATTATACTAATTAATGTTTATCACACTTTGATTGCTCCTTAAGCATGATTTGCAGGTGTTTCAGCACCGCGCATTGCCCCACTCCTGCAATGCCTAACAGCTTTTCAGATTAGAGGCTGATCAAGGTTGTCAGGTTATCCTCGACGTGATCTGCTATGCACCGCTCCTCAGAGGTCATGTTCTCCCACAAAAATAATTTCATTTTGAGTTTTAATCCCTTGCTTCACAAGGTGCTCCCACTACCGTGAATTAGGTTTATATAAAAATGGAAACGATTTGAATTTTGACCTATCACCACTCTACCCTCTTCCTCTGCAGCATTGTTCTCCCTCCTAGAAAAGCTTTTTTTTTAAAAAAAAAAATAAAAAGGTTACAAACAAGTTCTTCTTTAACCTTCCAGCCTTTATACTTGCCTCTCAGCACAGACTGATGTGAAAGTAAACAGCCTGTCCTTTCTTTCAAAGAATTGTATGCTAACCTGCAAGACTGTGTTTGCAAATAAATCACAAAATTAGTTCTTTTAGTTTAACCACACAGGCTACTTTTCGGTCAAACTTCTTCTCCAACATTTGGGAAGGATGGTCTAAAAGAAGGAACGGGGAAAAGAAAGATACTTCTGCCAGTGCTGATGGAGTTTTAGAGGTGACTTGTTGAGCTCTCCCACGGGCACTGTGGAAGCAAATACTGAACAAGATTATGGGGCTGTTTCCCAGAACAGCAGCCATGGCGAGTTCTGAGATGCCAGGCAGGAGATGCCTTATGCTGCAGTAACTGTTTTATTACCTGTACAGCCTGCACTCCTCCTTGCACGTTCCTCATGAGTGGTCACTCACCAAAGCTCAATCTTTTGTAGTAATAGCCTCCAGTGTTTTGTTTCTTTGTGCGAACTGCTATCGACAGGAAAGTTGCTTCCTGTTTGGACAGGATTTTATGAGACTGTCAAAAGTAAAAGACCAAATTTTGTTTCCACACAGCTTGAAGTTATGCATCATCTTGGGCAAATAGCTTGAGAAGGTGTTCTGGCACCTTGTAATCTTGAATTAATCAGCTGTGTACACAAACATTACGTTTCTCTTGCTCCTTTCTCTCACTACAGCACCTTTTTAGAGCAGAGATCTTCCTTTCTGTCCCCAGAGCAGAAAACGTGTATTGAACGGTTATGAACCGACCCCAACCCCCAGGCCCCGATCCCTTGTGCTGCTTGGGGTAGGAAGAAGTAGCAGCTCCCTATCGGTGTTAAACCACCACAGCAGAACCTACCAGGTAAGCTGAGCGTCCACCTGTTCGTTGTGATGGAGGCTTTTTACACCAACACAGCACACGCACTGCTCCTAGCCTGGTTACCTCCATCACCAACAGAAGCCTTTGTCCTCAAGAACACGAATGCTGGTGGAAACACAGCCACCTCCAGAGGAGAAATGATTCCTGGTGATAGCAATTCAAACCCTCCCCGTTCTCTGAGACAAGCACTGCTTCCCTTTGCATTTAATCTAACATCATTAGAACTCCACAGCTTTTCAGCCAAAGATCTCAAAGCAATTTCTATCCGTTAATTAAGTCTCGGTGGCTTGTGACTCTGAGAGTGGAATCGTTTGTTCCCAGTGACAAAGGAAATGTGGGGAAATTCACAGTACAGTCCCTGCAGACCAGATTTCAGTTTGTCGTTCGTTAATTTGAACAATATTTGCTTTAGCTCACAGGAATTAACACATACATATTTCAGTTGCTGCTGAATTTTCCATTTTGCTATAGCCAGTAAGCACTGATACAAGAGACTGGCCATTTTCTTCATCAACATTTCTTTTCTGGATCAAAACCAAACCTTGTTCCCACATTAAAGCCAATGCAGAAACCTTTACCTTCAAGCTTGCTTCTTAAGCTTCTCCCCACTTAGCAGGAGCTGACGGCAATCACACAAATTTCTGCCTCCATGCCACAAGCCGAACACTTGGGTCTTCCTTTCAAGAACAGATACTTAAAGCTTTCGAGCTTGTACTTGCCCAAGAGCATGATCAAGTGACTAATTAATAATCCTCCTCACCATCCTGTGAGGACCAGTACTGATTCCCAAGATCCTTCCCAAATTTTCCTACCAAGAAAGCAAGCATTTCTTATGCTGTTGGGCTTTCTCAGCAACACTTACTAGCCCTTTGCTAGTTAAGAAACCTCATTGCTAATTGCATCTTTTCCCTTTCTCACCCATGCTTCCAATTTGAAGTTCCTCTCACAACAGACCCCTCTTGTTCAAAAAAGGGCCTCCTTCTCCTAAAGGAAAGATTTCTTTCCTCATTTTCTGTCAATGGAGCTTTTCATTTCACGGTATTTGCACTTGAGAAATAGGAGCTGTTTAGTGTTACTTCTTCATTTTCCTACAATCAATCGCATTCACACTCGAAGCTCAAAAGGTACCTTCTCTGATATGCCCATTAACAAGCTAATTTGAGTGCAAGTGCTTCTTCACCAAATGAGAGTAACTCTTCCTGACGTTATCCATCTGACAACCTTCCTGAGTGATTACAGCACTTTTACTTCTTAAAAAAATTTGAGTTACTTTTCCAAAAAACAACTTTGGGCCCCAGGCAGAGTTTTTTTTCTTCTCCCAACAGAATCAAAGAGCAGATACCTCTCTGCTCAGACTGACAGCTGCTCTGGCATTTCAAGGCAACAGCCTGTGACACAGCAGTGATCAGACAGCACCTTGAGAACAGTTCCAGATACATGACTTCATTTGCCTCAGTGTCCTTTTAAACTCATTTCCCTAAGTGCTGACTTGCAAATAGTCAGCATGCAGGGAGATACTGGCTTCACAGCAACACCTGAACAACTTTGTACCGTATCCTTTTCAAACCTCCCTCCCCACCACAAAACTGCCAGGACCAGAAATTCAGACATTCTGATAGCCTATGTGTATTTGTGAAATCCTAACACAGTAAATATTCGCACAGCCCAGTGCCTTTAGCAGCGGTTAATCCTCTCATCCCAGATAACAAAGTAAGCATGAAGCATAATGAAGGGCATGATTTTGGCTGTGGCTTGTTATTTATTTCTTTTCCTGAATTGTCCATATGCTAGAAAGAACAAAGAAAACCCTGCCTGGTGCCCAGCAGCCCAGCAGGAGTTGGGAGCTTTTCACCTTCCCTCTCTCAAAGTCACAAAGAAAAGTCTGGATTTGGTCTAGGACCAATTCAGAACCAACAACATCCAAGATGCCACTTCCAAAAGTGCTGCTGTTGAAGCAAAACCAAAGAAACCCAGTCACTGGGCCGAAGTGATAGAGAGAACTGAGGTGGGGAGAACAAGCATGTTCAAGCTGGGTGTGGTGCTGAGTGACTGGCGTATTATACACACATCACTGATAATCAGAGAGGCAATTATTGCTGCACTACCACAGAGCAGAAGTACAACAGCTTTACCTTCTTTTCTACAAGGAATGTCCTGTCACGCCTCTTAGGCCCATCAAGCACATCATCTTATGCAGCTTTGATGGTACACCTAAAATTCCTACAAGTAAAATAAAAGCAGGTATTTCCATTTTAAAGTGTGTATTAATTCAGAGTAAGTATCGTATTCTTGGATAAATTAAGCTCACTGAGCTCAGAAGACGCTGTATTACCCACACGGGGTTTCTCTTTAACACACTTGATGTCTAAATTCCTCATCCCCTCCTCTCCCTGATGGTACAGCATGGTAGATCCCCTCAATAAAGTGATTACCTGGAGGATTTAGGTGGAGGAAAAATAGGAAACCCTTCATTAGCATCTCCTGTCTGCAAAAGTGCTGGTCTGTCTTAACTGTCAGTTGCATTTACACCCGAACTCCAACCTACCCACTCTGATAAAGCCCAGTGACAGCACCATAGCTAGTCAAAAAGAAGGACCATGGAGAGCGAATTTAATCTGCCAGCCAAGTGTGAAGAACAGACCTTTGGCACTCCTGTTTCCTCCCCCAACTCCTTCCCCAGTGCACACGCTCCCATTTACAGAGGAGGGGTTCTGTAATACGCATTTCAAGCCACTCAGTGTTATTTTCCAGACAGTTTCCTCCACGCTGGATCCCTGACGGAAGTCATGCCTGTAAAACAAAGTGACTTGCTTGCATCTCTTCCTCCAGGGCTGGCTGAGTAGACAAAACTCACCCATAGGAGGAGAAAATGACTCCAACACAGAGCGAGAGCAGAGGAGTCCAGCATCTGAAGGTGGTTCGGAAGGTAGAGCTATCGCTTTGTGTAAGAAAAGCAAAACATGACAACTGTGTCAGGAAGAGCAGGAGGGGGCAAATTCAGCTATATTGCCGCACTCGCCCGCTAAGAAACAAGGGAACATTTGGTTTGCTGTAAGGCACGCACTGGTTTGTTGTTAAGATCTGCTTTGCCTTGGTTATTTCCAAAGGAGAGTAATAGTTACAGCCTCTTGGGGTGTGAGGGGAGGAAGGAATGCCTCTCTGCTTGGGGAAGTTCATCAGATCTTTCCCGAATCTCTGTTAATTAACAGCAACTTCTTGCCCTGGTAGTTCATAGACCTATGGCTGGACAAATCACAGCCACAAGCTTTGCTGGGGCCACTCCTGGAAAAAATTCTCAGTGCACAAGAACTGTGGGAAGGTACCAGGGAAGCACACGTAGCACTCCCACGCTACTCAGCCATGAGCTCTCTCTGTCTCTCACAGGCATGGCTGGGATGTCAGCCCCAATTCTGCTCTCTGGGCAGCCCTCAAGGCCCAGATACAGTCCAGACCCAAAATATTTATCAGTCCCTCTCACCCCATTGGCCTACTGAGGTTTCAGCACCATGGATCTTAGCAAAAACACAGTCAGAGACACGCTGTAGCACAACTCGTCCACTCCTTCCCCTCTAAAACTCATTTTCCTGCCACACCATCCCCTCATTCCCACTGACCTGCAATTTCCCTCCAACCCAGCTCTACTTTTCAGGCACCTCCTCACACTTAGGAACAACACATACAAGTAATTCATATATTTGCATGTCTCAACTGGACGGAAACCCTGAAGCAACTCTGAGGAGATGAGCCCAGAAAAGGCATCAACAAGGCCACACAGCTCTGGCTTCAGAATTAACAGAAGGCAAACATGAAAATCTGGTCCCAATGTAAAGGCTTGCATTACTTACTGGAACAAGTCTTGAGCCGATAAACTTCTTGACTTCTTTCTCAAAAGGCTCTCAGTGCTCCTGCTACACAGAAAAGCCTTCTGCTTTAGGGTTCCGTGGGGGATTTTTTTCCTCACATACTTCAGAGCATCATGGATACAACATCCCCATTATTATTTCTAGGTACGTTACTCTCATGCTCAAGGAGATTCAAATTTCCAGGCATTTAAAACCTCACTGCATTAATGAATCTGACAGTATTGCTGAAATCCGTAAATCCCCCGCATGCATCCCTGTGAATTCCTAGTGCTTAGACTCCAGGCTACCCTCATACCACCTGCTTAATCCAGAAACAGTTCAGTAAGCAAAAAGTTACATCCTGTCAGTAGCAGAGAGCTTCTCTTCAGCTTCCATTTCTTAAATCAGCTAGGACAGGGGGAATTATACCTCTGCACTTTTTGTTACAGGATAGTCCATAAAAGTTTAATCCTATTTACAGCATTTGGGGTATATGAAGTGATCCATCCCTCAACTTAGCCACAGCTCTGTCCTTACACTGGCTGAGCTTTAAATAATATTGGGTGCGAGAAAGCATTGCTCATCAAGATAATTACTTCTCACCTTCACAAATGGGTTTAATGTTTGCTTCCTTTGCTCTTCCTGCCACAGACCATCATTTCCATAGATGGTTTTGAAATCGGCTTTATTTGTTTTGTAAGATGCCCTTTGAATAATAAACAATGGTAGCTACCACATGTGGTATCTCCCGTGTTAAAATCGCATCTCCTAAGAAAATTTAGAAAGATTGTGCTGAGTCATAAGCAATCTACAGATGGTGGTAAATCCATTTTAGCCTACAGATACCTAAAAATTTGTTAAAATAAAAAAGCAAATGAAATTAAGTCAGAAAGCCAGTATGATCTGCATGGGATTAGACTCGATATTTTTCCGATTAATCATTTTCTTCAAGATGCAGTTTTGCTGCATGAACAGAACCCTCAGAGCAAGAAGTTCCCATGCTATCAAGTACTTTTTTTATTTTAATTTTAGCACATGTGAAGATTATCACAAACTTCTGGGACACCTCTTTTCAGGAAATCTGTCTCCTACAGTTGTAGGCAGCAACATCCCTTTTACAAATGATTAGCATCGTCCTGATTAACCCTAGAGAAGCTCAGGTGGTATCTCTCCTTGCTCATGCCCAAACAAAGAAAATAAACCACCACCAAATCAAAGCTCTGCTTTAGACTACTAAAAGAGGAACCTTGCCCACCCCCATTTTCCTTCTGTATTCACCCTTTCAGGAGAAGAAATCCTAGTTCTGAGTAGGAAAGATCTGACCTGCCCACAGTCAGAAAAAACGTGAGTTGTCAAGAGAGGAAGGCACAGATTCAGACCTCAGGATGGGCAAGCCACAATCATACATATCCTGCCTGGTATTTTTACAGCTACCGAGTTACACTTCTGTAGTTAGCTGTACCTCACACTTCTTTCTGCTTTTGAATCTCCTACATGCTTTCTCAGGGAATCTGTCTTGTCCTGTCTTTAAGGATCAGAGAGCGAATTAGCTCATCAGAACTTGAAAACTGCTGCTCATAATTGAGTTTTCTGCAACGAGGCACACAGTACAAACAAGAGACCATCCTGTCAGGGTTAAAAAAAAAAAAAAGGCAAAACAACAAACCATATGTACCAAAGTTACTTAAGCTTCTCTTTACTGTTTGTCTTTTGTACTGCACATGCCATCTGTTTTGATCAAGTTATTTTACGTTTCCATTAGACATTCTACTACCATGAAGGGCCGCGTAAGCACAGACAGAATCCTCTCAGGAGCTCCATTAAGGCTGAAATTACTGCCTGCCTCCTTATTCTAAGCAGTCTTGACACAAACTCCAGAAACGGGCGAACGCTTCTCCTCCAACTTTTGCATTTTGCTTTAGTTTATTTTAAAAACAAAGAAACAAATCAAAAAAGAAAAACAACAAACTACTTACAGGCAATTGATATATTGGCAGTTTAGCATGACTGCACCTAACCCACTCATTTTCTTTCCTGTGACTGAGGATACAGCTAAGGCACGTTTCTTTTTGTGCTCCTGGATAGCCACTTCAGCAGCCTGGATGCCCCATTCCATCATTTTATTTTCTGTTGGAGAATCAAGCATTAAGCGCCCCTCTTCCCCCAAAGAATGTTTTCTGTAGCTAATGCAAAGTCATCTCGTGCTTTGAGAAACATTTTGCATTAATGCCAACGCTAAGTCTCTCAGTTATTCATTAAAATGTACCTCTATTTGCAGACTTGCTATTAAGTGCGACAAGCTTAAGTCTGCTTAGAGGAAGATACTGCGGGTGAAGCACTTCAATCATTCCTTTAAATTACTCATTTTAAACTATGCTGAAGGCCTCGTTAGCATAAAGAAGGCTACAGCTCTCTTATCAAGTTCAAGCCTGCCTTTCAATCTCTTAAGGCGGAACAGATTGATCTTCCTCCTTTGGGGGAATGGGATTCAAAGATAAACAACCTGCTAGCGATAGGAACTGTTGTGGAAGGGCTGATGTTAGTAGACTTAGAGCAGGAGCTTAAGTAACCAGCACTACATTTCAATGACAATGCCCTAAAAAGCATCTTGCAGAGTCAAATTCGGCATTCTGTTCTTCAAAGAGATGCCTTTAATCTCTGATAGTCCCAAAGACACAGATTTTCAGCACTTTCCGAAATGAGCAAAAATCCTGTTTTGCTAATTCTCCATCACGTTTCTTTCATTGTTATGGCATAATCTGCTAATGACTTCCCACCAGTCAGTCTCCTCTTTCCTCCTAGTCCAGTTTCGTTTCGAGTTGACAGCTGTAACTGTGCTCCCCACCCCGCTCTCCATGGAGTTGTGAAGGCTGGGTCTCAGACCCCACAAGATTTTAAACTTAGGGATTTTAGCAGCATCTGGAAAGAGCTGTAACGTGGGCTCCTGCAGAACATTCTCTATGCCTCCACTCCTCGAGCGTGTGAGAGGATTGCTACTGCCAGCTGCCACCAGGCATGCTGACCTGACCCCCATGCACCAACTTGAAGTTTTCCCAATAGTTTTGGCAGCTCTCTCAAGCTCCACCTTTACAAGCCTTCAAACTCAGCTTCCAGAGGACCACAAGAGCTAAAAAGAGTGGAGTTTCTTACGAAGAGTATGCTACCTTTACAAAAATCCACATTACTTGGATACACCTCTACAATAATAATCAACACCTACAGGCAAAAAATTCCTCCCTCTGTCTCCCTCACACTTTTTATCTCCATATCTGCAGGCCATCCACCCATTTCTTTACATTACCACTCCTGCTTAACCTTCCTAGCAATGAATGCCTGCTCCTCCAGCCCCTCTCAAGAGAGTTATTTGAAACTAAGGAAGACCTAGCATACTCTTCCAAACGGCCTCTTGGACAAGGCCAAAGTATCATGAGGTGACACATTGCTTAACAAGTCCTGTCACTCAAAGTAACTGGAGAAAAAATGATTCTTTGCCTTACAGCCAGTCTCCTGGTGGAAACTGATCTGAATGGAGGCCTACTGCAACGGAGCCTGCTTGGCATGTCTCCTGCTTGTAAGATCAAACCCTTACAGCCAGCAGAGCAACAAATTCAATGCAGTGTCCAAGCCAAGATGCATCCCAGAGCCACGGTGTGCTGCAAAGGACAATACAGTTCATAGTGAAACTCTTCTTTGCAAGTTTATACAATTGCTTTACTAATACATTTCAAATACTCTTACACCAAGGACGTTCTTACAAAGATATTCAGTCATCAATTTCCACTGCTGATGCCCTGAATTAATCACAACAAGTTTAAAAGAAGTGGGGGGACACCCAAACGTACCTCATGATTGACGCTTTGTCTGCATTTTCAATTTCAGGCCAGGCTGATGTGCAACCGCTGTCAAAGCGCTGTGCAAAGCACAGATCTCACGGAGCACTCCCTATTTGCATCTCAGCCCTGTTCCTGTCCCAGACATCTGCTAAGGCTCTGTTGCCCATGAGAAATTCCATCTACTGGAGAATTTATGGTTTGGTTATAGGCAAAGGAGACCATGACCTTGATAACAACATTCAACCCCAAGTATTTATCTTCTTGCTGCTGCTAGCACACCAAATGAGATAACTCAGACAGGCAATTTTCCACAGATCTGTTATACAAAAGTATACAGTCCCAATAATGAGCCGACATGTTACCAGTTACCACCAGCTCCTGGCAACAAAAACTCTTCAGAAATTGAGAAATGCTAAAGGGCAGGCCTAGCTAACCAAGGGGCCACCTCAGAAAACCTAAACCCATCACATATTGTAAGGTACTTATCGCAACAACATCTCTGGAAAAAAAAATCCAGAGCACACGGTTTTGACACGTGCTCTCACCCAGAAAATGCTGGTAATGAAGAAACAAATGGATGAGACACCGCTGGCTAATTGAGCGTTTAAATTGGTCATCCTGCCTACCACAACCTGTGTCTAAAGCCCTCCTTGGATGTCCAAGAGTTAAACTCATGCAGATATGTCAGATTGGCTCTGTTAGAATATTTGTGTTTTAAGCAGTAACGACATGTATTAAAATCTCAATAGCTGCAGGTGATGAATCTCGTCTTTACTGCAGCTTCCACCGCAGCTTCCTTACATGAATTCAGTTAACATACACGAGGTTGGAGCTCCCATCCCTCCAAATTGCAGCCCCAGGAAGCACACACAGCCTTCTGATTTCCTCATGTACTGCTACCAGCACCAAGAGGGCCCCTATGAGGAGCAGACTGTTAGCAGTCGATGTCCTCTGTCACTGCCTGTACCACTCAGAAACTAAGAGCCTGCTTAGGTCAGGGCTTTCCCTCTGCACACGGGGTGCCCTGCTGCATGGGTCCCTGCTCCCATGGGTTAGGGATACGACAGAGGGATGCAGAGCTTGCTTTTAGCAATTTCAGACCACAACCTAGGTGCACCTCTAGCAAGGTACAGAGGAGGTTTAACTGCTATGGGGTCTAGATCTGTTCTCCGAGGCTCTTTCAGTGGGTCTCCTCTGGGTCTCAGCCACAGTTTACTTTTTTTTTTTGTTTGTTTGTTTGTTTTTTTGCTTCTGCACATCTCCTCAGTCTCTACAAAATAATGAACTCTCCCAAGTGCCCCGTTCACCATACATGTACCTTGCCACAGCTAAGCCCAGGTAATATTATTTCTATAACCGTAACAATACCACAGTTGCCCTCAACTGGTTTCCAAATACATGGAATAAAAGCTCCCCTCCCTTGCACAATGCACGGACAGTTTCATTTTTAAGAACTCATGCTCAATTGTCATGTCAGCAACAACTCAAAGCAGAAGCCTTCATCACCTAGCATAGAAAAAAGAATTGTTTGTGGAAACATTCCTGTTTCCTCAGAGCGTAAGGGAGATTCTTTCACTCCACCTTCCCCAAATTACAAACTGGCTTGCCACTCTCAGAAGCACAGCACCGACCCGATAGTTCCTACAAAACAACCGCAGAACACCCGCATCTTTGTAGTACTGAGGTAATGAGCCTGACACACTCGGCTGAGTCTGCCATCAGGAACAAGTTTCCTCTCTGTCAACACTGCAAGAACTGCTCGGCAGGTCGGAACGGTCGGCTTCCCCAGATAAGGCAGCTCCTTCCTGGAAATGGGAGGCAGAGCTGCCTTATCTCAGGAAAGGGAAGAAAAAAGGTCACTCTTCACTAAGTGGCAAAGTTCTCACCTTGAAAGCTCCGCACCTTGATTGGCACAGAACAACTGAGGTCACGGAACTTTTAATCAGACGCCTGCATAATTACTAAATCGTTATTAATTATATCAGAGAGGCAAGACCTCGGAGGAAAGGCAAAGCAAACAAAGAGCCCAATGAAGCCTCCTCTGTTGTTGGAAAAAATTGGTAATTAAAAGTCATGAGTGCACCGAAGAGCGAGGGAACAGCATCACAGTCACTGTTCAGGACTCAGAAGTGACTTGCATACAGAACAGCAGGCTTGCCTCCCTGGGGAAATTACAGAGGACTGCATTGCAAAGCAGAGAGTACAAGAAAGGGGGTGGGATGGAGAAAGAACCACTCCAGCTTTATCAGTAGCTTGCTGTGCCCCACAGAGAGGGACAGCACTACCAGGCTGTCCCAAGTTTGAGAGGGGCCTTCCCCGTGTTTCTGGAAGCTCTGGAAAGCCTTTTCCCATCCTTATACCACGAGGAGCTCCCATACTGAGAAACACACAAAAGAATGAGGCCTTGTGTTCAACTCAGTCCAGTCTGCACGTGGCCCTTGTCCGGGAGCCATTCAGCCCTTGTACAAACAAAGATCACTCGGATGAAAAGCCTTTATTTACCTCGATGACCTGGTCTCTGCTTTCACGATTACTCTTTCCCCCGAGGCTGTCTTTCAAACGATTGCTATCAAAAATTGAAGAACTTCAATCTGCCCTTAAAAAAAAACTCAGAAGAAGAAAGAACATTGTGGCCCTGCTCACGCCACAATAAATCATACTAGGCAGTCGAGATCCCTACTGAAACCAAAGCAAGCACTTTCACTTATCAGTCTACGAGAAGATAAATGGTGAGCTCCTTTTCTATACCAATGATCTGACATGCTGTCTCAGGGCACTGAGACATCAGGAATGGTTTCAGATGAAAACAGTACTGCCTTAACTACCATTTGCAAGAAAACACCAGAGTCTCTCTGACCTGCTGTATAGGTAGTCCTATACATCTAATCCTAACAACAACTGCATGCAGGAAGTGGCAAGCCTGGGTTGAATCCCTCAAGAGATCAGTTTAGGTAATTATGAGACCATGTTGAGAACAGGCACTCTCATGCACTCTCCCCTCCCCAAATACAAAAACAGAAGCACAGACCAGGAGAGCCCAAAGAGAGCAGTTTACAAGTCCAGAGATCAGACCAGGGATATTTTGTACTCCACTGCTCCAAGTACTAGGACTTGAAAAGACAGATATTCAAGCTCCTCTAAATAAAAGTCTGCCATTTAAAACACGAGCAAGACGGAATCAAAGATAACCCCAGAAGCAGCAATGTAATTTATGGGAATCTGCAACTGAACTAAAAGCTACCAACAAACAACTTCTAAACAGCAGCCATTTGATTGTGCTCAACTTTGAAGGCACCTGAATCATGGAAACCTCTATTGAAGTGCATCTGGTTCTTCTTTATCCCTTTTCTGAAATTCCACTGCTTGCCAGTGTGATGCCCTTTCACTGCATCAGCCTTGTCATGGGAATCCACTTTCAACTGCTGAATGCTGGGCCCCAAACCCCGGTGTGAAAGAACTGTACCTGTTGAAAATATCTCCCGACACCTTCTGCAGGTACTGAAGCGCATCGGCCACCTGCTGAACAGCCTCCTCCCTGCGCAGGTCCGGCTGGATCAGGGGCACGGAGTAGGTCTGTCCTTCCAGGTAGTGCTTCTGGGCTACCGCGGTCATCGTGCCTACAGGAAAGAGCAGAAGGGTCACTGCAGCACACACACTGCCATTTTTTATCACAGCCTGTACCCAGGGACTTCATCCTCTGCTCCCCGAACTCTTTTAGGAAAGTGCTTACAAGCAAATTGCTGAGCTGAAGAGGAAAGCCCACAGTAAGGTTGACATACCAGGTTTTTATTTTTTTATTTTTTAGACATCTAACGCAGCTACAGTAGAAGTGGGAGTCTTTTGCTTGCCTGAATGGATCTTGGGAGCCACAGCTTTATTTTTAGTGTGATAATTAACAAATCTCTGCTCGGTATTATGCTGAAAACAAAGGCCACACTGCGGAGCAAAGTCAATTCAGGCCGGTGATGGGATTCATCACAAATAGCCCTGTCTGCTCCTCCCCTCCTCGCCCTCGCGATGGATATGTTTCAGGTCATTCAACCCCATTAGCAAAATGCAGTATTTCATTTTACACTTCTGCTCCAAGAAACACAACCGCTGCTCCCTTCCAAGAACAGCAGCTAAAAGAATTACAGGGCATGCATGTGCGCACACGCCCTTGCTCCAAGTAGGTTAATGAGACTTCTTCCACGCTGAGGCTCCCAGGAGCAGCTCATTGCTCCTGGTGACCGCCTTGTTCTTTTGTAACCACCTTCAAAGAAGCCTCCTCATTTCAGGAGCCTTTCACACAGAAAACTGAAGCAGGCACTGAAATCTTTCCGTCGCCTTCAACACCCACACCAGAGCAGTACGTGCGCTCCCTGATGTGGCTGGGCCAAGAGCACTGCTCCACGAGGTGTCAGGAACAGGCTGTGTCATCCTCACGTTTCCATCTTCACGGCTTTGCTTGTACCTCCCTCAGTTGTGGCCCCCGAGCCTGCCTCCCATGCTCTTTCACAAAAATATCAAGTTCCTGGGACACAGAGGAGGGCATAGGAAAGAAACGTGTTTCTCTGAGCACATTAGAAAGTGCAAGCTCACAAAAACGCACATTTGGACAGCCTGATCTAAAGGGTAGAGCGCCCATACGTTCTCCTGACTGAAGCTTTGCCATCAGACCGGCACAAACCCTTTCAAAGTTGTTTTCTTTGCGTGTCTTGCTCACTCAGACTTTTAAAAAAGCCACCGTCTACAGCTGCTCATTATGGGGTTTCATCATGCAGGGCGCTGTACATCAGCACGGGAAAATACTCGTTAAGCTGAATACAAACAAAGCAAAGCAAGAGCAAGAAGTAAGGTAGGAGAAATGGGCAGATTTATCTCATGGTGCAAAATATTCCCCCTTGTGGCACTGGAGGTTCAAAGGCACCAGTCCAGGGCACAGTGCAGTGTGCAAACAGACCGATAATGACAGAGGAAGCCTTTCCCCCTTCCCAAGGGAGGGCATGGAGAGCAGGCTAGGAAACACAAACATGAGCTATGCTGGAGGAATTCACAAAACAAGAAACTGAAGAGAGAGTTAGAGCACAACCCAGCAGTTTAACAGGTGAGAATTACAGGGGTCTTCACACATTCCTTCATTTCCCTGTCACAAAGGAACAGCCACCAGGTTAGACTTCCCTGCAGCCATTCCCGCACAGTTACACGGCACCGTTCACCCTCTGGCTTTGTCCTTTCTGATCCTACCACAGCAGACGAGGAAAGACCACCTGTAAATGCAGTGTGGGTCACTTCTGTTTGTTTTTCATTACAAAAGAATCATCCGAAGGGGAAAAGGACGAGGCAGGCTAGGAGCCTTCCCACAGATAACATTTGCAGAATGAAGCCCAGCCAGCCAAAGCCCCGGTGCTGCTGCAGGAAGCCCAAACCCATTCTGCTTCCCTTCACGCATTGCAGGCTCTGAATCCATACTCTTTAGCAGCAATGTTTGCACGCTGATTAGACTTCTGACTGCGCCTATTCAGCAGACGGGAAATTATTATTTTGATTTGCAAAGCATACAAGTTAATCTGAGAAGGGGGACAGCTAATTCCGCGATGGCATTTTTTGATCTGCTGACCAGAACCAAGCCCGAATCCTTTTCCTTTCAAATCTGTTCTGGGACTGCCCAAGTGGAACAAAGAGGCAGGCTAAATCAGCGAGCGTGCAGTTACAAGGTACTTTGGCTTGGGCAGCAAAACGAGGCTGTGATCCATTCTGTCACCGGCCACAACGCATTCGTTGCACCAACAGTGCTGATTTTGGGGATGCCAGTTTTAAACACAGATCGGATCCATGCCCCAGCTTCCTGCAGCTGGATGAACTGCTCTAACTGCCCTGTGGCCAGGCTGGGTGGGAAGCAGGGGTAAGAAGGGGACTTCTTGAACTTCCTCGACTAGCAGAAGCGTGGCATCCTGCCGCACAGGATGCCAAGGGCAAGCTTTTCACTCCTGGGGCCAGATGAGGTTACCCAGCCCAGTATCGTTGCCCAGATTCTCACCAATCTTTGGTCTTCCAGTGACTGCTCTGAAGCCAAGCTCCTCAGAAGCAGCACTCCCCCGGCCCCTACCGAGCCGTTTCTCTCCTGGCACCCAGAAGCCACAGGCTGTTCTTCAGGCCCTAGCGCTCCCTTGCAGAGAAACAAACACGCTCAAGTGGGGGCAAAGCAGGAAAAACCCAGGGTGTTCCTGTCACACTTTGGCTGTCAGTAAACTTCAGCTTCACAGGCTCTCAGCACAGCCTCTCACATGAGCTCCAGATTCTCACCTTTCCTAAAAAAAAAACCAACACACTGGAGAGATGTGGCAGACTCTGTGGGAACTGCTGTCAGATCCAAGAGACTATTCTTTCTGTGCGGGGTAACAAATTAAGAGATTTAAAGCAAGAAAAAGCAAAACCAGCAACAGCCTACTAAATGAGAGGGCAAAAGCCTGTGGTACAGATGTTATTTACTGCTGTTTGCAATCAAACCAAGCGGGGAGGCAAGCCAGTTTTACAAGCACGGGGAGTAAAGAAATGACCGTGTGCTCCGAATGAAAGTGGGATTGCTTTCTCCAACAGAAGGAACTTGCAGGAACAAGGAAGAATTTAACGGGAAAGATTCAAAGCATTACCAGCCGAAGTCAGGAAGGAAAGCAAAGGCCAGGTGTCACTCAGCAAGACTGACTCTTCCTTTATCTCAGCCTTCAGTGCAGGGAGAAGGAAGCAGCCAATTTCCTCGCTCCCTTATCAGAATTAGGGGTTACATAAAAACAAAGTGCTGCAGGTTAGAAATAGCTCAACTTCCACCCTCCCCAACAGGTAAGCCAAGCCTTTGCTTAACATACACACCGTATCTTACACCTGGAAGCATCTCCTAAAGCTGGTTTCAGTATCACTCCAGAATCTTAAAGAGGGAGCTAGCGTGTGTTAGCAGAAAGCCCTGCATCCTGGATTTAGGAAGGCAGAGCAACATGAAACGCTGATGCTGTAGTCAGAAACGGGCACATAAAACCCCAAAGTGAGCACGGTTCAGAAAAGCAGATGTCAGATCTCCCAGGAGATTTAATCGTTAGTGCTACGACCACCTGTGGGTCACACGAAGCACAACAAACAGCAAGAAGGCACTTTTTTTTCTGTGATCAAAGAGGCTCTGGAGAAGAGCTGCAGTATCTTGGGGCACCAGCCACTTCTTATTCAATTATTTTTCCGATGTCAAGTTTCATGATCAAGACAAATGTGTTCTGGTGTTATATAATAACCTCATTTGCCTTATTAAGTTGCAAAGGAAGAGAAAGAGGTTGTTTTCTCACTGCACCATCTGCTTACGTGCTCCCGATTTGGAAGTTCTGACTAGAGCTCAGGATTGCTCACATTTGCACTTCTGCCTGAAGCTGTCCGTGCCTTTAACCTCGAGGAAGCTGGGATAAAGCTTGTCAGGGCTGCTCCGTCCTCTGTGCTCAAAGCTGGTCTCTCCTTCCTGCTTCCAACGTTTACACCAGCAAAGGGAAACACAACATCATCCTCCCACAGACTGCTTCACCTCCCCAAGAAAACTGACACCAGGACAGGGAAGGGCTGAGCACTCCAGGTTTTCCAGCTATCAGCAACCAGTCACTCTGTTCAGCCATCATAGCCACATCTAATACTCCAATGGCACACAGATTTGCTTCTCTGAAGCCAGGGAAGGAAGCATCCAATTTAAGCAGAGAAACAACCCCCCCCGCTTTGCTAACCCCTTCCCCCTGGACCCAAGAAGAAAACTCCGTATGTTGTGGCTAAGCCCAAGGTAACTTGTTACAGAGCAAACAGAGCCTGTAAAAGAAAGAAAACTCCTCCAAGTTCTTCAGAAAGTAATGCTCTGTGGAGGACCGCTCTCTGAGATGATTACCTGCAAATAAAAAAGCCTCACAACCTTATAAAAGCTTAATTTTTCAAGGGAATATAAACAGAGGCAGGTATTAATAATTCGGCTCTCCTCAACACTGGCAGAGACCGTAAGGCTACATACAAGCACTTCCCAGATGCATACTTAACAGTGAAAATAAAGGGAGAATAAAAGCAAGCCACCAACAATACTTGCTTCCTTAACGTGCTCCGAGGGGTCAGGGGAAGAATAGCGCTTAAATACTCTGGAAAAAGAAACTAAAAAATCAGCGTGTGTTCTTCAAAGATGCGAGAGCAGTTTCGGCAATTACTGTGCTGCTGCTTCTGTCACTGCACTGCAACGGCGGCACGAACCGACGGCCTTTAATTCCCGCGTGCAGTAGCGGCTCCGAAAGGAACTGAGAGGCTCTCTCCAGCCCTATCCCTCTCCTTTGTCGGGCACTAATAAAAGATCAATGACCACCTGCAAGGACCCGGCGACCAGCAGCACGCAGTGAAACACATCGGCACACCTCCACCGCGTGCTGCTGCACCACCAGCGGGATGGCTCCACGCTGGGAATAACCCAGAGTTTATTTGTGACTTGTCTAAGATTAAACACCCAAAAGATGGAATAGAAACAGGCGTTGGGCAGAGCTTAGCACAATCACTGTCTCCTTTGGCAGAGGAAAGCCATGCCTGTGGCTTGGTTCAGGGTGATTCTTACCTTCACCTGCTCTAACGCTGCGCACATCGGCTCATGGCTCTCAATACCCCACGCAGATTTCAGTGCTCACAAAGCTCTCAGCAGCTACAGTGCCTGCTGCATGGCTCATCACAAACTTCTACCACTGATCTCTTCCTTTGTGGCAGACTGAAGTACTGCAGTGTACTTCCAACACTACATCACCCTCATTTTCTACTTGCTCTACAGGCTTCCCAGAGAATTTCAGATCATGAGCAAGTCTGCTGGTATATTCAAGCTATACCTTGGCTGTAACAGAAGCTTGCCTAGAGTACGCCCTAAAAAAAACCAAAAACATGTCATTGTTATATGACAAAAAATGTGTCATTGCATCTGCTCCTCCAGAGCATACAGACAGAATGAGGAGATGTGTGCACTGCACTCACAGACACAAACACACAACTGAAATAAAAGCTGCAAGTTGCCTCCACTCTGGTGTAAGTGCAGCACAAGAGCCTAGGTGCAAGCCCTCTTTTACCGAGCAGCAAGTGACCGTTCTGCCCTGTGGTGGCATTCACTGCAGGACTTGAAATCTGGTCCTCCAGCACAGCGGAGGGCAGATGACTGAGTGCTCCTGGCTAGGAGAGCAGGAGGTGCTTCCAGAAGTGAGGTGAGAGTTCCACCACAGTCCCTGTGGTAAGTCAACGTTACTTATTTTTTATTTTTTTTTGTGGGGGGGAAGGTTTGGAACAGCAGGGAAGGGAGGAGGAGAGAAGCACTTTGTTAAGTTAAAAGGATGAAAAGTCTATTTATATTTTTTAATTAAACATGTTCTACAGTGTTATTAAGCAGCAATCAAAGATGCAGATGGTACTGATTTGATTGGTGAGAGGTGCACTGTGCTGAATATTAAGGAACTCTGCCCCTAAAAATAGGTCTAATCACCAGCTGAAGGCTGGAAGGCTGTGATGAAAGAAAGCATTAATAAGCCCGTAATTAGGCCCCGTAGCAGGCTGTACTCCACCAGGGCGCTCATGTTACTAGACATCTCTCATAGTAGCATCCTCAAACTCCACTGCAGACATGACTGTTTTGGCTCTCAGGACCTCCAGTAGCTATTTTAGACAAAGCTATAAAGAGTGGGGTTTCTCCATCTTTGCAGGGCTTGGTTCCCATTAGGATTTTACTTCCCAGTGCCATTTCTGGAGCAAGAGAGCTCTCAGTTCCAGCTGTGCCCACCTTGCTCATGCTCAAGCACTGAATTAAAGTGGCCAGCCGGAGTTCCCCAGCCAAAGACTGGCAAGTGGTGCTAGAAACTGAGAAGCTTTAGAAGCTCTCAGTCTCCCTCCCACTGAAAGGAGCTGAAGACATCATGGCCAAATCTGCGTGACAAAGCTAACTTAGCTGTAAAAGCCACATCTAATCCTGTGCTCCAGGTTTAGAGGGCAAGACACTTACTCAGGATCATCAGCCTCCCACTTCCAGCCTGGCCTTGTGGCCACTATTCTGCTGGGAACTGGCAGCAGTGGGTTCCATCACTGAAGCAATCTCACCCAGGTGATCTTGGAGATCTCTCCCAACCTAGATGATTCTGGGATTCTGTCCTAGCAGCAGCTGTGGGAAAAGGAAAAGCTTTTTCTGCCACACTGGTACAAGGCCCCTGCTAACCACCAGGCCCAGTGATAAAAGCCACACGGCTCCACACATCCACGTGGCAGTCAGCACACACGTGGTACCTTGCACATTCAGGCACCACCAGAAGAACACGTTGAGCCTTAACTACAGCCCTTGGTGCCTTTTTGTGAGCTGAATCCATTCAGTGTGCAGCGTATGCTTTGCTCAGCCCACTGACATGTTACTAGAAAAAGGTATTAAGGTAATGCTGTGAAGATACGCACTTCTTCAAGCAGAGAGGGAGCCTCTGGTATGAAGTTTGCATCCCAAAATCAAAGCTGTACACTTTCCGGAGGCAGAACACAACAAGTAGGCTGCTTTGGAGCAAAACAGCAGCTTGCTGACATGGTTTCTGTGACGGGAAAATGTCTCCCTGGACCACGGGCAATGTCAAAGCCCAACAAACACCAGTGGCTGCTTCTGTGTTTGTCCCACTCTGCTCTTCCTGGAATACACGGCTATCTGCACGTGGTCCTTCCTGAGCACTCACAGCTATCAAAGCAAAAGCACCAGCCCGTCAAAAACCTACTCGGAAAGCATGAGCCCAGTACTTAAGGCTTCCTTCTCAAAAAGCCAAAGCTCGTTAATACCTTCGGCTCAGAAACTTTGATTTGAAAGCAACAGGAGCTATTGCAGCTACAAAAGGCTGGGAGCAACGTGATGTTAAGGTAAAGACATTACTGCTGAGTAACTAAACACACAAACTGGAGAATTTGGTTTCCCACCAGCAGCATCGTCTCTTGGATGGGACAACCACAGGCCTGAAGCTATCCGTTAGCAGGCCTGGTGACCATTCTCAAATGCACACACCCTCCTCCCCTAAAAACTACTCAGAGACACTTAGGTTTGCTGTTTTCCTACATGCTGCTCTGCCCTATCCCACTTAGCATAATGAGAAAGAGTCGAGATTTGAGATCTCGGAGTCCAGCTTTATAATAGCGTATGGCAACTCCTGGGCAAATGGCAAAATACTTGACATTTAAAGTTGGATAAAATAAAATCAAATGATATTAACTCTCCAGAAGACAGAAACGCTATTATACAGGAATATTTTGTAAATAGAACCTGAGCAGTAAGGACTTAAAGAATTCAGAGGGGCACTTCAATCCTCTAAGCTCCACAAGCGAGGACGGCCTCTGAGCCACTGGTGCCTTCACAACAACCTCTCCCCCCAGTACAGGGCTCTGCTCTGAGAGGAGCAGGCAGCGGTCCTCACTGCCACGAGGCAACGAGCTGGCGGCTGCGTCATCTCACTGAGGAAGCCCTGTCCTCTACGCTGAGGCTGGAAACAGCTCCCTTCAGCTAGATTCATACAGCTCGCTTTGATGGACCGACGTTGATAGCTATAGCTCGTCAGATAACCTGCTCTGCTCTTGTCATCCTTGCCTCTCATCGTTAATGGAGATAACCAGGTGCTCTAATGAATAATTGCTCTTATTCTAAGGCAGCCACCTAAAATTGTCCAGAAGGACCGTGCTCGCTAATTGCCTGCCTTCTCTTTCTCCCCTTTTCTAAGAGGAGGCTAAGCAGCTAGCTTAGCTACACCTACAGCGCAGACATTGAAACAAAGGCTGAGAGTCCCAGCCCAGGCATCCTGATGCATCTCTCCATTCAGTTTCCTAAAAGGGAGCACTTCATTTTCGTATTCCGAAACTGCTGGCTGTGCCAAAAGTCCCTTTGAGGGCCATTTCCCTGCAGTAAGATCTCTAAAATACCGGAGTGTTCCACAAGCAGGCTAGCTCAAGCACTGCTGGAGAGCTTCCTGCAGAAAACTTGGTTCAGAAAAATGAAGAGCTACTCCATTTTACTATCAGACCACGGAAACAAGTGCATAACTCCAAAAGCACTGCACTTTCCTGTTAATTTTCCCTCTAATTCTGTTACAAAACTCAACTTAAGTCACCTGCAGAGAGATCTCTGCTGCAGCCCTAACCACTACCACCATATCTTGCTCCCTCAAACCCTAACCAGCAATGTTATGATTATTTTTTTCCCCCTCCTTCACTTTCAGTACTCAAAGTTCTGGAGTTTTACAGCACTCAGGCCCCATACGCACTGTGTTAGCACAAATCCTGAGATTTTTACTGAAAGCAACTGCCAAATCAAAGCAAATTCAGTACACCAGTTCCGGCCTGGCTTATACATTCAGAAGCAAAGGGAATTGCGAGATGGCAGGAGGGGAACTCACTCACTGTAAGGAATCAAGCCTGGTTTCGTTTGCTAGACGGAATATCCCTACAGGATGGCCCGGATGACCAGAGCTGACAAAAAGCTGGGTCAAAAGAACCACCTGGAAAATCAATAGCCTGCTAAACAAAGTGCTGGATGGACTATTTTCTGGCAAAGGTTATCTTGTGAAGGGGGCCGAGCAGAGCTGATTAGTTGCAGAAATTGCTTTTTGAGTGATAAAAACGATTCTCTTCAAGCTCGTACACCACGGCCATGGGAAATATCACAATTTCGGACATAATCTTCCTCTTCCTCTACACACTATCTTTAATCTTAAAAATAACAATAATAATAATCTGCTTTGCTTCCAGGCTTATCTCGGTACTGTTTCACCCCAGCCCTCAATTTCTGCCCTTCTCTTTCACCACTCAGGCTGGGCACGCGTTGATTACAGTTACCTGGTATTACCAAACCCAGAAGCCAGGCTGCAGAGTAATTCCCAGAGATTATCTGCTGTTGGTTTTCCTGCCAACCGACTCCAGAATTGAGAGAAAAGAACAGCACTTTTTATCTGAAGGAATGAAGATTAAAAACTCAGTTTAGACATCCAGAGTGATAGAAGAAGGACACAGGAGTAGAACAGGCTGTGCTGCTCTGGGAATGCTTCAGGCATTTTTCCGCCTGAGGGCTCTGGAGGCACGGTGATTTCCCCCAACTAAAGCGTTTCAGGAATAAAGAAGAGTATTGGGCAGCTTTTACATCCCAGCTTTGCTGCTCAGACAAGACAGACTTAATTAAATACCAGGAGAGCTTGTCAGCCCCCTGCCAACCTTCCTAGCAGAAAGCCTAGTGGACACTTGACTGGAGCACCTCTGACTCCCAGGACAGGCAAAAACACAGAAAGCCTCTACAAGGACATGCCAAAGTCAGCTTGCCTCCAGCCCTTGCCCCTGGCAAGAGCAGCAGCATCCACTCTGTTTCTTTTCACTGCTCAAGGAAGCCTCTCTTCTTCAGAGAACTGGCACGAAATAGGGTTAGTTTTAGCTTCTGCTTCATCTGTTCCAGGAATAAGGTCTGCAAAGCACTGCCAGCAACACCCACTGCGCAACCCAGCTGAAAGAAATAGGTCAACTCTGGCCAACTCCTCGCTGACATTTGCCTGAACCACGTGAAGTGCCACTGCCACAGCTGGCACCATCTCACACTCCTTGTTGGAAGCCAGACTGGAAGTGAGTGGGGTCAAGAATTAGCCTCCTCTCCTGAAGGGGGTGAGAAGCCTCCAGGAAAACCCAGGTGCTGCCCGACCACTCCACGTTTAAACCAGGCCATAAAAAAACGGGGGAAACCCCATCACGACGGGGCTTCTGTTCAGTACTACAATAAATACCAACAACACTCATCAGTGCTGGATGTGGATTCACAACGCTCCTTGCGTCCACCAGCAGCCTTCCTTCGTACGCGCAGCTCCATCTAACAGCCCCGTGGTCTTTTTACTGCTGCCTGACTCATTCTTTATTTTGAACACAGAAAAATTAATACAGTAAGCGCATTTATCACAGCAGCGTTTGGGTTCGCTTGCAAGCAGCGACGACACGGCTTTATTTAACAAATAATTACACCACCACAGTTACCGGGCTGAGAGCGGGGTGGGCTGCCCTCGTGCAATTTGAAGGCCACACATAGTTAAACAGATTTGGCAGCACTCCAGGCAGCGAGCTGCGCTGATGCCCTGTTGGACCAGAAGCCTTTTCTATACTGCCTGTGGATTTTGTTCAATTAGCTAATAAACCTAAATATTTGGTGCTGGGAAGGAGGCAGAGCCCCCCACCACTCATCCCCAAGCCGTGAGCTAACTTTCTGAGCAAGAATCGCTCAACCCACACCCCGGAGCCCTCCAGCCCTCCATCTGGGACGATTTTTTTTTGCTTTTTTCCCCTTCAGCTCCGCGCTGACCCCGGAAGCCCCTCACAGGGCCGCCACCGCGCCGCTCCCCCCCCGCCCTGCTCCCCCTGAGGGCTCCCAGCCCGCCCCACAGCCCAGCGCTGACGGACCGAGCCCGATTCCTGTCAGCAGCAGCCCCGCCGTCACCGGGCGGCCGTTAACGGTCACCGCCGCTGAGGGGAGGGGAAGGGGGGAGGGGGAGGGCCCGGCGCGCCCCTCACCTGCCGCCAGCCGGCCACACCCCGGCGACACTGCCCCGCTTCCGCCCTTACTCTCGCGTCACTTCCGCCCGGCTCCGGACATTTCCTTCAGTCGCTGAGGGGTTGCGCGCATGCGCACGCGCGCGCGGGGCGGGCGGGGCGGGTGGGGCGAGGGGCGCGAGGCGCTCGGCACCCCTGAGGGGGCGGCCGCCATATTGGGGGCCCCCTGCGCCCTCCCTGTGCCCGCTGTCTCTCCAGCGCTCACGTTTAGCAATTCACATTTTGACTGTATAAATAAAAATTTGTATAAAATAAAGATTTGTATAAAATAAAGATTTTTTTTAAAAAAGTACGTTCTCCTAGTCTGTTCCAGTGTCCCTTTTATACTTCCCTGTAGGCAAACATTCCAGCGAGCCGCACAAATACTCATGGCAAGTGGATTTAAGTCCTGCAGCAGTAAATATCCCAACCACGGTTTGAAGGGGTGTGTGCTGCACGTGGTGGAGGTGTTTGCCTGCTCAGCCACGCTTCTTGGAGACTTACTCAAACAGTTGAAACTTAGCGCCATTTGAATAGCAAATACCAGATTCTGAATGCACTCAGGGAACATTCACAGCATTAAAAACAATGTGCAAAGAAAAAAAGAATGGGTAAGCCTCTTCAAACAGTGGGTATGTTTGAAGAAAGCAGGACCCGCTCATGCGTAATCAACTCGAAAAAGGGTAAACCCATTGCTTAAATTACCTGGTGCAGGTTGCTGGCTTGGTCCCACTTCTTTGCAGGGTAAGCACAGCCAGCAATGCGTGCTGCAGGCTGAGGCGGAGGGGCTGTCAGACACACAGACCTCCGAAGGCGATCAGCAGCCTGGCAAAGCCCATCATCACGGAAAGCGTGAGGGCACAGGGCCTCGGAGCTAAGAACCTGGTGAAAAGCTTTGAAAACTCTCCGTAAGGGAAGGAGGTTCTTGGGAATGTGAAATCCTGCCAAAAACTCAAAGCAGACAAAAAAGGAGATGTGGTGGAGTCTGAGCAAGGAGCATGTGTGTGGGTGTCGGGACCTGTCAGAAACAAAATAGGGAAGCGGATGTAAAAAGGAACAATCCAATCTATTCTGATCCATTTTTATTTATATGCTGCTGACGGAAAGCCCTCGAAATGCTTTCTGCTGCTCAGATAAAAATCCAGTTTGGTGCATTTATAAAATTCAAGAGGAAGCACGAGGGGATGGCAGGCTGACGCGGCCCCTTCCCATGTCCTCCCTCCCAGCCATGCCGAGGATGAAGAAACAGCAGGTTTGCAAAATCCCTCAGTGCAAGGCAGAAAGAGAGCTAAAAGAAGTGGACAAAGGGAAGACAGAGAGATGGATGAGCAGCAGAGCAGCAGGGTACAACACGAGAAGTGACAGCAGGGTAGCGGTGGACTGGACAAACCACCAGGGAGACCCTGGTAGTGGGCGAGGTGCTGTAAATCGTCGTGAACTCCCGCGTAACCCTGTCACACATCAAACATCTTCGCTGTGCAGACGAGACCTAACTGACTGGGAATGAGTAGGTGTTAACGGCACCGAAATAATCTGGAGGCACATCAGGAGAGCGGCGGCTTTGCGCCACGCTCCGTGCAGCTGCGCAGGCAGGCTGGGGACACGTCTCCGGCTGACTGCTCGCCTCAGCCCACACAATTGGCTGCTGGAGGCTGAGCGACGCCATCCCCGGCCAGAGGAACAATGGGCGCAGTTGCTTTTCTCTCCTTAATAATGTTTGCATTTCATAACATTTCGCTGCGTGATCTTCAGTGTTCCCGAGGACAGGCTCCTGCGCCGAAGCAAGTGCTGCCCTCGGGGAGCTGACTGACACCTACGGCCGCCGCGCTCTCCCTTTCTCTGCTTTGCATCAGCAAGTTGCAGCAAATGAAAATAAAACTGGGCAGTGTTTTTCTCCACTAACAAAAGGAACGCTCACAGGCATTGCTGCCCAGGGAAGGGAAGATTTAGACAGAGGTCCTTCTTCTCATCGAGTCAGTAAGATACAGTCACAGCGTGCAAAAAGAAGCACCTAGTGGTGTATCAAGTCATGCATGACAGCATCCCATAGGCTTTGCAATTAGGAAATGCAATCACTGCTGGTTTGGAAAATGCCTCTTGTCTTTCCCAGTGTCACTGCCCAAGCTGATACCAGCAGGAGATACTGGTCAGGCTTCCTGCAAAGAGATCCTTTCAGGCACTTTGTTCTGCCATGGCAGGGCAGCAGCTCATACCCTCCCTCAACCTCAGTGCAGACCTGCTTTTTCCCTCGGCCTTGGAATAAGTGAAAGCAGATGTTTCTACCACTCTTCTTGCAGGCTGCAGAGATGCTTTGTGTGCTTAGCTTTGCTGTCCGTGCTAGCTGTCTTCGCTGTGAGCAGTGGGGCTGATCCAGAGCAGCTCAGGGCACTTGTTTTCTCCCTCTAGGGTGCTTATTCTATCTGTTAGTTTTTCCATCACAGTAACATTCAAGCTCTTCCGCTACATCCAGAACCCTTGAGTAAAGGCATATATTTCCTGTAGGCTAGCCTCATTGCAATAGACACTGATCACTCATCTATTGTTGTAGCACAGCCACAAATTTATGTGCAAGAGCCAGCTCTTTTAGTTTCACATTATATTTGTACTCATTTTCACTTTTCTGAAACTGCCTTTTTCCACCAGAGTGCTTTTTCTCAAGAAAAAAATAACACCCAACCTTCAAAACATTAAATTAATTTGCTCTTTCTCTTGCTGCAGTATCTTTTACTGAGCAAAGTCACCTTGGGCAAGCAATTAGTGCCTCACTTTCCTCACTAGAAAAATGGAAACAATAATATTTTTCCACCTTTGATATCTTTAGGATGGAAAATATTGCTACTTATTATTTATTATAATGTTTTACACCCGAACTTAATAACATAAAACTCAGAACCTGAAGGGAAAATGTAGAAAGGGAAGGTGAGCAGAATACAGAGTGCTGCTGTGACTCTGTATTTTGAAGATGCCGGAAATTTCTCGTAGTCTGTTGAATAGCACTTGTCAAACATTCGAGCAAAGCTGGCTAAGTCGCTTCTACACAAGGTCAGTGGAGAGCCAGAAAACAGATCAGATCGTCTTCTAGGCTTCCCTGGAGTTTTGCAGTTTTTTGGATCTGAGAAAGGTTTTGCTAATGCAGTTGGGCACCTTATTGAGCTCACCTAATATTTAGAAGTGTTTATGGCTCAGGTGTTGCTTCAGGCTCAACTCTTAATGTTTCTTTGTGATATTGCCTTAGAGAACAGGCAGGATACATGAAGGTCCTGCTTCTGGGCTGGGATCCCAGGCACAAATACAGGCTGGGCAGAGAATGGGTTGAGAGCAGTCCTGAGGGGAAGGACTTAGGGTTGTTGGTTGACAAGAAGCTCAACATGAACCAGCGATGTGTGCAGCCCTGAAAGAGAACTGTCTGTTGGGCTGCATCAAAATCAGTGAGGCCAGCAGGGAGAAAGAGGTGATTCTTCGTCTCTGCTCTGCCTTGTGAGGCCCCACCTGGAGCCCTGCGTCCAGCTCTGGGGCCCTCAGCACCAGAAGGACAGGGACCTGTGGGAGTGGGCCCAAGGGAGGCCACAAAGATGATCAAAGGGCTGAAGCACCTCTCCTACACAGACAGGCTGAGGGAGCTGGGGGTGTTCAGCCTCGAGAGGAGGAGGCTCAGGGCAGACCTCATTGCTCTCTGCAACTATCTGAAAGGAAGGTGTGGGGAGCAGGGGGTTGGCCTCTTCTCACAGATAACTAGTGATAGGACTAGAGGGGATGGCCTCAAGTTGTGCCTGGGGAGGTTCAGGCTGGCAATGAGGAGACATTTCTCCTCAGGAAGAGCAGTCAGGCCCTGGGACGTGTTGCCCAGGGAGGTGGTGGCGTCACCGTCCCTGGGGGCGTTCAAGGAGAGGCTGGATGTGGTGCTTGGGGACATGGTCAGTGGGTGACACTGGTGGTAGGGGACAGTTGGGCCAGATGGTCCTGGAGGTCTTTTCCAACCTGAAAGATTCTATGATTCTATGGTTCTAGGAATAACATTCAGCAGTTCTGTTACCTCTGAGGTGTTCTTGTTGCAGGGGGCTGAAATAGGGAGCAACCATTTACCCTTCTGCACAAGATTTCTTCTGACTCAGATTTGTGGAGACACTTCTCCCACACACTTCCCCCCAACCACGTGGCCTTACCCTACTGCGGTGGATTTGGGATAAGATGTCGCGCCTGTCATAGTCCCCTCCTCATCTACTTCTGCTTCTACTTCACTTTCCTCCTCCTCACCCCAATCTCACAGCTTGAAGCACCACTTGCCAGCATCACACTACTTACTCTTCCTAAGTGCCAAAGCCCCTCTGGCACCCCGTGGCCACGCTGTCCATTGGACTGCAGGTTCTCCAGGGCACAAAGTGATGCAGTGTTGTGTGCAGTGCTCAGGCTGTGGCAGTTTGCATATTCACAGTAATTGCCTTAGCTCACTTAAAAAGAATAGGAAAAAAAACCACATATTTATGAAATAATGGTACATCTGAGAAAGAAGGTAAACAAAAATATACAAGAAAATCCTTGGGGTGGAGCACAGAAGAGGAGGGCATTTCATGCACAGCCTTTTATTTTCTGGTTCCTTTCCACATCCCCACGGCACCCCCCAACCACGTGAGTCCTGAGCAGGGCTGACCTTGCTGAACATGTGAGATCTGACGAGAGCACAGCACACAGCAGGATGGCTGCAGGCTAATGCTTTTATTTTTGTAACCATGTATTCCTAAGAGCGTGGTAACAGGAGTTAGGGATCAAATCCATGCTTCTTGCATAACTGAACAGAGTATTCCCGCTAGGCCACCTGGCAAGAGATCAAACATCCCATACCAGGCCTTAAAAAAAAAAAAAAAAAAAAAAAGGCAAGAAATACTAAGAACAGTCATCCATAAGAGAAAAGCAACAAGTATTCTAAGGCATCCCCATAACCATGCTCCTAGAAGGCACAAAGGGCCAAAGGACTTGGTATTTAAAGTCAACACACACGAGACTGACAGCAGCTACACATGCTCTGAAGCACCAGCCCTTCTCCACCTTATCCCCCATACAAACTCTTTCTAATCCAACCTTACTGAACGTTGGCTCAGGCTCCCAAGCCCGCTGCTGGGCCACTCTTTCATTGCTATAACGGAGTTAGGACTTGCCATGACCTGACTAATCCCCTTCTGCCACCTGAAGAGGAGAACTAAGAACTAAGACACCCAAGAACTAACACCCAAGAACTAAGGAGCCAGCTACATCTACTGATTCACCATGTTAGCAAGCCATCACTAACATCGTTCTTCTCTGGATTCTGACCATCTCTACCAAGGTCTTTTAGAGCTATGTGGGTGCTAAACATTAGACCTTACTCCAAAAAACTTCTTTTTTTGGCTATTCTGAAAGACTGAAATAAACATCAGCATTCTGAGGAAAATTCACTGCACTCTCCCCACACAGCTTTGTACCTGACTCTTTTTTCCTTTCTTTTCTTTCTCTCTCTCTCTCTTTTTTTTTTTTTTTTAATCTGCTGGACTTTCAATTCCTAAAGGAAAAAAAAAAAAAAGGAATGGAATTTTCAAGAACATTTCTTCCTCTTTTTAAATAGCTCTCTTAAAAATTCATATTTTTCAAATCACGTATATTTAAACCAGGAACTTTTAATAGCATTTTATCAGCTTCCTGCATTAGCTCCAATGTTTTTAAATGTACATTTTAATGCTTCAAGACATAAGTCATTGTTGGATGCAAATTAGGGGATTTCTGAATATATCTGGAAAGTTAATAAAAACGAGAAGCATGAAAAGAGATGCAAGACCCTACATTAAAGATTATAGTTAAATATAACTGGAGAGAGAGAAAGATGTTACATTAAAAGCCTACTCAAAATATTAGTATATATTAAGAGTCTACTGATAAATGTTTGTTGAAATAGTGACAGCAGGACATTATAGGACAGTCTGTTTTTGTTCCAAACAGAATAGGGGGAGAAAGGGAGGGAGAAAAAGCAAAAAAAAAAAGTAAGCTTTGATGAAATAATTCATTTTAATTATTGTCACCACCATTTAGAGCTCAGTCCTGCATCATTTAATTGTACTTTTGACATTGCCTCCCAGAAGCATATTTCAGAAAATGAAGTAATATGTGGCAAAAAAAAAGCACTAAAAAAATTCCTTTAATAAAAGCTTGTTCCTGCAGAGTTAGTTTCAAGCTGGAAACAATTTTTCATCTTTTCAAATATAAAAACTAAATAAAAGAAATCAATAATCTGTGGGAATAAGACTCACCTCTGTGAGAAGAAGTTCATCCAAACTCTTTGCTCTCAGCGGCAAGCTCCTAGTTAAGAATTTAAGTGGGTGTTCAAATGGCTGGGTTGGGTGAATAGTTGTTTATTTGATGCAGTTGTTGCACCTAAAAATTAAAGTCTGGTTTTACCCGAAGTCAACCCCCAAACAAACTTATCAGTGCATTTGGTAAATCAAAAACAAACAAACACAGCTTTAGGGTAAATTGTTAGTTGTCTGTTTGTTTGGGACCAACTATAATTCTCCCACTGTCTTGCAGATACGTGTAATCAAAGCAAAGGACTATAATCACAGGAGAACTTAGGCATCACCTTCTTCAGAGAAGATTTTCCAATTTCTACCCAACAGGAGACCTAGTGACAACTTGGAATTCTTATGTGAAATACGTTAGTTCTGAATGAGAAGTGAAATACATATTAAACATTTCCAGTGGTGTTATTACTCTTGCATTTCAACCTTTCAGATACTTTCCATTGCTCTTAAGTATTCACATGAAGTTATTTCATTTCAAAGCCTACCCTATTAGGCTATTACAATTCCTTTATGCTGCAGGCTAGATATCCTGGTGGTCCTGTATTAACTGCTCTGCAATAACTGTATGCCAAGGTGCCATGTTAATCTCACAAGATTCTTCTCTAGAAACACGAATTTATTTTGTATCTGCATTATAACAACAGGTCCTTCTTAGCTCTGTTTTGAAGAGCTACAGGTATAACCTTCCTGCTTATTCACAAAGCAGTAGGATATGCATTTCTCACCTCAGCCTTTAATTCTCCCTCACTCCTCCCTTTTAGGTATATGTCAACAAGCCAAAATAATATTGTATGCTACACAACATTCATTTTAACAGTGAGAATCTTGTCATTGCTTCATAAAAAAATCAGTGCATTTATTTAATAAATATTTCTAACAGTGCTTTTATGTGCTAGCTAAACTGTGTAGCTCATTCTTCTTTTTTTTTTTTTTTTATTTAAAAAAAAAAGGTTAAGCATCAATAAATAACTACCCCTTGTATTTATTTATTCCCTGCTCTTGGGAGAAGACAGAAGGCTTAATAAAAAACACACCTTCAAAACTCACAAGTCTGGAGAGTTTCATACAGACTGGAGCCTGTGAAAGGGGGAATGGGGCTTATGCTCCAGTGCTAATGCTTCTTCCCTGAGAAATGGGCTACATTTGCGTCCTACATTCTGGATTACACTACATCCGTGCCACCTCTGTGGTATGTGGGTATGTGACACGGTTCTGTTGTGGTCCATCTCAGCATCCTGATCAGGAACTGCTGAAACAGAAGGGCTGTACCTGGGTGATGGCACAGGACTCTCCCCTCTCTTCCTACCAGCCTTAGGACTTCATCTGTGAAACTGGGATATCCAAACAATTTGTTGGAAAAAGAAAAAAAAAAAAGTATTTTGGCATTCCTATCTTGTCCTCATTGTTTTAAATGTCCATAATGTTCAGTGAGAGCATTTAAAATTCACAAATAATTTTGCATTGACTGAGTGCTTATTTTGGCAAATTAACAATTTATGACAAACAATTAACTACATCAGTTTCACCGTGACCTTCTGTAGTGGGTGAGCACATCCACTAAAATGAGCCAGGAACAAAGAATTTTCAGCAGGAAGGAAGATAGGATGCCAGCCAAGCTCCGAATCTCTCAGTTTAAGCTGAGTTTCAATCAAAACCAAAGACATGATCTCAAATCCATACTGATCATGAATATGTCCCTCTGGATGCCAAGAATCAAGGCTGAGCCCCAAAATCCAATCAGGTTGTTCAGGCAGCCCTCTCTATCCATTTTTGTCAGAGCATTTTGCTGCCAGGCAGGGATGCTGTGCTGGAATTGCAGTGACAAGCTGCATCCTGCTCTGACTGCCGAGACCGCACAGGTCTCCTCTGCCTGCAAAAGCCTTGGGGCAGTCCTGCCTTTAAAAGCAGGAGGTGATGGATGTGGTGGTGTACAGGGAGGGGGCCTTCCAGCCGTGACCTTTCCAGCAGGCAGGGAAATAGGCTAAGCACAGAGAGGGCCAGGACAGGTCAAGTCAAACAGCATTAGGAGCAAGAAGCTGGCCTGTAAGGAAAAGAAGCAAAGGACTCAGGACCTTCAAAACAAACAAACAAAAAACCAGCTGCGAGTAGGAAAGAATATCTTAAAGGATGAGAATGGATGATCACAAAGGAAGAGGAGGAATTTGTTTGGGCTTGAAATGAGTGAGAAGGACTTAACAGAAAGCAAATAAGAATATAAAACAGCTACAAGAATATTCCTTAAAATTCAGAGTGACCTGGCAGTTATAGAGCATTGGCTCCAGCAGGGATGAGGGGCAGCCCCTTCTCTTTATTGTGCTGAGTAGTATTTACAGCTGACGGCTCCTGATTTTATTTAGGACATTATCGCCGATAGCCATGCAAACTGTGGCACATTGTTCCACATTGACTCACTGCTACTTCAGAACCACTAGAAAAGCAACGCAGACATCACTCAGGGCGAGAGCTTGGCTCCCACTAAAGTCAATGAGAGCTTCACTCTCTGGCTTTACTGTCATGTAGCGAACCGTTGCCTTTAGCTCTGCATTTCCCATAAAAGAGCATTTGCACTTTCCAGGAGCCTGCTGAATGAATGGTCTGATGGCTGCAGCATCGCTGTTGAAGCAGGGACACGTCCCAGTCAGAGCTAGCTACCAGTTCGGCTGAAGCAGCAGTAACGCCACTGGAAGTGCCAGCAAGGAGGAAGAGGGTTAATTAGCACGGCGGTAAAAATGCCAGCAGTTGCCAGAATCTCATCTCCACGTGGGCTCCCATCACAGTAACTCCTTGGGTTTAGCTGAGCCTGCAGGAGCAATGAGGAGGTAGTTTTTGCTCCTACTCCTCTTTGGAGCCCCAGCCAGGACAGGCAGACTGTCACGCTGAGAGCGTTACGGTCTCTCTGAATACAACCAAGCTGCTTGGCCTTGAGCATGCAGCATTGCCTGCACAGAAGGGATGGAAATACAACAAATTAATGCCCCAAACCACATTGCTTCAGTCACATGCGGTTTTTTGGTTTTGTTTTGTTTGTTTGTTTTCTACACCTGTTCTATTCAGTTTGGTATAATACTGCTTATGTCCTGAAATCTATGCTGTGAAACACAGGGTATACATTATGGAAGAATTCCTGCTGCTGCTACAGCCCAGCCTCTCCATTTCCAGAAGCTTGGGACTGTATATCCATCACCTGCCTGATGCATTAGTTCCAGGTTTGCAACGAGAAACAACTTTTTATTTAGCTCCTCCTGAAAACGGACTCGATGTCACTTTTTAACCTCACTGGCTTCATTCTACAACCACCAGGGTGAAAGAATACTATGTCCCCCCATTTTTTATTTTTTTCAAGAGAGCAAAGCTCATGGAGCATCAACAGAGTGTATCTGCATCTGAAAGACTGATAAAAGTACGCAACTGCAGGCAGCTGCTCCAGTTAGACAGACTTTTGTGCATGGCCTGAACCCACTGACTTCAAAATGATGTCTCATGTGCCTGCTTGCCTGGAGCAGCTTATAGGATTGGGGTCAGAGTTTCAGATACCTGGGGAAGCCTCTCCCTCAGCCCCGCCTCCATTTTTTTCTTATGATCATCATATTTCTATCATCTTTAGTAGCACTAATGCAGCCTGATCCTTCTAAACTGTCATACTGGTAGAAAAGGAAAATATGTTTGTCTCTTCTCTCCTTCTTCCTACTCTCTCTCTCTCTCTCTGTTAAAAACCTGTTAGGTATGATGACCTGCATGAGAGTGCTTGATTTATTTGGGGAGATTCGGCTGCTTATTCATATGTAGTAGGACTGAGAGACACGATCTGAATTTGGGATGTCTGTCTATTAATAATCAGTTTGTTATCTTAATAAATATTTGTGATGTGTTTATCTGACATAGATGACATGTTTATTATTACAAATAGGCTTATTGGTCATGATTCACATCGGTCTCTATTATTTTGGACTGTTTTCATTTATCTGTAGGCAGCTCATGCTGTTTTATATATTCTGTCACAGTTGGTTGTGTTTTGCCTTTTTGTGCTGATCTCTGTAAAAAAAAGCACAGCACATAGGAAATTAAAAAACAATGAGAATGTTTCCAAAATCATCGCTGTATCACATCCATCCAGCAGTAATTTAAATGTGTATGAAACAGAGTACAAACCTAGGCAGATGGGAAGCTTTTAAACAAAACATAACTTAAGACATCAGCAAATGACACTGGCTACTTTGGGATACGGACCTGAAACTAAGACAGAGTCAGTGGAAGGACTAGTTTTGTCTTTTGACCCAGGGCCAGGTACCTACAGGCTCCTGTGTTGTGAGATTTGTGGAGGGAGGGTCCTGTTTGCACATGTGGCCTCGATCCCTCATTCAGGTATGTGATGCTGCCATCATTCCTCAGTTCTGTACGGAAAGCGTGCCAGGTAAGTACGACTGGAACAAAACTCTGAGACTCCCTGCTACAGGGTGATGTGGGTGCTAAAAATTCAGACAGGCTCAAGGGAAGACCAGTCAAGCTGGTAGAAATGTACTGAGGGGCTTTTTAGTGCACGGTCATCACCTCCGGCTCAGGAATTCTGTTTGGAGGCGTATCTGGGGAAAGTATCACTTTGTGCTGCTCCCACTGTAGTTCTCTTTCCTAGGTATCTGCTTTTGGCTGGTCATTTATATGTTCTTAAGGTCTTACACAGTGGATTTCAACCTAACTATTAACTCTTTTGAGTCTTCCTTTCAACCACACTCTGCATGTCATTATGACAAACATTCAGCCAATCTCTCCAGTTTTCTGAGAAACACTTCAGAAACCTCCTGTCCTCACGCCTCCCTGCCTGCTTCTGAACATTCACTTCTCTTTCACAGCTTCTACAGCAGTCTTGCCCTGCAGACCAAACATCAGCCTGCCCCCTGCCTCAGTTCTGCTCACCCCGATGACTAACAGGCTATTCATCCCTCACCCTATCAATTCTGCATGTTTCCCTATGTATCATGTTTCCCAATCCCCATCAATTTTCATTCCCTTGTCCTTTGATGAGAACTCCTCTTCCTTTGCCATTTCTTTCTGCACCTTCCCGAGATTAGTGCTGCAGAGTACCGCAGGGCAAAGAAGTAACTCAACTGTCATCTCTGCATGGGACAGAAATAAGGAGCAGAGCTGCTGTGAGCTTTTGTTTTTCCTTTTTTTTTTCTTTTCTTCCATCCTTTAAAAATGAGTGTAGTGTTTGAGAAAATACTTACGCCCACTCTCAGAAAAGGTCTGATAGGATGCTTTTACGTGGGGAAACAGGCAAATATAGTAACCAGCAAATCAGCGGGGAATTTATCTCTGGCCAAATTAAAATATTGTAAGGTTATAGCAGCTTGCTTTGTTACTAGATTCACTTCAACCACTGCCAGAATCCCACCACTTGTGAAGAAATTCACAAGACCAGGTAGCATGCACCCAGAACCTGTGTGTAATCACCACACCTTCCTTGTGTTAAGCTAATGCACACTACACAAAAGCTAGAGCTGTGTTCTACCATTATCGGACCCACCTCCTGCCTTCTGCAGCTGGGCCTCCCAAAGCAGAGTGGTCCCTTGTGTCCTTTGCCAGAGGCCATGCCGTCAGAGGCTGGGCTGTACGGAGTCAGTTGCAGGAGTGTGGATGGTGGCAGCTGTCTGAAGCAATTCCATCATGTTCCTAAAAGAAGAGTCAGAAACAAGTTCTTTCAGTTTTGAGTCACAGGTTCTCCCTTTTGGCTCTTCATTTGCTCCTTAAAAATCTTTTAGACACTAAAATACACCATAGAAATATTTATCAGAAGTCAGCATGTCTGAGCACAAGCGATCCTATTGATAAGAAAATTTGAAGGCCAAGGTTAACCTGAGCAGAAGCCTGACCCCATAAATAACAAGCAGCAAGTCAGGAACACATCTGAGCAGAGACCTCTTCAGCAAACATTCGACCTGCCTCTAGGTGGACCACACTGTGCATCAGCAAATATGAAGAATTACCTCAAAATCCCAAAGAATGACTTAACTTTTTAAAAAATGGTATCATTTAAAGAGTTCAGTCTGTTTAGCTTGCTAAAAATAATATCATCAGGTGATCTGATCAGTCACCTTCAAGGAGAGAAAAGCTTTAGGACTAGAGAGCTCTTTATCCTAGAAGAGAATTGTGTAAATACTCATGGCAGGAAAGTAAAAAGCATAGATTCAAATGAGAAAAATATTCCAACTTGTCAATACTGACAGGGATTAACTACTGGGACACAATATCAAGGAATGAGACAGGTTCTTTACCTTTTACTACCTTCATAGTTGCACCAGGGGCATTTCTGGAGATAGATTGTTCATACACTCAAGTTCCAGTTTCAATGGCTGCATGGGATTACATGGCATGTAGCGCATCAGGCCAGATGCTTTATTGATTTGTCCTGGCCTTAATTTCCCTGAAAAGTCAGCATCTGCTTACCCCTGTTACATAATAGGAGCACAGACCAAACAAGCCACTCTTTCAAGGTGAAACAGGACGCTGCTGTGGGGCTGCAAGCAGAAAGCACAGTAGTCGAGAGCAGTGCTCCCTCTACTTCAGATGAGGATTGCCTGAAGGCAGGAGGAGCCCTCTGGCAGCCTGGGTTTGCTTCTGCACCTAAAGGCCGGGCGGTATAGTCGGCACTCTTACCCACGCTCTGTAACCTGAAATCTGCAACAAGGTGAACTTTCTCTCTCATGTTATGGCTGTCAAATTGTTAATTCACACGGGTATCACAGAATCAGAAGCAAAGGGAAAATATCTTGTTCTAGAAACCGAACATAAAATGCTGAGATGTGGTAAGGATGAATACTTCGGTTTCTTTCATTACATTTTTTTTCCTCTTCAGTGGAGTACAGCTAAGCTGACATATAAATATATTAAACAGCTGCTCATCAGAAAAATACTATATTGTAGCCTTAACTGAAATTTATTCTGTTCATGGATTTTTTAATTTTTATTTTCTTGACTATATTTGATCTCTGCTACTGCAGAAAAATCTTCTACTTGGACTATGAGTTTAGACTTAACATTTTTCCATTCTTTTTTATTCCCTTCCCCCGTGTATATTATGCAAGGTCAGATCACACAAACTTGTCTCATCTGAAAATCCCTGTTTAATTCAGTGGGACTGGTCAGATAGGATTTGGAGAATCATGCTCATATTCCAGCTTTTTCACTTTACTGCAGTATTTACAAAAGACTCAAAAACTGTCAGTTCAAACAAAAACCTGACTGACACTGAATAAATGTCTCTGCATAGCTTTTGCTCTCTAAAATTAATCAATTAAGTGGGCAAAGCTTCACTTCATGAAAAAGACAGGAGATAATGTAACATTCAACAACATTAAAAAGGCAAATGCATTCCTAAGAGGGACTTTGATTCCTTTTAAGTTGCAGTAAATAATGCAAGGTTGCAATAGCACATTTCAGATATACTCAAGATTTTAAAACGTGTCAAAACTACACATCTCAGCTCAGGCTACAATACCGAATTTGTACCTTTTTCTTGATGAGCAGCTGTTTTAAAATATTTATATGTCAGCTTAGCTGTACTCCACTGAAGAGAAAAAAAAAAAAAAGAAGCAATGAAAGAAACTGAACTTATCACATCTCGGCTCTTTATGTTTGATTTATAGAACAAGATATTTTCCCTTTGCTTCTGATTTTTTGATACCTGTGTGAATTAACAATTTGACAGCCATAACATGAGAGAGGTGGTTCATTTGGTACAGATTTCAGGTTACAGAGCGTGGGTAAGAGTGCCGACTATACCGCCTGGCCTTTAGGTGCAGAAGCAAACCCAGGCTGCCAGAGGGCTCCTCCTGCCTTCAGGCAATCCTCATCTGAAGTAGAGGGAGCACTGCTCTCGACTCTGTGCTTTCTGCTTACAGCCCCACAGTGGTGTCCTATGTGATCGTGGGCAACACACTTGACTTGGTCTTAGCTTCAGTTTATCCATCTATTTAACAGGTGTAAGCAGATACAGACTTGGCTTAGACTCAGGATGGTGAAACATCTCTCATTGATCTGAATAGTTTTGGATGAGGCCTGAAGTGAAAGAAGCCTGAGTGAAAGAAGCATTTAGGAGATGCAGATTTTTTTTTCCCAGCCATGAATTATGCATGAGTACATTGTGATTGTCTTGATTCTATCCTCTATTTTGAAATTATTCATCTAATTCCTTCAGAAAATTTTTGGTCTGTAGGCTGTTTGCAAGTAGTTTTGAGATTTTCTACTTAAGCAGCTGCTAACTTCCAGGTGGGGGTGGAAAAGACCCATCTTCCCCCCAGAAAGCAGAATGGACAGGTGTCAACATAAGACTGTGATCATTCCCCTTCCCTTCCCTTCCCTTCCCTTCCCTTCCCTTCCCTTCCCTTCCCTTCCCTTCCCTTCCCTTCCCTTCCCTTCCCTTCCCTTCCCTTCCCTTCCCTTCCCTTCCCTTCCCTTCCCTTCCCTTCCCTTCCCTTCCCTTCCCTTCCCTTCCCTTCCCTTCCCTTCCCTTCCCTTCCCTTCCCTTCCCTTCCCTTCCCTCTTTAATTCATTTTTTTTTAAGACTATGTTATGCTTCTGTATGTTCCTCTTATCCTTCTTAGGAACTGGATGAAGATGGACACATTGGGAAACACCACTGGGTGTAGTGCTTTCACTCAAAATTCTGCCACAGGTTAAGGTCAACAGAAAGAAGGGGAGAACATGTTAGGTTAACTAAGGTGGGTTGGCCAACATTAAATCTGCCATTCCTTGAGCTCCAAGGACTTGACCTTGAACACCAACAATCTATGTTGTATTCAGGTATCCTTGTACAAAATCTCCTCCTAAAACGGAGACAATAGTAATAAATGCCTTATAAAAGTATGTATAAAAATCAACCAACCAATGAAAAAAAAAAAAAAAAAACAAACAAACACAAAACTATCATAAACTTATGATAATAAGACCACAAAATCATAGCTGGGAACCTAAGCTGTGTTCCCTGCTTCTCTGACTGATAATACTTTGGATACTGAATACCAGTAGAAAGTCATTACCTTGCAAGCCCTGGACCAGGTACGTGCTGGGGAACGAGATCAATGTGAGAAATGGAGAGAACTGCCTGGGTTTCTTGTGAGAAGCTCCTGTCCAGGAGAAGATGTAATTGTGAGGAAGGAAATGCCTTGAACAGAATCTCAAATGGAAAAACACGTGAAGTCCCTACCGGTCAGAAGGCTGGAGCAATTTGCTTGCATCAAGTTTCGGTGAGCTGCTGCAAATTGAAGAGGGATTAGAACCTCTCAGAAAAAAGTTACAAGAACACTCTGCAGTATTTTTTTTTTTCTGCAGATGAAACACCTGAAGATGTTACTACCTTCTGTGTCATGTATGCCTATTAATATACTAATTTATTGCTTCATTCTACTCTGACTGAAGTAAATATCTAAATAAATATAAAATTCAATCCTGTAATATTAGACCTTTCCATGAAATCCAAGGGCTTGACTCATTTGCATTTTGCTTTGTTTATATAATGCATGCTTATTTTAATTACTATTGCTGCACTTTAATTGTAATTCTCTGTGCAATGCCCGAGCACCTTGCTAAGTGGATAAGGGAAGCACTTTATTCCATAATAACATAATTAATCCATTATTATTCATTATTATTTTTTTTCTGGAATGGGCTGAAAAGAATCAGGACTTTGAAAAACACAATACCAACAAATTATCTGCAGCGAAAATAATTTTAACAGAATTCATACTTTCATCATCTTCACCATTGTTTTCCTCTTGATATCATCTCTCCTAAACAGAGGAGCAGCAGCATTTAATGACCTGAAGATTGGGCTAAATGCCAAGGATGCTCAAAATCAGAGATCACCCCCACCTCCCTGTCCCCTGCCCCGCTTCCAGCGTGGCCTTGAACAAGTCATTTAATCACTCTGTGACACCATTTCCCTGTTTCTGGTGGCTGCCATCCTAGCATTCACCTTCAACGGAACAGTAAGGTTTACTTCACTAATGTGCAGAGCTTTGCAAATGATATATACGAGGTACTGTGGCAGCGTAATCAAAGGGACACAATGATGGCTGGATAAAAGAGGAGGCGTTTCCTAGCTATGCGGGATTCTTGCTTACCGAGCAAAAGAAGACATTCAATTTCTTCTGATATCCTTGCAGATTCCTCTTGAATGAATACCCTCTCTTCATTGAATTTTCTTATTACGAAGGATTATGCAACCCTATTACCTCTTGAAATTTTGTAAGTAGATCCCTGCATAGTCTTTCATGTTAGGCACAAAAGCATTGTGCTGCATTTCCCTTTGGACATGCTCTCTGTAGAAACCTGGAAGGTCAGGGCTGGTCTTACCATTTTTGTCTGCCAGTCCCTAGACCCACACAGAAAACTGGTTTCTTTCTGATTCTCCTAGCTCATTCATTCTAAACTTACCAACCTATGGCTGTAGGTCCTTGTCTGTTTTATTTATGACAAAAAATTAAGAGTAGAAACTGGGCTAATGAGGCTGGTCAAGCAAATAAATGCTGCAAAAAAAGCAAATAAATATGTCAAGCCCATTCCACACAGTAAAATTCACGTTGCCTGATGAGCATTCAAGCACCATGACACAGGACTTCCAAGCTGTATGGCCTCATCCCTGGTCTTCCACACCAGGACACATTTTCTCGTTAGTTACTATTACCTTGAGAATACCTACCACAGCCTGTTGTACTGTATATGGATAGGCCAGCACAATGTTTATGGCCCTTATTTCGTCATTGCTTTTACCCAGGTGGGCAGAAAAGGAACCTTATGTCCAACACGAAGATAGAAATGTGCACAGAGCTAGCCCCTAATGCTGAAACAGCCTGTTCCATCCTGCAAGAGAAACAATCCCTGCCTAAAGTCTCTCCTAATGAGGACAAGGAAGCTCTCTTATCTTTGTGTGTGTGTGTGTACGTACACTAATGTACCAACAGCCATCCCATGTTCCTTCCCAGAGTGTACCCATGCCAAAAGTACATTATTTCCTCTGGTTTCCCTGGACTCCATTCCTGTGGGATAGGACTGAGCTGATGCTGCTCAGCAGTGTCTCTTGAAAGGAGGCAGCATACCAGCACAGTCTCCTAAATGATCATTTCTACGCTTACCCCAAAATATCTTAGGTGCTTTCATCTCCCCTGTGTTTCTGCGTATGCCTTTTCACGTTCCCCTACAACCATCTCTCACCTTGCTGCACAATGCCGGTTCCTGTTCAGCCGGCCCCCCCTCACAAGACATTAATGGCACAGCAGGCAGTGAGGTGGAGAAAGGTCTCTCTTAAATTTTTCCATTAAAATCATAAGTGTGTGGGATTTGAGTGCTCTTGGAGTTCACTCCAGGGTCTTCCCCTGACACAGGGGACATACGGCAATGCTTCACGATCCCCCAAAGCCACCTCTAAGTGCTTGCAAGAGAACTGTGAATAGCAGCTCCTTTTTAGAAGGAATCTGCGAACGGTTTCTAATCCTGGTGATCCTGTTTGCATCAGTTTACATTCCCAAGGCTATCTGTGAACAGAAAGGACTGGAAATACACCTTTCCGCTCAGCTGAGGCTGAGATTCTCCTTCACATTTCTCGGTCCCTCACTTCAGGAGCTCCTCGCTGTGGTGCGGTTTTTGCTGATCTGAAAAGGCTAAATGAAAATAGTCCTTCCCCCAAAACGATCTGCTTAAGGACAGTTGCTTTTCATTCTGTGGACCTGCACCTTTTTGATGCTCGGTCAGATCTAGTGATGGGCTTGCCTAAAATCAGGCGTGACTGCTTGCTGCCCCTCCTGGACCTTCAGAGCCAACACTGATTGCTGAGGTTGCTGCTCTGTGACCAAAACTCTTCACAGATCTGCACCAGAGTCCCTGTCAATAAGTGCGCTGCCTTTACCTGGGCTACTTAGCATGACAGAAAGCACGAGGGTTGTTTCCTCAGACCCGGGTCTGTAAGTCTGTGAACTCAGAGACGTGCACGAGGAAGGGCAAGGGAAGGCATTTCGCGAGAAATGGATATCACCTGCTCAGAAATGCAACCTGCACACCCAGGCAGAGCTCCGCACTTTGTCTGGTTTGCTTCCCAAGGAGCTGAAGGAAACCAGGGCTTCGGGGGACCAAGGCTTTGGGGAACCAAGGCTTTGGGGGACCAAGGATTTGGAGAAGCAGCAAGCTCATGGGGGTGCCGCTGGTTCCCCCATTTTCCTGGGGAGCTCCTTGCCCGCTGCGTGCTACCACCACCAAGCAGCACCGCTACCAGCAGGGCAGCCACCACCACCTCGAATTACACCGCTTTGCTTAAGCGCAACCAACAGAAAAAAAAACAATAAAAATTAAAAAAAATAATAAAAATAAAAGAAACCACTAAGTCATGACGGGAATTTATACACATAACATAGAAAGGCACCACGCAGGAACGCCACTGAGGGAGGGAGGCAGACCGGGACGGGGACAGGGACAGGGGCAGTGACAGGGTCTCCCCTCAGGCTCCCCTCCCTCAGCCGCCCCCTCAGCTCCCGCCCGCCCCCCTCCATCCCCCGGCGCCTGCGCGGCGGGGCCATGGGCGGGCTCTCGGCGCCCCCCCCCCAATAGGAACGGCTTCGCCCCCCCCCCCCCTCTCCCCCCGGCGGCCGCTGGCCGGGCGCGTGCCCAGGCGCGCGCGCGCTCGCTCCGGCGGGTGCGCGCCCGCCTGCCCGGCCGCGGGAGCGCGCCCGCCGCCCGCCCTCCCCGCAGCCAGGCGCCGCTCGGGCCGGCGGGCGGAGAGGGGCCCGCGGGGTCCGCGCAGGGAGAAGAGAGAGAGAAGGAGAAGGAGAGGGGAGAGGGGGGTGGGGGGGTGCGCGGTGTGTGGGGGGGTGGGCATGGAGAGCCTGCTGGAGAACCCGGTGCGCGCCGTGCTGTACCTGAAGGAGCTGACCGCCATCGTGCAGAACCAGCAGAGCCTCATCCACACCCAGCGGCAGCGCATCGACGAGCTGGAGCGGCGGCTGGACGAGCTCAGCACCGAGAACCGCAGCCTGCGCGGGCAGCGGCCGCCCCACAGCGAGCCCCCTGCCGCCACCGGGGCCGGGGGCCCCCCGGGACCGCCGCCCGAGCACCCCCCGGGGCCGCCGCCGCCTTCGCCGCCTTCCCCTCCGCCGCCTCCGCCGGGCCAGCCCGAGCCCCCCCAGCCCCAGCAGCACCCCCAGCCCCAGCCCCAGCAGCAGGCGGCGGGGGGCGGCCCCGGGGGCGGCCGGGCGGGCGGGCAGCAGCCCCCCGCCGAGAAGGAGGGCAGGGAGAAGGGGTGCTGCAGCGCCCTGCTCCACCACAAGACCCCGCCGCCCATCGGCAAGGGCATCCTCGGCCGGAGACCGGAGTGAGTGAGGGCTGAGGGGTGGGTGGGGGTCCGTGCTCCTTCCCCCTCCTCCGTGCTGCCTCCCCCCTGACCGCTTTTCTTCCAGGGGCAGGTGTCCGTGGCCAGCCCGAGCCCAGCATCGCGCCCTCCTCGCCTGGCACCGATCCCCGAGTCGTGGAGCAAACGCCAGCCCGGCGTGGCAGCGGGGAGCCTTTCCTCCTGCTCGCCCCAAGTCACCGGCATCCGCCACAAAGCCCCCCGACCCGCCGGGGAACATCCCCGCTCCTCCCCGGGAGCTGGGATCCTCCTCTCCCCGCTGCGAGGGGACGCCTGGGGGTGCGCATGGTGCCGGGGGGTTGGCGGGGGTACAGCTGCCCTGCGTATGTGTGACATTTAGGATGCGTATCGCTCTGGGTTGCCTTTTTTTTGGGTTGTTTTTTCTCTTTTTGGTGAGTGGTACCCGATGCTGAACCAGCTCATGAAAAGGACCAAGTGTTTTTTTAGCAGCGCAGAAAGCGTGACTGCTAGTGCTGGATGCTGATAGCGGTCTGTGTGCGTGCGTGTGTAGTAAACAAGGGTGAGCATTCCTGCACTCGAGCTGGTGGAAGAGGCGACTCCTGGAGTCTCATTTGCTTGGGTTTTGTGTCCCGTGTATGCTGTCAGTTCGCCAGCTGGTCATGACAACTGCACAGGGCATGGTGCTGGCCTTGGTTTAGGCGTTTGGGAGGCAGGGGGATGTTGTCTGCTCGAAGCCGGTTAGGGAACTCAGGGAGGGAAGGTGCTCAGCTTCTGATGTGGCTTCTCTCACGTGAGGAATTTGCTAGTGTAAGTAGTACAACTAGAGCTGCTCTTCCTTTCCGGAATGGGCCCTATTGCTTTGCTGATAGTGATGCCAAAATAAAGTACGCAGGACAGTGGATGGCCCCAGACGTCTTCCTTATCTCTTTTGGCACTTTTGAAACAAAGGGCCCCTTCTCAGTCGTCTTGGCTTTGAGCACAGAAGCGTGGCGATGATATGGAGCTGGATTTTCAGCCGGTGTAAGTAGAGTTACAGCACTTCACAACAGCAAGGCATCTACCACATGATTCTGTGAAAATCAGTAGAGAAATTACTATTAAAAGAAATACTAGTAAAGGACTACGTACGGTCAAGGCATGCTTGAATCCCAAAAGACGGGTCCGTACTCCTAAAATACTGCACCGTAATGATTCAATTTTGCGATCACACCTTAAAGGAAGCGTGTGTATTAAAATACACAGAGTGTTGGTACAGGTAGTAAGCATTTGCAGGATCTGGCCCTTATTCATCATGCAGTGGATGAAGTTTTAAAAAGACGTGGGGCCAGATCCTGAGCTCATGCTGCTCGAAATCCGGAATGGTTTGGTTGAAGTCACTCGGTTGAAAACAGTGAGAAATGCGTATAAAAATGCATAATCAACCTCATTGTTTTTGAAATAGTGAACCCCTGCAGTGAAGGCTCTGTTAGAAATGTCGTATTAGCAAGGGCTTTCCTTCCTTCCGAGCAGAGTTTCTAACATATGTCATTGCCCAGACTGAAGAATCAATTTCGGTGCAGAAGTCTAAATGCCTCCTCCTTATCCAAGCTTTTTTCTAGTGGGGTTTGGTTGGGACGAGAATCGTGGATCTGTTCCTCGTATCAAAAGGCACAAAGAGAAGTGCGTTAAGAACACAGGTGATCGCTGACAGATCGTACCACAATCTATAAATAACAGAGAGCTGGATACATAGATGTAGCCTTTTTGTGGAAAGTCAGGGCTGCTGCTGGGGATAACAGAGCAATCCCTGCAGCGCTCTTCACTCACGAAGATTGAAATAGACTGCTTCTGTTTCCTTCTATAGCATAGGCAAACCGAAGTCTTTGTATAGAAAGGGAAATAGGAAAGATGCAAAACAGTCTACAGTTCCCACTCCTGCCGGTTCCCTTTTTTCCCACTGATTGTGTACACCGGGTTTCATCCTCTCTCATCTCTGACTGTCAGAAGGAAATCAAAGGGACTGCAAAACCTAACTTAAAGGCAACTCGAATGTGGAGGATCTTTCACCGCCTTTTTGACAGCATGCCCAGTATCCCTTGTGATCCAGCTGGCCAACCTGAGAGTTGTATTTTGGCTTTTGCGTGACAGCAGGGGACATGTACTTTAATACCTACACAGATTAGGTGTCTGCGCTTCCTTCCTTCCTACGCAAATCTGAATGTGTTTTTCCCTGTAGTATGAACCCTGAAATTCAGTGTCCTCTGTTTTTTCCCCTTTAGCCAAGAGCATAAGAACTGGCTGCTCACTACAGAAAATGGCCACTCTAAACAGAACAGAAATGATGTTTTAGCATGACAAGACGCAGTGGCTGAAATGAAGGGCTAAAGCAGCACCCAGGCAGTGCCCGGCAATCACAGCCCGGTGATGGGATTTCCTCTGCCTCTCACAAAACAGGAGGTTCTGTGCAGCATGTTTAAATGTACTGGGGGTGCCCCGTCTCACCTCAGACAGCCCAGGGATTTTGCTCCATTTGATCTAGGATTGAGGTTTTTTTTGCAGCCCAGCTCACCTCAAGCCCTGGATAGAAGTGAAGAGCCGAGCTTTTGGACACATGTGACTATTCATGTCAAGTAGGGCAGTCTTCTGCAAGGGGCTGGGAAGAAAAAACAACAGAATCATCTTTTTAAGAGAAGTTCAGTCTTACTTTCGTTGTTAGCTCTCAAAAAATAGAATTTTTGTTGCTGTTGTGTGCGTGTTTTTTTTAATAAGAAAATTACATTTGTAAAGAGAAGAAAAATGCAATCCCTCCTCTAGAAGGGAAGAATTCCTGAGTTTTGCAGAGGCACACTAATTGTTGCCTCATGTTGCCTGAGAAAAGGTAGCCCTGAGCTTACCTATGAAAGGAGAGACAGGGAGAAAGATCTTTGCAGAGACTCTGAGCAAGAATTAGGCTGATTATTATTCTGTGGCATCTGTCTCTTTCTACCTTAGGAATCTATTGCATAAGCGCCTCACAGCTTTAAAAACAAAAAAATAAGGTCATTCGTCATGGAATGTTTTGCTTCAAAAATACAGGTTGCTAAATTAGCATGGCTTAGATCACCCTTAGGAGGCAGCCTCTTGTCTTAAGGGACCACCCGAAAGTATCGTCAAACGCCGTGAGTATAAATTTTCCTCCCCGTCTTTATCAGAAAACTGCCTTCTCTTCCAGTCCTCAGTACCCTTCATTGAGTATCAGAGAAACGCCACGGGGTTGAATTTAGCACATTAAGTCTAAATGGCCTGAATCTTGCTGTCTTTTTTTCGGTGAAAGTCTCTCAGTGAAGCTCTGCCTATGGAAGGACTTCAGATCTTGAGCCCGTGCATTATCTGGAAAACTGACTTTGGTTAATACGATTAAATAATAGTTAACATTCAGTTGCTGTTTCTTCCATCGAAAGGCGTAGGTGCAATTTACGAACATTCAGCGTAGCATTTAAGTCTTCTTTTAACCACGTCACCAACACTGGAAGCAGGTGTAGAAGCAGTATTTGTCTGGCACGACTTACAGAAGCTAAGTAGATCCTTTAAATTATTAGTCTCTGTTTGCTCTGCAAGATCGTCTCATCATGCAAAACAAACTCTTAGGACTCTTGGAAGAAATTTGCTAAAATCACGTTTTCCCAGAGGTCTTGGAGCTCATTTGGATTTGCATTAGGCTGAAACCTATTCTATTTTATTTTGTACTAATTTAGGACAGTATTTTTTATCTTATTAAAGAGGCGTGTTTTAAAAGATATTGTTAGAGGCATCTAGTCGGTGGTGTGGTCTGAGGCTGTTTGCTGTATTTTTGTTTAATTTCAAAAGCTCAATTATGTAACTTTGAAATGAAGATATTGCATATGCAGAGGTGCTGTTTTCCATAATTTCTCTTTTTAACTATGCATTAATGTTCTATTCTATGGATTATCTCCAGGGTAAAGGCATTAGACAAAATCCCACAGATTTCAATGGGTACTAACAATAACTGTAAATATTATGGCTTACTATTAACATATTTTGCTATATTTGCGCATTGCACCAGCACACACAAAGAAAAAAAAAAGGAAAAAAAAAAAGAAAAAAGGGAAAAAAATAAAAGGACAGAGCAACTCTGAATTGCCCATGTACCCCAGATACCCATCCCGTTCACTTTGGGTGCACAAGCAGTGCTACATATGCCCTCTGCTTTCGCTCTTTTGGATTCAGATTTCCCCCAGCCTATTTCAGAGTCTGACTCCCTTGAGCTTTCACACACCAGAAATAGTTGCATTGGGGCTGCCCTGGGTTCTGAAAATCCCTGCTAGCAAGGCACAGTTTCAGCATCAAAAGTTACTTGGAGTAGAGCGCTGTAAGCCGGTTTCAAACGACAGGGGGTTGCATTGGCATAGCTGCATGGATGCCAAAGCCCTGCTCAGACGAGAATGAAATAAAGATTACAATGGGAGGAGAAAAAGTAGAGTCTCTGCGACTGTGTCCCATTTTAAGATACATCTGTACTGGTTCCATTCACATGGTAATCAGCCTAAGACATTCTTTACGGTACGAACACACCTGCGTCATATCTGCATCAGGGCCTATAAAGTCCCAGGCGAAGGAATATGGAATTAATGATTCATAACAATATTATAAGAGATCACAGATGAGGCAAGAGAAGGAAAAAGTCTCAGCTTAGGAGGAGTTCAGGATGAAATTCTAGGCACAAAATTGCCTAGTGAAGATGGCATGAGGAATTCCCCCCACGGGGACAGGACTGCAATATGGTGCTATATAACGTCCTGGCCAGAGAAACACACTATCAAAGCCTAAAAATGCTGCTATGGAAAGTCTTACTGGCTGGCTGGGAGCTTGGGGAAGGAGTCTATGTGCAGTACTGACTGTTGTGCTTGGCGATATTTTTATGTCACTCAGCTGTATGCTCTGCTGCAGCCAGGATGCTCTTCTCTGGTGGCAAGGGTACCTTTCTTGCACATGCTTTGTATCGGCCCGCTTGGTGTCACTTCCGTGGCAGACCCGAGGTTAAGGATCACCAGGGGACTTCAGGAGCCATGGGCTTGCATGGCAACACTGTTAGCAATCAGAAGAATTCATGCATAGCTGTTTGGAAATTGTGTACATGGAAAAATGCCCCAAATGACAAGGTATTAAAGACACCTTTGAGAATTTCTGCCAGGTGACTCTTGGGCTGGTTGTCCCTTTCTTTGCAACACACAGAGCACGGAAGGACACCCATCTCTTTGAGATTGCAACAAGTGACTGATACTTCCCGGTCCTTCATAAAAAGATGTGCACATGGGAATATACAGTTTGGGCATGGTACATACAGTTTATGCATGCAGCAAGTGGCTACTTACATGAGGCACAGACTGTCCACGTTTCCACCTGCACCCTACATAAAATTATTTGCACTTTTATTCAGGGCAAGCCAGCGAAGTCTAGCCTTGGGATGCTTTTCTAGTCCTTGGTTGAGGCCAGACCAGAGCTTGCTAGTGGGCAGTTTGGTCTTTGATTAATTTCGGCATCTCTCTACTCATTCAAAGGAAGTGTTTGCCTGATAAAACAAAAAATATTTATGCAGTATACTTATCTATAAGTACCTATAGATAAATGGATGTGTTAGATTGTAGCGATATGCCTATCTTACACTTCTATTTTTTTTCCTTCTGTGTTGTAAAGCAAGTAGAAAGAGTAAAAAAGAGCTACGGTCTCAATCGTATTGTATTAGGGTTTATAGACCCTCTGCTTTTGCTGTTGGTTTCCCTATAATCGCCTAGGTGCTTTTTCCCCCTTTCTTTTAGTTCAATGATATTTTTTTTTCCATTATTTTTTCCCTTTTTTTCCACCCTCATTCTCTGGTATGAAACCTTTTGTTGTTTCTCCCTTAGGAAAACATTATAGAAAGGCAGAAATATTCCTCTGTGTAACAGATGGAAAATATTTCATTTGACATAAATTACCTGTAGCCTGTAATCATGGCTTGGTCCACATTCCATGGAACCATGTAGGAACAAATGAGCAAACGAGAAAATAGTCATTTATGGAGACAAAGCTTGAAATGTGACCTTTTTTTCCTTTCCTTTCATACCTTTAAGATACATATATATCTAAATTTTCCCCCCCAAAGAGTAGTATCCTGAAACAAGGTAATAATATTCTTATCTATTCTGGAATTTGTCATTTCATTTAGCTAAGCCCTAGGTGAGAAAATGAGAGTTGGATTTGTTGTGCGCAATGGCTCTGTTTAAGAGGCAGAAAGGTCCTAGTTAGAGTAGTGGACTAACAATCTTAAGATCAAAGTTCAATCCTTCCTAAATGTATTTTTAACAGCCTTCTGATGCTGGACAGTCCCTTTCATCTCTGTATTTTTTAAGATCTGTAGCAAAGCAAGTGGGGATATATTGTTACAGATAAGAGTGGGCAGACAGATCAGGAACAATCCTGTTTATAAATTTCAGCATAGGAAGGAGTATAAATCTCCTGTCGTTACTTGCAATGTGTACTGCAAAGCAATATGTGTATTTGCACATATGAGAGAGAATGTATTTGCATGAGCATTTGCCTACTGTATGTGTCTAAGAGCAAAGTTGCAACAGCACCTAGCTTCTGTGCCTTTTACATACAGAAAAGCAAATTGTCAGCTGGAGGAAATCAGTGTATCTTTACTGACGTCAATACAGCCATGGCAATTTACATCACCTGAGGATCTGCACCAGATTTTGTGCATCTGTCCTCACACACAAATACACATGCATCCACTAGTGTAAATGAGCGTTGACAATAGCAATAGATAGCGACTGATCACAGAGATAACACTGAACAATGAGAAAGCCATTAAACAGCGTTCTGATCCTTCATCTAGTAGGTTTGTAATATTTTCATACGGTATTTTAATTTAAGTTAGGCATTTTGCCGCTGTAGGCTTATAAATATATATTTGTTCTGTTTTATAATGTTCTTTTTCTGCGCTCTACTTTTTGTGTACACTCACAGTCTGCTTCTCACACAGGTATTATTTTTATTGCCTTTGCTGAAATGATGTCCATTGATCAGCTGTTATTTTCATGTGCTCTGAAGTTATAACTTTCTGACAGGGATAGAAGGGAATCAATATTTTCCATGATTAGTCACATCTGAGAAAGGGTATTTGGGGGAAATTGAACTGATTTTGAATAAGAAAGAAAAAGTGACAAACCTTATCCTTCCTGCCCTCTTCTAGGTGAAAACAAGGGGGTCTGTGAGCTGCAGAGCTAATGAAACTTGGCTTCCAAAAGATTTGTGTCATGGTGACATTTTCTAATGCCTGACAAGATGTGAGTTCTGATCTACTCTTCTCCCGGTGCTGAGGCTTTTATAACATCTCTCCCCAACATGGAGACTTCTGTGTGAAATGAGTTCAGCTCACTCTGAAGTCTTTCCCTCAGTGGAGAACCTACAAAGTTCTCTCTGTTCCACACCACCAGCTATTTTCATGGAACTTGTAAGAGGTTAATCTCTCAGAGATCATGATTACTCACTCAAACTTGGCTTAGTTACAAAGTAGGAACCAACACAGAGGCGCATACGCACACATGCACACACAGAAAGACAGAGACACATGCTCAGAAGGAAAAAATAAAAGAATATATGGTCACAGAAAACCTATTTTGCTTAGGAATCCAGGCAGTAAAGACCCTAGGTATTATTTTTTTTTAAATTATCTCTCCAGTACCTTGAAGTGGCTGAGCAGTCCACTCCAAATTTGTGACATTTTCCTGAAGCTAGTGTTCTGTGTGCCTTTTAAAAGTCTTGGAATATTAAAATTGCAATGAACTGGGAAATTACTGTAGGAATTCAGTGGGCACTAGGTGGAGGTTTACCATTGGCAAATTAGTCCTCCCTGTTACTCCTCCTGGCTTCACACATGAAATTGGTGGATCATCTTAATGCACCTGCCAGGATTTGCATGGTCATGGGCTGCTGCTGAGACAATTAGTACTAAAGAGGTTGATTTACATTTGCACTAAAGCATCTCTGTCATTCTCAAGACCAGTAGAAAACTGACACTTCGAATGTTATGGATCTTAAGGAGGCTTGGGGTTTTCTGTGCTTTGGATGTTTTTCTCAAATTCTGACCATTCTATTAAAATTCAGGACCTTGCTGTCGATCTGTTTGTCTCTCTCATGTCGATTTCCAGGCAGTCCTCCAAAGCGGTTCACACTATTCTGCTCCAGTGCGAGAGTTGCTCTGATGGCACCTCCTTCAGCCTCAGCATCCAGCATCTTCTTGCTGCTGTGCCTGCGTGGGCACCGCCTCTGTGCAGCATTCTTGGATCTGCCTCCTGGAGAGGTGTGGTTTTGGCACTGAGGTCCTTAGTGGACCCTATACGTGATGACATTTTGCAAAAGAGAGGTACCTCTCCAGATCTGTAGAGGTTATTACCTTTCTTTCTACTTCAGTGATGGAACCAAGCTCAGACCTTTCTTTCCTTTCTTTTACCCCTCCATGAGAAATACTGTTTGAGAAATACTCCGATGGGCTGCTCCAGGAAAAGTTTCATCTCTTCAGTCAGTTCAGCATCCTCACAAATGCCCTTGTCTTTCATTTGCTGATTTTTAATTTGCAAATCCATTCCCAGTAGGACACCAGTAAATTGCCTGTGTCTGCCTAGGTGCTCACATGGCCCCCTTCACCATAGTAACTGAGTATCTGGATTTGTCCTGAGGCCCCATGCTGATATCCATGCACACTGGACCACTAACCTTCATCTGAACTTGCAAAGAATCTGAGGAATCACTCTTTTCTCTGAGAATTCCTTGGTTCTCATGCCAAAGACCCCTCTACAAGCAGTTTTCTTCAATAATGTTTTGAGCCAATAAATCTATATCAAGTCAAACTCCTAATATAGATAGACTGCATGGCTCTGATCAGTAACTTGCACTGTTTTAAAATCCAGGTAAGTCTAAGAGCCAGATTCAGTTATCAATTAAATGCAACTAAGTGGCTGAACTGACTTAACATCTTTGAAGGGATGTGAGATAACACTCGTACTTATCATCTACGTTAACAGTTCTACTTGAACTGACTTCTGTGCCACCACTGGAGCTAGTTCATTTGAGTTAGCTGTTAGCCTGTCAGCTTCTGTGCATGCTTGCCATGCCATTCATTTGGGATGGCACAGCCAACTGCTGTAATGTTTCCCCCAAGAATTCTTTATTACTCATTTGGGAAAATACCGATCTCCATGTTAGCTGCAGCAACATCCACTGCTGGTCCCTTGTTTCTGCCAGGAAAGGAGTGTTTGTCAAGCTGAATACATAAATATTTGACTTAGCCGACATGCTCTGGTTGGAACTATTATATCACCTCTGTCACCTCATTTACCATGGCTCTTATGCTGACAAGAAGACAGGGAATACCAGATTGCGTCCTTGATGGATGAAAAGCATTGGCAACCCTCACCCCCCAAAAAAACAAAACAAAACCAACCAAACAAAAAAGACCCACACCACATTATCAGATATTTGAGGGTTTTTACCCTCCCAAATATGGAGAAAAGAATCTACTCCTTTTTTACGGAAGGGATCAGACTTCTGCTGAACTCTAGTTGCTTTCAGCAAGTCATTTTACTGGTCAGCAGAAGAAAGGAAATATTAGTAATGGGAAGAGTGGAAGAAGAGGATGAGAGGCATCTACTGTGTGTCTCTGTTCTCTGCTAAGGGCAACCTTCAGGCGGGTTTTAAGTCTGTATTAATCTGCTCTTCATATCCCAAGCCTGGAAGCGTGGCTGTGGCATTGCCTCAGGACTGCATCCCAGGGGTGTGAGCATCTGCATGCTCTCCAAAGCCTGCGCAGCAGTCACAGAATAGGTATACCCTGCTTCTGGGTTCTGCAGAGGTTGTCTGTGCACGGGGATACAGGCCAGCAGAGGAGTGGACAACAATGCAGAGGAGTTCAAAGGGTAAGGAGAGACTGGCAACTAGACTGCAGGGGTACCAGGAGCCTCAGTAACCTTACCCTGCAGAGGCTGTGAGGTGCTTGAATGCCTGGTTCTTTTATGTGTGTGACTGTAATGATACTTTAATGTAGCTGGGGGGAGGGAAGGAATGACAGGGGTTTATGTTCTATTTTTATGAGGCTTCCTACACAGGAGAAATTATTAATAAACAGCACACACTGAACATTACCCTTAACAGATACTGACTGCTTGAAGCTACCTTCCCAGTCTGCAGCTCCTGTGCTCAAGGAGCACGCCACCGTATGCCCAGAGTATGTGTGGTTAGCTCTCATCACTGTGGGATGAGTTTTTCGGACCTCATGAAGAAATTTACCAAGCATTTTGACCAAGCAGTTTAGCCTCCTCACTGCCTGGGAGATCTCCAAGAGGTATCCGGAGTGCTAGGAGGAGACAGTGGCTGGAGGGAGCATCCCTTTCAGGATGCCCCCGCCTGACATTAGCACCTGCTTTTCAGACTAGATGTTGGGGACCACAGCCGCCCGCATCCTTTCATAGGATATGCACACAGAGAGCAAGGGCATTATCCCTGTCCACATGCTGGTGTAAATCTGTCAGCGTGTTCCTCTCACTATTTTGTCTAATTGACAGCAGGGCCCATTCTTCATTGTCTTCCTCCTGTGAAGTTGTTTTTTCTTTTGTGACAGGGGTTTGAAACGCTAGCAAATCCTCACTGAGCAGTTCACATTCCAGTACCTCAAGCACAAATGATAATATGACTTAGAAAACACTAAGGAATCAGGGCCATTCTTCTGCTTTATTTTTTTTTTTTTTTAAAGGCTTCATTGCAAGCTGCTATGGCCACCTCTCATATCTAACACCAGAAACAGCTGCATTTCAGAGATGAGCACATTCACACAGTAATGTTACAATTTCTAAATTGCTTAGGGAAGTAATGCACTTATTGGCAGGTGGGATATTGCCAGTGTATGTCCCTACCAATATATAAAGGTGCAGCAAGTAGAAAGTATTTAAGCTTTTCCTCTAGTACATCTCTCCCCATGACAAGATCTTGCTGCAGGACGGATAATAGAAAGACCATGCAAGAATAAGTAATAATAATACTACTGACTCTTCTGCATCACTCTTTATCAGTAGACCCTTCAGTGCTTACAAAGGCAGCCCTCATTTTACAAAAGGGGATGAAGAGATGGAAAATGTTTTGCTTGAGTTCACCCAGCTATCCAAAGCTGAGAGTAAAACCTGTGTCCCAGGGCTCTGATCTGTCAAGTAGGCTGTAGTGCCTTGAAAGAAGGAGACAAACAGGACAAGAAGTGTTAAATGTTATGAGGTCACTTCTGTGGCATAAATAACACTGCCCTAAATGCTGAAATCTGATTCACTCTCTGGACAGCTTGATATCAGGAAGAGTTTTGCCCAAATAACAGTCTAGAGGTTGGCCAAAAATCCCTAACAGCCACTCATGATCGTTGTCATATATATATTTATATATATATATTTATTTATTAGAAAGAATGAGCAGTGGAGGCTGGAGGTAAGGTTGTCTTGAACGTGAGCAATTAAGACACATGGTTTCAGGTTGACAGGGCTGTGAATGTGCATTACCTGAAAGCCCAGCAAGGTTTACAAAGGCAGCTAGTCCAGAAAAAAAGTGTGGCTGAGTCAAAAGGTGATGTCTAACTTGCTGGAGTGTTTTGCTTCTTGCAGCAATCAATTGCAGATTGCAGAGAATGATGCGGGGAGGGGGTAGTGCTACAAGGGTAGTCTGAGAGCCTACAGTCTCTGCTGTTTCAGTCTGGTTAATGGGAGACAGCTCAGTAAGCACGTGGAAGACACCAAAAATCATTCCTCTCGTGGGAGCAAAAGGAAAAGCCTCCCACAGAGGTAGGCACTGCATGTGAGCTAGGGAAGTGGAAAGTAATTATCACAGCTGTGCATATGAATAAGTTGACAGAGTGCCTTCTCCAGAAACCACTGCCTAGCAAGATGCAGTTCCTTCTTCCCACAGCTATATTTTCCCTCCCCCTCTTCTGTTAAATACAGAGCCATCCTGGGGTCTGCTGCCTTCGTCCCCTCCTCCCCTGATGCAATCAGCAGTCCGTGCAAACAGCTAGTCCTGCAGACAGATTCAAAGCCTTGCTTGGTCAGATCCTTCCTGCCTCATCCAAGGAGAACTCTTGCATGACTGAGATGTGTAGCTTAATGGATGCTGGGCTGAGGCTTCTTCTCATTTCCAGTAATAAGAGGAGCACTCACCTTCTCCCATCCCTCTGCTTTGTGGTACGGTGCTTGATGGTAACAAAGTTCCATTAGCGCAGTCTGGTTTTCTCTTACCATCCCTTTGTAGAGGGACTTGTCTTATAACATGGTGTTTTGGCAGGAATCCTCCGTCCTGCCTTTGTTTTCAGTACGTATTGGGGCAGACTCCACCACTTCACAAATCTGAAGGGCAAAGCTCTTTGGCACACTGTCATGCATGTATGCATTTGGGGAATTTTTCTGCGGCTTGAATCCATTTCCCACAGTCAGGGGATGTATTCGGTAGAGACCTAGCCTGCATTTGGGAATGAAAAGAGATGACAAGAGAGATCTGGAGCAAGGGCAGGAATACCTTCAGGATGTAAATGTGCTTTGGATTTTTCTGGAGTTCCTTTCTCTTACCAGCAAGGAGTTATTTATGTTGGTTGCTTTTTCCTCTCAGCTTGCATTGTAGGAGAATAACAATTTCCTCAACTTGAAAGGACTCTGCACCTGAGAATCAGGACGTCACTCTCTTTCCTTTATCTTCCAGCTCTATTTGTTATTTCTCCATTCTGATTTCATTTGCTGCTGTTTTGAATTCCTTGGGGTGAACACTAGCAGGAAGCACAATTAGTAACTGTCCCTTGGGATGCAGGATAATTGGAGATATCTCCAAAAAAATAAAAAATAAAAGCTAAACTATGACCAACTCATGACATTTCTCAATTATTACTCCTTTTATTAACATTAGGAAGAAAAGTTAGGACCTGTTTGGCTTCTGATAGCAACAGTAGCATTTGAAATGATACCAGAAAGAATAAAACTTCCCCTCAGGAAGAGAATATGGCCCCCCTCTCACAACTTCAGTCTCCTTCCAGACAGTGCCTCCTTTTCATCCTTACTTGCCTGGCCCCTGCTCCTCTTTCTCCTGGCAGTTAATTCCTCTTTTTTTTCCCCCCCCACAAAATCTCCATTCTGCAGCTGCGAGAGGCCAGTAGTGCAGATAGCAGCTACACCATGAAGGCAGCACAGGAATATAGCACGGCTGAGAGCACGGCTGTGATGAAGGCTTCTGGTGCTGGCTTCCAAGATAGCTGTTGGTGGGAGGATGGGGAGCATGGCACGTCTGCAGGGCCCGAATAGTGAATCAGTAGGGTGAAGGGGCACGTGGCTGATGCACCTGAATCCCCAAGAGAATACATCTTCCTTCTGTGCTTCCCTCTAGACATACATCTCTGTGCAGAGAGGGGAAGTCTGAAGGAATGAGGGTGAGCCTTAAGTACTTCATGTCCTGTTTTTTTGTCTGAAAACTTACGTGGGTTTCAGGAATCCAGTGAATTAACAAAATCAACAGTAAGGAAAGATTGAAAGAAGGATTTACCCAATCATTTAAAAAATGGCTTATATTTGACTGTTTTGTTTAATGGTATGGTGATGACTACAGGAAAAAAATTCTCTTTTGACCTGTGTTTTGTGCTTCAAAGAGTAAGTGACCACATTCTGAACCTGAGACTGAGAAGGCTTCAGAGACAGCTTTAGAAGACAGCTTTAGAATAAGCAAAAAGGGATTCATGCTACAAGAAGGAAAGAACTAAGTGGAGGCTTCTAAGCAAGAGGAAGCTGAGCTTTGGGAACTTCAGGCAGTGCACTAGAAAACAGGTGGGCTCTAGAGGCAAATGAAATGCTGACCCGTCACCCAGTTCCTGCTATCAGCTGAAACAAAGAGCCATAGCTGCGTATCAGAGAACTGATACTACTAAAAGTAAATGTAGCATTCCTCAGTATCAACTGCCAGACCACAGGCCATAGAGCTGAAAGATGGTTCAATGTTCCTCAGCACTCCATTTCTAAGGCATTTTAGTAGGCAATCTGGCAGGTGCTGTGAGATGCTCAGCAGCTGCAGCTTTGTTTCATCACAAACTTTATGGGTGTCTTTGTTGATACCAACACCATAGCAGGGGATGCTCTTATTTAAACTGAAACATTTTGGCTGCTGCCACTACCCTCTGCTGGGTGGGGAAAGCTTTGAGGGCAAGAAGTTCATGAAGTAGGTGTCATGCCTGGAATCTACCTTGACTTTGCTTATTGAACTGAGCTTAGTGACTTGTGCCCACCCTTGTAGGATAGGTATTTCCCCAACTGGCAAACTCCAGTTTGGTCAGCAGTGTTGCTGCGCAAGACCAGGACTTCATTTACAAGTTAGGAGTTGCTGGTCAGAATTGAGATGAATGGTCCTGATGACTAGCAGGATTCAGTTGTGCTGGCAGTCGCACAGGTGCTCAGGACTGGGCTGGTGTAGATACTGCAAGTGGGGAGAAACTGCAGAGCTGCACAAGGGAAGCCTCACCTGCACTGTGCTCGGCACCAAGCAGTTGTTATTCATCTTTCACTTTCCCAAGCACCGATACTTGTATAAATTATGAAAAAAAGGTTCCTCAAATGCAGCAGGAGAGGTTCTTTAGCTTCATATTTATGAACTTAGATAAAAGAGAACTTGATATGAATCTGGACAAGTAGCATCTCAATTTTATCATGCTCATGATGATGATGAGTGCCAGCGTAGGTTGATTACTTGCTACTGACCCCTCCTGTTCTCTCTTGCTTTGTAAGGTTCTCCCTCTCAGGGAGCTCCTTTTCACTGAATGGTTTGGGCTGGTCTTTGTCTTTTCAGCATTGTGATTTCCACTAGCACCAAGACAGAAATTGCCTCATTTGTTAATAGATATTCTAGTTAATAAAAGCAGGTCCTTCCACTGAGGATATTTCTGGCCAGCTTTGCAGGATGGAAATGCTGTTCCAGTGGCACAATGCTGGTGCACAAGTGCGAATGCTTGCACCTTTTGGTGTAACTCATGTTGACACACAATCTATTCACCAGAGAGCTTCTGCTGCCCCACGTTGCTCACCAAATCATAACAGTGATGGTAGAAAGAGGTAGCAATTCCACAGTCAGATGAAAATCTCCTGTGCAGAAAAACATGCTGAATTTCCTTGACACAGGTTTTCTGCGTATGCATTCATTGGCTGTTTGGGGATTTGACTATGAAGAATCCAAACCAATTTTCCCAATCAGGCTTCTGATGTTGTTTTAATTATTAATTACATAAGAATAGGTTTTCAAGAAAAAGATAGATCAAGCCATCTCCCAAGCAGCATTCAAAACAGATTTTCTACAGAATTAACTATAGATCTAAAAAAGAAAATTACTCACATACTTTGTTCCCAGTGTCTCCTACACAGTGCATAATACTGGTTCTGTTTACTTTGACGTAAATGGAGAGTAACCCTTCAACGCAACAAAAGCAGCCCAGTGGAAGCCCATGCCATGAACAGATGTACACGTAAGTGAGGAGGGAGCAGAGGCCCTTGGAGTTCGATAGGGCCCACAGGCAACAGATGCAGATTTAATTAAACTTTTAGTAGCTGGATTGAGCAGTCAAGAGGGAAGACTGTCTCAGCCCTGGTAGAAATACAGGCTGCATTCTAACTAAAAAATATCTTGAATAAGCAAACAAGAAAGAAGGGTTGCACTCTAGTCAACAATGCCTGTAGTCAGTAAGAGAACGATTCACTGTGGTAATGGATGTGGCATGGGTCCCAGTGCCACAGCAGCTGTTCTGTGCACTACTGCATATCTCAAAGTTCATTCCCAAACCCATTCTGGTTTATCACCAGTGAGACAACGGAATACCAAGAAACATTTTTTTTTTTTCTTTTAATTTACCTTTTTTAGGCCCAACAGATATTTGTTTTCCAAACACTCAAAGCATGAAGTCTTCATTCCCCTATTAACTCATTTTTGATGGAGAATACAATCAGGATATCGGAGACCCACAAATTGGAACATTACAGGAAGACAACACTGACAGAGCTGCTTTCCTTCCATACTCCCATGATTTATTTTTTTTAAAAGAATAATAAGAATAAGTAAAAAAAAATCATCATCACCAAAACCCTTCCAAAACAGAACAGAAGTTACCCTACTTTCATCCCCCATCCACATCTTCTTCCCTAATACCCACTGTCAAGACCAAAAGCCCTACCAGGTTACTTTCAGTAAGGATCTGACACAAAAGAGAAGGGTGGTAAGGCTGAATAAAAACTGTGAGATGGAAGGAGGTCTGAAATTTAAAACTCGGTGCCATATGAAGGCTGCATTTATAAATGCTAAAGAAGCAAATCACGTTATTTTGCCTTGCATTTCCCCAGAAAGCATTTACAGGTACACATGAGTGCAACAGTCAGCCTTTTATAACATGTGCATAGTTTTTCATCTACTTACTCACTTGCCATCATTTTACCTCCTTCTTTAACAGACTTAGGGTCTTGAGACAGACTGAAAGCTTTCCCAAGGAGAGCTAATAAGGAGAACATTGATAGAAGAACTCGTTAAGACAAATGAGTTTCAGGAGAGTGATTTATGCTGGTGAATTTGTAAAGGATCTTGCAGTCATTCCAGCCCCAACACTGCCTGACAGCAGTTGTTTTTATGAAGGAAGTTAAACAGAAGCCTGACTGCTGCCTAGGCCTTTCTTGCAGAAGGCTGGGTTAATTAAACAAATAAAGCAAAATAATAAACACCTGGAAAGAGAACATGAGGTAGCAGCTAATCAACCGATCAGAGTTACTACAATTCAGAGGTGCGTGCCACCCAGGAGTCACAAAGCCTGGGCGCCTTCTGCAGGATGGCATTTGGACATCAAAAGTTGCTGCTTCTGGGCCAGATGGCCTTACTGCTGGAGCGTGTTGAGCAATCTATTCTTAGATGCCAGCATTGCTGCTTCATGGAGAGCTAAGGGTGATGTGGCAAGTTTCCCGTTCTCAAATGTGTTAGCATGGCTTAATCCTGGAGGTTTGCAATTACCTCACAGCCTCTTGTACTTCGTAATGGAGCCCAGCAGTGGAGACGTCTGCAGATTTGTCTGGGAGCAGCCTTCGGATGCATTTGAATTTCAATTCTATTAGGCTGTACAATTCTCTTTTTTCTTTCTTCCAGACTGTATCCTCCATCTCTTTCTATTATTAACAGTTTCTCATCTTTACTTTCATTGGAGCACTCCCTGGATTGATTTAAAAGCCCTGACTTAATGAGCTGCCAAGGCAGAATTGGGATGCCTAAAACCCATGATGCCGCTCCACATCCATCTCCTTTTTTGTCTTTCTCTTTGTAGGTTTTTCTTCTTATGAGTCTCCCATTGGTCAAAAGCATCCCATAGTGAGAAAGAGAGGATTTTTATTTTGTCTGAGGTCAAACAATAAATTTAAGTGCCATCCTCTTGATCTTTGTGAGATGCTGAGGCTGCCACAGTCTTTCTGTGCCTTTACAAGCAAAAGAGGGCTGAGGAAAGGGAGCAAAGTGCAGGAACCTCCTGATTTCATCCTGATACTTGGAGCTCTCAGTACCAGCCTCTACAAAGTCACTGATTCTATTTTTTTTTTTCCCAGACAGAAGCATCTGTGCAGTCAATATCTAGCCACAAAAATCCACAGAACCTTTATTCTATTTGCACCGCAGGCAGCAAAACACTTTCCAACAAACTTGAAGCCTCTAGCTAAAGAGCAAAAGAACAAAAGAAGCACAACTTGAAAATGACATAGAAAGAGAGCAGAGGAAATGAAGAATATTACACAAAGTTTAATTACTGTAGAAGTAAGATGTCATAAATAAAACTCAATGACCATAGAAAGCAAGCCATGGTGTCATCTAGAAAGAGGGATGATCGGAAGATAATGAGACTGAGGGATGGCATGAAAGAATATGACAAATTCTTTGGGCTTAGAATATTCCAAGGGAAAAAAAAAAAAGAAAAAAGGAAAAAAAAATAAAAGAACAGCGGCAAAGACTTAAATGCACATAATCAAACTCCTCCCTCCCCAGCCATAACACCTCAGGGACCGTGATTAAGGAACATAAGTCTTTTTCTAGGCATTTCCATGATTTTGTTCAGAGCACTTGGCACATGAGAAGACCAAGCTGTTTTGTTGGTCTAAAATGGTCTGTATCTTTCATGTCTGCGTAGAGACTACCAAAGTTTGGGTACTATGTAAAGGAGAAAAAAAAACAGAGTGTTTCAAATCACCATCACCCCTTCTCTGTTTATAGTGTCTCATTAGCACCTCCTGCCCTCAGCTGTGTTTTAGCGTCTGGAAGTTGAGGAGTCAGTCTGATTACGGACATACTTTCAGACCTTTAAGAGTTCAGCTTTTGGTTATGGAGTAGAAGGTGATAAGGAAGGACACAAATAATTGTCTTTCCCATTTTAGGGCTCGTGAAAGAAAACAAGGCTATGACACTGAACTGCTGAGTAAAGAATATTGAGGAATATCCTGCCAAGCTCTATTATCTTACCCATTCCAGCCAGCCACCGTTGGATTTCTGGGCAGATTTCCAGAATCGGTGTAATGCAGAACTGTACACACATATGAAACCTTAGCTCATCCTGTAGTCACTTTGCTATTTAATTTTCCTGAGGAATGTCTGGCATGCAGTTCCCTTGTGTGCATGGCCCCTAGCAGCGACCAGTCCCACAGATCGTCTGCAGAGCATCCGTTTGATGCAACTATCATAGGCCTCCTCTTCCAGGCATGCCCTCGAGGTGCTCATTCCAGAGGGGTCTACTTCTCCTCTAAAATCCCAGTTCCGTGGTCTGTTAGAGGCTTTGGCGTGCTTTTCACAGGGGCTCTTACAGTGCAGTGCAATTAAATTTCCATTAGTTTGTGGCAGTTGCATACAGTGAACTTTATCAGAGAGATCTTTGGCATTCATACCTTACACTGAAGCACTAGCTTAAGCAGTTAAAAATTTGTCTCCCTCCATACACAACCTTAATGGGGCTTTTCAGAGGCCTTCCCCCACTTAGAAAAAAGGAGTTTGTGAATTAAAGAGTTCAGAGGATATGTAATTGGAAACAGTTCCATCACATCATGGCTGCAGACTGGAATTCCCTTCTTGCCCTGAGGGACAATGTACTTTGTTTCCAAGCCAGAGGAATATTAATTTCCATTTACAGAACCCTGCTACATTCGGAGTACTCAGACGGACCATTACCTGCCACCGAGACATGGCTGCCTGTGGGACAGAAGGCAGCAGTCCCCCGTGATCAGAACTGCCATTTCTTGCACAAAAGCTGCCGTGCAGGTGTCAGGCTAACCAGCTGAGACCAGGCCATTAGGTGGTGCAGAGGAGCATGGCCCCGGTGATTTCTGGTAAACAAATGGAATTTGACAGAAGACTCCGGGTTTAGGCGTGCGAGCATGGAGCTGAAAAAGCATCCATTTAGCTGTACGAGGAGTTCGAGTGACTTTGGCAGTACATCTTGCTAGGCACACTAGACCTCAGAGCGCTGTGCCGTGGCACTGACTCAGTGAAGGCTCAGATGGAGGAGTGGCACCCACCGCAGCACACCCCTCCATTTGTCTTGGAAGTCTTCAACTGTGTGCCTAGACTGGCGCACTTAGCTTATAATAGGTGACATGCGTGCAGCCTGAAGAAGCATAGCTGTAGGCCGTTGAGCATTGCTAAAGATACTCTTTTTGAGCTCAGTGAAGGAAGTCTAGCAACTGCAACGAAAACTTGTCACAGTCTGTTTCCTTTGGAGTCTCCCTGATTCTGGTTTTGCTATGAATTTTGTTGTCCTAGACACAAAGATCTCACTCTGATTCTTTTTAAAGGAGGGAAACATACCCTCGCAGGTGGCAGGAATGCAGCACAAGCAATGCCCAGTTTTGCTCCTAAAACATTTCCATCTGCCAGTCTTGAACAAGATGAGCCTCAATGTGCACCTGTTCTCAATATTTTCACATTTTTTTCTTCTATAAAGGATTCTCATTCTGTAGTTTCTACTGATGTGAGAAAGCTAGATTATCAAACACAAGTGAAGGGGTAACTTCCCTGTTTGTAACCACACAGGGAACCTTATATGATCTTCCAATATATTTTTCTAGAGAGGGGGTTTGTTTAGATATCCCTGGCTCAGAGCTCCTCCTTACACAGCTGTGCAGTGTACTGACTGCCAAATCCCACCTAAGAGAGAGCTACAAATTAATGGCATTCGCTCTGTATCTCTTACCTACCCCCCTTATAAACACTTAGAAGATTAATAGAAGTGTTAAAAAAGTAGTGTATTGTTCTTCTTCTGAACAGCTGCTGTACATTTGTGGTGGTTTCACAATGGTAGATAGCTCAGCTCCACTATGCTGCTTTCACACTCCCCATCATCAAAAGGCTGGGGGCAGAAAATACAATGAAAAAAAGAGCTCAGGTTAAGATAAGGACAGGGGGATCACTCACCAATTACCATCACAAGCAAAGCAGACTCAGCATAGGGAGATTAATATATTTATTGCCTACCACTACCGGACTAGAGCAGTGAGAAACTACAAGAAAACTAAAACCATATTACTCTACTCACCCTCTTCTCCCTCCTCCCCCTGGGTGGTGCAGGGGAGCAGGGAATAGGGACTGCAGTCAGTCCTTAAAGCTTGGTCTCTGCCGCTCCTTCATGGTCCCTCCCTGCCCCTGCTTCCCATGGGGTCCCTCATTGCAATGATAAAGACATTGCAATGTCTTTATCACAGGTCCAGCAAGAAAGCAGACATTATAATGCCAGGGGATGGGGTGCAGGGGTGTGTGTGCATGTGTCTGTGCAGGGGCACGTCTTCACAGGCTGTTCTTAGCAGTGCCAACACCATTTCACAGGGACGTTGTTTTCTCAGATAAAGTTCAGTCACCCTAAAGAGAGAGACGATGCTACCAAATGAGGGAGAAAACACTGCACTTAGTTCATGAGGATGGAAGTGTGCTAGCAGAATAACAGCACCTGTTGGCTACTCTCCAAGAGAATAGCTTCTCCGTTGTAAGAAGTAAGACAGCTTAGTTAGAATTCAGAAGCCCTTTCCACTGAGCACAAGCATAAGGATTTCTTGTAATTTTTCTCTGGCACCAGTTGAGAATATATATGAACACTAAAACTGGCAAAGAAACCACCCACACATTTTCAATATATGATAAGGTCTCACGAGAACCTATGTCTTTCAGCAGAATTTGATGCGTAAGAGTCAGCAGACTAGGTTTTGTTACTGGATTTTCCACTGGAAAAGGAAGGATTTTCCATTTCATGTGGAAGGTCTTTAAAAAAGTGGACCAACATGAAAAATCTGAAAGTATTTCTTCTGGGCAAAAAAAAGCATTTGTTTTCAGGAGAGTGTTTGGACTCTAGCAATTTCTGACCAGTTGTCATTTGATGCCTTGTCATTCAGATAAAATCGTGACTGCTTTGACTTCTTTTGGCTTCAGGCGGAAGTGATACTGGTCATGGCATCTGTGGAGCTAGCTGTCAGAAAATGACGCAACAATTTTGCCTCTAATTGTACCCATTAACAGAGCAAGGAAACTTCCTACTCATTATGCCGAGAATAGCAACAATGCCTTTTGAGAGGGGATTAGCTGAAATTTCAAGTGTGCCAATACTTCTCAACTCTGAAAGCTCTCCCAAGCAGCAAGATTAGTCGGCAGAAGGAGGGAGCCTGCACAGCAGTGATGTGAATTGGTGTTGAGGATTGGTGATACAAGTTGCAGGGTGCTGAGGACTCCTAACTATTCCATACAAGCATAGCAAGGTGGCCTTCCTACTGGCAGGCTCAGCAGAACTCCTGCCTCTGGGAATCTGGAAAGGTTGACAGCCTTCTCAAACCCAAAACCAAAGCTGAGGTGTAATGCTAGATCAACATGGAAGGAGAAAAAGGCTGCTTTCCACTCTGCATGCATACTATGGCTCTTTGCTCTCGCGTTCTTTCATCATACTGGAAATTCAACATACTATGTGTTAGGATCAGCCACAGAAGAGGATAAATACAATTTTGTGGGGTCTACATTTTATTTGTCTATGTGGTTTGATAAAGAGAGAGCGTCTCAAATGCTTTTATGAAAGTTTTTTGGTAATTGTTCCCATTGCCTGGCCAAGACTCTCATTTTGCTGGCTCTCCTTCTTACTTTTTCCTTTGAGAGCAGTGCCTATTAGTGACAATCAGTTAGTAAAAGAGATATATTGTCGCCCATTAGGGCATGTTGCAACTTTTCAGTCTGGTTATTTTATTAAATCAACCCAAATTAAATATCTTGCTTATGCTGCACACTTCCCACCTCCTGATAAACCTTCTGCCTGAATGGAAGCAGGCGAGGTGTGAGAACTCAAGTAGACTGTTAATGTGTGCCTTGGGGAAAGTTACCATTTTTAATGATCCCATGAAATAGATACAAGTTCCAGACATATCCTTTATCTGTAGTTTCTTCATGCATACATGCCATCTGCTTTTTTGCTTTATAGTAGGAAGATGTAGAATGTTTTGTTTAAGTAGTCCTGGAAACTGGAGGAAATAATTCCAGTGACACCTATGCATTCTCGTGAAGATCCTCTTTTAGCTCAAGCAGAGAGGGTTCTTTCTCCGTAAGAAAACATCAGGGGCTCCATTTCTCTACTCTCAACATACAAGCAGATGTTTAGCCAGGTGCTGCTGTGCCCATTTGCATGCTGCTGCAAGACTTTTATGAGCCTTAGAGGTGATGTCAACAGAAAGGTGGTGCTTATGTGGTGTGCTGACAAACAACTGGAGGTTCTGGCTGTGTTAGTGAGGATATATGTTGTCTTTTGGGGAGGAGAGTGGTTAGAATACCTGTAAAGCTGGCGTGCTAGTAACAACCAGGCAGTACAGGTTAGGTTCATTCCTGTTCCTGTTGTTTATTAGTGATGTGAGCCCATTCCCATTTTCTGTTGCCTTAATTTTCTGTAAAGGTTTGGTTTGCCTAGTCTGTAACAACCAGGCTTACATATATGTTCCTCAGGTTCAAGTTCCTTTTTCCTTCCTTCCTTCCTTCCTTCCTTCCTTCCTTCCTTCCTTCCTTCCTTCCTTCCTTCCTTCCTTCCTTCCTTCCTTCCTTCCTTCCTTCCTTCCTTCCTTCCTTCCTTCCTTCCTTCCTTCCTTCCTTCCCTCCTTCCCTCCTTCCCTCCTTCCCTCCTTCCCTCCTTCCCTCCTTCCCTCCTTCCCTCCTTCCCTCCTTCCTTCCTTCCTTCCTTCCTTCCTTTCTTTCTTTCTTTCTTTCTTTCTTTCTTTCTTTCTTTCTTTCTTTCTTTCTTTCTTTCTTTCTTTCTTTCTTTCTTTCTTTCTTTCTTTCTTTCTCTGTCTGTCTGTCTGTCTGTCTGTCTGTCTTTTTCTTTTCAGCCCTGCCGGAGCAAGGATGATGCTCAATTCAAATCGGCACAGCATACTACTTCTAGGACAAACATACTGCTTTGGGACCACAGTTTGGGATATAAGAGGAGCACCAGGATTAACAATTAACATGCCATTCATTTCAAGAAGTGCTCAGTTCTGTTCCTTGGGGCTGCCTCCCAGTCAAGGAACTTACCGTGGCCTTTAGGGGAGCACCTGGCTGGGTGAGCTACGGCAGAAGTGACTTGCACCCTGTTCACTAGAAAGTTTCTCCCTCATCTAAAAAGGCTTTTTGCTTTGCAGATTGTCACAAATCCGGGCAGGGGAAAGCAGTATGGGAGGGATAGATTTGACAGCTGCAAGCTTCAGCGGCTAAGCGTAGGTTGTTTCTGTCTCTTAATCAGTATACACGTTTCCCCCCACTCCCCGCCCCACCGCCCCGTAACCTGTTGAATTCTTTGTGCCGGTTTCTTCCTCCCCTCTGAAATCAATTCTTCTGGTTCCTGGTACCTTCTTAATTCCTTGCAGCAATTTGAGCAGCTGAATAGAGAGGAAGCTTGGGCTATTGCTTAGAAACCAGGACCGAGGCATTAGCAAGGCAGGAGCTTCGTGCTACAGCCAGGCTTGCTGTGTGACAGCGGGGAGATTGTATTGTCTCACTTTACCTCAGCTTCCCCCTGTGTGACTAGAGGAGTGTTACTCACTTCCCTTGCAGGGGGTAGCACGAGGTGTCTGCCAGTGGGGTTTGTAAAGAGCTTTGAGACTGCTGCCTTTGAAAGATGAACAGTTTTGCTGCAGTGAGTGCTCGATGACTGGACATGTTTGACAGCACTTTGTGGAGCAAAGAAATGAGTGGGACTGTGCATTGTTGTCACAAAGGGGAGACAGTTTCTGAGACAGCTTTTGAAGCTGAATTCTATATATCATTTTAATGCAAGAGTATATTTTAATTTAGACATGTATAAGACACGACAACTTCAAAAATTAGAGCAGAGGCTGAGTCAGGCAGCCGTGCTGGAACATTCCTGGGCAACAGGCACTGCCCCAGGGCCAGCACTCAGCTGCGGTTTCCTATCCCAACAAGTGTTCTGGGGTAGGTTAAACAACGAAGGACCCTGAAAAGTGGCAGGAGTTACTCAGGAAAGCTCAAAGAACACAAAAGCAGTGAGAGTGTTCTGCTTGTCTCTTACAGAGGTTAATAATATGTTTTATATTAAATACATTTTGGTGATGGATCTGGCATTCCAAATGCAATAGTACAGTTTTCCAGTGAGAAGACTAAGAGAAAGATTTGAAGGCTGAAACTCAGATCCAGCCTAGCATTTTTGCAGCTAAGTTTTTTTGGATTCAGAGCTCATTTGGGAAGGGAGAAAGACATAGGTTCAAGTCCCTGCAGATTCAAAGCAAAGGTTTTCCTCTCCAGTCACGGTGAATTAGATAGAACAGGAATGCAGCGCACTCAGTCTCCCACACACGGTATCAACAACCAGGAGAGCCCATTATGCAGGTCATACAAGACAATCAGAGGTCTCCTTTTGGCCTTCTGGCACACTCATGAGAGGAGGATGTAAGACAAGAGATGAGATAACTAAACACAGAGATCATTCCTACTGCTCTTTTCCCTTCAGACAGGGTTTAGCCCTTGTGAGAAGTTCAGAATTGATGTTACTGAGGTCTGAGGTTCCCTGTTTACCTCAGAAAACGAGCAGAGCACAGGCTGTGGCAGCTCAGGCTTCCATGGAATGCCTCAACAAATCATCTTCATCCTTCACCCAAAGGGATGTGCCTCAGGAGGGTAGTATACTTGCAGCATGCCACCACTTCGCTCTTTCAAAGCATCTTCAGCCCAAGGATGTCAAAGGGCTTTTCATTTTTTTTCACATCACTCTAAATGATGTGCCTAGCACCTGAAAGAGGTTCACTGATCTCAGGAGGCAGGGCAGCCAAGTGCTAGTGTTTTTGTTTGTTTGTTTGTTTGCTTTCCCTGAAAGTGAAGCACACACCTCATTCCACTGCAGGCTGTGCCTGCTCTCAGCATCAACTTAAGGGGACACAGTAAGTCGTGTAGAACTTTGTGGTGCTGGCACACAGTCTGTACAGATAAGTGGGATAATTCACACTTCTCTTGCTGTTGCTTCAGTCTTTTTGTGGCTCTTGCTGGATCATATGTTGTGGATTATACGTGAGCCACAGATTCCTCAGAACTGCATCCTCACTCTAAACCCATGCTCAAGAAGCATTCAGCATAGAATCATTAGGGGCTCTTAGGATCAGGCTGCTGATTCTGCTAGCCATAGAAAAATAATCCCATTTGAAAGTGTTTAGGATTGAATGTAATTAGACGTGAAGACAGAGAAGACAATACAGACATTGCTAGGGGAGGCTGCTGCACGAGAAGCCATATTGTTCACCGGTTCTCCTGCCTGAAATGGCAATAAATGACATTTCTCATGCAACAGACACAAGAATAAGATCTGTTCGCAAGTAGGAAGAGCCTTAATTTGAATGCAGATAGTTAGCATTTCAGTCAGGACAACCCTTAAGAGCTGAATTGGCTGGGATTCACTGCATGGGACTTGAAATCAGATCATATACAAACTCAGTGGAAATAGTGTTTTAGTGAGAGTTGGAGGAGATCCCAGATGAATAACAATTAGATTCCATTTCAACCCTTACTCTTGGCCAGCTGCTTCTTTTGTATGTGCTGTGAAAGATTAAAAAGTTTGGAAACAGTATTCATGTGGCACCTTACCCCAGTGCTGGGGCATTCTCTGACTCTCTTCCCTGTACCAGCAGTGCTAACACTTTAATAAGACTAAGGTTCAGCATCTGAGAGTGTGATGCTGAAGAGCTGAATATAGCCAGGGTGCAGTCTATTTCAGTCAGACCCATTCTGTCTTGAGAAAACTTCAGGGACAAAGGATGATTAGATGCAGAACTGAAGCTTACTCAAGCAACTAAGTGGCCAAAGATATAATAAGCTTTGTTTACCCTTTTCTGGCTAGCATACTGATAACAGTTACGACGTTTCCTCTGAAAAGGGTAAAAATTGCACACAGGCATCCAAACTTGCCCATTATGTTCCATACCTTTCCATACCTTGGACTCTGTACAGAGGTATCCCTGTGCATCACTGGAAAGCTATAGAACTTCTGGAATCCTTTCAGCATTTTTCTATATAGGGAATCTTGTTTGTTTGTTTGTTTTGGTTCTTTTTTTTTTTTCTTTCTTTTTAATGGGGAATCTTGGAATATTGGAATATTACCTTTTGCTGAAATCTCTGATCCTGCCTCAGAACTTGGTAAGCAGATTGCATAGGAACATTGCCACAGAACCTATCAGGTTTTCTAATAATTACAGCTGGACAAACTGATTCTAGAATGAGGAATATCACAAAGCTCATTGAATACATCATTCATCCATTTTCACTTTATTCACTCAGCTACAGAATGAATAAAAACCAAATTATAAAATGACTCAATTATTGTCATTTACCTAGCTACTGTATAAGAACAGTAGCTTCTGATATATAAGAGCAGTAGCTTCTGATATCAAGAGTTGCTTCTCCTGATACCAAGAGCTGATATTCCCATTAAAGTTGTTGATCAGATAGGAGCTACGAGTCTCCAAACCAGATATATCTGTGCATAGGCTATTTGTACATGTTATTGATGCCAATAAATTTGCAGTAGTGTTCTGTTTTGCCTAAAGCGTCCTTTTAGATGACTCTTCTCCACAAAATATAGTCTCCCATTGATACCTGAAATTTTTCACTAACACAAATCTACACTGGTTTTGACTACTGATTTTTTAAAAGAGCCTCATATCCAGGAGCACACAGATCAGCTCAGTGTTGTCAGCTATGTAAATAGTGAAAGCTGACTACTCCAGACAGCATCTTAACAATGGTACCTGAACCATGCAGTTTTATCATGGCATACAGTTACACACAGTGGCTGAAGCAGAAAAATAAGCCCACTGTTTTTTCTCCATTGATGCCTCTTACACAATTCATCACTTTTTTGCAAAGAAGCCTAAGCTGTCCTATGGCAGTAATCACTGTGAAATCTCCATAAGTGCTGGAAAAGGGTGATCCATTCCAAGTGCAACCTAACCATGAGCCTTCAATCTATAATGCAACATGTTTTTCTAGATAGAAAATTCTCTCTCTATCCAACTAAGAATGGGTCACAGTTTGGATGTAAAATTGGGAGTAGAATCCAAGTCCTGCCATGATAAGACCTGAAGAGAAATACAGCCTCTTCCAGTTAAGTTATTTGAAGAGCATTCCTTTGGCAAGATATGATTTTTTTTTTGCTATGCTAAAACCCTGCAGGTTCCAAAATAGCATCCCCCTGGAACACCCCAGCATACTCTTCCAGTGAGCCTTGTCTGTGCTGGAAGAAAACTTTGGCAGTATGATCTTCACTGTCTGATTACTGCATAGTGCAGTGACAAGTAGTACACTAGAAGAGAATTGCTAAGGCTGTCATTGCTCCTAAACATAAAGGAATTAGAGCACCCAGTAACTGAGGACATGGAAGCAGTGTTTGAAATGTCTAATGAACTCCAGTTATTGCTTTAATTTACTTTGTGAACAAAAAGAGATGGTGGTGAGCTTCACAAGGTTTTCAACATGCCTAAAAGGGTGGAAGAATTCAATCGTTCTGCACAGGGGTGCAAAACACAAGAAAACATCCTCAAATTCACAGTGGCATCAATTACTCTGAGCTCGGGAATTTGGAAGATATGCTTCAAATAAAGGAGAAAAGCAGAAACAATAAATGAGACACAGCCAAGTATCTCATTGCCCTTTACAGACAGTCATGGAGTGAAATAGCAAAGCAGTCAATACCTCAGCTAACTAGAGGATAATTTTACAAGGGGAAGAGAACAGGCTTTAGGATCTGCCCTTTCTTTGAAGAGACAAGCCTAAAGCTTTTTATCCACTTTATCCCCAGCCCTCCCACTCCACCATGCCCCCTTGAACAAGGGAGCCTGGCACCAGCAGAGGGAATTCCACAGCAGCAGAATTTAAGAATGCCATCACTGAGAGAAACATCTGACTCGCAAGATTATTATTATTATTTATTTTTTTTATTCAGCTTTATATGAAGTGCCTGTATCTCAGGGCTGTAATACATTTCTTTGTGCCACATATGGACTCACACCAATACTTTCAATGACATTTCTTCAGTCAGAGTTTATATGGCATGAGTAAGCACTGACTTTTAGCTGAGAGAAAACTGGTAGGAGAGGTACAATGAGAAGAAGAGTAAAATGGAGTGAGAGGTAAGTTTTTACTGAGCTGGAGATCTATTATATGATGGAGAGGTCAGCTGAGGAACTATCAACAGAGCTATTCTCACCTAATCTGGACATGCTGTTGTCCAGTGTATCAAAGTAACCACGACCAGGAAGGAGGCAGAGGTAATGAAAGTCTTAGGGAGTTGGTTTTCTAGTTAAAATAGAAGGTGAATATATAAAAGGTAGATTTGCTTCTCAGTGCTATTTACCTGTTGGGTTTGCAAGTGAGGCAGAGCAACTTTTGTCTCAAAAATAGAGATTGCCTCCTCTTCACTCTATTCAGGAATTCTTTTGCTTGCTGTGAGGATGGATGCTATTCAGTGTTACTTGCCTTCCACTATAAATTGCTTTTGATTCTTATTATCAGGTGACTGCTGACTGTCCAGCAAGATTCTCACTTTACAGATGGTTCCAAGACCACTGTCCAAATGACCTTACGTGCCACATCCTGTAGAGACTACATAGCGGTCTGCAGCTGCAGCTCAAATTCTGCCTTTCTCAAAGGCACACAGGCAGTAGCCCAGGACTGCTTCCCTGCCTCTTCATACATTTCAAGAGTACGTCTGCTGTGTGAGCATGCTGGTCTCTGCTAAGTGTGTAGGGAATCAGGTACTAATCCTTTAGTAGAGGATGCAGCAGCCATGGGAAGACAGGAATTGTGGCAATCCAGAGTAAAGATGCACAGTATGAAGAATCCTATCTCCCTGCAGGGCTGGACTGGGGTCGAGCAGCAGAGGTGCATGCAAACAGCATAGAACTGAATGACTGTGGGGACCGAGTACCCTTCCTAGCACAGTAGGGAGGGTATTTAGTCTCTGTGGCACATTGTACAAACTCTATTTCATCTCCATGAAATAATGCAGTGACTAATGAATCTCTGTCACAATTTGTTTGATCTGAAGTCACCCTGAGAACAACTATTGTGTGTAGCTATGCCCTGGACACAAGGAGCTTTGTTTCAGCTGCAAGCAAGGCTGATCCTCCTAGCCTAAAAGTGTGGTAATTGCTCTCCCCCTTCATACCTGTCCTTACCTCTGGGCTTCTCACTATTTGATTAAAATCTGTTGTGTGCTAGGCTGTTTTTTGCTGTGAGTGGCTGCATTGTCTCTTCCCACCACCTTTTCTGCAGCTTTGGGAGCTCTTCATGCACTCCACGTTTTTTATACAGAACAGTTGCTGCCAAAAGTGGAATTTCCCCCACCACACAGCTTCCAAGGCTAAACTAGAGTCTAAGCAGAATCTGTTCATCACCAGAATCAAGATTTCAACAACTCCTCATGCTAAAGTAACCACAGATGCAGATGCTGCCACTTCTGTTGCTTCTCCCCAAGATGGGAAGTATTGTCACATTCCTAGCATATAGGGTCTGGAGCCATCACTGATGTAGCTTCACAGCTGAAGTGTGAAAGCACAAATAGCACTGCCAGCTTATGCTGAGCCACATGGTGTCAGCTTATGCTACCGCCCTGTTGGCACCAGGGTACTGAAGCAAACTTGTTAAATCTCAGTTGCTAGAGGAGATTGCACAGCTGTAAGTACCACAACAGGGTCGGCATCGGACATCTTGTTTTAGGAGCAGGAGAACAATCAGTCCCACTGCTCCTCGCTCTGATTTCCAGTAATTGCTTTTGCAGCTTTCCTGGAATATCTTGGTGGAAGTCAGGCTCCTATAGTACAGGAGAATCTTTTATTTTTATGTTTCCAGAACCACTCATATATATATTTTTTTCAAATAAAGGGAAAGATAAAAGGACTCCAGCACATGGTGGGAATCTCAAAGCTGTATTATGTAGAGAATTGCAATGGATTTGTAAGTCAGATGTTTTTGTAAGTGAAGACTCCCCACAAGGCACAAGCCAGCTGCAGTAAGGCACTGCAGAGAGATCCAGTGGTATAGACAGACATGATCAGCTCATGAAAATGAGCTCTACATGTGGCTGCAGATGCAGGCTACATAGGTTTCCAGTCATCACTGTTCTTTTGGTCAGGTGTATGAGTGTAAGCTGACATTTGTGTCTCTGTTCTGAGATAGGGCATGGATGAATAATTAGTGTATGTTAGGCATCAGGTGAAGAAGTGATGCCTTCTCCATTTCTGTGGTGAATTTTTCCAAATGCTGCCCCACCACATGGGGAGTATAAAATAATCCAACTCCTGGAACTAAGAGCAATCTAAGCTGTCATCATCATGATAAATTGACTCGACAGCATGTCCTAATAGTGTTAAAGCCTAGGAATTACTGAGCAGTTAAGATGGGGAAAGGTTATTTCATAACTTTTCGAAGACTTAGGACACTTCATTAATCCCACATGCTCTTCTGCTCTCCTGGCAAGGTCAGTAGTTTATAAAGCCTCAAGACACTGGGAAGTCTCCTCTTAACCCAAAAGTAAGGATCCATGATGTTCAAGTGCTGAGCATACAAGTTCTGTCCCCTTCCCACCTGCATTGGTGTCAAATGATGCATTCCTTCCAGTGCAACTACATAGGCAAATTCAGCTGCTCTTGGTGTCAACCAGCTGCTGTTTCCACAAACAGTCTTGAGCACTACCTGTTTTCCATGTCAAAACCCTGATGGAAGTTCATGTGTTTGTGTGGAAGGGAAATGGGAAAATTAGATTTCCCCTGTAGCAATGGTTATTATTCCTGGCATCTGAGACATTAGAGTCAGCTGTGCAACTGGTTCTGCCCTGTCCTCTGCTCTTCCCCTAACCACACCAGAAGCATCTCAGCTTTGAAGCAGTATCTGTAGAACAGAAAAATTCAGTCTTGCATGTGCCACCAAGCAGCCTATGTCCAGTTCTGCATTCTTAATTCTCCTTGTTGTGCTTCTCAGCCAGGAAACCACCCCACCTTAAACTGTAGGTGCCATTGGTGCAACCTGGATAAGACCCAGGTAACTGCAGGTATAATAGCCACTGGGTTTCCAAAGCCAGGACCCCAAAACAAGGGCCTAAAAAAGTCTTCTGTAAGTCAAGGCCAAGCCAAGCCTTGCCTTGCTTCTTTCTCACTGCATTCAACTGCACTCCTCTTGTTATACTGTTTTGAGTCAAGCCTCAAAATACAGGAGGGTCTGAGCAGCTCAGAAGTAGACAGCAGGACGTACCCCACAGAACAACCCTAATAATCTTTGGTGAGTACGCAGAATAAAACCACTATGGAAATATAGTGTATCAGCTCCATGTGGTAGTAACAATCTCCTAGTCACTGTGCTCCCGGTGCAATTCACTGTCATCCTAGTCTGGTATCCCTCACTGAAATCAGAGTAGCCTGCAAGGGCACAGGACTGCAGTGCTGCAAGAAGCAAATCTGTCCATGCATTTTTATTTCCAGGCTGGTGCAAGTCTACAGAAGGCAGTGTTGCTAAGATGCATGAAGAGCTCAGTGGTGAGCCATTTCTGTGTGTACAATTTGCATGTTTATGGGATTCTGAATTATTGGACAGGAGTCTTTCATATAGATTTGTGTCATTCTCCAGTGCTGAGGGGCAGCTTGGTTTCAGCCTCTAGAAAATTCCAGGGCCTTCTTCCTGCACTAAGGGGTTAAAATGAGCCGCGTGAGAGAGCAGCCAGTAAAAGTCTAAGCCTGATTACAAACAGATCTAATACTCAGTCGTAACAAAAATCCTTTTACAGAGTCCAATTCTGACACTTATTCAAAAAGTAAAAATAATTTATTCCTACTGAGGAAGAGACCTAAAATCCATTTATATCTTGCAGTCCCAGTAATTATGAAAGGGGTTGCCAATTCCACTAACACAAACCTCAGCTTTTTTGCAGTGTTCCTACATATTAGCCCAGAATAGGAGAGGAGACAAAGGTGTTTAGTCTGCTAGCTGAGCATTCAGGCGGAGTGCTAGTTCTGGATCTCTTTAGGAGGACCACATACTCATTGGTGTTAGCCTGACAAACTGTAATTACTATATGAAGAACTGGAGGCGATTTGGAGAATGCTCATCAGTGTAATTAAAAGTGAGCTTTTGCCAGCTACTTCCATTTTATATGGTTATAAGTCTATTATTTGAACAAAGACGAGACGGCCTTTGTATAGTACAAAACAGAAGAGGTATGAAAAAATGTTTCAAACCTACAAAAGGATGCTACCAGCATGCATTTGCAGGCATGTAATTATTTCATCACATGTATAACCTTTAAAAGAAATAATGGTATTAAAGGCAGTTGAAACTGAGGAATACTGTCTTGGAAAAGATCAGATGCTATCTTGAATGTAGTGTTGTATGCATACGCCATATTTCCATTAAGAAATTAATCCATACAACTTCTGTTTATGGTAATTATTTCATTGAAACGATTTCTGGAACTTACATAACCTCCCCCTCACATACGCTTCAGATTTATATAGCAGCTTCCTATTTGCAATATTGGAAGTATAGTTTTGGCTACAACTTATTAAACCTCTCTTCACTCCCAGGAAGTGTTACATGTGTCACTAGAGGATCCCCTCCGTGTGGTTAGCTGCACACATACATTTAGAATATCGGATTGCTCTTTTATACAGTAGCTGTTCCTCCCGGATACCACTATTCACCCTGTTAGCCAGAGCAAATGGTATCGTGGCTTGTCTATCACAGTAAGTCATCAACTATTTCCATTCCTGGTGGGAGATCTAAACAAGACTGGTAGTGCACATTTGGCACAGTCCAATATACAGCATTTCCTCCCACCAAAGCTGCTTTGCATTCTTCCTCCTAGTGCTTGCAGAGCACCAGTCTAATTAGCAGACAACCATGCTCTGTGTGACTGGTGTTCCTTTTGAGGAGTAAAATCTAATTTAAATGGAGTGAATGGACTCCCCATTGACGTGTGTTTCAAAGATACTTCAGGAGAGGCAGCTCCCCAAGCCCTCTGGCAGCTGGTGACAAACTCACTTCTACCCAGGAAACTTCTTCCTGGGTACTGCTTAGCAAGTACGATCATTTCCCTCATCCTAGTTCCTACTATGCCTTAGGAAATAAATTAATGGCAAGAAGGAAGCTTCTGAGTGAATCACTTCTGCTGAGCAAATACGAGAGCATGAGAATCACCCCCACAAACCTAAGAGTATTTCCTTGGTTAATAATTCTGCAAGAGACACCAACATAGCTACATCAGAGATAAAAGTATCCCTGTCCAGAGATCTTTCAGTAGTGCCAGCATCCTGCCTTCTCCCAGGCCATTCAAATGTCCCAAACCACACTGTTTTGTTCAGCTCAAGTAGACTACTTTTTCCAAATCTCCTCAGACTGCTGCCTTTTATTAAAAGCACAGCGTGTGTATGCAATACATTATGTTTGCCGCTTTAAGGAACAGGCTTTCATTGTTCAATAGATGCCTGATCTCAAGGTTCTTCCTCTGGACAATTCCTGTCACCGAGATTGACTCTGGTTATAATGAAGTTAGTCCACAGATAATTGAGAGCAAGTGTATCATTCTTATCTCACCTTAAGTAGGTTATTTCATACGACTGTAGCAGAAGCACCAAAAGCCACAAAACTGCACAAAGAGTAATGCGCCACTTACCAGGAGAAATAATGGAAGTGGGTCCAAAAGCTGTCCCCAGGCTTTGCTTCTGGGTGTGACAATGAGGCTATTTCACAAACTGGACCCAGAAGCCAGGCTGGACTCTCCCTCATCATCTGATTCCTGGGGCCTGCATGAATACCAGCTGTTCCTTATCCCTTTTGCTGCTCTTGCCCATTTCTAGCACATAAGGGAAATCCTGGCAGTCAGCCCAGCCACTCCTTGTGGGCTTAACAAATGGATTAGATTTTCTTCAACTGTTTCAGGGTAACAAAATGGACTTGTCAGCAGCAATTTTCCCTGAATAAAGTGAGTCTGCAGGTGACATCTTTCCAATCTTCCCCTCTCTTGCTAGTGATGTCTGGAGCCCAGATCCTTGGGGAAGGAAATTTCTGTCAAGTAGGCTGTCACCAACAGAGAAAAGAAAAGGAGAGCGTCTCGGTCTACAGCAGAGGAGCAGACCCCACTGAGCTAGAACACGAGAGGCCACAGCTCATATTCGCCATCTCCCAGGCACATTACTGACTCCGACCCCAGCTGGCCTTGTAGATACCAGCTCATGCTCTCATTTCATGCTCAGACCCCTTTAGTACATATCAACACACATTGCCAGACATGTTCTTTGCACTGAAATTGGTGCAAAAGACCCAGTTTTTTTCCCAAATCCTTACCCATATCTGCCTGTCATGCCCTCATTTTTCCCAAGAGCTTCTTCAAGGTAAGAATGACTATATCCAGGAGAAATGCCTGCCACAGATATGGATGAAAGTAACCATAGAAAGCTTCTGTTCAGGAAGATATGGCATTAATATCTCCATCCCTAGAAGCAGATGGTGATAAGTGAACGGCATATTTGACATATCTGTTATAGTCACCCACCCAACCAAAAAAAGATCAGATCACACCAGCATTGGCTCAGATCTTCTTCCTTCAACACAGGAAATTCCATTTCCTCAGCACGGTGCCTTGTGCTTATCCTTACAAGCTGTGCTGTTCCGAAGAACCCACAATAGCTCAAAAACATATTTGCGTCAGAGTGTCATATTGAATTTTCACTTCTCAAATGTAGCATATGTGTATGGTATTCTATGTTACTGAGGTGAATTTGTCTTAAAATATTTTATGGGGTCTCTAAAATCAACATATTCTGGTGAGAAAGAGGAAGTACTCTGTCAGTGGGACTCCCTTCTTCAACCTGTCCTCTAGCACTAAAAAGACAGATTTATAGCAATGCTAGAAGAGTATGATCAGGGAGTCAATGCCAGGTGTGTAGAACAGGTATAAAGTGGTTCCACAGAGACTAGAATGTTAAATGTAAACCCTCTACAAATATAGCACTGACCTTCCAGATAGCTAAGGAGCTAAAGGTAGCCACTGCTATTTGACGAGATGTTTCTGATGAAGGTGTGGAAGCAGTGATGACTTGCAGAGCAAAGTAAACCTACAGCCATAAAAACAGTAGAGTGGAGTCCATCAGGCTTAGAAGGAGTTAAAGAGCTTGAAGTCCAGAAATTACCTTCAATTTATTTTTTAACCATGCATGGTTCCTCTGTGATGTAAACTTTGCCCATACTGAACTTCCTCCAAAGTACCAGTCTAATGACCTACAAATGAGACCAGAAAATAAGATAGCTAAAAACTTTTAGTAGAGGGTATTTTGGATAGAAAAGTGTAGGATGTGGAAGAAACTGCTAGTTGCTGAAAGGTACTCTTCTTTTGGAAACACAGCCTCTTTCAGATCTCACCTATGCAGTTACAGGTTTAATGAAGTCAGAAATAGATCTAACACAGGAGGGAGGTGACAGAAGGAGTAAGACCTACAGCTAATCTTAGCTGGGTTGTATCACAGCTCTGTTGTTAGGGATAGCAATGAGCTATATGTTTTGGGGGAGTCAGAAGTAAGATTGTGCAACTGACCTTTCATAAACTTGCCACTGCTGAATAGTTCCTATTTATTGTTCTCCAGCCCTTGTCTTAGGAAAGATAACAGCCAGTAAAACCTCATCTGAGATGAATTCAGTTCTCCTTTGACTCCTTCTGCCTTAGTCTTCCCCTTCTAGGCCATGCTTTTCTGTGACTCCATCTGTTCTCATGCCAGCTATACGAAAAAGTGCAAGATAAAGACAAGTAGCAAAAGACTCTAGGAAAGTTGAGATATCCAGCACTACAAAAGCTTACTTTTACCAGTCTTTAGCTTTTCTTCAGAAAGTGAAGTTTTAAAGAGAAACCAGAAAGGCTATGTGAGTTGGACAACATATTTACTGATGTAACATTGCTTGAGGGAGCACCATTTGCCTTTCAACATTGTCAGATTTCTAAACTGATATGTATTTGTGCCAAGGTCAAGGCTACTGAATATGCAGGCCTGTAGGGCCCAAGTACCAAGCCACAGAAGTTAGGCACCTACTGGCAGCTGGGGGACCCAGTGATCTTCACTGTCTTTGCAGCAGGGGACATGCCAGCTATGCAGCATAACAGGCGAGGACAGCAGTCACGATCAACACAGAGTGATGCAGCATGTTGAGAGAAGCATGCTCTGTGTGCTCACAGTGAGAGCAGTTTTCACTCTGCCTTGCTCTGGCATTTCTTGTAGTCTAAAATCATTCATTCAGGTGAATTCATAGATGATTGTCTATGGGAATGGACCATATTGGATATTTATTTAATTGAAGCTGACTGATGGAGAACAGGGAGCACCACGGATTTCTATATGCTGTCTGGGCTGGGGGTTTGCTTTTGTGCATTGTGGGAGAAGATGAAAGAGGGGTTAGAGTTTTTTACCTTAATACAGCTCTCAGCAGATGGGTCTGTATTTTGAGACAGCTGTCATCAACGACAAACTAGTGAGTACTGATGCTTTGGATGGTCAATAAGACTGAATGAATGTGAAGCCCCAGGTGCTTGTTTTAAGAGTAGATACAGCATTATGGCAATTTTAGGAAAGTTTGCACACCTTTGGACCTGTGGTGTGCAATCTACTTAGCTACAGAGACTTGCAGTTGTTAGAGCTGAACACTTGTACCCTCTCTAACACTAGTTTTTAAGAGTAAAGAGGCTTGGCTCTATGGGATCTACAGCTGTAAAGGCCAAAGTAACATGAGTCAGAGGATCTCTTTGCAGCACAATCCAGCTTTCTAAGAAGCCAGAAAGGTAGAGCTAACTCCTGCGCCAACTAGACAGCTCATGCTAGCCAGAAGGTTTGGCACAGGCCTCTCTAAAGTTTGTCACAGAGCAGAAATTGTTGCGGCCAAGCTGTTCATCCACAGATATCCCCAGTGAAGTTGGAGGCAGCTGGCTGGAGGATACCTCTCGTCAGGAGCAATGTTAGAGACAACTGAATAAAAGTCAGTCAGTTGTTTTCTCTCAGAGGAGAGGAAGCTGACGTTTCAATTGACAACGCAGGTTGCTACTGGGTCAAATACAGCTTTCTCTGCATTTAAGATAGGTCTGGACTGTCAAATCCTTGCCTCTGGAGCATGCGTCCCAGCTAGACAGAGCAAGGCACTGACAGGCTCAGGCTGTTCCCAGTCCTCCTCTTGCATCTTTGCTTGCCTTTGTACTGTGCTGCTCCTCCACACACCGCTCACATACTGCTGGCAGCATTTACCTCAATAGGCACTTCAACATGCCTCCCCCTCTCCATTTGCCTTTTTCTCTTTTGTACCATCCGTCTCGTCTTCTCTCTCCCAAAACACCTTCCCTTCTTGCTGGCTTTTCTCTTCCAGCTTTTTTTCGGGGTGCAGGCCAAGCGATGACCATTTGATTGGTTTTAAAGCAATACATTGCAAACACAACACTTAACTGTATCCTGACGGACAGGAGAAATCATCTCTCTTCCTGATATCCTGCCTGCTCTGCCTAAAACATTGTTTTTTTAGCAACAGTCTCTGCAATGGTTTGCAAGCCTGAGGAATGCAATGTAGAGGACACAGAGGAAAAGACAGAAAGTCAAAAAGCAAGCTCTAGGCCTACCCTTTTAACTGAAAAACAATTACCAGCTATGAAATATTTAAAAAGAAAGAAACTACAGATAGCACCCCAAAGTAATGAGTCTGAATCAACAGCCACCAGACTGACGACACATTGCCTTCCTCCCTGTTTTCCAAAGGCAAAACAAACCGTATGCTTTCTGGTGTTTAACTCCTCAGAGGCTGCACATTCAAATTTTATGTAGCATTTCTGACTTCTGAAGTCAGATTTGTTTAAAAGCTAAATAAAAAGAAAGCAGAGAAAGAAAGAAAGAAAAAAAAAAAAAAAACATCAAAAGACTTACACTGACTTCAGAGAGGTACTAAATATCTCAAGACTTATTTTAAAGCTGCAAAGGTTGACAACGCCACGGGGGAATGAAATCCTGGTAGCCACCAGCCATTACAATCCTGCCAGGCCCTCTTCAATCATAGCATCAAAAATAACATCTTACCTGAAGACTTCACAGAGTTAAAAAGAGAGCTGCTTTGCTAGAACACTTACTTGAGCCTCAGAAGTGATAGCAGGGCCCTGAGACACTTGCCTTTTGCACCCAGATAAGAGCTTCTTTGTCCAGATGGCAATTAATATGGCCTCTTCAGGGTGAGAACAGGTCCATTTCTTTTGTAGCCTGTCAGCTCTTCCTTTCCCAGCTCCTTCCTGGGCTATGCATGCCATGCTGTAAAGGCAAGGGGCTCACTTTTCACACAGATTTGCAAAGCATCAGATATATGCAGGATCAAGAGGTGGAAAGAAAGAGGAAAATGAATGCAGATAGGCTCCAAAATGGAAGCCACTTCCTGTGGTGTATGCCTGAGTAGGTCAAAAGAGGAAGAGATGTAAGTTGTAAAAGAAGAATGTGAGTAGACCCAAAGTTGTAACTGCACCTGGATATTTGGGGAACATGTGTAGAAACAAGATATCCTTCCTTGCCTGCAGGGAAGAGAAAGTTCAGCACTCTTGGAGCATCCATTTACACCGTGTATCTATTGGGCAGTGCCTGCTCCTCATCACCTCCTTGGGCACTTCTTGGGTGTCACGGCCCTGGACTCATGGATCCCAAATGGCCTGGAGGCAGATTTCTGCCTGTGGGCATAATCAATACCTGGTAGTGGTATGTAAGCTGTGAGACTACTCCAGAGATGTTGGGATCTCAGAGACTCAAGAGGACTGTGGTTTGGTCAGAAAATTGCCAAGGTTAGTGTGAAACACGCATGAGAAACCATGAGAACCAGAGTCAATAACTGTGCAGCTGCACTGCTCAGAGCATCCTGATTCTCTGAAGAGCACCTGTAAGACATTTTTTCTTAAAATGCCCACAGAACACTGAGCCTAAAGTCCTGTAACTTAATGCCACTCTTCCCGTCCCTGTTTCCCCAGTACTTTTCTTTTTGTTTCTTTCCTGATAATTACCTAACAAGGAATTACTTCTGTTTCTCAGGTTTTTGTCTGTACTTTTTCAGTCCTCTTTTCCCCTATGTTTCCCCTCCCTGTTGTTTCCTTTCTTTATGTGTAATTAGCAAGCTGAGTGGTGCGTCTGATGTTAGGCAGAGGACAGTGCAGACTGCTCTGGGAGCTGGGCAGAACAAAGAGCCAGGTGAATGGGAAGACTGGAAACCTGATGGCCCCTGTCCAAGGGACTACTTGTATGGCATGGCTGTGCTAGAGCTTTGGGGTATGGAGGCATGGACCTTTCAGCAGCTTGCTGGGAAGTCCAGGTAAAACTCTGTGATTTGAAGGATCTTTGTCAAACCTAAGATGTCACCAGATAGTTTTAGTGTGATGGTTCAGTGTTCTCTGCAAAAACAAAATTTTACCAGAAAATTCCTTTTTCTGAAACACTTCTAGCTGGAAGCAGAGCGACAAGATGTAGGAGCTTGAGTATTCGTGTAAGTCTGCTGGAGTGTAAGGCTCAAAAGTGACCTTACCACCTTCTTCAGTAAGAAGACAACACAGGTAGTTTATGTACACACTAGACAGACAGATACTTGCCACGTGATAAGTTTGAATTTAAAAAAAATGTAGTGAGACTCAGCAATAACCAGGCTGGCAGGAGAGAAGGGATGTGAGCTGGGTAGTTACAGAAATGGAAGATCAGGAGATGAATGTGGTATGTCACACAAACATTTCCCTTCTTTTCTAGCAGGGTGCATGTCACAGGCAGGTACCTAGGGCTTGGACAGAGATCACAGAGGTAAAGCTAACACTTTCTTCTTCACCTTGCTGCGTTCCTCCTACTAATCCTGCTGCTTCTAGGGAAAGATGCCTTTTGACAATGCATTGGGAGTCAAGGAAGCAGAAGAACTGAGCAGTTGGTTATATTGAACTAGCTGAGAGGCTGAAATGTGGTGGTTGTGAGGAGGATCGTTGTTGTCTGTAATTTAGCTGTCTTAGTGGCCAATCTCTGTCATATTTGGAGAAAGACGAAGACAATAAAATTCACATTTCAGAGTGACAGAAAGTGTGCACGACCATTAGAAGAATAAGGGGCCCTATGAGAAGCCAGGAGACCTAGCTTTACTGCTTATGTCTGGGCTAGAAGCTACAAAAATATTTTTAAAATGAGATGACCCCATCTGAGCCCTGGGTCTCCACAGTATGCTGAGAACAGAGCTCTAAGTGCTGTTCCACAGACTTGGAGACAGGGTGATTTGTGCCATCTGAGGGGTCAGCCTACTTTGTGTCCCCTGCTTTTCTTCTCCTCTTCTTCTTTTCAATACCGTTCATCTACTACTTTTTTGCCTGCCGCTGTGTCTCTTTTTAGTGACTCCTTTTCATTGATGAAGGTCAGGGTGTTCAAAGTTGGCTGTTGATTTGTGCTGCCTCTGACTCTTCAAGGGTCCACAAGGAACTATTTTTAAAGGATCTAATTTTCAGAAGTGCTGAGCAGGTCTTACTGGGCTCCAGTGCTATGGTAAGTGCCCAGCATCCCTGAATATGAGGCTCCTTACAAATGTTTTCAGCAAGAGACCCAAGAGCACGTCACCAAGATTAGTGAACAGTTTTGGAAAGCTGTCTTGCATTTCTTACTCTGGATGAGTTCTTTTGCCTTTCTCATCTAATAAACAGATTTTTAGCCTTTTGTTTTCCTATTTTCCTCAGGTTCATTACTTATGTTTTTGTTTTTCTTTGCTGTGATCTCTTCCTACTTTCTATTCTGCTCACGATCACAGCCCACCCCCTTGTGCTTGTCATGTCAGTTTTTTCTCTACTATTATTGGCAATCCCCAGTGCTGATGTGCTGGGGCCATTTTTGTGCTTAAGAGTGGCTTCGGGAGAAATGTCTGCAGAGTTAATTCAGCCACCGCCATGAAAAAAATCAACTTATTTGCATTAAAATGCATAGGAAACATATCTAAAGAAACACATCTAAGGAGATGTTCGTGTCCCAAATTAAATAAACATTAGAGACTGGCGAACCTATTTTTCATGAAATGTATGGGATCATGAGACAAATACTGACAGAAAAAACAACTTGCTGTTTGTGTGCTTTTGACTGTTCTCTACAGTTTCACATCAGCAGCGGGAAGAGTAAAGGAGAGGTATAAAATTTCTAGCCCCCTTATCTCCTGCTAAACAACATCTCAGAGTGTAAAATATTCATTTAATAATCAGATTTCTCTTTCAACATCATTGGGTGTCACCATCCTCTTGGAACAGACCTGAGTTTTCTGCCGAGTGAGCTGAACACTAACCTGTTTGTTTTTGTTTTTGTTTTTCTTACAGGAATGAAACTGTTTTACACCAGTTCTGTTGCCCAGCAGCTGACGCAGAGCAGAAGCCTTCATCTCCAGACTCCTCTCCAAGGTGGGAAACTGCTGCCAGTGATGTCTTTTCGTGTTCATCCTCTCCTGCTTTCTCATCACCCATCACTGATCTTCCTGCCCCAGGAAAAATTAAATTAGTTACCCCACATGATAAGGTACCCGGGCACACAGTGGTATAAACCTTTATCCTCCAGCAAAAGTCACCAACAAAGTCAGAGTTCTGCCTAGCACTGTGGCACACATGGTATCTGTTTCGTCTCTCCCATGCACACCTGGGGTGAGAGTTGACCTCTCAGAAATGCCCCGCTGGGATCTCACTTGTTCACAACAACTGCTGGGGCTGAGGCAGCCTGAAGCAGAGGGGTACGGTTTTACACTTATAGGCTGGTGCTATTAACCATTACCAACTTGTATTCAGTGCAGGTAGGGTTGGGCACACCAGCACTTATCACAGCTGTCCTTCATCAGTGGAGGACATCAGTGCCAAAACCAAGGGGTCCAAGGAGTACATCAAAAATAACTTGAGATGCACATACTGGATATAGTTTCCATGCTTGCCTTGTTCCTCCATTTTTGCCATCTCCTTCTCCCCTCACAGCTTCTTCTACCACCATTTCACAGACCTGCTCCTTTTTGCCATGCCTCATCAGCCTTCTGTCAACAGTAAACAGATTTCTCTGTAAAGATTTCCCTCATCACACTGCAGGACTTTTACATCTGGCATTTGGCATCAGTATAAGAAGCCCAAGTTGCTGGGGAGGGTTCTGGGCAGAACGGGGCAGCTGAATTGCAGTAGTGAGGCTACATCATTTTTGAAATGATATTTCTCTTGCTTGTTCTGCTCACCGGAGCAGGCTGTGATTTCTGATTTCCTTCCAAGGAAAAGTGTAAGTGCTAGACAACTACAAAGAGAATAGCCATACATGCACATGTGTATGTTCAAAACAGGCTTCGGCCACACTTGAAGACAGGGTAAAGGAGCAGGACCCCTCATTCCCATTTGTGTATGAGGATGGAAGGGTTAGCACCCTGTGATGTCTGTGCTGAGAGCTCTCAAGGATTGGTAAAGTTTGTGTGACGGCCCTGTGGGATGTCTGCAGCTGCATCTCCGTGGCAGATGGGGAGGTGCTGGCAAGGAAAAGGAAACAACAGAGGTTGCTGTGGTAGGGACAGCCACCTCTCCCTTGCATTTCTCAAGAGAGAAGGTTTTGATCACGTTCTCTGTTTTGTGTAAACCAAGGCTCAATTTTGCCATAGCTATCTGTCATCATACCCTGATCCTTGCCCCTGCCACATTCCTGTCCCAGCCTCTATCTTATTTCCTATCCCTTAGTTTGTAGCTTTTTCTTATCCTATGAGGCTGTCATTTCCACAGTGCCTTAAGCTCTAGGTGAATTGTTGTCATGCTCATGCGTCAGATTTTCTTTTTCCAGCCTAGTCACTCCCAAAGACCCCACCTATCCCTTGAGCCTCAGTTCACCTGCCCTCTGTGTACTGGGAACCACCAAATTTCTCACCTGGGATTCGGCATGTAAATCAAAGAGAAAACAATCATTTATTCCATTAATTTAACAACTTGGCAAATTGCATTCAAATATGCAGGAAGTCAGAAGCGGAGATGAATGACACTGACCTGTTGACCCAGCATGTTGCATCTGGGCTTCCAGTTGAGGGCCCTCTCACACTGCTCTGTGCTGTCCTTTCATGTCACCTAGACTGTCTTTTGTGGTTTGTCCCACTCTGCAGGCCCTCTGCTTTCCTTACTTTCTTTACACAGCTTTCTCTTTGCCATTTCTAATGCCCCTAGGCTAGACCCTTGTAGCAGTCTGAGCCTGTCTGTGTGTGACACACTATTCTGTGTAGAGACAGAGATGGTTGAAGCCACTGTGGCTATTTGAAGACAAGAAATATTCAAGAAGTCTTTTGCTTTTTGAAAGAGAGCAGCATTTATATGCGATCTCTGTATGTGATGGTGTCAGGTGAGAAGAATATTCCTGCTTCCCACACTGTGCCAGTGGAAAGGCAGAGAACATGCAGGACTATTGAGCTCAGTGGTCAGCTTTATGTTGGCTGGACCACCTCCTAGCCTCCACTAGGTCCTGCAGTCTTCCATGGGCACCCTTCATTTCTGAAGTTACATATACAGTGCAGTGAGGAGGGCAAGAGAAATGCAGAGCAGGAAAACCACAGGGTCACCATGGAGCTCACGTCTGTAGCTGATAGCTGTGCTGCTCTGGAATAACTCAATGCACCGCTGAGAGAAGCTCATCAGATCATTTACAGAGCCCATCACCCTGCTCAGATCAGGAGCAGGCTCCCTGTTGAACCAAGGCAGAACAAAAGTCAATCAATCAGGACTGAAATATGTGGGTCAGAGAGCCTGAATAGGCAATCAGTTCCTGGGTGAGCCAGGAATATCCCTAAATAAGCTCATCAGGACTCCCGATGGGAGAGCCTGGGACGCAGGAGCTCCCCGTGCAGCTCTCCTGAGCACCGCTGAAGCGACAACCAGTCACAAGTGGTGCTTTGGTGAATTCGATAAACCAGCTTGGGTTTATTCTTTCTTTTCTCCCTCCATGATCAAGCGTTTCCCTAAATGAGATAAATCCTGTCAGAACTGATGCCACTAATAACCATCAACCGTCTAGTTTTAATTAGAGTTTGCTTCATTAATGCCCCAACTCCTCTCTGCACAGCAGATTAAATAATGTACTTGCAGCTCATTTACACAAACCCCCAAACTGCAGGGCTGAGCTGCAATCCTTTAATTAAACAGCCCGGCTGATCCCTACCACTGCCTCGGCTCATCAGTCTAAGCCGATTAAAGAGAATAGGGACTAATAAAGAGCATAAACAGGGAAGTGACTCTCGGCTCTTCAAGGGACTTGGAGACTCCAGCAGTGATCGGCTGCTGTCTCCTCCTCTGCCAGGAGCCTTGCCTCAGCCCTCATCACTTCCTTCTGGGACCTGCCAGAACAGCCTTGCTTTCAGGGAGAACCCAGCCTCATCTTGGGCAACAGAGGGAACATGGGCAGCAGGGAAGGTGAACATAAGGAGGGGTATCTAATTCAGGGCAGTAAGAAGAGCGATCGCCTGACTGCAGGACAGTGCAGAGAGAGCAGCCACACAGCTTTGGTGGGGCAGAAGGAAAAGAAGACAGTAGGAGGTCAGTTGTTGGGATCAGCCTGGGGGAAAAAAAATGGTTCTGCTTGTGTTTTCTGGTGGTCATTGTCTGTTCTTGTTTGATCTTCGCTATGGTTTGTCCTGCCAGGATTCTGAATCTTTCTTTGCTACCCATCCAGCTGAAAAGGCCTTGGCTTCACCTAGGTGGGAATAATTGGGAGCAGATTGGTGTCGAACCGCTCAGCAGAAGCCAACCTGATGAGGCAGTTGTGATCATGCCCTCCCATACCGTTCAGCTTTGCTTCACTGACTGCCACTAGCATTGCTCTGCCTCTTCTCCCTTCTCCCCTCCTGTGCGTGAATTCATTACTGAGGGATGAGGATGGAGCGCAGTGTCACAGTCCCATGAGTTTAGCAATGTGAATTTCCCACCTGGTTGCCGTGCTGGCTTGCACCGCTGGTCAGCAAGACTGGTGCTGCAGGCCAGGAGCTTAAGGAGACAGATTTGATACAACATCTTCTGCCCCAGGAAGCCCAGAGCCAAAATACAGTACGTGGTGCTGGCAGCAGCAGGCAGGTTCCTGCTGCTGAGCTCTGCTTAGGGCTTCCCCATTTCCAAGTAGAGAGCAAGCCCTGGACAAGAACCACCACTTTCTACCATGGATCTGTACACTCCTGGCTTCACGATCACAGCCCATCTTTCAGGCTGGGCTTCCACTGGGGATGCCAAAGATCAGGCTGAGTGGAGTGAGGAGACTCCATGAAGGCAGTAGGAGCTAACCCTGCTCCTTTGCTGAGGTGCTGATTAGACCGTGATTTAGCCAAACCCTATAATTTCATAAAGCAACTGCTCTTTTTCTTGCTGGCTTCTGCCTGCTAACGGCAGGGTTTCATTCTAGGGATTTGAATAGCCTCGTAATTGCATTTCCCGCTTCTCCCAGTCTCACAGTGGAGACTGGCATCCCAGAACAATGACCTTAAAATGTGTCCAGCAGCAGCCCAGCTCTAACAGGATTACATACCATTTGCCTTTGTGTGAGGTAATAGGGCTGAGATGAGAAAGATTTGTTTCTATTAGAGTAATGAGAGGAAATGATGGAGTCACAATTGGAGGGAACAGTATATTCATTCAATTGCCTTTCAGAGGCTTTTCGGAGCCTGCCTCTGGCTCGCCTGTGATGCTGAATAGGAAATCAGCAGAAAATCACCTCTGCTCCTGCGGTGAGAAAAGTTCTACATAAAACATTAAGCACCTGGGGCAGGTCCACTTTGGCAGTGGTCATGGGGATGACACTGGAGTGCTGAATGATCTTGTCACAAAGGAGAATAGATGGCATCCAAGTATAATTGTGTGAAGGGCAGGATCAGACCTCAGATAACTCTTTGGGAAGGGATGATGCTTCACCTTTGTATTTGTGAGAGAGATGCTCCTTCCTATCTGGAAGAAGAGCAGGTAAGACCTGACCTGCTTTTAAGGCAAAGGAGACAAAGAGTCCTCCCAGGGAGAGGTCAGGGTTCTAAAGACTGTTGTGTGGAAGGGCTTGGATGTGGACTGAGCAGGAGAGCTAGGGTCTGAAATGTCTATTGAAAAGTTGGGCTGGATCTACTCATATTTGCACATAATATTTTCTCATGAGACGTAACTTTCCAGTATCGAGAGTCTGCTTAGTTCAGGGCTGAAAGATGATCAGTACAACTGGCAAGTGTTTGCTTCATGATTATGGACCAATTAAGTTGTAACTCAATATAGTTTAAACTTCAAACAGCTGTGTACTCATTTCTAAAGTGCCTTCTGCATTAGTCACCGTCACAAATTGGTTACTGCCTGGCATCACAGCACCCATTAGCAGCAAGGAGACATGTAAGCTTTTGGCTACATCCCCAAGCCAGCCTTCCCTACATTTCTGGTGAAACTCCCTTTTGCCCTCTTTCTGACTTACCAAAGTACTCAAATGGAATAACCTTGTCCTTGGTGGAAGAGGAATTGTGTTTGTTGCTCCACTGTTGCATGTGGGAGGGTGAAAAGTGGATGGACAGATTTTGGACAGTTCTTTGAAATCAAACCTTCAAACATCTTTCTCTTCAGCTCTCTGACATGCATGGCAGTATGCTACCCCTTAAAGAGCATACAGTTAAAAACAAAATCTGATTTCCTTTACTTCTGGAAGTCTGCTGTCTCTGACTCTTCATATATCTTTATCTGAACTCTGTTCAGAGAGAGAACGTGCACTTGTTCTGTGCCCTATGAAGTCATGCTAGAAGACATTGGCACAAAAGAGCCATGCATATCATCCACTGCACCATCACAGCATCATGTCTTTCTTTGACTCCCCGCTGCTGTAGCCCAGGAGCATTTTTCCTCTCAGAATAGCTCTAACTTTGCCCTCGGGTCATGCTAGATGCTCTACCATCAAATCCTCAAAGAAAGCCACGAGATTGTATTTGGTTTGCGAATGCAGTAACCCCTAAGACTGAGGCCCGTGAAGTTTATAGGAACTGACCTGTTCTCCAAGTCAATTACCTGTCTTAGATACCACAGAAGCATCTTGAAAACAAAACCAACTAACCAAAAACAAACAAACAAACAAAACACAACTTGAGTTTGGTGGGGAATGATGATTTTCCACCAGTATCTGTCACTCTATAGCCACTACAGAAAAACAGATGAGCTGCACATCATGACTGACCCTGTGAAAGAATGACTTTGCCTGACACAAAGAAAGCAAATCCAGTTCATGAAATGGGAAATTGGCCTTTTTGGCTTAGGATTGCTGGCAGGATATTGGTGGCAGGATATTGGATTTATAACCTGGCGGTCAGTGCTTCCTCTCATCTCAGAGGTACTCAGTGCTGTGGCCCAGGTGTGAAGCACGATAATGATTCGAGTCTGAATCAAATCAGATCTGTAACCTACCACACAAAACAGCACAATAACTCTGACTAATTGGCCCCCAGCTTGCAGTGTCAAGTGCAAGCTCCCAGAATTAGTGGAACACAGAGGCTGAATTCTCCTCTGATTCGTAATGGAGGACACTCCAGGTCAGGCTTACAGCACCTGAACATGCCAGTGTAAAGCAAGCCTCTACAAACATGCTCTGTGCCTTGTGTGCTCCGAGGACAAGAGACTTTATATACAACACTCTTCAGCCTGATTTTCATTCCTGCTGAAGCTATCCACAGCACCGTTTTTGAAAACGCACAGGAGAAGTTTGAGCAACATTTCTGCTTTGTTAGCACATCCCGTTTGGGCTTCTTTTCTCATTTCTGTGCCTTATTGAGGTCACAGGCATGACGAGAGGATTTTTTCTGCTTCTTAACAGCTCATCTACTTCTTATTCTTTCCTCCCTGTAGACTTAATAATCCTCTGTTCAAGATATTACAACTGGAGTTTGTGGAGATGCTGCAAACAGGCAGGGATGGGTCAGCAAAGTTCATATAAATATTCCCTGGGCTCACAGTTGTCTGAGTTTTGATTTCAGTTTGACACAGAGATGTGGGCCAGGAGTAATGTCTGGACCCAGATCAGAACTCTTCCTAAGTGTGAGAGTGAATAGATTCTTGCTTTTTTGAGCATTTTGTACAGTGTGAACTAGCAGCTTCAAGTGCTTTGTAGAAACCTAGGTCCAGAACCGCAAAGGTATTTAGTGCATGTAGATTTAGGAGAAATGTTGAAACACAATTATAAGCAAAAAAATGTTTTAGAGAACATCCCTAACATCATAGCTACCAACAACCTTGGGAATCTCTTTCAGGGAAGAATAGTTGGCAATTCTGGTACATGACCTTTGAGGAATGGCTCCTTCTGGAAGCATTCAGAGAAACAGGAGGTGAGTGTCAGATGCAGTGGCTCAGTCCTGTAAAGGAGATTCACCAGGACAGAGCATTTTTGCACTGTCTTCCATGCAGATGTTTCTCTGCTTCTTCTCTCCAACAGCTGGTGCAACCACTTTCAGGCAAATTTGGAGAACATGATGGGGGGGGGGTTAAAGTGAGGGATAGATGGGCTCTTCAACAGGAAAACTAAAATCTCTGACAGCAGCTGGAGCATTTCTGTCACATTGGTTGCTTTATTTGACCTCTGTTGACACCTTTCTTAAGGAAGAAAGAAGACGGCAGGAGAAAGGTCAAAGGAAACCAGTCTGAAGTATCCTGTTTTGAAACTGCAAAGATACCATTCAGCCACCTGTGTTTGCTGAGAGCCTGAGGCTGTATCCAGCCATTTCCTGGCCTCATGTCCTTCCACTCCTTCCTTTGCCCTTGTTGCTTCTGTTGTCTGTGTGGATCCTGCTCTAAAGGAATTCAGACGTGGATTTAAGTGCTCTTCTCCTGCATGTGACAGCACTTTCCATTTCTTGGTGCACAAGAGTGGTAATATCAGTGAGATCTGAGCATAGCCAAACCCTGCAGTTGTGGGAGCCACTTTCAGCAGCTATTTAAGTGGTGTTTGAGCTATTAAGCTATCAGTTTGTTTCTTTAATTTTGGGTGATTTACTCATGACTTGCAGATGAACCTCATGTTCTCTCCCCCATGTTGCAAAGAATTCCCTGTCCATAACACGGCAGCTTCTCAGTACCAGTGGAATGCAACATTAACACCTTCTGGATCCTGTGCTTTCTGTGTGATCATGCCACAGAGCTGCTTGAGAAGCAGTGACAGCTTTGGAAATAGTCCTGTATCTAGCACTGAAAAATGGGCAGACGGCTGATAAAGTAATAGCAGATGGACTGTGGTGGAGCTAACACCATTCATTCTAATCCCCTACTGGTATCAATTGACCTGATCTGCTTTAGTCAAGATCTTATCCCCACCCCTAAAAATGGTCCATTTCAGATCTTTCGTGCACTAAGGTGCATTCTGTTGAACTCAAGAGGTTGTTTCTGTGGACCCTCTGTCTACACACTTCTTCATGGCTTACAAGGCAGAGAGAGAGGTGAGGCAAGTACATATTGAGAAACTGGCAAAGTGATGAGAAAAGAGCCTCTGAGAAAGAAAGGGAGACATACTCAGCTCAAGAAAGAAAGCAGTGAGACTGATAGGAAAAGGGATGGCAGCCATGCTACACAGAGGAGGAGAATGAAAGAAGAGAAGGCAGCAGAAAAAGCAGAAAGTTAAAAAAACAACATAAATGCAAGAAATTGGAGGGAACCAGAACATAAGAACAGAAGATAATGAGCAAGTCCTTTGACCAGAATATTCCTGTTCATGCCAACCTTCTTTGGCAGTGACAGGAATGAGGCTCTTTTTATCACACATTTTCTTGCAGTGTGATGTCAAACCAAGGGGCTGTTGTCTTTTCTGTGCTCTACAATACTAACTCGCTCCTATGCACGTTCATCATCGTGGGGTAGGTTATGTGTTTGAATACAATAAAGTCTCCTATTGGGAACACATGACTATGCTCCAGAGGTCCTTCTTCTGCCTGGCGGGCTTTCAGATCCTCCAGGAGGAACGGAGGGGTCTGAGAGGCTGAAGAGGAGCACACTGTACAACTGCTCAAATGACTTCATAGAATATCCTGAGTTGGAAGGGACCCACAAGGATCATCAAGTTCAGCTCATGGGTCCACACTGGACCACCCAAAAATCAGACCTTATTTTTGAGAGCATTGCCCAAGTACTTCTTGAATTCCAGCAAACTTGGTGCCATGACCACTGCCCTGGGGAGCTGGTCCCAGTGCCTGACCATCCTCTGGGTGAAGAACCTTTTCCTAATATCTAGTCAGAACCTCCCCTGTTGCAGCTTCAAGCTGTTCTTTGGGTTCTTCGTGGTTTCTGCAAATGGATAGCTGAGGGAGAGGGGTTAAAAATGGTGGGAGATTTTTGGGACTGTCCCATCTCAAAACTGCAGAAGAGCTGGGGTCCACCCCATCTTCTGTGAGGAAGGACCATCCTGAAGAAAAGCATCAAGACATAATCAGGAGCTGAGACTGAGCGAGATTTGGGTGCTTAATCCCCTCGTGCCCCATTCAGAGATTGTGGGTGCAGAATCTGGATGGGGCCTAGAAGGTGAAGCGTAGTGCAAGGATACTGCTAGTAGGGTGGAAGGAGCAGAGGACGGGATAAAGACAGCAGCAAGCAGGCCTCTGTGTGCAGAGAGGGGCTTCTTGGTTCCCACCAGTACTAAACTTCTACTACTAAACAGTACTTCCCATGTCCTAAAAATGGAAATGCCTAGCCCATTTCCTAAAGCCTTCTACTCAAACCTTTTCTCATTGCTGTACGTGGTAACTTGCTGTTGTACTGGCGAGATGGAAAGTTAGTGCAGAGGGGAAACTGAGGAGAGAGGCAGGACTAATAGCTAGAGGGAAGTTCGTAAGCTGTCTAATGAGGGTACCGAGGAGACAACATTATGGAGGACAAGACTTACCTTTCCTTTTTCAGTTCCCAGAGCTGTTTGTATAAGCATGCAGTACTAGTGCAGCAAGCCTGCCTTAGGAACTACAAATATGCTATATAAGAGCAAGTAGAAGTACTGTTCAATTCTGGGTTAATTTTAGAGATTTAAGTCTCACTTCCCATGAGACTTCAATCTACTCTCCTGGGTATCCAAAGTGAAGTCACTAAGAGGGTATGTAGGTTACTTAGTCCATACCTAGTGGTCCTGCTTTTCAAGGCTGTCAAGTTCACACAAATGTCGTTGAGGTGAGTTGTAAGTTAAAGACCAGCTTGCATGACTGCAAATTAGGCTGTTTCTAGATTGAGGAACCTGACTCTGGCCACTAAGTTTGGAAATGTACTCTAACAACTTATAACTGTCTCTTGTTAGTAATTTGGTTCTTTCCATATACAGTTTGTAACGCTCTCCCACAGGGAGCTATATTTGCCTGGTGACAAGAACTATGTGTCACCTTTTTCATGTCCCATAATGGTAAGTTGCTGCTTTCCCATAAATAGGTTGTGCTGCTGTTATTATTGCCTGTGTATCTGGGTTGACTGCAATCTCTCTCATCCCAGCTGTTGGGGAAAGAGGGAAAATGAGGATAGGTTGCTGTATGTACATTTTGCTGGTACTCTTCTGCACATATGTCTTCTTGGGTGAGTAGCAAGATATAATAGATGCTTGTAATTTCCCAGGATACACTAATGCGAGAGTGGTAGGTCAAGATGCAGAGATGCATTGTGAAAATTATTGCTGTGCTGTTACAGCACAACTGGATTTGATAAGCATATTACGGGTTGTCTTAAAAATACAGCATACAGGGCTAGATCCTCCTTTCACTTTGGTGCAGTCCTCTGGTGTAACACCATTCAGCACCAGCCATAGTACTGCTCAACACAATAGAACTGACTGTCAAGACAAAGTCCTGTTTTTCTTCACTATCTTGACCCAAAAAATTCAGGTTGGAGTATAAAGTATAGGGATGGGAAACATTTTATTCCTCAGAGGAAAGAAAAGTTGAAGAGGCCCTGGAGGAATGTGAGTTTGTATGTCCAGATGTGTAAGTTGCTAAGACATTCTGTGTTCCAAATAGGAATGAGAAAAGATAGAAAAGGGATTAAGGCCTCAGGAGAGAGAAGTCACATAAAGAGGATTGGGGTATGAATGAAGCAGCAGTGACACGGTAGGTTAGAGTATGGGAAGGTGGGGCTTTGTGCCTGCTGCACAAGATTGTGATGATAGCCACTGGCTGGGGAAAGGGGGAAGGATTGCTAAGCGTGCTGTTTTTATCTTGGTCTTCAGCTATAAGCCAACCCCAAATCCCAGATCTGAACACACTGGAGAAGTTAAAATCTGGATCAAATCTGCTTTCCTGAAGCTGATGAATACTGTTTTGAGTGTCTGTATGGAGGATGGTGGTCTGAGTCTGTGTCACTCTTTATGTTGAAGAGGACAACTGGGCTTCCTTCACGTTGGTCTGACACAAACAGTGGCCTTCTACTGGGCTGTGGTGATCACAAGAGTGAAAAAGCTGAGATATTTGAGAACAGCCACAAAATGTATCTGGGTTACACAAAGGTCTTGTGAACCGTCTCCCTCACTGCCTTTGGTAGTCAGTGACCCCAGTCCCTTAGGAAAGAACCCAGAAGTGCAGTCCAGCCCTGGGGTCTGTCACAACAGGTGGAAAAAGAAAACCACGGAAGCCCTTGCCTAGGTCTATAAATCCCAAGAGCAGTGTGCCTGACCTGACAGGTAGCTGGAATAGGAGAGCAGTGGGCTGAGGGGATATGCAAGGTTTCCTTCCCTTGTAGAGGCTCTGCTGCCTCCCAGCCCTGAATTCATCTCATTTTAGCAGTGAAATTCTATCTTCTGCATGATTGCACCGGCAGGCTTTTGTCAGCGAATTTGGTGATGTTCAAACCTGCCTCAGGGATGAGGAGCCAAGAGATCTGAGTCGAAGTGGCAGAAAGACTGCTGCTGAGAAGCCAAGTTTCTCTTTCCCGGGGTGCTGAGCGGGCAGTTACACTAATGCAGGATGCCATCTGTTTTTTCCTCCTCTAAAAGGTCGTGTTTACCAAACATTGCAGAGGCAACAGAGGTCTGGGGTTAAAGTAAAAGTAATTAAACCATGTAGGGCTGGGGCCTCCCGTGCCTTCAGTGTCCATTTGGTGCTTTTCACACCCCAGTAATAAGTACAGGTGCCCTGTTTGACTCAGCCACAGGTAACCCCTGTGGGACCTTCTCCCAGTCCAACCTGCAGAGACAGCACTGCAGCCACCACCTAGGGTGTCAAGCACCAAGTTGTGGTGAGCAGCTGAGGAAAAGAGGCTGAACTTTCCAGGCTGAGTCCTGCACTCCTGCAGCAATAGACAGAACAACACAATAACATGGAAGTTACCCAGTACATGGGTATCACGTTTAAATACCAAATCTGAAGCGGAGGTCTTAATTTTGGCACATCGGAGCCTGTGGAAGTTCGATATGTTTGTTAGTATTATTACATATTCTACCTGCTTAATATACATCTTGCCAAAACCACTTCAAGCAATGTTGGAAAGATGTTGCCAGTTTCAGTCTGTGCTAAAGGATGTTAAATTTAATTCATTTCCAATATATTAAGCATACTGTACTGTCAAGTCTATTTTACAGGTGTGTGTGCCAGCCTTTTTATGAAACAAGTAATGTATTCTGGGATGGGTAATGAGCTTGGTTAATTATCATTAATTCCTCTTGGGTAAAACTAGTGTGAGAAGATGGCTTGGTGCCACTGCTTTGCAAGGTGTTACGTGAATGTAGACAAAATCAGAATCTTGTTCCTATTTTGGGCTGTGTTGGGGGAGACTGTCTGAGAAAGCTGCAGCTCGGCTGGCAGGGGATGATTTGCCAAGATCAAGTTCCAAGTTCCCTGCCTCTCTGGCAGGAGACACTTCTGCCTTCCATCATTTTCAGCATCCTCCCAGAGAGCATTGCCTCCAAGTCACCCTAAAACCTGAACTTAAAAGCAAATCAAAAGCAATTCTTCTGCACTCAGACACCCAGCATGTCAGAAATCTCTGAACCTTGAAAAGATCCCATAATATATTACCAAGCCTGTCTCAGCCATTTTTCATTGAATTCTGATCAACCCATTCACCATATGTTATGGGTGTCCTCAGGGAACACTGGAATGAAATAAACTGAAAAGGCACTTTGGACCGTGCTAAGTCAGCGATTGTTTTTCTTTTTTTTTTTTTTTTCCTGAGGAGGGAGAGGAGAGAGGACAGGGGAAATGCTGAAATGTCTTAAGATGGAGTGAGAATAATTTCTTGCAGACTTGGGGTCTGGACTCCTCTCTGCATATGTTAATGACCTCTTTTTCTAATACTCCATATGATATTTTCTAAAGGTTTTTGTTCTGGTATCTCTGAAACTCTGAAGTCTCATATGGCTCTCGTGTCATGGTAATACTAATCAATTGCAGCACCTCGGAGCAGCATATATGCATTAACCAGATGATCCTTGTAAAAGGCTCGGTGAAATGGATTCATAAATTGTTGTGGCCCTTTGCAACTGGTCCCCCTAGTCTTTGCCTCAGTTACGGGGCAGTGATGTACACTGACCCTGAATACCATGGGGGAGGTGTTACACATGTGAAACAGCAATGTAGTCTTTTCCCAGAGTGCCAGAGAGACTCAAAGAGGAGTTGAGTACTCCTCTTTGACCCTCTAGTACTTTAGTAGCACCTCACAGCTCCAGCTTCCTCCTACCCAATTAGCTGGACCTTCTTTCATCACCACTGTACCTGTCAAAAGGGCATCTGAGCATCCTCTTCTTGGGTGACTGGTTTCTTACATCTCTAGTCAAGTCCAGGAGAGCCATTGCTATTTCTGTTACTGTTATTGCTCTTATTTATCTGCAATATTTTTTCTTGTTGTAGGCGAGCAGGAGAAAAGAGATGTCTTTTGTGTCTTGACCACATGGGAGCTGTGTAGCTATGGAGTGAATGGTCAGTGAGAAAGTTCAGTTTTAATTTCTTACAGGTCTAACATTACTGTCCTTGAGAACAGTTGTTCTCCTTACCCTACAGCCCTGTTTAGTCACTCAGCTACCTGTAAATATATTTCTGAGAAATTTGAAAATTAATCTCAGACTGCAAAATTTTTCTAATATTTGACAGCAAGGGCAAAGGAATGTAACGTCTGGGGTACCCAAATTCTGTGTTCTTGCTTACAGGAAACTTAGTTTGAAATTGTCCTGAAACATCTGGGGACAATGGGCTGCATGTTCTTTCTCAAGTATGGGAATGTTTAAACCTGGCAGTCAGGATCCAATGAATAACCATGGTTCAGCTAAAGCTGGCAGTTTGAAACACACATCCTTGCCAAGCTGGAAATATATGTTTCCCACAGCAAGGAGCTGGTGAGGAGAACGCAAGGAAGTGCAGCTTCTCGATCTGTGAGAACTGAAAAGCAGTCAGATTTCTCCCAGGACGCAGGATGATACAACAGCTCTGTACAGACACAGGGAGCTGATACTACTAGGAATGGGCTGGTGGGCATCTCTGGCTTAGTAGTCTGTTATTACTGATTTGAGCTGGCATCACTGGTTTTTCATCTATCATCCCTCTATGATGATATGTTCGTCTCTTGGTGTATTCATTATAGGAAACTTTTCTGAGAAATCTGTACCTAGAAGCCAAATTCCAGTAGTTTCATTTACCTGTTCTAGACACTGACAAAAATATGTATGGGTGCTCAGCTGAATTGTCTTGGTGAGAGCTTTTTCACAATCCTGTTTTCTTGAAAGAAGATTCATTCCAAAACTCTGATATCCCTGTTTTGAAACGTGGTTTATGCTAGACTAGCTGTTCCATTTCATTTAAGACCTGAATCATATTGTCTGTAGTCACCATCTTTGTTAACAAAACTGGTCTCCGTCTGCATCAGGAGTATACACGTCAGCAGTGTAAAGGGAGGAGGGGATACCTGAAACAAATGAGAGATTTTCTGCAGCCGATGAAATCTATTTGTAATAATGACTAAGCTAGTTGCTGTGGGTCACAAAAGTCATAGAGGAACATTCAGGAAGCAGAGAACAGCTGAATTTTAGTCTTCCTTTTTTATCTGATTGCAAGTGATTTACATTAATATTTCCACTTTTGATCAAACAGAATTCAAAGACATTACAAATCTTCCCTACCTGATTGCATGATGCACAGAAAATTGCTTCATTTATCATGCAAGAGTAGCTGTAAAAATGTGGAAGACAGTGGTATATGATACTTTAGGACAGCAAGTAAAGAACACTGATTACAGCTGAAACTGCAGGGGTAATGCTGGGATACAGAACTAAATTAACCTAGTTGGAGTTTGGCCAGGACATTGGGATTCACACCTTAGACTCTGCATGGGATTTTTAATTATTACAAGTGGTTAGAAAAAAATTCTAATCCAAGAAACCAAATGTGCAATAGGACCATTCCTCTCCTTCATCACACAGCTAGAACATTTGATTGCTCACTGGGCAAGGGAAAGCAGCTATATACCCATAATTTGCTTAATAACATTTTTTCCATACTGTAGTGTCTGTCGTTATTTATGTTTCTTACTCTTATCTTTGTTGTTGTTGTTACTATGATTACAATAGCATCTAAGCCTTTACTCGTTAATAAAAACTTATCTACCAGTGCAATTTAACTGTGTCACTCAGGACAGTGTCAAAAAATCAGGATCATTAAGGTTTTAGCCTGGATTTCACTGCAGTATTTGTTTGGATCTTTAGAAATGTGTTTTGTCTCTCCCATATGGGGCCTCATCCATTGCTGTTAACATGCTAACATTCAGGCAGCTAAACAAAATCCGTTTCTTGTAAGTCACTGAAGTTTCCCAGATCAAGCTGAAATTTCCCAGGTTTGGTCTCTTACCTGAAGGTGAAGTAGGATTGTCTGTTTCTTTGGAGCTTTTTTTTCCCCCACTAAATAAAAATGGTTCAGCCATTTTTTCACAAAAAAGCATGTAGACAGTATTCCCACTTCAGCATGAGTATTTGCTATTTCTTTCTGAACAGCACAACAGCCAAACCAGCAGGGGGTTAAGAAGTTTATAGTTAGCATAAAAATATCTAGCTGAAAAATGCCTTTGAGTGCTTCAGTGGAATCTGATTTTGATTTGACCGAGTTTTGACCCTCAGAAAATTCCACACATAAGTGCAGCGCATTCTGTATGGGTGTATTCACCGGGCTCAGTGCATGCATGGAAGAGGAAGACAAGGTTATATGTGTACGTGTGGTTAGCTTACATTCTTATCTTAGCCAAGTGTCTTCAGGGGGTTGCTTCAGCTATGCACTGTACGTGGGAGCACTGAGCTTGGTGGTGCTTCTCACGCATTTCTAACTGAATGCAGACACTCAGTGGTTGCAGTTTAGGGCCTTCCTCTGTCTTGAGGAATACCTTGGTGAGGTCCAAGAGGGTTAAAGAGGTTCTGAGAATTTTGGATTGGGCCGACATCCTCTGCCTGGTTGGGCAAGGTAAGGATCAGGTCAGTGAAAGTATCAAGAGTCAGTGATCTCTGGGTAGGTCCACAGTGATGAGGCAGGTCCAAGGTCAGGCTAGGGAGTCAGCCTCCAGGTCAGAGTCCAGATCACGCATTTCCATGGCTGTGGAAAGGGGAAAGCTGTGGTGGGACTGGAGACCAGCACCCTTATGGTGCTGCTAGTGCAGGGACCAATGGCCCTGGACTGGCTGAAATGGGGTCCTGGGTCAGGAGATATTGGTGGGGGTCCAGGTGAGGCTGGTCAGGCCTTTAAAGTCTGCTAGTGCACTAAGGGCCCTGACAAGGCTTTCCTAAGAGCCTGGGAAATGTTCTTCTCCGGAGGTGATCAAGAGTTGACTGGAGAAGGCCCAGATCAACCACACGTCTTTGAAAATGGACCCATTTTGAGCAGATAGTGAAGTAGAGACGTCGTGTCTCTTCCAGCCCAGATTATTCTGTGATTCTATAAAGCCTACTGTTTGTTCTATATTAGCTGGGCATATGGGATATCCCGTTTCTATGGATGTTACTCAGACTAAACTGTGTGTGACAGAAAACCAAGCAGGCAGTATACACTGGAGGTGACACACAGCCCCACAAAGCAATGACACCAGAGGTGATGTACAGCTTTACAGAGCAATGGGCCTGCATGCTGCAAAATCTTATGCACACACTTCATGTTCTACCATGAGCAGTCTTATGGCAGTTAGTGGAAGCTCTCAGAAAAATATAGTTAAGCACATATGTGAGTGTTTAAAGGACTATCATGTCAGGGAATATTTGCTGGCATTTACAGTCCATTCATGCTCCCAGACAAGTCAGCTAACTCTTTAGTCCACTGCCTCAGGCTCTGACCTGCCCTTAAGACAGCACACTGCACTGTGGCCTTGACTCAGCAAAGCAATTTGGGGTACGTGTCTTGCTGAATCAGAGCTTGTGAATCTAGTTGAACTTGCTTTGTAGGATACAATCCAGTTCCCACCAGAGTAGTTCTGTGGGTTTTGGCATGCATTTCAAAGAAAACATGATCAAATCTATGTTAACCTGGTCATCCCTCGAGCCGAGGGCAAACATTTCTGCCCTGCTGGCTAAAAGGAGAGCAGACAGAACAGAGGCATCCAAGGAAGGTATTACAGTGAGAACTGTAAGGCGAAAGTTTATAAATGTTTCTTAAAATGTGGCTGGACATAGAACAGAAGGAGTTAGAAATGGGGAGTTATTAACACGTACATCTTCAGGTTTAGAAAAAAACGTGTTGAATTATATGGTATCAGGAGTACAACAGGAAAATATAAGATATACAACCCTACAGGACAGTTTTGTGCTTCATTTTAATGGAGACATTTCCTGATTGATGAATGCACAGCTATGTCATCTTAATGCTCTTTGACCAAGTTGGTTATGTAGAATTAATGTAAGAAATTGGTTTCTTTGAATTTATTTTTTAAGTCTGACTGGTGACTACATGCGTGCATATGAAAGGAGAAGCTTTCTACTTTTTAATCCTACCTTCTTATTCTGAAGTTGTGGTACTGTGTTTGACTCATCACATTTAGAGTCCTTATAGAAACTTTATAGAGCCCTTGTAGAATATTTCTAAATTTGACTGTTAAATTGCCATTGAAGATAACAAACTTCATTTTAAAGTAAGTATTCAGAAGTGCTCCTAGGCTTACGAGGTAAAATCTACTTAGAAGACTTGTGCTCTTAAGAGCTCACAGCACTTTTGCAAATGAGTCTTAAATGCTTCTAAGTAATTTGGGAACTACAGAAAATCATATCTAATTTCCCCGATTTTGCTCTGACATCAACACCAATCATAAAACGATTTGATATCTAGGTGACAGCAGAACTGATCGTATATGGAGCAAATCCAAGAGAAAGAAATATGATTCAGAAGTGAATTGAATAACGTAATTGTGTTTAAATATGGGAGGCAGTACACATCTTTGGTTTCAATGGAATTAAATGCATTGGCTCTGCAGCAATTATTTCCAAACTCAATGTTGCTATCGACTAAGTGCTCCCTTGGAAAACAACGGAGCTGTATCTGGTGTACACTGTGCAGCAAAGTCCAGAGTTCATGCGGGCTGGCCTGCACACTCTGGGAAATCGTAAATTATTCATCTGTAGCCACTGGAAGGAGACTGACATAGCAACAAACACACACTCCCATAGTTCAAGCAGCCCCCCAAAGCCTTGTTTGAAATTGGATGATTTCAGAAAACATTTGGCAAGAGAGGTTAACAACAGACTTCCTCGGTACTTCAATGGATGGGGTATATGCTAATCCCGTCCTGTTCGGAGCAACATGTCAGCCCTCTTAAAGTGCACTGCTGTCAAGCCTGGTTCAATACAGTTACTGCCGTGGCTGACAGGAGAAAAGGGTGTTTGGCTTTCTCCACAAGACCTCGGTGGCACAGCAATCTGTCCTGTGGCTCAGAAAGAAACTGCTTCTTTTATGGAAGGTCTGCAGCCAGCTATGGCAGTGTCACAGAGTTGCTTTAAAGAGTCAGGACCTTAGGGCTGGCTGGCTGGCTCTGCTGCAGTGTTATACTCTCAGCTCTCCAGAGTTTCTCTGGAAAGTCTGCAGCATTCAGCCCTCCTCACACAGTTTCTCACATGCCCACAGAAGCTCCAGGGGAAAGCTGGATCCTTGGGATCCAGGCTCTGTAACAGATGAGCCTCTGGGGTGCACAGGGAGATAGCAAGCAGTAGGCAGCAGGGCACAGAGGTGACTGTCAGCTGCTCCAGGGAGCAGGAGGGGTGTCCTTCGTCTGTGACACCCTCTTTGGCCCCTCACCTTCAACTGCAGCACCTTGAGCAGCCAGGCAGCTGCAGTGTGTGCAGAACTGGTGTTCTTGCTCTCAGGGAGTGAGGAATCGCTGCACAGTCCTGCTCCGTCCCTGAAAGATGCCCCTTGCAGCCCAGGCTCCCTAAGCATTGAAAATGCAGATCAGTGAAAGAGTATAGCGAACAATAACACGAATAATACAAGTAATAATAATACAAATAATAATCAAAAAACAAATAAAAAAGAGATACATTGCGTTTTGTTCACAGTGACGATCCCAGCGGTTCCACAAGCAAGAAAGCCGGGTGTGAAACGGAGGATCCGAAGGAGGCCGGCAGACAGAGTGGCCAGGAAGGCAGGTCCGACACCTTGACGCTAAAAGCCCAGCATGAGGAGCTCCAAGAAGAGCAGGCAGCGGGGTGTTCCCCTCTGGTGCAGAAGGCGAGCCTCCACCACACGGGCTCCCCAGTGAGAGTGCAGCGCAGCAAAGGGACGGCCTCGTGTTCCCATGCAGCTGCCTCCGATTATGAGCTCTCCCTTGACCTAAAGAATAAACAGGTACAGAGGCTTCCTCCTCAGGCTGTGGGAGAAGGGGATGGGGCGGGTGGGACTGCATTCACACCGTGGTGTGCCGTATTTCTGCAAATTCCTTAGCCTCCTGTTCACTCAGATCTTTTGCCCTGCCTGAGCAGGCCTGGCCCTTTGGCTGTGTGGGGCTGACGGAGGAAGTAACTTCACCACCTCTGGCTGCAACACTTCTTTCACCCAAGCCTGCTGGGCTCTGCTCCTCATTGCCGGAGTTCTGTGGTCCGAAATTGTACTCAGGTGTGACTGTAGGTTTAGAGTTGACTTGTAGGCAGATGAGGCTTGTGGCATCCAGAGATGCTGCCTGCACAGAAGTGCATGTTACCTGTAGGGTTCCCAGCAAATGATTGTCTCAAAAAACCTCCCTCATACTAGAAGTCTCCAAGAGCCATCTTGCTGTCTTGGATCACCCTGGGCAGGCCCCGTGTGCACTTCCATGTTAGCCTCTTCAAAGCATGAGCTCTTAGGGGGAGTGTGGTTTATTCCTAAGTGTCCTGCACAGTACCTACCATAGTGTTAATGTATTGCTACCTTCACATCCTTCAGTCCAGTGGTGGGTGCTGAAGAGACAGGCAGGTTTACCAGGCTGAGAGAAAATCATTCAGTCCTGGAAGTTGCAAGCCTCTCCTCCTGTGCCTGAGGCTACCGCCTAGCTCCAGAGCACAGTCAACCCATCTCTAGCTGCCTTTCCCAATGGGGCTCTCAGCCAGGGATAGTGGGACAGGGGCTAATAGCAGCTGGCCTCTTCACTCAAAGGCAATGAGGTGGAATGTGCCCTCGCCACCCCTTGTCTCTGCAGATTACAGCCCAGGAGAGCTGTTGTACAAAACAAGACTTAAAGAATTGTTTCCGACTTTTCCCTGGAATGGCAGCTCAACCAGAGGCTGTCTAATATGCAGACCCTGCAGGATGTGAGATGGAGTGGACAAGCAAGTGCTAGCAACACTGTCCAGAATATGTTCAGTGGGAGAACTCAGTGGGAGCTGAGCTATTGCAGATGAAGGGTCTTGGCTAATGAGGTTCCCACAGAAGAAACTGCTGCTTCTGGGACATCTCTCTGCCATTTCCCTCAAGGCATTGCTGCTGTCCCAAAACAGATATGTCAGATCGTTGGCTCACTAAATTCCTGAGCCGAAAAGAGGCCTTGGTTCTTTAGCTCTGTCCTTCTCAGATACTGCATACCCAGCTCAAACAGAATTTTTGCTTCACACCAGAAAAAGAAACAAGGGAGACTAATTAACTGGCTTCACAAACTAATGTGACATATCCTCAGGGTGGGCCAGATCTTGGCTGCTATATATGGGCTTAGCCTCCTCAATGTCCTAGAGATGCTCCGATTTGTCCTGGGGAGTGTGTGTCCTGTGTTATTTTAGCTTTAAGGTCACGTTGTCCCATCACTGTTGTTGCAGCAGAGGCCAGACCTGCCCTGGATGCATGTGAGACAGAGAGACATGTTAGCTGCTTGTTCATTAAATTCCATTGCCTCGCAGTACTGACCTTGCAGGGACCTTGCCTGTCTCATAGGTGGAACCATTTTTCTCATAGCGAAGGGGGATTATAGTACATGTGCTTCCCCAGCCTGATGGATGTCCTCCGTGGATTACCTCCTGCTCTGGAAGAGGAGATTTCCAAGGAGAGAAAAGTATTAATTCCTCCAGTCTTGCAGTCTGTAGTATGTGTTTTCACAGGTATTCCTATCAATTGACTTGTTGAGGAGTTCTCTTGAACAGGAACAAGGATGACAAGACCCTCACAGCACAGTGACAGTAGTTCCCTAGTCACAGCATGAATTTTCTTCCTATAAGTACTACTAATATATTGTAAATCGGTGGAAGGAGAGATCTTTAGCCTCACAGTGTAGTTGAAGTCACATTTAGCTCTTGAGAGAGGACTGAGTGCTGCTAAGAAAGGAGGGCAGCATAAAGCCTCCTCTGCACAGCTTGGAGGTGCAGTTCATCTACCAGTCATTGTCCCCCAGGATTATACCAGCGGGCTGAGAGTTCTCCTAAGTTTATGCTTTGTTGGTAAAATGGAAATCACAGAAGAGATGAGCTTTCTGTGCTGAAGGGCTGACAGATGTCTCATGTATGAAGGAAAACATCCCATTAGCACATGACCTTTATAGCAATGTCCTTCCATTGTGAGAGGTTGGTGTTGGTGTGTGTTTGGTGGGGGGGGGTGTTAAAAAAGGGTGATAGAGAAATATCATCAAGATATTTTTCTTTTTTTGACAGTACATACATTTACTCAAGCATCTCAGATTCTGTCACTAAGCCTGATTCTCTTATTGCTAACATGGAGGCATGTAGGCATGTTCAGTGGCAACCTGGGTTGAAAACTGATGCCAACCAAGAGGAAGATCAGTCCCATTCTCTCCTGGCAGACTTATGCATTTATGCCAATGGGCAGCAAAGCCATGGGGTGTGTACCTCAACTGTTTGGCCACATCCAGGCCTGACACTTTAGCTTGCCTTAGGCTGACCTTGTTAAAGCTCCCTTCATGTGCAATCTCTTGTGGCAATGGATATTTCCCAGCCATTTATAATTCAGCCACAAGGCTTGAATTGCTCAGACTGAGTGTTCGTGTTGAGGCCCAGAAATGTATTAAGCTAATTATTCTTTGAAATCCCCCTGCCCCCCTCTTGCTTTTCCCTTCCTTTGGCGCCGGCTGTCGGATCATTCCCCAGAGAAGAGTAGCTTTAAGTAGGCAATTACTTGTGATTCATAGGGTTTATTAGGAGTGAGAGAAGGCCAATCATGTCTGGCCTTTCTCGCCCCTCAAATGGGCAGGGAAGCTTCCTGCAGCAAGCCAGACATACATCTCCATTACCTGTGACTGCTGTGGTGTGCTAATGGATGCCCTTTCTTCCTCTTGAGAGAAGGAAAACAGACCAACAGCTGTGTGAAATCCTTAATTCCTCTGGAGGGTCAGTTAGCTAGACCTGGTAGCAAACGTGAATGTCTCAGACATCGGTGAACCATAAATGGCTGGGCTACATCAAGGGGAGCGAGACAGAGACCCATTCCTGCAGAGCACAGGTGAGGAGGGCACTGCTTTATGGGTGTGCTGCTTCTGGCTTTGGCAGTCATCTCAAGCATCCTTTAGAACAGTTCCTGGGACTTAGTTATGCCAGCTGCAAGACACTGTAAGATGCCCCTTGCTTTGGCCAGGGCTGGATGGCAGCACACCACATGCAGAACCTGCCCTTGCACTCCTGGTATGAACTGGAGAACAGACTGGGCTGGGAGTCCTCTCACTTTGCATGTTGTTCTGATCCTTAATGCCTTAGTCCTTTGGGAAGACTGAGATAACGGACTGCAAAAAAACTTGTGATAGTTTTGTCAAGGCATTGACAACTTGCACCTTTCCTTTAGATTTTTAGAAAGATCTCTCCTCTTAGTTGTTAAAATCTGCCTTTTTGGGAACTGTCCTTGCATGAGAGAAACTGGCCTTTTACTTCAGATCAGCAGTGACTTCTTGTCTTGGCCTCTAATAAGATCAGAGCATATGAATTTCACGTTTTCAGAATGGCTGTCACCTCCTTGGAAACCTCAGATAATTATAAGGCTCTTGCTTCTGCTTTATTTTGTCTCTTACTATTATTCTGTTCCTCAAATAGCTGTGTCTGTCCCTCCCATTTGTTCCTCTTTCCCTCCCAACACAATTAGCTCTACATTTTGATTAACCAGACCATTATATTAAGTGCTCATGGTCAGTTGTCAGCAATAACTGTCTGGGTTGGGCCTGTGCAGGTTACTGGCTTAATTTGCATTTATTTACATGAAGCTTCCTCCTGGAGACAAAGGGACAAGGGATAACTCACTCTCTTTCCAGGGAGGCCAGCTTTGAAGCGGCGTGGCAGGAGTGCTGGATTGATGGTGGGATTTCAGATGGTTATTTTGGAACTAGGGACAGGGTACTTAGCAAAACGCTTCTGCTGACTACTGAGAATCGGTTCTTGTCCCTGCATTCCTCTTTCATGCTACATCAAACAGACTCTGGGGATAAGTGGAGATGTTGGTTTTCCAAAGAAACTTACTGATGGGTCTTGCAGTAAATGAACCTGAATCCATGATCATCATGTAGGTGATTTTTTAGAGCCATTTCTGTAGATATGTTTTGGGAGGGCAGTAGGGCAAATACTATGCCAATACTTTTTATTTAGGGGTATGCAGAGATCTGAGCCAGATGCCTCTACAACTGCATGACTGACCCTACTGCTAAGCCAATTGCTAGTATTTGTCAGTGCTGGCCTTTGGTCCTTCCTTTGGGCAGATACGAATTCAGAAGGAAGGCAAACAGAAAACAGAAGCACAAGACAAAGGGGCCCTTCTTCACTTCCACAGAGGGAAATATGAAAGAATGTTATCCCCTTGCTCTGCCCATGAAATGGCAGCCTCCCATCCAGTGTAACAGGATCCCTAGACCTATTGCTGCCTGTGGTGACGGGGTGCCAATGGGCAAAGACTTTGATTCTTATTCCAGCAGCCAGGGTGCCAGAACAGGGGCAGAATGGCTGGGCTCATGTCATTCCTGTCTTGCTGTCATCTCCTGAAGTCTTATCATCTTCCCCTACTTGCAGGGGAATTAATACTGGAAAGATGCCAGGGGTGATTTGCACTTCTCACAGCTGTCATTCCAGGCCCTCACTTGTATCCAGACCACTCACTGGTGATTTTATCTGCAACTTACATAGTGTTATAAAAAAAAAGAAAAAGAAAAAGGAAGCAGATGACATGACATGACTCTGAGAGCTGGGGCTCATGTCTCACTCTGGCTGTGACTACAAAAGTAGTTTGCACTTTACCTCAGATCTTCTGTGAGCTCAATCCTTCTTCACCCTGTGAATACTGGGCCAGCAAGGCATAGCTTGAGGGGCAGCAGTGTGTATCTGTGTATAGGGATACTCTTCACACGAACAGTGTAGTGAATTCTCTGTTAATTCAGGACAGAGTTTGCCAGTATCTCAGTCCTGCTCTTCTCCTTTTACAGTCTTTTCTACATGTGCACAACCATATATACACTACAGTCTGCACCTGTGCCCTGCCCTATGAAGTGTAGACAATGTAGAGTTCAACTAATAGTTCAGACAAAGCCTCAGTGAAGTTAATTTGAATTCGTCCTTCTTTTTTCTCCAATCTCATCATCCACCATCATCTTCATACTGCCACCCGTGTCCACTGTCAGTCACTCCTTTGGAACCAAGGCAGCAAACATTCTCCTATAGTATGTTAGTGAAGGCCCAGCAGAAAAATAAGAGTGAAGGCATTCCCAGGAAGTACAAATACTAGACTATGAAAGAAAAATGGCCATATATACTTGCTTTTTGAAGCCTGTTCAGATGCCAGTTAGCTGTATGTATATGTATTTACATGTGCATATGTTATTACCAGCTCTGGAAGGAGTAAATCCTCCTACCAGTTGTTCTTAGTATCATGTCTCAACATTCAAAATCAGAACTTCTTACCTTTCAAAACTGAGGGTGTTTCTGTTCTTGTGTTGTTTCCATTTCACTTCTGGTTAACACTTGAAAAACTCAGAGATCAGAAAGGAAGACACTCTGGGGTTCAGAGGGCCTGCTAAAAGAAACAGAACAAACCCAACTTCCACTGACTTCTGTGGAAGTTGAAGGTTCTTGCTAGCTGCTATGATCAAGCCAATATTTTCTGCTTTTAGAATTCATCTTTTCTTTCCTTTTTTTTTCTGAATGGGTTCTCCTTTCTTTTGGGAGTATTTTCAAAGGTGACTAAGGATGGGAGGAGCATAGTAGCACTCTGAGACAAGGGATGCTTGACATTGACAGAGCACTGTTGAGCAGGAAGACACATTGCTGGAATAGTGTATTTGCAGTGATGAGCCTGCCCTAAAGACCATCAGAAGTGGGAATGCAAAGGAAGGGCACTTCCAGGCTCTAGCTCATATAGGTAGTGCTCTAGGAGGGGACATGATCATGGTATAGCTGTGAGGAAGTTCACAATGCTGATGCTTGAAACAGCCATGTCTAAACAGAGGCCTTCTGTTGATATCAAGGGCAGAGCAATGTAGGAAAAGGCTAGTTCAAGACTAGAAGTTCCTCTGACAGTCATTACAGACAAATCAGTGTAGCAAGTGGGGTCATGGAAATCCATCAGAAGTCAACTAACAAAAAAACTCTCTTCTTTGTGTGTCTTTCAGATCGAAATGCTAGAGCACAAATACGGAGGTCACCTGGTGTCTCGCAGGGCAGCCTGCACCATCCAAACTGCTTTCCGGCAATACCAGCTCAGCAAGAACTTTGAGAAGATCCGCAACTCACTGCTGGAGAGCCGCATGCCACGCCGCATATCCCTGAGGAAAGTCCGGGTCCAGAACTCCGAGAGCTTCTCTGCTGAGAAAGCCCTAGTAGAAGGGTACAACTTCGTGGGCATCCCATTGGTGAGGTCCCCATCTTTGCCAGCCACAATCAGCGGGGCGCTGACTGAGCTGGAGGACTCCTTCACGGAACAAGTTCAGTCCCTGGCCAAGTCTATTGATGATGCCCTTAGCACTTGGAGCTTGAAGACCATGTGCTCGCTACAAGATGGAGGCTCATACCAGATAAGAGAGACCTTCAGCGCCAGCTCAATGCAGCCAAACCAAGACTTAGAAGCTGAGCTGCAGGACAAGGAGAAAGAGGAAGGGCTCCTGCCAGATACCCTGCCTAAGAGCAGCAGCACTCTCATGATGGCTTTTCGAGATGTCACGGTCCAGATTGACAACAAGAATATCTCTGTCTCATCGTCTACCTCGGTGTCCATGGCAAACTGCCTCAGCAGCAATGCCCAGGCTGGGATCTCTCAAGCCACCAAGGCTGAAGAAAGCCCAGGAGAAGGGGAGGGAGAAACCAGTGAATCACAGGCTGCCCCAGAGAGCTTACCTGAGTCCAGAACTCTCCAGAACAGCCACACTTTCACCGAGGTGAATGTCAACACTAATGGCACGGGAGACAGCAGTGCAGAGCCTGGGCAGATGGCAGTGCAGAAGCTCCAGCTCGATGCTAACAATGAGACAGGGCAAAGCAAAGGCTCCGAGTCTGAGAATGCAGACAACTCAGAGCAGCTGAGCAGCAGTAGCACCTCCACTTCAGCAAAATCAGCTTCTGAGGTGTCCTCAAAAGAAGCACTGCAAGCCATGATCCTCAGCCTCCCACGGTACCATTGTGAGAACCCAGCTAGCTGCAAGTCCCCCACGCTTTCCACAGACACCATGAGGAAGCGCCTCTACCGCATTGGGCTGAATCTCTTCAATATGTAAGTGACTCTTCATCTTTTGTGTTTCCCAGACTACTTCATGCTTCACAAGAATAGATGATGGCAGGCTCTTGGGCTAGGTCTGTCTCTGGGGAAGTTCTTTCATATTCAAGGGCATGACCCTCTCAGCATCCAATGCAGACCACATGGTGGCTGCCCAGTAGCTTTTTCCCTAAATTTTCCCCAGTGCTGTTCTGATCTTCTGCCCGACAGGGGAACAAGCCCAGTGCTCCATGCTGTCCTGAATTCAGAACCTTCTGTTGCTGTCCATTGGCGTCCTACATTCAGTTGCTTCAGTTACTGTCCATTTGGCATCCTGCTCCATTCTGTTGCAAAGCCACAAGCATAACTGGGGATGTAAAACCAGCCTCGGTTTCTTAAAATGGGGCATTTCCAAGGAAAAAGAAAGAGCTGATCTTAATGATTCCAGTATGAATGCTCTGGCTGTTGTTTTCCTTCTGATATTTGGGTGGATTTTTTTCACCTGACAGACCAGGTTTAGTCATCTCAGTCTCTCACACATCTGAGTCTGATATCCTATGAAAAGGCTGTAGGTGTGAAAGCAAAAGCAGAGCAGCTCAAAGAGTATATTCAGAAGAGGTGAACTCGAAGGGTTACACATAGCCTATTGTAGATTGGCAGAAAGCAGCTGAGCTCCAATAAGGAGCTTTAGATTTGCACTTTGTCTTTCAGTGAGACATTTCTCATCAAACCAAACCATGAGAAATAGTGTTTTTTTGCCCCATCATCACACCCTTATCTCATGCTGTCTTCATTTCCATTTGAGTCCCCCAAGGAAGGTGCTGGGAATGTAACACATACATACAAGCAAAATGTTTTATCACGCAGTACCATGGGCCTTTTTGTCAGAGCAAGGACAGAGGTTTACACAGTTACAGACAAAAGTTTTGTACAGGCAAGAAGCAATAAAGGGATTAAATATGTGTAGGATGGAGGCTGTGGACTCCAGGAGGAAGGAATCTGGATGAGAGGGCTGGACACAGAGCACATACAGAGCTGAAATGGTGTGAGGACAGACTTGGGTCTTATAGAGAGCTCAGGAGAATACTGAGGAGAACATTTTACTAGCTCTGAGATTAGGTTGTGAACAGGTGGGTTCACGTGTGTATATCAAAGTCAGGCTCTGGCCGTGCACAGATTTGCCTAAACAATGCAGGTAGGCTGGAATGAGAGAAGGTAGGCACTGGGGACAGATGGGGGCTGATTATGATAGAGATATTTCCAGCCCCACACAGATGTTGTGGTGTTTGTGTTGGAATAGGAGTCCTTCTGGAGGTGGACATGGGGCTCACATCTCTGCAAACTAAGTGTTTCAGTATTTTCAGCCATGCTTGGCAGGAGTTCCTGCACCCAATGTGCTTTTCTTTGGTTCCTGCAGAGCTGACACGAGCACTGATGTGATGATAAAACAGGAGTGAAAATGTCTTTTCCCAGCCACTCCTCCTCCCGAAGCCTGCCTGGCACACATTCATGTGACAGATTAGCAACACCAGGTCATTTGGGGAAGCGGCTTTGCTGTCCTCCTTCATGCAGCGACCTGGGTTCACTGCATGTTGCAGGCCCCTGTGGGATGAAAGACTGAATAACACTGCAGAGCTACAAAACACAACTTTCTGGCCAGGCCTCCCCTGCCGCCTTGAAACCAGCTGCTGAACTAATGTGCCAGTAACCTGTGAGGCTCAGTTATCCTGACAAAACGTTGGAGGGTAGGGAGAAAGGGTGGAAAGCTGAGGGACACATGGCTCCCCTTGTGACACTATAGTGCACCCCAATCCCTCTGCCACATGTCCTTGTGCGGCATTTCCTATGAGCAGCGCTCTGTCTCGGAGCAGGCCCCTGGGAGCCTGCACTGCTGTGGCACTTTCCCCGTGCCCCCTCCACAGCGAGGGGGTGGATTCCCTGGGAGGGAGAGTGCCTCGTTATGCAGCACTGCTGCAGTAACTCAGCGTGTGTGGGCAGCTGGCTGCGTGGGCAGAGGGAAAGCCAGCAGGACGTGAGGAATCCCGCAGCATTGGCTGGCCGCGCTTAACACCCCTGCAACACGAAGGGAAATGGCAAGGAGCTCAGGAGGGGGGGAAATTAAGCTATTTGCTTCACATCTGGTAAAAGGCACACGCTGCAGTGTGTGAGATACATCTGCAGGTGTTTAGTTGCAGAGGTGCTGTATCACTATCAGGATTTTGTGGGGAACAGCTTGAATTTGGGGAACGGCTGATGTAAGGCTGCTGTTAGTGAAAGAATCATGTGTTCGTGTATATTTGAGTTACAGTCTGGGGAGTGCAGGAGGGCTGTCAGAGCTGGACTGTTTTATCTTACATCCTCTTGCTTTGTGTGTGCCATACCTTCTGAAATCTTCATATCTATGCCAGCGTATGAGCTGCATTTTCCTAGCCACAGTCAGCTCCCGGTTCCTCTGAATTGAATCAAAAGTCAGTCCAGTGGCTTTGGAGTCACACCGGTGAAGCTGAGAACATCCTCTTACCTTGAACACTGTACTGATCCTTGCCAAACACTGAAGTATGCACTTGAAGGTCCATTTTATGAACCTGTGTTGCTGAGCTTGACTTCAGCCATGTCCATCGAACCCTTGCACTTAGCAGAGAACTTCGCCTGTGCTCTTCAGAGGTGAACCAGGAGATCTGTATGACAATACAGAAGGGACCCTGCTGCTTTTCCTTGAAGAAGGGCTGGGTTTTTCAACATTGGATCTTGCAGCTCTCCTGTTTGTAAATTTAATGGGCTGACTTGTTCTCCCAGACACTTCTCCTGAGGATGCCACACTGCGCAGGATATTATTTTTTGTGACATTACAGAGTAAGCAGTACTATTTTAAGCCCAACTACTTTTTGTATAACCATGAAGCCCCTGTAGGGAGCAGGCCATTCTCCTGAGTGCAGATCCCCTTATAGCTAGACATATGTTGTTCACCCACATCCTTCACCACCTGACAGTGTCACAGTCTGTGCCTGCACATATCATGCATTCACGTGCTCGGAGATCTCATCCTATCCTTTCCTCACCCCAGGAAACTGCCTAAGCAAACTCAGTCCTTGAGCCTTGACAAAGATCCTTGAATTTGGGTTAACGGTGGAAGTATGTCATCCTTTCTTCCATCTCATAGGGGTGCTACCCTCTTACCTCTCCCCGCTCACCAGCTCAGAGAATGAAAGGAATGTGGAAATCCTCCAGGCATTGCACTAATTCCCCTCAGCCATAGTGCACCATGACTGAGGCCCTTCAGCGGGACAGACTGAGGTATAGGAAGAAACCCCCCTGCATGATGCACCCTTACACTCGTTCTGGTGTGTGCTGTGGGACAGGCACCCCCATGGACTCATGGCCACTCCCAGGATGCACAGAAGCACGTGTCCTTTTAGGAGACACATGGAAAAAGACAAAATGTATGGACACAACAGGCTCCTGTGAACATGTATGGTACAAGAGAAATCTGCGTGTACAGGGGACACGCACACACATGGATGTGTGTACTGGTAGAGACATGCTTCACCCTGAGAGGCAGGCACAGACACTGGCGCTCCACCAAGCTCCCCCAGACAGGCAGGTGGGCCCACTCAGCACCCAGCCTGATCTGAGAGGGACACCCACAGCCAGTGAGGGAGAAAAGCCCTCAGTCTGAGAGCCGTGCACAGCTCTCTCCCAGCTCTGACAAGGCGTTCTCCAGGTGCATGCTCTCATCCACCTACACACAAGCACAGATTTCTGCCTGAGGGGGCAAATCAATAGAGAAGGGAAGAAAAACACAGCTAAGGGTGGGGAAGACTAGAGGAAGAAATAATGCAAATATGAGCATGGGATTTCAAGTGAGGAAAGCAGAAAGTGTCACTCAACGCTGAGCAGTAAAAATGTATGAAAAAGAGAATGAATTTTTGTTACAGAAAATGTACCCTCCCCTTTGCTTATCACCCTCTCTGTCTTGAACCTCATTTGCCCATGGCAGCAATGCCTTCTAAGGCTTTCCTTCACCTTCATCTGCCCTACACAAGGTGCAACTCCAGCTTCCTTGAGACAGTAGCAAAGGGACACGTGCCCAGCTCTCCTCCCTGGTCCTTGCACACACTGAGGGCTGCAATGCTGTAAGTCATGAGATGATGCCTCAAAGAGGTCCTGCTAGCTCACCATGTCTCTGTCCTTCCTTTTCAGAAACCCAGACAAAGGGATCCAGTTCCTGATCTCCCGAGGCTTCATCCCGGATACCCCCATAGGAGTGGCACACTTCCTGCTCCAGAGGAAGGGCCTCAGCCGCCAGATGATTGGGGAGTTCCTGGGCAACAGCAAGAAACAGTTCAACAGAGATGTCCTGGAGTAAGTGTGGAAGCCTCTTCCTCTCCTCCCTGCCCTATAAAGGAGTCGCCAGCCCACCTTGTCCCTGGCTGCACCAGCAAGCCCCTCCATCTTCGTGGGAGTTTCACCATTCCCACTCCCTGTCTGGTGCCCCTCATTGCATTTCCAAGCAATGAGTTTGCCCCTTTGTATCAGCAAGTCTTTCATTTCAGTTTCTCCTTCCCAGAGGGCCTGCCATCTGCTAGCAGGAGCTCAGCACCGTCAGGGGTAAGACTAGTGATGCTGGGAGGTTTTGTGGCTGGGGAGCTCTGTGACGGGACTCTCACCCCATCCAGATAAAGCACCTCTGATGCTTTCTGAAAAGTGCTGAGAGACGCAGAGGATGAAGAATATTTATTCCTTGCTGTGAGTCCAGCAAGAAACAGCAAAGGCTGGCTCTCTTGCTGTCTGGGTCTGCAGTGGGTGGGATTTTCCATTTTTCCAGCCACTCAATGGAGAAAATAAGCAAGGAGCTGGTCCTGTTGGTGCTAATGAAGAGGCCTGCTACTAATGGTTTAGTCTGTAAGTCACTGGGCATTGGGGAGCATTCCCATTCCAAACAAGATGTCAGGTTTCCTCCCTGCTTCTGTTCAGTGGCTGTCTTTTCTGGATTGTTCCCTTCAGTTCATTCACTGTGACCCTCTCCTGCTCACATAAGCCATGCATCTCTCAGCCTACACCTCTTCTCTTTCAAGCCTTGCAGTCTGGGCTGCAAAATCCTGGGAACACCTAAGACCCATACATGCTACTTCAGTGCCTGCCTATTGCTCTGCCTTCCATGTTGCTAACTATCGCTAACTTGTCAGCCCCCTGCTGTGAGCATCATGGGACAAGCATAGAAGCGTTGGGAAGAAAAGTATCTTAACCCATTTTTCTGAGCATTGTCCAAGATGACATGCTTTCTGCAGACAGCCCTGGGGAACCAAGACGAGCCTTCATTTGCTGCTTGGTCCTGATCTCCTTCTTGCCATTCAGATGAGGGAGAAGGAGAAAGCACAGCTCTCTATACGACAAAAAGCACTGCCTCTGTGGTACACTGCCTCTGCCTAACCCTGTGAGCCACAGCACACGTGGCCCTCCTCTGGACTTGCTCCGACAGGTCTATGTCCTTATGTTGGGGGCCCAAGAGCTAAATGCAGTGCTCCGTGTGGGGAGGATGCCAGTTCAGCAGCCAAATTTGGGCCCAAATTTCAAAATCCATTCCTGCTGCAATTGCTGCTACCTATTGCTGCGGGTACCTCACCTTTGGTCCAGCACTATTTTTAGTATTCTGTATGGGTACTGATTTGACCAGCAATGAGACATGTTTTCTCCAGTCTCATTGTGCTGAGTGCTACAATTAAAATTCATTGCTTCTTTTTTTTTTCCATCAAGCAATGCATGGGCTTGCTTCCCCTGACAGATACTCTACTGAAGTCCAAAGCCTGCCTTTGCACAGACAGGGAGATCTTGCAATAGCAATGGCCTGGCATTTCTTTGTAGTCCTAAATTTGATCCCTGCAAATGATCATGTTCTTCCATTTCACGTATGACTACAGATGTGTCAGCAGCTCCTGTGAACAGGTTCACAAAGGTTGTTGTCTGCCTCCCAGCCTCAATGCCCAGGTGCTGCTGTGTAGTTGTCTGTATTGTCTCTGGATGTTGCAGGAGAGCCATTTTAAACTGTGCCCCTTCTCCATTATCCTCATTACTCTCAGTTTCCACTGTGTCTCTCAGTGTAGCATGCCAAATGTACTATAAAGGACTGCGCTTGCTGTCCTATTTACAGATGGAGAAAGCAAAGCTTAGAGGTAAGAAGTTGTTGAGGTTGTGTTTTTAAGCAACTGAGTCTGAATAGTCTGAATTCCGGGTTCAGACCTGTATCTGATCTCTCCAAGCAACAGATAATGTTCTTGCACTAACAATTCCTGCTGCCATAACCTCTTCACAATAAATTGCTGACTTGTCTTCCTTAAAGGCAAAGGTAAAAGTAGACATAGAATATACACAGAATGTTCTACAACAGGAAGGGAAAAAAGACAGAAAGATTGCCAAACGCATTCTGCTAGTTGCATCTGTGCTGTTTGCAGTTACTTTTATTCTCTCGTGTATTAGTTTTGAGCTTGCGGATAGAAATGGCTGGTGGGTTTTGCAAGCAAATTTTCATCAGCAGCTTGTGAGAGCTGTCTGGGCAATGACTGCACACACAGTGGTGTAGCATTCATGGAAACAAGGCATTGCCAGTAGAAATCCTCACCCAGGATTATCACCCTGGATGTTTTTGCTGTCTTTGCAGGAGGAAGAAGAGGACTGGGAATGCTGTGCAGTGTGCTGGCATTTTCCAGTGCACTATAGCTCGAGGGCTAGTCACTATTTCTGAGCTGTTTGTGCGTGTGCATGAGGCAGCTCAAAGACATTCTGGCATTTTAGAACTGGCTAAGACCTAGTTTGGTTCTCATTTCACTGGTGTGAATAAAGAACAACTCCCATATCAGACTAGCTCAGGAGCACTGGCACAGATTGGGAGAATGGAGTCGGCAATGTTTGTCTTGCAGTCCCCACATCTACCCACTTTATTAGGATGCGTGGTATTCCCCTGAGAGCATCTGGCAGTCAGGATAGCTCCTAATGTAGCTTCTGCACAACTTGCCCTATTCCACTCTCATTTTTGTGGTGCAAGTGACCCTTCTTCTGTCCCTTGGGCAGAAGGAGAACAGGCACTGCTGGACAGGCTCAAATGTGCAGGCACAATGGCCATGGACGGGCTGTAGCCTTTGGACAGACACTAACCACTTGCAGGGAGCAAACCTGTGTGTAGGGGGACACATCTCTGCTCCTTCACATCCCAGGCCTGGCCCTGGAGCCTCTCTGACCCATCCTCTCCCCCCACCCTGAAAGCAATTTCAATTATTGATGCCACTTGCTGTGTTAGTTTAGCTTTCGCTTGATGCGAAAACTTGTGTTAGAAATGTGTATTGTAAGCATTGTTTCTATTGCAGCCAGGTTGAATTAACTCAAGCGCATGAATAAATAATAGGACAGCTTTTAAAACATCTACAAAAGCCTCAGCCTCCCTTGTGCATTTGGAGGCTGGGTAGAGCTGCCCAGGTTACAAACTCCAGACTCAGCTGTAAGTCCAGCCATTAGTCTCTGCTCTGCAAACTTATTTTGGCTTCCATGGGTATCGGAGCGGTGCTGGATGACAAACAAGCCAACTGCTGCCTGCTCCTGGAGTCAGGCAACCGAGCTCAGGAGTGCACAGTGGCATTTGGCACTATGAAGATCCTACCTAGCAAATGCAAAACTCCAGAGATGCATCAGGCTGGTTGCAAAGCTTCTGATGGGCATGGTGGGGGGTGAGTGGGGATAAACATAGTAAGAGGCTTAAGCCTTTTGGTATGCTGTTTTGGCTTCCCATACCTGCTGTCCAACCCCTAAACATCCTTAAATTGTGTTCTCCCTTTCATCCTCCTACTCTATCTTTCAAACTTTAATTGATTTTCTTGGAACCCAGAGAAGGTGTCTGGATAACTCACAGGTAATTATACACACTAACCAGAAGAACAAGGGAGAGCGTAGGGGATTTTCAAGAGTATCTAACTACAATTGGCACACATCCTTTGAAAACACCAAACTGCTCAATCTCCCTAAGCTGTTTTTTTTTTTTTTTTTTTTTTTAGGGAGATGCAGTATGTAATTTTCCCTTGCAGACAAGGCTTCAATCTTTACAAGGAGGATGTATCCCACCTATTGTTAACTACCACCAAGTTCAGCGTCATCTCTCAGTTTATGAATTCCTTTAGTCAATGGAGAGACACGGGCCTCTCGAGTGCTGTTTTTCTCTTTGTGCTACTTTAGGCTGGACATCTAGCTTTAAATATTTTATGTAACAGGAGTAAATCCCATCTGTAACCAATTTTAAGCATCCAACCGCAGAAAGATCCACTTATGGTGGTCAAGCACCCCACAGCAAGATCCAGCCTCTGCTTGTGAGCACCTGCTTTCACAACCTGCCCTGCAGCCAGCTGTGAGGAGTCGCTGGGGACCTACCCCAGGGTTTCAGGATCTGTCAGCCCAGGGAATACGGCTGCAGAGAGGTAGCCTGGGCTGTTAGGGCACTGTTCTGGTACTGAGCAGCTTTTATCCAATCTGCCTGCCCAGTGTTGCGGGAAAATCATTTTGTTACTTTGAAAAAGTCAGGGGCAATGCATTAACGCTTTTTAAATGAGGCACGTTATCTTTCTTACATCTTTTCTTTCTTTTGGATTAGCTGCTCAGATGTCTTGTTTATTTCTTTTTGCACACTCTTCATTCTGTGTTTGTTGCTTTTGTTCACCTTCATCCTTTCTTTCACTTTAGTTCATTCCTCCCTTACATGTTTCTGACTCAGGATTTTTTTCCATTTATCGTTCATTCATGAGCAAGATAACGGGAGTGATGCCATGAATGGAGTCGGCTGTGCTGGTGATGTTGGATGGTCTGTGCTCAGGTCGTGGCACTTGCAAGTGCAGAAGTGGCTGTCCTGGTGCATCCGCTGTCAGAGTGGAAAGGGGAAGGGGTTCAGGCAGAGGAGGCACTGTGCTGAACCGGGGCTGGTTGCTGTTAGACTCTGAGCTGCTGTTAGACACACTCTCCTTGCCGGTGAGCAGCTCTCGTGTCTGTCAAGCTGGTAGTGTCTTCTCCTTCTCTCCTGGGAAGTCAGGGAGAGAAAAACTGCTCTTAGGAGTGTAAATTCAGAGCTGGAAACCCAGCTAAGAGGCTGTCTTTTCAAAGAAGCGTTAGATTCCTCTGACTGGCAGAGTGAACTTGACAGGTAGGCCCAAACTAGCCTACCTTCCCCTCCTCACTAAGGATGTTACAGAGGATCAATAGGGGACTTGTGTTACAGGAGGGTTTGAGTAGCACAGTGCTGCTGCTTGTGCTGTGGAGCCGTAGATAACGATGCAATGGAAACAGAGAACAGAGGGAGGAACATGTTAGGCAGTTCTGACCTCCTGCTGCAAGCAGAGCCGAGGCACAGATCAGGCTTGTGAACAAGAGAAGCTTTCCCATGCCAGGCTGCCAGGGCTGAAGGTACAGCTTGAACCTGCTTGGCTGCCCAGGGAAATGCTGTTTTTTTCCTTGCACAGAGGCTCATAATGTCCCCTGGAGGGAGAGGTGAGAGATGGGCAGAACCCTCTCTGCACAGCCAACATTTCTGGAAGCAGCTTTCCACTTCGGAAGACAGCTTTGGCCCAAGTCAGGGCATCGATTTCTCACTTCGGCAGGTGTGGATGCCCAAGTAAGTAGCCATGTGGGCTACCAGCAGTCCTGGGAGGACAAATAGGCACGGCAGCCCCAGAGGGGAGCATGCAGTATGTGCAGCACAGCACCTCCTTCAGAGGGTGTGGGCCATGGGGTCCATTGCAGAGGCTGCCCTAGCACGAGGAGGGCAGGGAGAGGTGCTGCATGGAGGGCAGGACTGGGACACCAGTCAATGTAGTCAGTGAGCCCCACTCACTTTTCTTACTGTGAGCCCCAGTTAACCCCTGCAGGGCAGCCTTCTCCCAGGGAGCTGACCTCTTCCTCTGCTGCTCACCCTAAGCCAGGTTTGTCTTCAGAAAGAGCAGAGGGGTGGGGATGCTGAGAAGAGGGACGGCTTTTATTAGTAACTTCGAGCCTCGTGGTTTTAAACTTTCCACCTGACTGCCTCCCCCTTTGCCCCCTCCCTGAGCATGGGCTGCAGGTTCAGTACGGACGCTTTTAGTTGCAGCCCAGCTCCTGCTGCATTGTCACCTGAGTGGAAAAGCTGGAAAATAGGTCATCACGCTTGGGCAAGCAGATCCCAGCCCCACACGATACAGCTGCTTCTTGCCTTCTCTAAATCCTTTTGCCGAAAGGCTTTTTTTTGCCGTGCTTAGCCCTGTGCTAAATCCTCACAGCCCCGATGCCACCATGTCCACCCACTTTTGGGGGGACCCATGCCCTGCAGCCTCGGAGGCAGCACAGCCACCATGGACATAACAGGGCAAAATGGTGCAACTGGATCCCACCGTTTGGTCCCATCACCTGACACTGGGAGTGCAATTCTCTGCAATTACGTGGTCCCAGCCTGCTGAGTGCCTCGGGACAGACCAAGCTCCCCCTGGATAGCCGGCACCGCGTTGTTTATGGGGCAAGGTGCCAGCACCTTTCTTCCTCACTTCAGCAACATGAACCGAAGGTCCAAAGTCCTGTCCTTCAGGTAGTGGGCTAAACACATCTATGGGTGTCCTGTGAGCAAAACTCACATTGCTTGTTGCAAGTCCATGGGAGGGAAAGAACTAAAACAGGAGGAGATTTTATAAGGCATTTCCTCCACCCCTGCTTTTTATCCTTCAGGCCTCCTGGTGGTCCTGGAATAGGCATCTCACAGGCATGCTGCTGTTTGTGGAAAAATGAACTCAGCACTGGTTTTGGCACATACACATAAGCCGCTGGTTTATTCCTTGGATGCAGAGAGGATCTCTGCTCATCCTTTGTCTTTTACATTGGCAAATCCAGTTTGAGGGAGAGACAGCCTCCTCATGCATGTGGTTCTGCTGCCTTTGACATCGCAGCCCTGGAGGCTGATGAGATGAATGTACTTTTTTGCAGTATGTTTGCCAATATATTGTGTGTCAGCTTCCAAGGTCTCTGTTTTGGGAAGAAAAGACCTCCCATAGAGAAACTGCATTACATTTCAGGGGAGTTCATACGTGGGCATGACAGCGCCTTCAGAAAGTTAATGGGAGCTGGCACAGGAACCTGAGGTCAGGCAAGACAGCAAAACGTGTAGCCACCTAGAACAGGAGCAGGAACAAGGCAGCCCCAAGGCACAAGGCTCTCCGGCCCTTTGAATGGACGTCGCTGTGTCACAAAAAATATCCGAAAACTATAATCCACCATTCATTTTACTGTCGGTCTAGCAGCAGAAAGAAGTAGCATATCAGGTGGCTCCTCTAGGAGCTATTTCTCAGGCCTTTGGCACAGGCTCTGACAGGTAAATCAAATGCAAGCTCAGATTTGCTAAAGTCAAACTTTTTTCCTAACCTGTCCTTTCAGGTTGGTCAATGTCTCTCAGGAACTAGGACAAGGGGACACCCTTCTTTGGGCTGAGGGACAAACATAAGGGACCCCCAGGAGTTTCAGCTTAGAATTTACAAGGTAAACCCCCATCTGTCACTCTGTGCACGAAACTCTCAGAGGAGAAGCAGTGCATAACTCATGTAGCAATACCTGCTTGAGTTTGAAAAGAGCTATAAGCAGCTGCCTTGCACTACTTGTCCTCATCGAGGTTTGATGCCTTCTGTATCAAGAGCGTTGACTTTATTATTTGAGATCAGACATAAAACAGAGGGTGTGTTAGACTAGACGGCGTGGAGGGGGATGGACTGATCAGTGAGGGAAGGAGGAAAAGATACATGATTTAATGGTGGTGGATAGGGCTTACTAGGATGACCTGAGCAGATCTCACTGTGTGTGCAGACTTTGCTTTCATGCATCTGGAAGCAGACAGTAATAGCAAAATCACTGGGGTCAATGCTGAGAAACATCATGTATCAGAAAGGATTACAAAATAATAGCAAAGGTCCAACTGCAGAGGTGTTTGCAGCTATGAACACGATAATAACTAACCAGAGAAAAACTTTTCTTAGTATCAAAGCTAAGTTCCAAGAAGCAGAATGCCTTGATGGCAACCCAAGGGACAAGTGAGTGCAAATATGAAAAAAATAAAAATAACAGAGGAAAGGGACAGTAGAGGAAGTTTTCACTGCTGCCAGAAATGATTTGTAAATGTTTCTGCAGCCCACCTCCTGGAGAGGGAAAAACAGATTTTGTATAAGATTTCCTGTGAGAGCAGACCCGTTGATTCTCCGCCCTTGCTCTTGACCACCTACATTTGATTATATGGAACTTGTGTGGGGAAAGAGACCATGTTTCTTGGTTGAGATTATAACTACTCCAGCCTTAGAAGATACCGAACACCCTCCTTTCATCCAGAGCTCTTAGTAAGGTATTCTCTCGGTGTTACTCTGGTTTAGCAATATCTCAGCTCTTGAACCACTGGGGGAATGCAGGAATAGAAGGAGGTCTTAGAGCATTTGAACCGTATCCCTCACCCATTAGAGACATCATGCAACAATTTTTTGTTCTAGCAAGGCTGCACATAGTATTCAACAGCCTAGCTCACAAAACACTGCCTACAGCAAACTGCAGAACGATTGCAAACACTAACAACAAAGTTTCCAGGATATCACAGCAAGGAAGCAGAAGAAACTGATTAGAGCACGTACCTTTATTAGCAAAGGTTCAGGTGTTAAAATTTCCAGAAACACTAGGAATTGGAAGAATCCAGAAGAAAGCTAATCCCCTTCCCCTCTATTTTCCACTTACCTCATTTTCCACATTCCTAACGCAGTCCCAAACAAGCTGTCTACGGGAAAATTTCCTCCTAACCCTACATTTGGGGTCAGTTTATCATTTGCAACATGAGAAAGGCAAACCAAACACAATGTAGAGGATAAGATCAATGGAATGAAAAGTAGAATTAGCATCCAGAGGATATGGAGGCAGAAAATGTGAATTCATTGAATCTTTAATATGTTTGTGATGTCCAGGTGGTACTATTTGACTGAATACTAGCATACTAGTAACTTCATACTTAAGGAAGGTGTAAAGAAAATGGGATTTTTGCATCTGTTAATTTTTTGGTCTATCAGAATGTCAGATTTAAGAATACATTTATTGGAAAGAAATAATGGCAAACAAGAAGGTAAGTGGTACATACCAAAGCCTGTAGAGAGTAGATTCATCCTTTGATTTCATTCTTCATTCAGTCTTTCTTTGATAAAAAAATGGCTTTCTAGACAAAGAACATACAGAAGATGATTCTAGACTTCAGTAAAGCATGTGGTGTGAGAAATTCTTAGTTGAGTGTGGAAGAGAAAGATATTAGCAGAGGAATCATAAACAGGGCAGAGAATTGGCTGATGCAGACATTAGTGCCTCCATGCTCTGCTGAGATGGGAAGTTGGGCTTAAGGGAGGTTATGAGCAGAGTTTTCTGAGTCTAGTCTTTTGATGAATGTTTGCAGCAATGACCTGGACAGAACTGGTCCAGGAGCATGCTAACAAAATGTGCTGAAGCCACATGGGGAAGGTGTTGCCATTACAGATGAAGACCAAAATATCATGCAATAAGAATAAGAACTAGAGGATTTAACTAATACAAACAGGAAGAACTGTAGCAGTACATTTTGGAGACTAGCAGTAGGACTTCTGTAAAATGAGAATACTTTAGTGGGATGCAAGAGAGAAGGGATCCCTCTCTTTGAGGATTTAAGTTGACTATGAATTACCAGTCTGCTGTCAAGGAAAAGCAATACCAGATGTGATAGGTGAAGGATTTCCTGTGATAAGAGGGAATCGTGGCACTGAAGTATGGAGGAAATGGAAAACATTGTGTGGAACGGACAGAAATGTGCAAAATGAATAGTGCTTTGGACAGACTTAATTGATGGGGACTCCTGGTGTCTGACTAAATGAGCAGAGCTTTACCCAGCCTTGATATTACAAGCCAGCTAATGGTGTCATGTTATTTTTGGACAAGAGCTTCCATTTCACATTTACTTTGAGTGAGCTTTGGCCTTTAAAGACACAGTGAATATTGTTGCTGCAGCGTTTGGGTGGGAGTGAGGAGTGGAGAAGAAAGTATAGATTGCAAACGAGGATGTATGCTTGACTGAATAGAAGGTGAGGAAAAGATGAGTGCAGTGAATGCAGAAAAGAGAAAAATGGATAAACGGGCAGTGAACAAGTGCCTGTGCTGGGAGGAAAGGAGGCATGGACAATGTGAGAAGGATTGCCAGATGACAGGAGATGCAGAGACAGATGGATCTGTATCTGTATCAATATTGGTGTTCATATCTAGGTCTCTAAATATCTATATCAATATACTACCTAAATATCTATATAGATACAGGAAATGTCAATACAGATATGTGAATTATATATATTGTATACATATGTATATATGTTGAGTATGGTATAATATATATAAATTATAATGTATAGATATACACACACACACATATGTACGTGGTTAGGCACAAGAATTGCCTACCTGCTGTAAAATGCAGGAATGGCTTGTCTGAAACCTTTCCCATTTTTAACAACCATCTGGTCATCTGTAGTGATGTCTCAGGGCCTTTCCAATGGTATTTCCCTTGGGATCTCAGCCTGGGCACTGCAATGAAGGAGCCTGCCTGGCATCCTTCCCAGGAGGAGGTGCTGACGAAGGCCGTGTCCCCTTTCCACAGCTGCGTGGTGGACGAGATGGACTTCTCAGGCATGGAGCTGGATGAGGCACTGCGGAAATTCCAGGCCCACATCCGCGTGCAGGGGGAGGCGCAGAAGGTTGAGCGGCTAATTGAAGCTTTCAGGTAAGAAAACGAGCTCTGTGGCCCCACTATTGCAACTATCTGGAAGCAGAGAGCACACCCAGCACAGAAAACATGCAGCAGCAATGTAATGAACGGCCAGAGATCTTCTTCCTAAAGAAGCTGATCGTGGAAGGGCTGCTGAAGTGCAAAGTCTTGTGTCCCACTGCTGCATATCGATATCCTTAATGGTTGTTGAGTGACATGAAGGGCACAAAGGGCCAGAGTAAGCCAGCCCTGACATGTCTTCCAGCAAAGGATTCCGTGTTCATTGGTGACTGACAGGAAGAACAGTCCTGTGGCTTGCAGGGGTGCTGGGTTGCTCCTTCGGTGCATCCAGAGGAGTCCTTTATATTTAGCAAGTCAGGCTAGAGTAGACCCATGCTGCATTACCACTACATTCTTAGACTGAGTGGTCTCTCTACTGCCCTTTGCTATTTTGGCTTCTAAGAACAAAAAAGCTGAAGTTTTAGTGGCCAACTTCAGCCACTGGTGGGTAATTTGGCCTGCAGAGAGCAGGCAATTCCTTCTCATTTGTGTGAGAGTTGGAGTGAAAGAAGGAATTCAATACACATGTGCTGAGGCCATTGCCACCCTGGAGCAGCAGACTTTGCAGTAATGTTCCATGTTAAGTGTGTTTATCCCTCCTGCCGCAGCCAGAGGTACTGCATGTGTAACCCAGATGTGGTCCAGCAGTTTCACAACCCAGATACCATCTTCATCTTGGCCTTTGCAATCATCCTCCTCAATACGGACATGTACAGCCCCAACATCAAGCCTGACAGGAAGATGATGCTGGAGGACTTCATTCGCAATCTGAGAGGTGAGAGTTCTACTTCATTTTTTTTTGCCCTCTTTGCTGCTCTAAATCCTACTGAGGTGAAGGCAGCAAAAACCTAGTGGAGCTGCCTTTCGCCAGGGCTGCTGCTAGTTTTTGTGATCCAGACATGGAGGAGGGTGCTTTGAAACGTCCTGTAGGTTGCTGGGGAAGGGGCAAATCTCTGCTTTGTCCTCTACAGAAAGCTGTCCAGCCTTTTCAGAAATAAACCATTTTTCCTTAAGAGATGGTTTCATCTTTTTAATGGATTTCTCTGTTTAGAAGGAGTCCGCTGTATTACATTTTTCTATTGTTCAGCTCCGTCCTTCCTAGACCCTGCTGGATTCCACTACACAAGCCCATGCCCTCCTTGTTGCTTTGAATGTATGAACACATTTTCCTTCTATTCAGGCTAAAACTTCCCTTTCTTAATTGCTTGCAATTACTTGCAGTAACTGCAGGCCTGACAGGGTTCATGCATACATTACCTCTTTGCAATTTCTGATACTTCAGTTCCCCAAGTCAATTTTCTTCTATTTTTCAAGGTCCTTCCCATCTCAGTAATAGGTTGCTAAAAGCATTTCTTCAGATGTGGTCACAACATACTCATATTTAGAACCACTGCCTCCTCCTTCTTTTCAGATCTGCTAATGCAGCCTGGTATTGTTTAGCCTTTTTGACAAGACGTCTAGACAAACTCTAATTTCCAAACTGTATTTGCTCCTAGGTCAGCTGTTTTCCAAGGGTCTCTTACTGCACATCTACAGTTCAGTTTAAGTTTCTTCAAGGTTTTCCCAGTGTAAATCTCAGTTTAGAGCCTGGACTACTATGAGTTCCTTTGACTTATTTCTTTGTCCTCATCCCCTTCAGTATCACAGCAACTAACTCAAAAGGTTTTCTTTTTTCTTTTTTTTTTAATGTTAACTTTCACTTAGAGTTACTTGAAAATCTGTCAGCTCACATCACAACAGGAATTCAGCCATCATGAGGATCATGTAGTGGACAAGGAGAGACAGTTCATTCCAGACTCACCTTTGGCTCTATACATAGGCCAGAAGCTTCACTGTGTTTAAAAAACCAACCAACCAACCAACAAACCAAGCCAGCAACAACAGCAACAAAACCAAAACCAAAACACAACCAAAAATTAAAAAAAAAAAAGTATTCAGGCTATATTTCCAAGGCATGAATTAGGGAGTCAGGAGATGACAATGTCTCTCCATTCCTCAACACCTCCTCACTTGCAGGACATCAATCAGTGTAGTATGCCTCAGACCAGGGAGCTGGAGAGAAAGCAGAGAAAATCAATGGAAAATGATTGAAGGAATTCAGTGCAGGAGGAAAGACTGGCAATTTAATTTGTGGTGTGTGGCTTAGGGAGGGATGAAGGAGAACTTTTCTGCCAGGCTCTGCAAAGGCTGGACAGCAAAATTTGTAGAATTATTTAAGGAGACATAAAAGAGGGAAGGGACAGACCCCAGACAGGGAAATTACAAGCAGACTATCAGGAAGGTATTAACCCTAGGAGACTTCACAGAAAACAAATGTTGGAGTCCACCAAGTATTTACTATTTAGTTTCTCCTATTTAGGAGAGCTGAGGCTTGCATTGGCAGGAGAAGCAGCTGGTTCCTATTGTAGATCTCCTCCACATTTAGAACTTGCAATTTTATATGAAATCAATGCAGGGGTTGCTGCTGAGTGGCCCAAGATATATGAATGTGAAACTGTAGCCATAAAACCTTAGGGAACAAATGGAAAGGAGCCACCATGCAGAGCAATGGAATGATGAAATCTTCTGCATTGGTCTTAGATATGTCAGTAGCTGCTCCTGGTGCTTTAGGTGTGTTAGACCAAGAAAGAAGACAGCTTAAAGCAAAAGATTTCTCTTTCTGCCTTCCCATCATTGCACACAGCAGAGATCTGGGACCACCAGTTCTTCCCTTTTGTTTTCTCCCCGCCAATTCTGCCCAACATTTTCTCTGTTTTGCAGGAGTGGACGATGGTGCTGACATCCCACGGGAACTGGTGGTGGGGATATATGAGAGGATCCAGCAGAAAGAGCTAAAATCCAATGAGGACCATGTGACTTACGTTACCAAAGTGGAGAAATCCATAGTTGGAATGAAAACAGTGAGCACCTGTAGCCCTGCTGGCACCCGCTCACCCTGCTCACACCCACCTCCCTCACTGTCCCTCTTTTCTGCCTTTTTCCTCCATTTCTTTTCTTTCGTCATAATTTCCTTGCTTGCCTTGATGCATTAGTTCTTTTTTCTCCTTCATTTGCTTCTCTTTCTTTCCTACTTCTTTGGGATCTTCTTGGCCAGAGTTTACTTTATGCAACACATTAACTGTTTGCCCAAAAATCTCACTGCAGCTCCTGCTTGCCAGTGCAGGTCCTGACTGCCAACACTTCAGTGATAGCCCTGCAGTGCTCTGAACTTTCAGGCCTCGTGAGCCTGTAGGATGTGAAAGCCAAAGTGATAGGAAACAATTTCACCTACCTCTGTCTAATGAGTTCTCCAAGGATTGCTGGGGTTAGGAGACCTCCAAATGCAGAGACTGCTTCTTTAGCAGAAACTGATCTGAAACATTCTGTTTACCCAGAACGAGCAGAATCATTTCTCAGTGCCCAGGAAACATGCAGATGTCCAGTGCGCTGAGAAAGGATGAGTTCAGGGACTTGAAGTCAGAGGAATATGAAGACGGGATGTATAAGCAGGTGACTTGCCTATAGCCTGTTCTACTCCTCTGATTTAATCCAAGTCACAAAGGCTCCCTGCTACTGGGCTGGCAGGATGAGTGGTGGTGAAGAGTGGTTGTGAGATGATTGAGTGGGCAAACTGGGCAGAACTGGCTTGTTCCTCTGTGACTGGACAGGTTTGTGTGGGCTAAGGGTGGTGGAGACCCTCCCTGGCACCTCCTATAACCCCCACATGCTCTTGTGGATCTTCTGCAGGTCCTGTCCGTGCCCCATCGCCGGCTGGTCTGCTGCAGCCGTTTGTATGAAGTTACCGACGTGAACAAAGTGCAGAAGCAGGCAGCTCACCAGAGGGAAGTTTTTCTCTTCAATGACCTGCTGGTGGTGAGTGTGCTTTGGCATTTGGGCACTGCAGTGATAAAACTAGCCCCCAGTGTCTGTAAAGTAATCTAAAAACAGTCCACAACATCGATATTCCCCCTGGTCCTAGGGACAGACCATCTCCTCTCCCATCCATACTGCACGACACAGCTCTGGATCCTTCCCTGTTAAAAATGTACCAAACCTAAAACTCCTCTGACCTTTGAAAAGCAAACTGTTGCATCCCACAGACATCCAAGTAATGTCATCGCTCTCTCTCATCCCTTTGCTACTAGGGAAACTCATTTTGTGAAAGGGGAGTTCATTGGTTTGTCTGTTTGTACTATGGCAGGCAGAGCGCTCCCATGCACTTTAAAAGTCTCCTGCCAGACACTTTAAAACCATTACCTTCTATTGCAGAGGCTGTAGAATGGCATATTCAACTTACTGGAGCCTGAAACACATATAGTACTTTTTAAAGTGTCCTGCCCAAGGGACCTTGCAACAGAGTTCAGACAGGTACAAAAGGGAGGAGAGCACAGATTCACTGAGACTGGAAGGACGCAGAACAAGAAGGAAGTTTTCTTTAGGCACCTGAAGAAAAGGCCTGAGTTTAATGGCAAAATAAAACAGTGGATGTTACAAATGGGTTTGTTCCTTGCTGCCCCTCCATCCCATGCGATAAATCAGACCCATGAGAACTAGTGCTGAGGGATCAAGGGCAGCATTGTATGCGCATGTGCTCTGGTTTCCCGACCTGAGGTATTTCTGACAGGTTTCCCTTAGCCTTCCAGTGTGGCACTCAGTGAAGAGAACTACCCTTGCAACATCAAAAACAGGGGCATAAAAAAATCAGCATCCAGGGGACAGAACCCAAGTGGGCCCCAGGGCTATGCATACAGAATTTCAAGTGTTGTTACAAGTGCAGTGTGCCAGGCAGCTTTCTGGGCAAAGAGCCTGTCCGTCACCAAGTGTTACTCCCATGTGCAATTAGCAGAGCCTGCAAAAAGCCTTTTCCTATGTGCTTTTAGTAGTTTGTATCGTTCTTGACTCGCTGTTCATGAACACCCTGCCCGATGATGCATCCGTTCCTCCAACAGATCCTCAAGCTTTGCCCCAAGAAGAAAAGCTCCTCAACCTACACGTTTTGCAAGTCTGTTGGCCTGCTGGGGATGCAGTTCCATCTCTTTGAGAATGAGTGTAAGTCTGATTCTCCTTGGGTGCCTGGAAGGGTTTGGTATGGAAAAGGAGAAGGAAGGAGGGGACTACGTTGCTCAGTGAGATCTTTCATCAGAAGAGGGATTCCATCAGGGTTAAAATAGGAAGGGAAGCAAAACTGAGACTTGGTGCTGAGGAGATGTACAGTGTCATGGGAAGAGGCTTCTGGTCCTTCTCTCTAGCTCATTGAAGTGGGCTGACTTGTCATGGTGGCAGGGAAGGCACTAGTGCGGATTCATGAGGGAATCAGTCCCAAGATACACCCCACATCGCTCTCAGGAGCCAACGGTTGGGTGAAGAACTTCACTGACAAAACTGCTGCTGCCAGCTTTAGCCCCTCTCCGCTCATGCCCAAAGTCACAATTCTCACCTCTGCTTTTGGCACTGATAAAAGCTCAGGTGCTGCTGCAGCCTCCCCACACTGAGATATGCTGTGCCGTGCTGAAGGCTTCCTGAGACAGAAGCAGAGCCCTTGGAACAGCACCCACCAAAGCATGGCGGGAGGCCAGCCCTAGTCAGCCTGACCTTGATGGTCTGGGAAGAGAGCCACGAGTGTCATGATTGAGGCTGGTTGTGTAGCAGAGGGATTCCAGAAACAGGCAGGCTTCCTGCTGGCACAGGCAGAGGGGCTGCACAGTGGTCCCAGGCAAGCGCGGCTGATGCCCACTGGGGTTTTTGTGAGCACCAGCAGAATATGCTGCCAGGAAGCACTACTGTGTCTTCACTGAGTTCTTTACACCCTCGCTCTATCCTATTGACAGGGAGCCATCATTTCAACCCCCTACCCTCTGCAGCACGCAGTGGTTTTCACATCCGTGTACGTACAGAAGAGCCATTCATAACTGAGCATCCCCAGGAGGCACTATCAGAGCTGGGATCAGCTTTCAGGGGTATGGTGACTGTCCTGGGGGTGCTCAAGGATCTTCTGGCAAAGGAATCCCTTTGTGTATCCTCTGCAGAGACAGAAAAGCAGATGTCCAAAAGAACTCGTGATCTGAACAGATGAGACAAGACACAGGGTGGGAAAAGGGGCCTGGGACACAAACAGAGGGAGCTGAGGGCTGGCAGAAAATAGCAGGTTGATCTTTTAACTTGTTTAGTAAAGATTGCTAAAGGCATAGGGTGAAGAAGGCAGACAGATGGAGGAGCAGTGGAGAAAAGGACAGGGGAAGAGAGAAATCAAATGTAGACAAAGGAGAAAGGGAAGGAGAAAAGGAGCTGAAACCACTGGCCAATGACCAAAAGACAGAAAAGTCCAGTCACAAGCTTAGCAACTTCCCTGCACGCCTCATGGACATTTCTTTTCATTTGCATTCCTGACAGTGTGTTATGCCTGTTGGGGACTGCTAAACAGAGACCTGCAAAACCACATCCTTCTCCTTCCCACTCTGCACAGCACGATGAGCTCCCCACCCATGCTGTGCTAACACCCCTGCTAAGGGCCTGCTGATGGAAGTAGAGGCTGGGGAAAGGTCCTGCCACTGTGGACATTAATGGTTGTTCTGGCTTTTGAGTCCAGGAGCCAACCTGTCCTGCTGCAACTCCCACAGGATAAAGCATTGGTCTCGTGTATCCTATAAGCCCCTCCACAGACTCGGGAGGGCTTTACAGTCCCACCTCTGTGCTCAGGTTCTCAGAGTCAAGGTTACACTGACTGTAACTGAGAGCTAGAGTTTTTTGGCTATGGCAGCACTATGGTAGTACTTGCCTTGCCACTGCAGCTTGGCCATTCTGTTCCCTTGGAGTGCTGCAATGCTGCAAATTCCTGCTGTTTGCAGTGTGACAGACTCTAAGTGTGCTATTCCTCTGGACTGATGTTAGAAATTCTCTGTCCTGGAAAGGCAGCAAAGCAGCCAACTTCTCCAGCAAGAAAGCCTAATGCCTCTTTATTGTGTTGACACATCTTCTTCACAGATTACCCCCATGGCATCACACTGGTGACTCCAGTTTCGGGCTCAGAGAAGAAACAGGTACTGCACTTCTGTGCTCTGGGTGCTGAGGAAATGCAGAAATTTGTGGAAGATCTGAAAGAGTCAATAGCAGAAGTGACAGAGCTGGAGCAGATACGAATTGAATGTAAGGGCCTCTAATACAATTCAGACTCCAATGCCATCACACTGCATGTGTCTACAAGGCAGAAAGGGTAAAATCAGTGGGTTCTTTGGGAAAAAAGGACAAAGAGGATGAGTAGCAGAATCTACGCAGGATTGTTCTTGTGTTCAGCAACAGGATGAAAAAGCAGTCAGGTTCTGTGAGTACCCACCAGTAGCAGAAAGGGAATAACTGCTCATGGTGCTTATGAAATAGAGTTTAAGGTACAGTGGTTTGAAATGGCGAAGCTTAGACTCCTACGTCCCATACTCTGACTATGCAAACAATTCTATATAAACGTATGAGCCCAAGTAGCTCGGCATCAGTGGTCCCTTTCTGTGCAGCAATAACCTGTTCTGTATGAATGCAGGTCATACACAGAGGTCTTGTGGAGATACTTAAGTTCCTCCACATGTAACATCCTTTCCAGTTTCTCTCTTAGCTATTCTTCTCTCCTTCCTGTTTTGGCATTCTTGTCATTTTCTTGCATTAATTCTCCTTGCTGACTTCCCACATTTCTCCTTCAGTATGCTATGGCCCTTCCATCCATCCTGTTCCTCATTCACTTCCGCACATCTCTGTTGTAGGGGAGCTGGAGAAACAGCAAGGGGCAAAAACTCTCTCGTTAAGGACCAACGGAGCCCAGATGGAACCCCAGTCAAAGCAAAGCTCACCTACAGGTAAGAGGCCACCCAGCTTCTCTTGGCCAGGCAGTGCTGCCTTTGCCAATGTGTTCTCCTGTAAAAATAACTGCGAAAAGAAGTGATCAGTTTTGTATCCTGTAGCCTTCACTGAATAGGATATGCATTTTTCAAATAACCTAGAAGAGCCATTTATGGCTCATTACCCAGTCTGTAGCTGTAACACCCAGCAAAGAGGGGTTAGTAAGTGGTACAAGATAACTGCTGGAGGACATGGCCACATTTTCTCCCCTGAACTCACACAACACAGTAACTGCAATGTCAACTTCCTCCAGAAGCTTCACCACCACTTTTGCAAGACCAGCTTCTCTGTAGCAGAGGCTTTGTCTGCATTGGGCTCTTGGGCTTCTGTGCCAGCAAAAAACAAGTGCAGTGGTGGGTGGCTATGAGCTCATTAGAACTGCGGAAGACCAGGACCTAAAGATAGGACCCCACAGGGGCCTTCCCCCAAACCACTGAGCAGCTATCGGATTGCAGGAAGGCTTGCATTTATCTTGCAGTAGAGTCCTACTCTCCCATTTACCTCTCCCTTGGGCTTTCCAGTCCACAGTATGAGGGCCAGCTCTTGACTTGGGGCACTGACCCCATGAGTGAGATCTTTTCTTTTATTTCAAAGGCAAGAAGGATTTGGGGGAGAAGGTCTCGGACAGCACAGTGGAGGTAAGTAGAGTGCGAAGCAGCTGAGGTAAGTAATTCTCTCTCACTTCAGCTCTTCTCACATTCTCTGTTGTTTCTTTTCTCAGGTTTTAATCAATGCCTCCCCAGCCAGACTGACAATTTTACCAATTTCCAGAGATACAATTAAAAGTTACTGCTAGGACGGGTAATACAACTTTCAAATCCAAACTAAACTTCAAAGCATTTTCAATCCGTTTTTATAACTGTAACATCCCTCATGGACCAAGCTCCCAAACGCTGTAGACTAACCCACCCCACTGCTTACGGGGAGACTGAGAACCACACTAAAGACTTCCCTGACATGCTAACTCCATGCAGCATCACATGCGAATTCCCCTGCAGCCCAGCTTTCCTGCACAATCTCTGCAGCTCTGTCTCTCCATCCCCCCTTGAAGGGGACTAAGCATGGCCTTTGCATATCAGAGACTCTCCCTAGAGCTTCACCTCCCTAGGTAGGGAGCTTGGCTGTCCTGTGTGCTTCTATCTTAGCAGGGATGTCTAGCATCCAGTGGGTTGCCTGTTTCTTCACAGACACCCTTACTCCCACTGCCTGTGAGGAAACAGGAAAATGCAGTCTTCACGCTGAAAACCTCATTTACTAATTCCTACTCTTTCCCTGTCTGGAATATCTCCGTTGCCCTGAATTTGCCCTTTTCCGGGGTAGTTCTTTCCCCTCTTGTCATAGCGTATTTACTTGAAGAGTTCAGCTTCTCTGTGGGGTGTGGGTGCTGCTGCTTTCCCCTGAAGGGCATCCCATTTCCCTGCAGACTCCCCTTTTCTGGGCAAGGTGCCTCTCCCAGCCTACTTCCAGTTTCTGTCGGGAGGAATGTTTCTTTGTGGAGAATAGCTTCCATTTATCTTAATGTCATTAGCACTTCACGGGCCAGCAACCAGTTTTTCTGAGGCAGCTCCACTGCCTGGATAAATACTGACACGGTGTTATGTCCTGCTGTGCAGTGAGCCCGAGCAACCTCCATGCTTGGGCAGGGACAAACATCTCATCGTTCTTCCCACATGGTGGAAAGCTTGGCCACTCCACAGCCTCTCCTTCATGATTGCTGGCTCTGCTGCCCAACATACAGACTGTCAGGGCACCCCTAAAACCCCATCTGCCTCCCATCTGTACCCCTGCGTAGCTGGAAGTGCCGTGACAACCTGCGAGCTGTAGGTTCCTACCCAGGGTTTGTCATTTGACTGACACTGAGTTTTGAGCTGTGCTCTGGGGATTCCATCAGCCCACGTCCTTGCCAGGAGGAACTGTGGCTTCACTCACCATCCAGGTAGCCCCATTTTGCTGCTGCATTCCCCCCCTGAGGATTTCCAGCCCAGGCCAGCTCCCTTTTTCAGGCTGGACTCAGTGAGCTCTCTTATTTGAGTGACTCTATTATCAGCATCTCTCTGTGGGGACCCTGGTGACCTCCTCCTTCCCTTCCCCCTTCCAACTGCCCAAGCAATACTCTGCCAGCAGAGGAGCATTTCCATTTCTTTGAGGTTATCTAATCTGCTGCCATTTCATCATAAATTTCTTTTATCATTGTATGAGCTAGACAGACATTTTTTCTTTCTTTTTTTCTTTTTCTTTTTTTTTTTTTTTTTTGAAAATCATTTCCTTTCACTGACAAACCATCAACTGGATCAGAGGGAGCTGTCTTTTCCTAGAGTGTGTCAGATTTCTGCTTTTTCCTTTGTAAACAGATTAGCCAGTCATGTGGTGTACCTTCCTACTCAGAAAGGCAGGGAGCTGCGAAAGGCTTGAGTCTCTCTGTCTCTCTCTCTCTCAGATTCAGCTACCGTCATTTTTGCAGAAACATACAGCCTCGATTATCTGAACCTCTGTTACCTAGTTTCCCCTTCCTTTTTGCAGCTGGGGGCAAGGGCATAACCTCTGAGGTTTGTTCATCATCATGAGAATTCATGGACGCCTCCACTCATAGAGTTGATTTTTGTTCCCTGTGCCGTTTGGACAACCAAAGTCGCTCTGCATTTGGGAACGCTGGCCCTACTGCCTTTGCTGTGACGGAAAGGACAGGGGCACTAAGGCCTAGACAGGACGACGGGGCAATTGGGAGAGAGGGGTGCAGCCAGGGGTTGTGCCTGTTCCCTTTGTTAAAGAGGGGAGGGTTTCATGCATGTGAGGCCAGCTGCTGGTGGGGGTTCAGGGCAGCCAGTAGCAGCAGATGGGAAGAGTCTTGTAACATTTAATGCTTCTTTGGCTGTTTCTAAACTAGGTGTCAATTCACAACAGGCTTCAAACGTACCAGCACAACTCCGCCCTGGGGCCCGAGAGTGGAATGCAGCCCAGCATGCGTCTTAACATGCCACGGGAGCGGCTGGAGACAGCACTGGTGCCCTCGCACCCCGCCTCGGCGGGGACACTTGTACAGTGCCAGCAGATTGTCAAAGTCATTGTCTTGGACAAGCCGTGCCTCGCTCGGATGGAGCCGGCCCTCAACCAGACTCTGACACGCTACGTCACCTCTGACTCCTGCACCTCCACCCCCTGGCGCAGTGTGGGCAGCGGGCTCCCCGGGACCCCCATGAAGCTGGTCCATCAGCCTCCCCTGCCACCTCCACCTCCTCCCTACAACCACCCCCACCAGTATTGCCCCCCCAGCTCCCTGCTTCAGAGGCGCAGGTACTCCAGTGGCTCGCGCAGCCTCGTGTAGCCACACCACCAGCACCAGAACAGCACAGACTTCCCCGCTTCCCTGCCCCACCGCCTCCCTGGGACCCTTTCTGCCTACAGAGATCTAGTTTGTGATTTATTTTTTAGTAAAAGAAATAGAAAAGAAAAAAAAAAAGCCGACTGACCTAACTCTTACCCCATCTCCCCTCAAGGTGATGCTAATTGTGAGGAGCCATCTGTAGGGACTGCCAACCCACATGCTCACACATCCTCACATCCTGCCAGCCCCGCTGGCCTCCCGTGCTCACACCGTCCCCATGTAGCACTTTGTTGCCCTGTTCCTGAGAGGCTTGATGACCTGCTGCTTTCTAGGCACTGTGTCTTCCGTTTGCTACTCCTCAACCTCCTCCCTTGCCTTGCATTTGCCCGGCCATAGGTTTGTACCCCTCCAAAACTTCGCCAGCCTCGGAGAGAAACAGACTCACCCGTGCCAAGGACCGACCTTGGGGCACTCCTGGGGGTGGAGTTCCCCCTGCCTCCACTGCTGCTGCCTGCTAAGCTGGAGCTGAGAACTTGTACCACTTGCCACGCATCCCCTCCATCGCTCTTCAGATATTATCTCCTTGCAGCAGCCGGTTCCACGCGAGGGAGCACACGAGTGACAGAGAGCTCGAGAGGAGGAGAGACTGTCCTAAGCTGCAGTACGAGACAAAGATCGCCTCACTCTGAACACGAAAACTGTTTCTGTTATATTGGAGCATTGTACCAGAGACCTCTGCTGAGACCTAGCAGACCTCGTCACGTGTAAATACACCTGTATGGTAGAGTATGTACGGCGCATGCTTACTAAAGGAAACACCAAGCAGTTCTGAGGGAGCAGAAATGAGAGATTGAGCCCGGGGATCTTCCTGGGATGGTTGAGCACTTTTCCAAAGAGATGGCACCAAGAGGTGCCCTCCCACCTCAGTGTACACACACACAAAGATTGTCTTCTCTAGCATGAAACAGACGCACCTCTGCTTTTCTCCTTCTAGCTGGCTTTGTGTTTCCTTCCCACCTGCTTTTTTATATTCTGAAAGCAAAGCTAAGTGTTGCATTCACCTCCTGGGGTGGATGAGCCCTTCTCTTGGCCTCTTCCTTCCGTGCTAGAGGGAAGGGGCCTTTTGGAGACCACCAATGTAAGCTCCCATCTGTATCTCCCACCTGGCTATGCTTTTTCCTCCATCAGCCCTTCCCCTAGGAAAGCTGCTCGCCAAGGCCTTTTCTCCTCTCTTCCTCCCTATCTCAGCTTCAAAGTGAGGGGAGGGTAAGATTTTGAGATAGAGATGACAGCTCAGCTCCTCTTCTTTATTGGGGACATTGATGTGAAGGCAGACAGCATTAAAAATGAGCTATGGCTGTATTTTTAGAAGAAAAGAAGTATTTTCGAGCAGTAGGGAAGGGAAGGTATTAATTAGCTTAAAGGCTTTGGTCTCGCTCACTCGCTGTATCTCCCTTCGATGCTTAAGAAGATCAACTTTAGGGTTTTAAAATAGGACAGAACGCCTTTTAGGGCCTTCATTTTTATTTTAAGAGGGAAAGAAAGAAATGCTCTTCCTTCCTGTGCGAGGCTGAGGCATGAGCACCGGGTGCTGATGACACAGCCATCGGGTGAGGAGAGGTAAGGGTTGTGTTGTTGGCAGTGGTGTGGATGTGAAAAATGTGACGGAAAGGGGGTCAGCGAAGACAGATGCAAGAAATATATATTTTTTTTACTTTGTGTGGAAAAAGCCACACAGCAGCATTGCTCCAGGATGCTCACCTCTGGGGCTGTTGTCAGTGACAAAAAACACAGTGCATCAGGGTCTGGACCCCTCAGTGCTCTTTGGATGTCCACTGGCTCTGCTGAAGCACTCAGATGAAGGAGTTCATTTATTTGACCCGGGTGTATGCCCAGATGGGGTCAGGGAAGCGGGCAGGGGCTGAGGTGAAGGCTCCCCTGTGCTTGGCCAGGCCTCCAGGACAGGAGCCTGCTGATCTCCGGGTCTGCTGGTTTCTGAGCCTGACCCTCACACCCAGCTGTGCCAACAGGACTGTCAGAGTTGTTTGCTTTGCTGTCTGGGGCCAGATAACAGGCTGCTGCTTCTGCATGCAGTAGCAGAGGTACTGACCACAAACCCAAAGGCATAGCCTCAGGGAGGCCTGTGGAAGCAGAAGACAGAAAAAATCATATCAAAACCCTGAGTAGAAGCCCAGTCTCCCTCCAGACCAGAGAAGCTTTCTCCTCCCCAGTCCCCAGGGGCGATGAGGACGCCCCATGTTCCAGAACCAGCCCCAGGAGAGGTCCTCGCCCGCTCCACAGGCCCGTGGCCCCAGCTAGGGCTCAGCCCCTCACCCTGCAGCGAGCCCTGAGACGTGGCTGGCCTGATCTGCTGCTGGGTCCGTCCGAGGTGGCACCACACCATGGCACAGCAGGCTGCGGCCTCATCCCACCTGCCTGCAGCTCCCTGGGAAACCCTACGTGTGGCATCTGCCCCTCTCTGGTCCCTGTGGTGTGTGGCTCCACGTTGTGCTCCCTGCTGAGGTAAAAGGAGGTATCTGAGAGGCACCAGCACTGCCCTTCCTCCTCAGCAGTCGCTGCCTTGCCTGAGAGCAGTGGCAGCACTTGCTCGTTTATCTTCCCCCAGAGTGCAGGGAGCCGCGGAGGGGCCGTGTGCGTGTGTGTGTTAAAATAAATAAGTTAGGCTTTACTTGACATTTAACACGAAGTGACAACAACAAAAACTTTAAGGTACTTGATGAAATAATTTTGGGGGATTAAATATTTATAGCAATGTCTGTGAAGTTCCTACCAGAGAGGTTTGCTGCTTTAATAATTGATTGGGAAAGCAAAGAAGAATGTAAAAAAAGAAGCAAGGAACCTTCTGTGAGACTCCATAACGCTGGGTGAAGGATGGAAGTGAATTACCTGAAGTGCCAAAATACCTGAGGCACAACAATCTCTCAGGGCACGTTGGCTCCCATCCCCTGACCTTGCAAAGGCTAATGCTGGCCTCCAGCTTTGTACAGAGAAGCAAACATAGAAAACCCTTGCCATCTTCTAGCCTGCTGGATGCAGCATCTTCCATTGGGGTTGGCCGGAGAGATACCAAACCGCTTTATTCCAGGGTCTATCAAACAGGTTGCTCTAAATTCTGCTGTGTAGCTGAGCCCTTCGGACTTCACTTCAAAATGTAGATTTTTTTTTTTTCTTTGAAGGTTGGTCTAGAAGGATGACAAGCACTTTAAAGCACGTCTACATCTCATCTGATCTATTGTGTTGTCTGCTCCCACAACCCTCCCACATGCAAGCGAAGACACAGGCTCGGTGTAGCTGTAGTACTGTGAGTAGACACCCGTGCACACAACCTAATCGTTGGCAGGGAGCAGGCCAGAAAGATCGTGTCAGTGACGGTCAGATGAAGGACTAAATGTACACCACAGCTCTCCTGGAGGGAGCAGACCACAGAAAAATCACCAGCTTTTGACAGCAGTGATTCCAATCGTGAACCTAGCACAATCCTTCAGGCGGTGGGATCGGGCAGGAAGAGCGGTGGCAGAGATCAGGTCAACTCTAAAGAACCTGTGGCTGCTGGCTGCAGAATTCCTAGCCTTCTGTATTGAGAAAAGGAGGGGAGGTGGAAAGAGAAACCCAATAAAGAGCGTTCTGCAGTAAGTTTCTGGTGCTCAGTGGCCAAAGAGGAAGGTGTCTCTGCTGGAAGATGGAGGAAGCGAGGCGTTACTGCAGTCTGCAGAGCTGTGGTACACAGACCTTCAGGCTCTGCCCAGGTTGCTGGTGCAGGTCTAGTGAAATTGGTTAGTTTATACCACTTAGAAAGGGATGAAAAAGGTTGACAGAGGGATTGCGCTTAGCGCAAACAAGCTGGGCTTACTGCAGTGTTTGTCCACTTCTGTAGTACTTCTAATGCTGAAGACTGGGCTACTCTAGTAGCAACTGTTAGTGCTTTCTGCAAGGCCTTCAAAGTGCTGTTTGTGTGTCTCACCTCCTTGTAGACGAAAGTTGTGGGTGTGGTCCACAACTAGAGTTTTGTCAATACTCAGTCTTCTTCACAAAAAAAAAAAGCACCACCAGTTTTGCAAGCATTTGAGGGCCCCTGACCTGCAAGAGTTTGAGTTTTTTTTTTCTGTATGTTTTTCAGAAGGCTTAACTTGCAACTATTTGTGAGGTTTCCGAAACTAATCTGAGCCCTAAATCAAGAAATCTGCTGCTTGGGAGAGTCTCTGCTTTGAAATGAGAGTTGCTGAGCAAGCTCCCCCATCTCCCGCTCCACCAGCCGCCTCACTGTGCTAGTGTAGGCTCCAGGGACTGCCGGCAGTGTTTCGTGAGCTAGAGCTGTCCTTGTCCTGCTTGCTCTTTCACAGCCATGCCTGGGACAGCAGCTTTGAAGTCACCCAGCTCTTCAGCACTAGTCACAATCCCATCTGAATGTGTCTTTTTAAAAAAAAAAAAAACAAAGTTAACAACAGAAGTGTTACCTGTGTGTAGGCTGTTGAAAGCACCTGTCTGTCTGTACCTGTTTTCTGCTGTAAATATCACCAAGAAAAGCTTCCTTCGGGGAAAAGTGGTGTGGTCACACCTAGCTAAGAGTCCAAATGGCGAATATTTTGTAACAAAACAACGAAAATAGATCAGAAGTATTTTATCTGTTCAATTAATAGAGTTTTAGAAATTATATTGAGATATGTCACTTGTGCGCTAATGTCTTCTTTGCCTCAGCCCCCTCCTGTGTCCCTGGGCTCTGTCGGTGTGCGCAGGCGCAGGGGCGACACACCAAGGCTGTGCTCCCAGGGCCTGGGGGGCAGCCCTCTGCCGAGACTGCTGACTGCCCAGCGACTGCAGCAGGAGCTAGCTCAGTGCTCAGGCTCTCTGAGGACCGGATCGCGAGGAAATCGGGATGAAATAATCTTGTCCAAGGGAAGGCAACGCAATGTGAAATTCAGCCCCAGAGCGAGCCTGTTATCCGTAGGTATAATGCTTATGACTACAAAAAACAGGGCAGGGGGGGAGGCAAGGCCCTTCCATGCTGCAGCTCCTTTCCTTACACCTTGCTGGCGGGCAGCAGAGCCTGCCCCAGCCTCTCTTGCCCACAGCGGTGCAGCTCTGCACCCGTGCGAGGCGTGTGCTGCCGTGCGCACACGCTGCGGTGAGGAGAGCAACTTCCCATGCCGCATGTGCCAATGCATGTGTGGTACGCCAGCTGGCCGCAGAGAAACTCATGCACCCAGAGACATCGGCACACAGCGTGTGTTAATGCACACACCATCTGCCAGCATATGAGGCTATATGGCAGAGAATATGTAGGCGCCACTGCTATCCACGCAGCCGAACATGCCCGTACAAAAATGTCAGGCATATGCAGCCATCCTCTGTCTGAGCGGGACAGCTGTGCTGGCTGCACTTACCATCACAGCACATTTCCTAAGCTACGTAGGCTCAGGCTTGATTAACATTTGGATGGGGGACACGTAAGGAAAATGACATTTCCCATGCAAATCAGATGTACGTGCATATTTACACAAAGCATAACCCCAAGGTTAATGAAACCGACCTTTGCAAAGTTGTGTGCAAAGACGAGAGGCATGATCCGAGACAAACACGTGCACACAAAGCAAGCTCTCCTCTGCGAAGGCCAGGGGAAGGCAACCTACATTCTTGCAGCTGGGAGTCCAACACGTGCGGGGTCAGACTGCACCTGCTGAAGAAGCAGTCTGTAGGTTGCAAATTCTTTGCTGGCTTCAAAGAACCCTTTAGAGCCCCAGGCCCACGGTGAGACACTTGGGAGGACAGAAATCCCTCTGGGACACAGACAGGAAATTTCCCAGGGATTCAGAGGCTTCCGTTTATGTTTCTGTGTGCCACGGATATATTATATATCAGTCCATCCCAAACACATCCATTTTCTAAGATGTTTTGTAGCAGGAGTTTATCCGGAGAAGTTTCTGCCTGATGTTTAGATCACACACCTGGCTGTAAAGATGAAAGCAATAAAAACAGATTGTCTATATGTGATATACTCCTACCTTGCTCTGATGTGCATACACTACTACTATTATTGAGAAGGTGGCAGGTGCCTTTATGATGGATACAGTGTAGGCACATATAGGTAGTGCCAATACAGAGCTTACAACCCGGAAAGCATATACCACAACTGTCGCATTGCATCTGTACAACATAATATCTATAGTGTAGATAATGCACAATGCACCGACTGTACATTCAGAGCAGATCAAAACATGCCAATCTTTTCCGCAGAGAAGCCTGAGATGCAATTTGTTGTTCTTGGAGTGAGGTGCTCGTCCCAAGCCCACACAAACAGTGGAGCCCTGAGGGAGCAGCGTGGTGGCAGCAGGGTTACCACGAGCCCAAACATTTGGTGGTCTTGAAGCATCTTTCCTACAGCTAATGAGAGCAACTGAGGTTACAAACTGGCTGAGGAGTTGTGTGGTTGTTTTTTTTTTTGCCTTAAAGCTTACAATCCATGAGCTGGGCTTATTCTCAAACACATAGAGTAGGATCTGGTTTTGTGCATCACCCATGCTCCAGCCTTGCCTTCTGGCAGCATGGCACAGACATCGGTGACTTCTTGAAAACAAGAGTCCTGTGTCCCTGGGCCTTCCTGCTCATGAAGGGCAGATCCTCCCAAACAGCAACAAGTTCATTGCAAAACAGAAATTTGCAATGGCATGGGGGGCACGGGTGGGGCCGTGCAGGTGATGGCAGCACAAGCAGGAGCACGGGTTGGTCCCTGCCAGCCAGATTTCTGCCAGGACAAGCAGGCAGTGTGCTGGTTTCAGCACTCGCATCAGCTTTCTGTGCAGCTAGGACCTGCCCCAGTGTTTCAGACACTTCTCACCTCTGCCTTTTTGCAGGGAGAGGGCCACACGGGCCCAGGCAGGATTATCTTCCCTTTAAAAGGGAAAGAAAAAGAAAACATCCCCTGGGCTCTGACCTTGGCCATCACATCTTCTGGCATCCCCAGTGGAAAGCACACCCCGTCCAGCAGCTCAGGACATGTGGCCAAAAAAGAAATGTGCAAGGGAAAAGCAGGAGCTCTTATTAAATAGCTTGTTCAAAGATAAACCCCCGGCCATCTGTCAGCTTGCCCTAGAAGAGGCACTGCTGTGGTAATTAGCAGAGGGAAAGGCAGCAGAGACGCAGAGGGAAAAAGACATTTCACGTAGGTCTGCCACAAACACAGTTCAAGGAATGAGCAGGGGGGAAAGCACAAGGAAAGGAAGCACACAGTGCCTCGTAAGGGCTTGGGATGCTAGAGGTGTGGGGTAGGAGCTGCCCAGGGCCCACAGGATGCTTGGGGATGGTGCAATTTGGGACTCGGCGTCCCAGGAGCAGCTCCTGCCATGGGGAGCCCCAGGGACGCTGCCGCAGGGTCTGTGCTGCTGTGGCTGGGGCTCTGCCACCGAGCTCCCCGGCAGCACCAGGCTGAAGTTCCCCACGCAGAGCTGAAAAGCCGCTTTAAAATGCAAATCGTGGATTATAATTCCTAATCCCTTCATTGACAGCAAGCGCAGTCAGGGGACGGAGATGCCAGCTCCCTTTCTCTCCCTCCTGCGGGACCAAAACCACTTCAAGAACACATCCAAGTGTCGGTGCTGCAGGCTGGGCAGGTGGCGACCCGGGGACAGGGCTGGGGACATGGTGGTGACACACGCCAGGCTGTGACAGCGGGGACGAGGGCTGCTGGTCCCCAGGGGCCACGGAGGGGACAGATACCACCTGAGAGGTGCTGTGGTTTCACCCCGTGGCTGGCCGGCAGTGAGCACAGCGTCTGGGGCTGGTCCCTGAGGCCCTGGTGAGGCTGGTGCCGCTTTCTTGGCAGTGGGCCGGGCTGTCAGGAGACATCTCCATCAGTGTCACGGCCGGCAGGTATCGGTGCGGGAGCACTAACCTCTCCTGAGCGTCTCCAGACACGGATACTTCCTGGCTGATGGCACCGTGGGGATGATGGACAGGGGCTGGGCAGGAGCCAGCACTGCCCTCGGCGCGCTGCCACGGCAGTGCTGCAATGGGGGTGCTGCAATGCCACCCCCTGCCCCCTTCCTACCTCTGTCCCAGGGGCACGGCGGGGACAGCCAGCAGCTGTGGGGTTGCTCTGGATGGGGGGAACCAAGCCAGAGAGCCCAGGTGCTGCCCACAAGCACCACTTCAACGATGCAGGAAGGTTGCTCGTCCCAAATGGCCTCGTTTTTCCCTGCACAGCACAACTGCACCCAACTCGTTATTTAATGGGGAGAGGATTGTGCCCGTGTCGCTGGGGGATGTGGCACTCGGGCAGCATCGGAGCCATCCTGCCTTCTGCATCACCCCTCAGCTCCCGCTGCTGCAGCAAAGGGTGGGGGCACGGCGTTCATTTTTATTTCTCACAGCCCTTGGGAAAAAGAGGATTTTGAAGGGATTTGAGCACAGCTCCCTAAATAGCTCCTTAAAATTAAGAGGTTTCACGGCGGATTAGGGTAAGCGGCCGCCTGCGGCGGGCGGGAGGCACCGGCAGGTGCTGGGGAGCTGCGGGGCAGAGGAGAGGCAGGAGAGCTGCAGGCAGGAGCAGGAGCAGGGGAGCAGGATCTGCCCCAGGACCTGCTGGGGGCAGAAGGAGCAGGGAGGTGGCCACCAGTAGCTGCTGGTGGATGGCACGGAGCAGCCCTTACTGGGAACTGGCCTTCTTCTCTGGGCCCTTCCTTCCACACCAGCCTGGATGTACAGCCCTTGTACAGCCGAGATCTTCCATGGTTTTAGGATCTCACCCAAGCATTGACTCCTGCCCATTACCCGAGTTGGAAGCCCCCACACTGTGTTTAAGGGGAGGGAGTGATGAGGATGCATAAGTAAAAGCAGGTTTCTAGTAAAGGTCATGGCTGCAAAGATCAGAGTAATGTCTGTTCTCAACACAGATGCCCCTCTCAAAGGATTTGAGAAGACTCTGGGCTCCTTCATCACCCAGTTTATAAAGACAGGTGAAACTGGAATAGAAAATGTCAGATACATGAGTGCCTGAAATCACAGGGCAGGGAAAGATGACATGTCTGTAACTACCTGAGATTAATTGTGCTGAACTATGAAATCCTAGTTTTTGGCTTTCAGCTTTATGAGACCCAGCGTGTACACCCAGAGCTCCCTGGTGTCTCTCTCTCAGCTGTGATTTTTTGGACACAAATACCCTAATGATGAGATGCGGGATGGGGCCTGCTCTCAGCTCCTGTTGCTGGAGGCTGCATAAAACTCCCCCAAGGCCTGATGAGGGCCATGCACTCAGCGTGCTGCTCCCACCGCCTCGCCTGGGGAGCCAGAGCTCCGAGGTGTTGCAGCAGCTCCAGCAATTCCCAGCCTGGTGCTGGGTGTGCTGCCTGTGCAGGCGCTCCCCAGGGGAAGTCAGCACCGCTCCATGGGGGAGCCTACTGCTGGCTGCATCCTACCAGGAGCTCCTGTCTTCCACAGCCCAGGGTTTTGGTGATGCCATCTCCCAAAACAGGTAGAAGCCACGCTACCCATGGGCACAACCCTGCATCTTGCTGCCTCTGACCCGGGGACGTAGCCAAGGAGGGTGCTTGGCAGGAATCGCCCTGTCCCAGCCTGGGGGCAGATCTGCACCATGGCCCAGCAGACCACTGGCCTCCACACAGAGCAGAACACGGTCAGCATAGGAAACAGGGCAAACACCCAGCAAAGAGCCCTCCTAACTGTATTGTAGGGTCATGGGGTGGCCACTGCATGCAGCTGCAAAGGGCAGGGCGCTCCAGGAGAGAAAGGCTGCCTCTGTGCTCAGCTCTGGCTCATGGGGACAGCCCGATGGGTGGGGTGGCAACACCTAGGGACATGCAGGGCTGAGATATGGCACCTGTGGGCAGCACAGCCTCTCCTGATTCCTTCTCCAATTTTGGGGTGGTGTCCTATAGCTATCGGCATGCTGGGCCCCTCACTGGAATTGCTTGTCCTGCCACATCCCCTCCAACAATGTGTTTGCTAGAGTTGCTTTATGCTACATCACTTGATGATCATCTGGGATTTGAACCTGGTGGCTTGCTGGGGTGGCAGCACAGCTGCGTGCTACAGGACGCTCAGTGTGGGATCATGCAGAAAGGCAAGATGGAGAAGAGAGAAGTGGCGGGCGATCAGTCCAAGCTCTCTAGAACATCGCCTCTCTCCAGGTGGGCCAGGATGTTGCACGATGAGGACGGTCACCGCACAGCGCCCTGGTGGCACCTCGCGCAGAGCCATGGGCAGCCAGGAGGGGGGGAAGAGAAGCAAGGGGCTCCTCCACCAGGTCCTTTCTCCTCCTGGAAAGCCACCAGAGAGCTGGGGACAGCGGGCTGTGCTGGAGGAGCTGGAGGGACGGCGTGGCGCGGGCAGCTACGGGGCAGGGCGAGGAGCTCCAGCTCTCCTCCTAGACGGCAGCATCCGAGACCCTCCCGTTCAAGGACGTCTTCGGCTGGAGGCCGTTCTCCTGCACCTGCACCTCGGGCTGGGGCTGTGTCATCTGCTGCAAACGCTGCAGAACAAGCAGAGAGAACTCATCAGATGCTGAGACAGCAGCAGCTGAGGGCTGGGACCCCCATCACCAGCCTCGTGGTGGCCCCAGTGACAGCGCGAGGGGACAGTGCACGTGGCAGGGGTTGCTCCTGCAGCTTTGGTGCTGTGCAGAGCACAGCAGTGCCTGCTTTTACCTGAAATGCAGGGAGCAGCTTTACAACACGGGCACGCTGCTAGCAGGCAGTACCCGCTGCAAGCAGGAACAGGAGAGAGCTGTAATGTCACAGACTTCAGAGCAGACCCATTTTCCGAGTTCCCCTATTTTTTGCAGCTAGGGTTTATTATGGAACATTATTAGCTAGCTGCAGCATGCTGACAAGGTCACGGTCCGTGCCTCTGATGCAGATCAGACCCGTCCCCCTGCACAAACCTCAGCGCCAGCAGTGATTCCCGTCACCCTAAAACTGATCAAATGGAAACTGCAGAGCAAAGTAAAAAGAAGCAAGAACCCAGGAAGATACGGAGGGGCAAGTCATTACTGGAGGCGTGTGGACTGAGCATCAGGAGTGATGAAAGCAAATGAATCACTTTTGCCTGTCAGGGAGGGACTGATGCTTCAAATTGCCAAAGAGAAGGCAGAGGAGGATCGAGCCTGACCTGAATAGGCTTCGCTAAGTCAGGAAGAGGCTCTTTCCAGCAAAGGGAAACAAGCTCCTACTCTCCAACACAGCTGAAGAGGCTGTTGCTGGGTGAAGTCCCTGAAATGTTCACTGAGCTGCTTCTGCCATTCATGGTCTTTTTTTTCCCCCCTCGCATTCATGCTCAGTAGGATCAAAATGACTTGTAATCTTCCCTGTCTGTCATAACCACTTTATTCAGCATTGGCATCTAATTTCCCTCCAGCTTCAGCTCTATTACAAACTAATCCAGGATCTGCGCATATAAGAGGCCAAAAATTCTCCCTGTCTCTCCGACACACACGCACGCACGCACACTAAAGCCTGCTTTCTTCCTGCTGCCATCTGCTGCTTATTGCTGGATCTATGGGCACCGGGGAGCACAAGCCCGTGGTCAGAAGTGGAGCTACTCCTGGGGGGCACAGGTCGGCGTGGGCTCCCCCAGACCCCAAGACATATTATCCCCATCCTTGCTGGGAACGGGATTAAAAACATATCTGTATCTGCACCCTTCCTTTTCCCCCCCTTTCCAGCTCTTACTACAACGTGGTAAGGAGCCCTCTAAAAATCTGAGAAAGGATCTTCTATTGGAATTGCACTGACCCAAAATCACCTGAGTGGCTCGAGTCCTGTGGGAACCTCAAGGCTGGCCTCAAGCCCAATGGCAAGAACCAAAAAATGACCTCAGATGAGAGGCCAGAAATGGAAAACAGATCTGAGACATCAAACCCACGCAGTTCCTGCACCAGAGCCCATCCAAACAGAGAGCTGGGAGGAAGAAGAATCAAATCCACCTGACCTCAGAGGTAGGGAGCCTGAGGCTGACCTCAGCCCAGTGAATCCAGCCCAAACATTTCCACATTAAACATTATTCAAGATACGTCATCCACGAAGTAAACTCAAGGGGTTTAGGTGGCATCTGCTGGCTGCTGCCGCTGAGCTGTGGAAGTCATAAATCAGCAGCACCCCTGCAGAGATTTCTTGTGCACCGAGCCGGGGACGTGGTGCACGGTGCTCGCAAGACTGAGGGTCAACACTGTAATTGAGATCTTAACAGCAATCACTAGGTAGGACATACAGAGACTCATGATTCACCGCTATATAAAAACCTTGCTCAAATCACACACACACACACAACGAAGTTTTAAACAAGATTGAAGAGTTGCAGGTATTTTAGTTCCCATATAAAAGTCTGCCTTGCTTCTTACCCCCTCATTCACTGGCTGCCATTTGCACAGCACATATCAAACGAGCACTGTATGTCTCCGTATTAGCAGGTCTTAGCCCTGAGTTATTTCAAGCTCTGTGCTTGGAGGATGCTGATTTCTCTGCTGAGAAGTGCCAGGTAGCCATGCTCATGTCCGGGGACTGGTGGGAACTGGGATTTTTCTAGGTTAGTAAATTTCAAGGGTTTTTATTTTATTTTTATTTTTTCAATCTCCTCCAGGGCTCCAGTGCCCAGCTGTGCTGGGAACTCCTCTCCAGCCAGCCCACATAGCCAGAGGCTAGTCTGTGACTTGGGGCTGATCTGAGCCCTCCTGGAAAAGGGGATGCTCAGGGCTCCTGCAGCACCCAACTAAAAAGCTCTGGCTCAACAGCCTTTGTCAGAGCAGTCTCTGCTTGGCTCTCCTTGGGTCGGTTCAGCAGGAGGCTTAACTCTAAGCAGAAAGCAGAAGAGGAGAGGCAAAGCCATTCATACCTGCCGGAGACTCCCTGTTGAGGTGAAGAAGCAGTACAGCATGTAACCTGGAATCAGCACCATGGAGGACAGAGCCATGAGCCAGCCAATGCCTTGCCCCCACGCAGGATAGACGTATTTTCCCAGTGTCAGAGGGGTCATTTCCACCACGCTGAAGAAGAACACACCCTGGGAAAAGAGCACCAGCCATCGCAGGTGAGGGTGTGCAAAATCAGAGGCCATCTGTTCATCTTTTTCCTTCATCATCCTCTTAGCTCACAGCGGTATTACAGAAATCCAGCAGCTCCTTAAACTATTTCAGATGCTTTCAGCCCATCACCTCTTAATTTTATATAATTTCTCCCCAGTTATCCTACAGAAAATGCTGGAACTGGAATAACCCTGGTTTTCTTCTCCACCAGACTGCTCGGATAAGCAGTGCCCCTGTAAGCAGTTCCTAACCGAGTCAGGAACTTGGTTACTAACTGGCCTCAGCTCCCTGTCACTGACCTTCTCATGCCATTCCTTGTACTACTCCTGCTGGAAATGTGGGAACCAGCAAAGGCAAAACTGCTCCACAGTCTGCTATACTGTATTTGCTGGTGTCTTGAGCTCTGACAAGCCTATTAGGCACTGAGGCAGAAGCTGCAGCAGCTGAGAACCTTCTCCAGTACCAGTAACAGCTTCTAAAAACAGTACATTATTTGCTTATCTCTTGGCATCTCAGAAAGAAGAACTGATAGCATAATTCAGATTAAAACAATCACTCTGGATCTTTTCTTATTCATGATTTCCAGCAGAAAGGGTGAAAGAGGGTCTTGTATTACGTCGCCCATCTCAGATAAGCCTACCAAGCACCTTGCAGTTATGGACAGACCTATAGTGGATTAAGAGCACAGTGTTTCCCCTATAGCCCATCCAAACTAAGAGGCCCATCTGGACCCACTCCTGCAGATAGGTTCCTTCTGTTCTTACCAGGCAGACAAGAGGAGTGAAGAAGGCCCAGCAGATCTTCCACCAGATGCAAGGTTTGTAGCCAATCATTTCTTCAATGTTCCTGTAAAATCTGTTCACACCTACAAGAAGAAATGACTCTTGGAGAAAACCATCCCACCTCAGTGCCATGGTCATCACCTCTTCTCATGACAGAGCAAAGGCCAGCCACAGGGAGAGGGTGACAATGCATGAGAATCATTATCTGGAGGAGTCAGGACATGAGGACACAAACACGGATTCATCCTAGCAGCTTTCATGGTCCTGGTGCCCTCAGGAGGGAACAGAGGGCAGGACCCTAGGCATCTGCCAGCTTGTGCAGAGGTCTTTGTGGTGGCCTGGGGAAGTGAGATGACAGCCTCCTGCTCCTGATTTTCTGGAGTTATCTGCCTGAGCTGTTTTCAGTTGCAAATATTTCATTGGCTTCACCGTGGGACGCTTTTGAAAAATCTCACTGTGTGTGCCCGTGGAGACAAGAAAGAAACATGCTCTTTTGTGCTTACCGTAACACCAAGAAATTGAGATGGTCTCAAAGAAGACAAGAAAGAGAAGACACATGCCGCTGGCTGAGTAGTAATCAAAGAGCTTGAAGACATAAATGCCACCCTGAGGAGACAAAGCCAGGGTCAAGGAGTTTAGTTATAGATTATGCTTGACAATATCAGCCAGCTGCTTGGATTGCTACTGTTTACAACTGCTGGCTTCAATGATAATTTCCTTGGACAGCAGAGTGAGCACTGCAATGTTTCCACTGGAATTGGGTTCCCAGAAGAAAAACCGATGTGCTCTTGCAGACAATTAGCCAGCTTGTTCTGGCATGGCCAGTGGTGAGGAGAAAAACGGGGATTCACTAGGATTTCTTATTTTTCTCTGCTTTAGATGGTGGTGACAATTACAGAGGCATCCTAAGTCACCTGAGACACGACAGTCATGGTAAGCCCATTTGTTCAGCACTAGGATGGCTCCTATGAGTGCTGTCACTTCTCCCAAAGCTTTTGATGCTACCGTGATATGCAAAGGTGCCTGGAAAAGTGCAGAGGTACAAGCTGTCTGTACCTGGGTGATGTTGGAGAATCCAATGAGATAAGAGATGAAGCAGACTATCGCAATGAAGACCTTCTTCCTGGCTCTCAGGACGTGAGGATATTCATCCATCAGGGCTGTAATGAATCCCTCCACGGTGCAGAACTGTGGTGAAAGATATACACCAAGGACATGTCTGTGAGTATCTGAGCCTGACAACACCCCCACCTCCATTTAGCCTCAGTGCTGAGAGCCTCATTTCCTCGAGTGTCATCTCTAGACACTAGAAGAGAAGGCTCTGCACAACGTTGATTTTCACGATCTTCTGAAAGTGTCTCTACCCTTTCACTGAACATAGAGGAGAATTAAAAGGACTGAGCTTAAATGCCTAAAATTAGCTGGGAAATATCTCCACCTTCCGCCACCCATGGAAAGCTTCCTTTTTCCTCCCCGACCTCTCGAGGGCCACCCACCACTGCCCCAGAGAGCACATCACAGCTGTAGCAAAAATGCTGGGAAGCTTACAAGACCATTCCCCTGGTCACCCTCAGTAAGTTCATAAGCCAGTGACAATGACAGAGCTTTCATTGCTCTCAGGTGTCAGGGACTTCTCTGTCTCTGGGAGAGTGCTCTAGAAAGAAGGGGGCATTTCTAGATTTAGGTTTGAGCAGGGAGATTGAATCTGGAAGATTGAACAGGAAGAATCTAGATTTATATTTGAGACAAGAAGAAAAAAAATAATCAGTGGAGGTAGGGGTAGAGATGCACAGCCTAAAAAGAGCAGCATAGCACTAGAAAAAATCCGTGGAGAAAAGCTGGGTGTCTGAGTCATGCCTGCTGCTGGGCATGGACGGTGGAAGAGCTCACGTCCTGTTGGTTCTGGGGCACAGAACGAGGCAAAGAGCAATGTTTCTACCCAGGGTTTTATCTCTACACGCTGTAGCGTGGAAGGCTGCACCCCAGAGAGCCTAAGCTCCATTGCTTTGACTCAAAAATATAATGAACTAAGCCTTTTGTGTTGGACACAAGTGCTATTAAAGCATCCTTTGCCTTTCGGGCAGGGGTTAAGCTGCCTTTATACTCATTGACAGCCAGCTCTGCATCCCCATCCCACCCGGCTCGCTGTCTGGAAGAGTCAGGACTGAGCTGTACCACGGTGTGAAGCACCAGGGTGACAAAAACAACCCTGTCGAAAGCCATTCCTTCCACGTGGCTGCGTGGCCAGCGCTGGGCAGCCTGGCACCAGGCAAGGCAGAGAGGTTGGGACCAAGAGGAGAGCGTGGATGTCAGCGGTGTCCAGCTAGATAGACTAAATGGGGAACCAAATGGTGGTACGTTGTTTTTTTCTGGGCATGAAAGAGGCAGTGACCTTCATACCATTCACTGAAGATTGCCTCAGGCTTGGGAGGTGATGCAGCTACAGGGGTTGAAGGAGGCTCAAATCCCAGACCTTGGTTCCCTGTCCGAAACTCCCAGCCCACACACTTAACCCCAGACTTGCTAGTCCCCCTCGGCCGTGCCAGCCAGAAGGAGTCTCCCGACCCGGGCAGGACCAGGGCCTGGGGGTGGTATAACCACAGCTGCCAGCTGTGCAGCGGGGAGCCTGAGCATGGGTCTGGCTGCTCTCAGCAGCAAATCCTCACGGATAACCTGCGAGAGGCGGCCTCACATGGGACAGACACGGGCGTGTAGTCAAAAGGCTTGCTAGCTCCCTTGGGGAGAAAACGCCTGACCTGGAAACTGGTAGGTTAAAAGAAAGCATTAACATGTTATGCAAGATGCAAGAGAGCTGAAGCCAGGGTAGATCAGAGGCAGAGCAAACACGAAGGACCATGAGCAGCAACTGGGGGCACGGTTGGGAGGCGCATGTGCCCCAATGTAGGTCACGGCTCCGCTCATCGCGCTGCGGAGGAGAGGAGCACGACGGCAGGGAGGCAGCTGGAGCTGGGCAGCATCTGCAGAATGCTCTCTGCTGAGCTCGTGGGCACGGGCACACCTCCACCCACCTTTTTTTTTTCTTTTAATAGATGCTTCAAAACATATGTGCGATTGCAGCTCTTATTGAAGCCCGTGCATGTTATTTGGTTTAGATGCACAGGCTGCCACTCTCTAAATCACACGTTTGATCGACTCAGAGCTCCAGCATGCACAGGGAAGGCTTCTCCCCATCTATTTATCTGCACTTTTTTAATAGCCTGTTCTCTGTTTGATGCTTTCTCCCCTCCCTGCTCCTCCTCCAGGCAGCGATAGCCCCCCACAGACTGCCTGCCCTCTGAGACCAGCTGGCGGAGGGGACTTGGAGAATTTCAAGTGGTATTTGAGAAGCAAATGCAGCAAATAAATTCCACGCTGTGCTTTGAGGGCTTATTGTCATGTCTCGAACTATTTACTAGAGCTGAGTGAATAATCCATGGAGAGCAATTTTATTTTTTTTTCTGTAAATGGAGCTTCTTTTGGAACATTTAGTCATTATTTGAAATTATTTGCCAAATAATGTCTGTGGTCATGCAGCTGTGAGCTTCATGATGTGTTTATGGGAGTGTGCCATAATTGAAAACTAGGTCTGGCTGATCAGATTTTCTTGGAAACCAGTCGTGACATTTCAGGAATATGTCTGATTCTGAACTAGACTCAGGTTTATGACGGCTACATGTAATCCGGGACAGCATCCATTTTGTGCCAGTGGTTTGCACTGCAAAGGAAAGACCATGCAGGCACAGGAGAGGATGTGGCAGACCAAACACACTCTTTTGAAGGAGCCTTTGGTTTTAGTGCACATCCCACCCCTAAGGGGTTACTTCGCATGGGTAGCTACTTATTTGCTGAACTACCAGAAAAAAAAAAAAAGAAAGAAAAGAAAAAAAAAAAGTAAGCCAAAGTAGTGGCTTTTTCTTGGCAGTACCTCACCAGAAATGCAGTTTGGTCACAGTGCTCCATGACATGGTAAGGAAATCCAAAGCACACAAAATTAGCTTCTCACTAAATACCAAGAATGGCAAGAACCACAAACTGTTATCACGTGGACACAAAATGAAATAGCATCAATGACGCTATTCATCAACTAGCTACTCATCACTGACCCAAGGTGCAGAAGGGAGAACCACCACCACATCCGAAAATATCTTTGTACCTCACCCCGCTTTGGCCCAGGGTTGTCTCACCTGACTGTCCAGGCCCAGCATCATCAACATAGAGAAGAAGAGGATGGACCAGAGTGGGGACAGGGGTAGCTGTGTGACCACTTGTGGGTAGGCGAGGAAAGCCAGTCCAGGGCCTGCAGCAGTGAAAAGAAAGATGAGCCCATGTTTATAAAGCATTCGGTAGAAAGTCTGCGTGACAAGCAAGAGTGAGAGAGAGTCAGTGATGGCAGCCAAGGAGTGCGGGAATTTGAGACAGGAGCTAGAACAACCTGAGCCTTCACCCGTGACACACCAACCCCATGGGGTGAACAGTGGTGGGAAGGGGAAGCAGCAATGACTGCAGAAATGCTTTGCCTTTTCTTCTCCTGCCAGAAAGAAAGTCATCAAATTACTGCTACCAAATGGAGCTGGAGTACTTTGCTAGAAAAAAAATAAACAGAATGAAATTCAGAGCTGGATGTAATTTCCTGATATATTTTTTTTTTCTCTCTCCCATCACAAAATGCTGTTGCTTGAGATTAAAGCTTTCTCTGAGAAGACAGCAATTTCAAAATATGTCTTTGGGCAAAAAGACAGAGTCCCATCTAGGTTAAAAAAATATTCTGAGATTACAATTTTTAAATTTCACATGGAAAAGGGACTCCAAGTTTTGATCACATCTGCTGAGAACACAGGCAATGTGTGAGGAGCCATCTATTCTCCAAGGAAGGTTTCAGAAAGCAAACAGCCTAAATATTTCACTGTAGCAAAAGCACATAAATCTTCACCACTGAAAGGAGGTGAACATTAAAAGCCGACAGGGATGCCCCTGGCAGCAGGAATTGGTGTGCAATAAATGACAGCCACAGGTGCCTTGGGCCAATCTTGGTGGGAGGACACGCAAAGAGGGTTGCACGCTTGGCTTGTGGACAAGACAGGAGCATCCCATGTGTGAAGTGGTGTTGGTTGCACCAATAAAAGTGGTGTCATTACACCGATGACAGAGAAAGACCCGGCCCTCTGTACATACACAATGCATAAAGGTTTCCCAGGAAAATATTAAGATCTGATTCTTCTCCATTTTAACTCAGGGACACCCCCCCAAGTATCAAAACAGAAAAATGCAAGCCCAAAGAGGGGATTTTGGAGGAGGAGGGATGGAAACACAGCCTGAGCCTTATTGGCAGTGCTGCTGTGTCTGCTTACCTGAGGAGGCCAGCTCTGAGATCGACTTCTTCGTGATGTGTGACATGAAGCCAACAATAGAGAAAATAACAAATCCAGCAAATATGCTTGTTGTGGAGTTTATACAGCAGACAATAATGGAGTCTCTGCAAAAGAGAATAGAAGAAACCAGCTGCAAGACCCTACCAGAGAGGCAAGAAGCAAAGGGTGGGCAAGCAGAAGACGAAGCCTTTCCCCTGGGGAGGTGGCAGCGTGCCCCTCAGCTGCGTGGTGACACAGGGGTTGGGCTCCCAGACTCACTGTGACCCCTCCATCCCCACAGACACTCGGGGCAGAGGGGTTTTGGTGGCCGTGTGACGGTGGCTGCAATGTTTCTCTGCGCCCACCACACAGGGACACAGGAGAACCCAACAGACCTGTAGACGTTGTTGTGGAAAGTGTTGTAGCTCCCCAGTGCGATCAGGGACCCCAGCCCCAGGCCATAGGAGAAGAAGATCTGCGTGGCCGCATCCATCCAGACCTGTGGAGGAAGAGACAGCATTGAGCCTGTCCTGCCCTGTGTGGCCAGCTGGGTGTGTGAGGCCCACCACCACCCAACCTCCAGGTAGCATGGCCCAGCCTCCATGCTGCAAGCAGCTCCATGCAGGGCCACCGAGGAGGCCAATTCCAGACATCAGGGTTGGTGGCTTGGCCATCCAGCTCGCCATCACTCGCCATCTAACACTTCCAAGAAGTGCTGTTGTGTGCCCCTGCTGTGTTTGTGCTACTTCTGAGCTCCCAACACAAGTGCCACCATGGCATCCTCTCCCTGGGAACACCAGAGCAGGGCCAAATCACCAGCCCAGGGTGATCAGGGAAATGAGGCACTCCTGGTGCAGAGAGGAGGCCCCTTTGTTGTGGTAATTTCTCACTTAAATATCATTTAATTACAACACATCTGCGGCACTCATTTTCCACCCATTAAGGACCTGAGTTTTGCCTCAACCTGTGAGGGTTGTGGCAACTTCAATGGGGCAGCTCTTCCATTTCATTTTCAATTCCATTTAGTTTTCAATTCTTTCTTAAATTATTCAAAGGAAGATCCCAGGGAACACTAACAGGGAGATAGCTGGGATGTCAGAGCTCCCAACATACAGCCAGGCTACCAACCTCAGAGTCGGAGAGCTTTCTGAAGTCAGGCGTGAGGTAGAAGAGGATGCCCTCCTTGGCCCCTGGCAGTGTGACTCCCCGGAAGAAGAGGATGAACAGCATGAAGTAGGGGTAGGTGGCTGAGAAATACACCACCTGCGGTAGACACAGTGGGAGAGAGGCCATCAGCCATTCCTCTTCCTACCCATGGTGGCTTTGTGGCCACTGTGTCCCACTGTGAGGGGGGACAGGGTCCCCGTGCATGGGAGAGCAGCCCGCACAGCCCCCAGAGAAGAGATTGTCCAACAGATTCCCTGTGTTTTCCATCTCCCACTCCCATGCAAGTAACATTTCTGTCTGTTCCTCTCTGCCAATGACATACAAGGACGTATTAATCGCAAAAGTAGCAGGCGAAATTCTGGATGGATTGCCCAAAGTCAAGGGAATTGCAGAGGGATAAATTTAGTTCACAGAAGTAATCCCTTTAAGTCACTGCATCCTTGTTTTGCAGAGCTAAAGCTGGTGTTCCTCCAGTCCAATGCATCAAGTAACACTGGCCATCTTGGCTTTCTTTTCAGCAGTGTTTCAGAGAATAACAAGCACGTGCCATCCATCAACACATAACAGCAGTCAATGGGGCTCTGCTGCGGCCGTGTAGCAAAACCCCATCCGAGATCCCCCACAGGAACCAGCAGTGGAGGTGACCTACCCCTGAAGTGCTTCTTTCTGATCTTCCCTCTAGATTATTCCTTCCATAATGCCGTCCCTTTACAACACGCTGTGCTCTAAATAACACACCTCAGTATCTCATCATCACCGTTTCACTAAACTAAGCAATTACCTCTCCGCTGTGCTGGGCTGAAATGCTGCTCAGTGAATAACCATATGCTTCTCATCTGTAAGTCTCCCACCAATAACTAAAGGGCAGCAGAGAAATTTTCAAACCAGGCAGTGAGTGTTTTTCAGCCCACAGCATTTTAAGAGACCCCGATTTTCAAAAAGGGGGAGCCTAGAACTGACCTCACCTTCCTGAACTGTCCTGAGGTGGGTAGCATAAGTCAGCTCTGAAAATTTCTTTCCCAAACCTTCAAAGAGACTGAATGCTCAGACCTGTGACTTTGCAGGGAACAGTTATTCTCTATGCTTAGACTGAAAGTTCCCATGAACACGGTAGCAATTTTTTACAGCCGTGTAAGGTAAATGTCAAGAATTTAATAGCATCTACTGTGATTCTGCCGTGAAACACCGTAACCGTAGTTATAGGCACTCAGCGTAAATTGAGGCTGGAGGACATTGCGACGGTGCCAAACCACACGTACCTTGCCCGTCCACTCCACGCCCTTCCAGATGGAGAAGTAGACCAGCAGCCAGGCCAGGGCCAGCGTGCCGGCCAGGGGCCAGCGGATGGAGCCGGGCTCCCCCAGGCCCGCAGACATCTGGTGCATGTTCCTCCTAGGGGTGGGAGAGGTTGCGTTAAGGGGAGGCCCAGTCCTCGGGGACAGAGGGGTGGGAGATCCCAGAGGTGGCTAGAGAGAGAAGGGCCAGGTGCAGGTGTGCTCAAAGGCCTGCAAACCCCTAGGAGAACCTGAAGCCCATTGTGAGGGACTAAGGGAAGGAGAACAGATGCAGGGAGGCCATTACCCTCCCTATTTATCTGACTACGCATCACACCCCATGTCCATGCCCACCCCAGCCGAGGGCTGGCTCTCCAGGGCCAGGATTTTACAGGGAGGGCAGCAGCCCCAGCGGGCAGGACGGCCACGGTGGGGGAGAAACCTGGTGTAGGCAGCTGTGGACGTACTCCCAGAACTCGGTGACGGCGCTGGTGAGGTTGGTGGTGTCCTCCAGGGAGTAGTTGGAGAAGCAGCGGTCGGTGTTCCAGGCGTTCCCGCAGCTCTGCCACGGCAGGTCCTGGGGAGCATGCACACAGTTAGCACCACATCTGCCTTCTTTCAAACTGCAAGCCCATTATTAATTATTTATTTATTTCAAAGAGGATGGGTGGTTCATCCGGATGGGCAGGAGCCGTGCAGCCCAAGGCACTAAATGGTTTTCCAGAATAACAATGAAGTGTGACGCTGGCTTTTCCAGGAAATAATATCAAGACATGATTAGGGCAATGTCATAGCTCTAATAAAATGCAGCGATTCCCTGGATAGGAAGCAATTTCCAATTAACAGTTGGTAATTAATAGCTACTAATTAAAATAGCTACCAGCAGATATTGTGTTTATAATCACTTCAGCTTTTGGCTATTTTCACACAACAAGAGGTTGGAATTTACTGCACAAAGGATAAACTCTTGTTTTGTTCCTTATCTCCTACTTATACCAGGCTCCAATGTGTAAAAAGCAACGTGGCATTGAGAACTGGGGGCTGAGGGCTTGTCTGTATGAATAAACTGTTGCAGCATAAGCTCGGGAGCAAATGTGAAGCGCAGTAGTTATTTCGTGCTGTCCCCTCCCCTGATTTCAAGCGGTGCAGAGGGGTTCTTGGGATATGTTTACACCGTGGGCAGCAGCGTGACGGCAGCACACCGCTGCAGGTTGGATGCAATCAGCTCTGGGGCTGCAGCAGCATGGGCTGTATGAGCACACAGGGCAGCGTGCCCTTGCCACGTAGTGCCGTGGCTAAGGGAGCCCAGCTTGAGCAGCTCAGACACATCCCCACGTGCAGCAGCCTCATTTCCCCAGCACAGAGCAGGCACGTCCACAGCACGTAGATGGATGCAGAAGGGCTATTCTGGATGATTTCCCTTTGTCGATTAGACCTCGGGCTCTAGCTCAACAAAGCCTTTGGGAATACGTCTGTGTCCATTCCTATCCATCCATGAATGCAGACCCCATTAAAGAATATGATCTGTGTTTCAAGTGCTTTCTTGCACCAGTGCCTGTAAGCAGAGCCACGCAGCAGCCCTTCAACCAAGTGGTTTGCATGACAGAGATGCTGCACAGCTCTTCCAGGAGGGGTGGGCAGGGGGGACTTGTTTGCTGCTCTATTTCCTCTGGATCTCAGAGGACAGAAGCTGCACAAGGCAAGCTGGGCCCCTCGTTCAGCTTCCAAATGCTCCTAGTCAAATGTAGGAGGGGCAGGGGTCATGCATCAGCCTAGCTTTGCAATTGGCATGTTGAGAAGCATCTCAGGTGAAAGCAGACACCTGGGGCTGCCTGTGGAGACACTGACGCTGTCACCAGCCAGGTCTGTGACACCTCAACAAGCCAAGGACACATCCTGAGATGCATCCTGCCCAGCTTTTTGTTCATTCGGGAATCCCATGAGGGTGTACCAGTCATCCACTGCTGAGAGTTTTGTTCAGGACCCAGCACCCTACAGTGAGTAAAGGTGGCATAAGTACAGCTGGGAATGTCAGACAGAACATTTTAGCTAAAGTGTTAAGAGGTATGTGAAATCTTTTGATCAAACAAAAAGTGCAAGTGGTTGCACAACCTTCATAACAGCAGTTCAGGCTTATGTTTAAATGAAAATCATCCCATTTGAACCATAGACTTGATGTCTTTAAGGCTGTGGGTTGCTCAGAGAGTTAATGGAGTTCTTCCCAGCTGCTAGGCCAGAAAAAATCACTCAGAAACCCAGAAATTAACACGGAGTGTTAACATGGGAACCTCACACAGCAAAATACCCTGCTGCAGGAGAGGAGCCCACCATATACCACAATCCTGAAGTACCTGTTAAGGGACAGTCACAACCCCATGACTAAATGCTTTCTGAATCATGTTCCAAGCAGAAGAAATTCTGGGGATTTAATTTATCAAGGCAAGTGTAAATGAGGACTAATTAAGGTCAGGACCTTAGATAAATCCCACATAATGAGAACAAGTTGTAACAATACCCAGCTGGGGAATGTGCAGCTCTTGGTTTCACATAGCTCTAGACATACAACAGAGACAAAGGGTGGGTTTTAAAGACCAGTGTGAGTAGGGAACAGCTTGCAGAGCATGGATAGGACCATCCCCTCCAGAGGACCATCCTCACTGGTGGGCAGTGATCAGTGATAGGCACTGCAGGGCTGCCTCTAGGCTGAGGAACCTCTACATGAAGGGTCCAGCAGGATGCTGAGAAAGTCTCTTTGCACACACTACAAGGAGCTAGCGTGTGTTTCATGGCATGAGCAACCCTTCCTGGTAAAACAGCGAGTAAGGACTGCACATCCAACACCACAGCACAGAAATGCCCGTGACTCACCGCAGTGAAAGAGTTGAAGAGATAGTAGAGAGACCAGGCGATGATGACAATGTAGTAGATGTTCAGCCAGAAGGAGAGAACCACAGCTGCCAGGCCCACTCCTGGGACAGAAGGCAGAGAACAGCATCAGTCCAGGTTTCTGGTGCCCAGCTGAGCTCCTGGGCACTACAACAAGCTTTGTGGCAGAGCCAGAAAAATATACACTGTGCCTTCAAGTGAACTGGTCAGCAAGGGAGGCTTATTCCCTTATATTTCTCACCCACTCATTTCCATTGGGTGAAAATTTCAGTATGCTAGAGATACTTTAGGGACAGAACTCCACAAAAACAAGATCTGGCCACTTCCCCAGCAGAACCTCTCCTTCCTACATCCAAGGCATTTCTAAATTGTCATTCCCTTCCAGAAGGCTGTGACTCCAGATGTGGCAGCGGGTCCACGAACTCTACCTACAGCCTTCCCAGGCAACTAAAGCGAGCCCACATGGGGAGGGTAGGGGCAGGTCTTCTGCAGCCAGAGCCCCTCCATCAAGTCCTTGCTGCTCTTGAAGAGCTCTGTCACCACACAGGACTGCTTGACTGCACGGTGATGTTAGTGTCTCCAGGCTTCAGGGTCAAGGACAGCCTGATAAATATAGGTGGAAAAAACCCTGCTGACCTGGCATCCCACCCCAGCTCCCCAGGGATTTATTTCCCATACCATTAGAGGACTTTTTTTCTGTAGCCATGTGCCATCCCCTCCACACTTACAGTACAGTACCTTTAAACATGGGTGCTAATTTCCAGACCCCCAGTCCGCCCACAGAGGTATACTGGCCGAGAGCAGTTTCCAGCAGGAAGAGGGGAATCCCAGCAAACACCAGTGTCAGGAAATAGGGAATCAGGAATGCCCCTGAAAGAAGGAGAAGCGTTATCAGGTGGCTCCCCATTTTATTGAGAAGTAAATGCCTCCAGCTGCAGTTTCTCCAGCAGCACCTACACGATGATGAGCAGACTTGCTCAGAGGCAACAGCGGGTGTTGGTGAGTTTGGAAAGTCTCCCACTGAGAGCACCACTGCCTTCTGCTTGTGTACTCATACCACTGTGGGTATTTGTATCTCATGTATACATATATACATACATCATAGCTAGATGATGCCTGTCTCACTTAGTTGATAGATTTTGGGGTGTTGCTAAGCTCAATGTGACAACGAACCCAAATGCCCAGGTACTGACATTGGTGACTTGTTCTTGTGGGTGTTTTCTGTCTTGCAGTGCCACACAATTTTACGCCTTGAGGAAAAGGGCACAGGAATATCTGGCATTGACCACCGTTTTCTTTGTTTGCAGCTGTTTCAGTCTCTTAAGAAAACTATGGCTAAGCCTGTATTTGCTCTTCTATCAGCCCTGTATACCTCACCACCCGTCTCCTAGGTTTTACCCTTGAAGTCACTGGTGAAAACATTATTCCTCTCTACGAATCCTTTTGGAAATCATCTTGTCACTAGAAGGGAGGCAGTGCAGCCATCCAACAGAGATATTACTTGCACCCTGATATTAGAAGAGCAAATCAAATAGGTGAGCTTCGCCATGTGATTTGAAGGGTGTACATGTGCAGGTCATCCTGACTTCTAGGACCTGGCACAAAACTCACTTTCCAGCTTCCTTGTGCATTGTGCATTGTCCCTGAGGAGGACAAAGTCTTGCAGAAGATAGCAGTAGGACACAGAGCACGGCAGCAGCTGGCTGTCTCCAGGGTGGCACTGATGCCTGCACCAGCTGGAGGGCTGAGCCGTCAGCCCATGTCTTCTTCTGCAGGTGTTATCGGGAGAGCAGACATGGAGCCAGCCAGCACAGCCACCTGCAGAGCTGCAGCCCAGCTTGCACCTGGCAGAGCCGGGCTCCCTCAGCTGCTCTCCGAGGGCAGCAAAGCAGCAAGGATTTCGTGGCCGCTGGCCCGGGGGCACCCAGCTGAGGTCTCCTGCGTGCCAAGCGAGGAGCCGAGCCCAGCTGGGAGAGCCGGGTGCCAGCACCCGGCGTGGGACTCGGCAGGGGCCACTGTGCAAGCAGAGCTGGCAGCGGGTGGTGGGGAGGAAACGCTGCAGGCCAGCAGCTCGATGTCCCTCAGCCTGAACTGCAAGCTGGCGTGCAAGCACAGGCTCTCGGCTCCAGCAGCAGCCTGGCGAGGAGGAGCCAACAGCTTTGAGCGTGGCAGCAGGAGGAGCGCTGCCCACACAGCATCCTACCCGTGGGACAGGTCCAGCCCCAGGAGCTCCGCAAGAAGCCAGTCTGTGGATGCTGCCTTGGTGCCGTTGTAGAGCTTGGGGACTGAGCTTATCAGTGGACACAGTGCCTGGATCACTTCTGTGCAAGCAGCTAATAGAATTTGGCCACTGCCTGGTCCTGCATTTTTCATCTGCAGCAGGCCAGGAAGATTTGTAAAAGGTTTTATTAGACTACTGAGAGAGAAAATAAACCAAACCAACAAACCAACCAAGCAAACAGAAACAGACAAACTTTTGGACCCAGGTCAGTTATCCTGGCTTGACCAAAAATCCTCTAGAATTGGGGAAAATCTACAAGCCAGACTGCAGACTTGAACTGAGGGCAGTTGGCAACAGTGCTACTCTGCAGGGCCAGGTTCCCCAGCAGGCACTGATAACACCCACAAGGGGCTGTACGGCCAGAGGGGAAATCAGTCTGGAAATTTTTACCTCAAATCTGCATGCCGGTGCCTCACTATGCAGCCCCACATCTATCTGCAGTCTCCAGCTCCTAATGCCATACAGCAAGGAATAACAATTAATCTCTAAGCCAGTGAACACTGCCCACGAATCAGAAGTTGAGCATTACAAGCTGTTATGTGCCTTTTCTTGGCATCTCAAAGTGTAAATGAGAAGTGCATGATGCTTATTTAAAGAAACGTTCCTCTCTCAAGTTATTCAAGCTCAGGATCTCATAGACAATTTTTAGTACCTACTGAGCCACATTTAGAGTCGATTTAGAGTCCAGTAAAATCCTTTTGACATCAGAAGGACTGCATGGAGCTGAGCATTAGTCATCGCTGGGCTCATCCACCTGCGCGCAGAGCCAGCAGGGAGCCCGGGCATCTCTCTGGATGAAGCCTGCTCCGTGCAGAGGATGGGGCTTGTATGGGGCTGCCATACCCAGGGTGAATATCCCCTAATTACATTCCCATTTACAATGCAGAGCAAATCAGCCACGAGCTGATACAACGTGATGGCAGTAAGATGACATTTCCATCCAGTCCTATTGTCCTGTGTGCGATGGAAGCAGCCTGTGCCCTGCACAGCACGCATGCAGGACGCCACAATTAGCATCCTACCCTCTGTCTGCTCTGCTGGAGCTGTGCCCAGGTGCTGGCCACTGGCTTGCCATCAGATGCAGCGTGACCCTTCCTCACTGCTCCCCACCGGGGACCAGTGACGCCTGTATGCGTCACTTCTGCCTCTTCCAGGCATCAGCTGCTCGCTGCTCCTTGTTGCCAGCTGTGGGCACAGCCAGAGCAGGATGGAGCTGGAGGAACAGGCAGCACAGGCTACCACCAGCCACACAACCCAGCAGGTGAGGCAAGGCATGAGAGCAGAGGTACCGATTCCCCTGTTTCACGGCATTTTTGCTGGCAGCTGGCTGGTCCCTCAGCATGCCTGCAGCTGCCAGGTCAGAGGTTACCCCACTTTGCTGGCACTAATTACAGCAGTCCGCACCTCTGCTGCACCATCCCTCTTAGGATCTCAGCTGGCTTTATAAATTGTATTGATTTTAGCTCAGAGAAACCTCTCACCTAATTATAGGTATCACCATCCCAACCTTTAAATGCAAAGAGACGGGCAGCATAGATACGGTGTGTTTGAGATCATGCAGCCATCACAGGGCAAAGACTGGGCTAGCTTTGTACAAGGGTGGGCACCACAGCTTCGTGCCAGAGCATGGATGGATAAACACAGGAAATCTGCACCATGGCTCCCCTGCATAGATCTGGCTGATGCCCACAAACCTCATTCAGCTCAGCCACTCACTTGTGTCTCCCTATGAAATGACACACTAAAACCAAGATCACCTTTTCAAAATGGAAAACTGCTTGGTCTCCCACTGGGACTCACTTCACAGGCTTCAGAGAAAGGGCCGTGATTCCCCTAAAAGCCATGCAGTTACACAGGCAGACCACTGAAGGTTCCCAGGAGGGAAGGAGAAGGTCCACTTACACCCCCTATGCCAGGGACAGCAGGGGTGGGCTGGAGACATGAGAATTCATGAGAACCAAGGATGAAGCAGGTTTTGAAAATAAAATTTGAGGCAAAATGAAAAGAAAAAAGGTGAGGAGAAGATAAATGAGGAGACCCTCAGAGCAGCACAAACAAACATGACCCTGGGGATGAGGACTCCGGGCAACCAAGAGCTAAGAAGGAAGCAACACCAACATAGGAAGGCTAACATGATGATATAATTATATGTACAGCCTGAAAGGTGAGGTGGAGGAGTTCAGATTTGTGGAGAAGTCTGAGGAATGGCCCAAGGAGGTGAGCAGCATGTTAAGGAGGGAGGGAAGGATATTTTACTAATAGGCAAAAACACTGAGAGAGATGGGCATGGGGGAGGAGAAGAAAAGGCTGTCTGCTCTATGGATGTCAAAGCAGCACATATTCCCACCCCCAAAAGCATCTCCATGCTGAGGCTGAAGGAGCAGCACCATTTTACAGAGGCAAGCTGAGACACAAAGGAGTGTTTAATGACTTGATCCAGGTCATGGAGAAAGTCTGTAACTGAGGAGGGAGCTGACCTCCCATCTCTCTTGATTTCTAACCCAGTGCTGTTTCCACATGCCCACCAGCCATTTATACAGACCCACACCAAGCCAGAGCCCATCCAGGAGACAAGGCTGCTCAGAGGTGAGTGCAGGTGCTGTGCGTTTCTCTCACCTCCTCCGTTCTTGCCACAGAGATAGGGGAAGCGCCAGACATTGCCCAGCCCGATGGCATAGCCCACGCAGGACAGCAAGAAGTCAAATCTCCCCTTCCAGGAACCCCTGTCTGGGATCTCCTTCTTCTTCTTGGTGCTCACAGCTTCGGGGGCGATGGGCTCTGACTCCTCCAGGGCTGCCTGCTTCACCTCGGAGGGAGAGCTCAGCTCCACGGAGGTGTTGTCCATCTTGCCCATGGTGATTCAGATGTATGGCTGCTCTTGCTCAGGGGCTGGAGGAGCAGAAAGGGCAGCCTTGATCCTGGCCAAGCTCGGATGAAATGGGAAGTGCTGGGCAAATCTCCTGATGAGAAAGGAAAACAACAATTACCCTGTTAGTGTGTCAGGCTCAAGGGAGAACCTCACTGGGCTGAGGTGGACCTGTGAGGCTCATGCACATCAGGACAGCCTTGCCATGCCTCCCTGCTTTCACCAGAGGCAACCAGGAGGGAAATTTTGCTCTACTGAGGAGCCATGGTCACACAGACTGCTAACAACGGGCTCAGACCTGGTTGTTATCAGCATATAGCACACCCCTCGCCTCTCATCTCCTCCTCATCCCAACACTTGCTCTGTGAAAAGCTCTGGGACCAGTGTGCATGTGGGGACACCCCAGCAGGGTGAGCAGTCTGGGCAGAGAAGTATATCTGGCATGTCCAGGAGACAGTGGACAGAAGGGCACACCAGAAGTACCACATCCCCCATGTCCAGGACCCAAACCTGAGTACACAGAGCCACCTGAGATGGTGTGGCCCAGCCACCCATGCATGGCTGTAACCATGTAGCTTTGCAACAACACCTCCACTATGGACACGTGCTGCTTTGCTACTCATTGCCCTAAAAGAGGGATTTTCATGAGTACTTTGTGGAAGTACCCCGAAGGCATCTAAGCAGGCCCTTGGAGCTGTGCTGTGCACCCCAACATGGTGTCTAAGCAGGGCCCAGGGCCTACGTGCCAAATCAGAAGCCATGCAGGTTTTTGAGGCCCAGACAGGGCAGAGATGCCCAGCTGAGGGAGAGAGCAGCCTTTTCAGCACTTACACACTCCCCAGCTCCTTGGAGCATGGCAGAGGGATCTGTTTTGGGCTGCACAAAGTGGCAGCGACTCAGCCATGATCACTGCAATACTTGGCAAGGAAATCCCTGGTCTTTTCGGTGCCTCCTTCTACACCCTGACGCATGTGATGTTGCACTCACCAGATGATGATCAGGCGATGCTCATGAGTAGAATCCACCAGGATTTTCACCAGAACTGAGGAGCTACCACCTCAGATGGAGAAATCCCTGAGCTACGAGCTGCTGGAGGCTGAGGGGCTCTTCCAGGGAAGCACTGCTCTGTCCTCCTCCTGGTTGTTTCCTTTCCCCTCGGCATCTGCCCTTGGCCAGAGCAGATGGGGCCTGGGGCCAACATGGCCTTGGCTCTCACCCAGGCCATTTTCCGTAAAAGTGAATATTATATATTCACGGTAGCCAGTGCTACAGTCTCCCAGAAAAAGTCTGTTGACAAAAACCTTGCCAGATACACAGATCAGAAATAAATGTCAGGTGGGTCTATCAGGAAACAAAACCATACTATGAAGCGGTGGCATAGTCTAGTAGTCAAAGCTGGCCTTACTTGAGCTACTTATACTTGCCAGTCTCATCTAGTAAGCAAAGAGTACCCACTTGCCCCACAGGATACTTATGAGTACTCCCGAAAGAGTACTCATAAGAGTTTCTAAAGCTTTCTGAACAGACACCCTCCCAGCCAGGCTGAACAGCAGCATCGGATCCTGCTTACTACAAGTGACGCCCCACGACTACAGCAGATGGATTTCCTTCCTCCACAGAATTTGTCACAGAGGTTAGAAAAACTGCCAATTGCAAAGAGTATGGCTGAGCCAGAAAATAACTATAATTTATTCTGCTACGTCAACAGAGAAGCCAGAATACTCCTTGCTGCAGAATAAAGGCTGTAAGCCAAAGCCCTCAGAGCTTCAAAGCCAGCCCAGAGCCACACAACTCCTTTAGCCTGAGGATGGTTGCAGGTAAGCCCAGCAGTAAATGACAGCACACAGAAGCCTCCTGGGGAGAAGAGACAGTTTCAAATAGCCCATGACGCAGATACCAGAAGAAAGCATTTCTGGACACCCGACACAAAGGCTTCAGTTAATGGATCCTCTTCCCATCCTACACTTTGTGATAGCACTGTCACACCAACTCCCGTCTCCTCAGTGAGGCAGGGAGCACAAAGATTATACAGAGCATGTAGGAGGAAGGTAAAATAAAGACAATTTATAAATCAAAACAGAAGAAATAGCACCAAAACCCCTGGGAAGAATTCAGAGCTGGGCTAAGTCAGGATAATTAGCTATGCCTGGAGACATAACAAATGAGGCTCAGCAGAAGCCATTTTGACTCTTTTTTTTTTTTTTTTTTTTTCCTGAGACAAAAAAAAAGTAGTAGGTAAGATGTTATCTTATATATATGAGATATGTTATCTTATATATATGAGATAAATATATATCTCTTAAATCTTGCTCTTCCTGTGCTCTTTCACTCTGTTCTTGCTGCCACAGTGCTGGAGCAATATTGTAACTAGATCCATATTTCAAATGCTTGGGGCTAGGATGTTAGAGGGGCAGCAGACCATACTGGCAGTTTCCTCTAACCTGAGAAGTGATTTCCTTCATCAAAAGCTCAGAAAGAATAAATTCTGCCAGACTCTAACTAGATTTATAGATGTTTCTCCATAGCCAAGAGACCTAGCAGAAAAACAGTGCAATGTACCCACTGACAGTCCATCTTACCTACTGTCCTGCCTCTTATAGTGATGGATAATTAGGCAAAGTGTACAGGAGCATGAGAAGTTTGAGATAGTGTTTCTCACAGTGTATCCAGCTTCCCAAGCCAGGTTTTGCACCTGCACTTTAAGATTTAATCGAGTCTGATAGATTTTTCATCTGTCAGAGAGAGATCTGTCAGAGACGTCCATCAGAGAGACGTTTAGCCTTGGGACATGTCCTTTTCCACCCATCCCTCTCCACAGCACACAGGTGATACTCATTGAGGGGGGTGAGCAATAGGACATGTAACCTCTCTTGAGAAATCTCCAGAAAGCCTCCAGGCTGTGGATGACCATCTCTCCGGTTCCCATACATCTGCTCTCAGGTGTCTCAGAATCTCTCCAACCATCAATACTCAAGTAAAGCACAGAAGTCTTAAAAAGCAACCTTGTTCAGGACTGAGAGGTGCTGAGAAGAGCAGTCTGATGCCCCGCAGAGCTGTGGTGTCCCCTGAGATCTGCCCAACAGCCATGGTGGCAGGGTCCACGTGTGTCCTGCAGCCTGGCCACGGGATGCCTTTCCTGTGCATACATGCACTTCTGAGCAGGAAAAATCCAGGTATTGGTTGCTCCCAGGCACAGTGTTTGACTCTTGTGTTGGGACATGAGCTCACACACTGGAGAAGTGGTCCTACCAGGGCAATCATACATCAGCCCACTTGGCTACGTGGTCTCCTCCAGCACAAGTATGAGCCTCTGCCCTGTGCTGACAGCCTGAAGAAAACAGAGTGGGTGCAGCGGCTCTCTGTCATGTCACATTATTTGTTCTGAAAAGCACACAGTGCTTTGGGCACAGCAAAAAGCCCGAAGGACTGAGAATGATAATCAATAAGAGCAGAGTTACCAGCTGGAGGTGGTCAGTGCTCGGCAAGGCCTTGAAAACAAGGTCGAAAAGTCTGAGGTCAAAACATGACTGTGCAGCAGGTTTCTCATTCAGCTTCTTCCAAACACATCATAAACTGAAGCTAAGGCTTTCAAAATAATCATTAAAAGCTGGGGTCATAAATCCCTGGAAGCAAAGCAGTGACCTGAGTCTCAGAGTCCTACAGAAGGCCTGGTGTTCTGCTGGTCAGGTCAATAGGAACAACGGCATGATCTCCAGCGGATGCAGAGCCAGGCTGCAACGCCTTCTGGAAACAGTCCTTTACCTCATTTTTGAAGAGTTTCACAGAAAATAAGAAAATAGCCCTGAAAATATATTACCTCTGCTCGGAATGCTGCAGCCTGAAACCGCTAACAACGGTGACCTTTCTGCTTTCCCCTGCTTCGGTGTGAAATATTAACAGTCTCCTCAAATTTGACAGAAACCAAAATTTCAAGGGCGTAAAATTGCCTGAAATGAGACAGCATAACCACTTGTGGAAACGCGTGTTAAAAAAAAAAAGCCTTCACACCGCCCCACTTCTTATTTGTCAGAGCCGTAACAGCCACACAAATCACTTCTGACCCATGCAGGTAGAGCCACAATTAGTTTAATTACACGGCACAGGCTGTTGTTCAGTCAATTAGACTTTTCCTTCCATCCACACCATTTTAATGACAGCCAAGTAGCCCCAAGGCTCTTGCTTCTTGTTTGGAGCCGTGACCAGCTGATCAGGCCACGGCAGGCTCTGTGCTGATTTTCGGCTGGCTGTGGCAGCAGCATATGCTTGGGCTTCCTGCATCTCCGAAAGCCCTGGCGTGACTGAGCTGCTCCGGGGGCACGGGGATGGATCTGCACATCGGATCTACAGGGCTTTGGGGTCAAACACCAGTCTGTGTCTGGGTGAGTGCCAACAGCTAGCGCAGTGAAGGTTTTGCAACTGGGTTTGGCCAAAATCCTCATAGCAAGATTGCCAGGCTGTTTATGTTAGGTGATGCTGAGGTTTATGAGCAAAAACACCATTTGCATGGCAAGCATTTTTAGAGAGAATAGAGGAGAAAAACAGCACCGGTTTGGGGAGCATAAATCTGAAAGCTGCAATCACACAGGAATTTGGGGATTTGGGGTAGGAATTCTCCTCTCCCATTGCCCCCAAAAATGATCTGACAGAAAGGAGAAGGGAGAGTGCTGCATGGTTTAGGAGATATTCAAAAACTCTGGCAGGACTGGAAAAAAGCCCCCCAGGGACCCAGGTCTGCCCTTGAGCAGGCAGGATGTGCAAGGGAGGTGTCTGGTACTGTTCTCCAAAATGCCCCCTGCTCAGTATCGTGTCTCCTGACTTGGCAATGCCTGCTGCTTCTGAAGAAGGCTGAAAAAGCCACCTCCACGCCTCTTTCCCACCCTCCTGCACAAGATTTGGGCTGTTGACGTCCAGGTCTGCCCCGTGGCTGTGGCCCACCCTCCCTGCTCTGCCAGCAGCTGTGTGTGACCCAAGTGACACCCGACAGCCCCGGATGGCACCATGCCATGACCCCCTCCAGCAGAGGAGAGGGGGCAATGGGGCCGTGGGCTGAGTTTTGGGAGCCACTGAGCAAGCAGGATGTCAATGGGAGACAGAAAATGTCTCACTGCCCTGTGCTGCAGGCCTGGGGGAGCAGTGGGAGTCCCTCATGGTCCTGAAAATACAAGTGAAGAACCACGGAGCTGCTGGCTTTGGCTCCAGCCCGCTGCCTGGTCACTCTGTCAAGTGACACCTTTATTTTTACATTACATAAGCAGGGAGAGCTGGGTCAGCTCTTGCAACCTTCAGCCCAGCTCTGGATGCTAATTTAAACCTCCTCTAGGGTCAGACCCTATCCCCCATCCCTGCCCTTGCTTCCATCTACAGTCGCCTTGGGTGGCTTGGGCTACCTGGTGCCACTAAGGAAAGGATGGTTTTTTGTGCCTTATTTTTAAAAGACAACCAAATGACACAAGCAACACACTTTTCCCTAGCAGCACCGAGCAGTTTTAGCAACCTTGCTTGAGGATCTGCCCCAGCTGTGAAGAGGAGATGAGTGGCATGTATCTGCTGGGGACCGGGACCTTGTGGGGACCCCTCAACTCCTGCAGGCCATCCGGACCCAACCTGGGTGGCCACGTCTCACAGCCACGGTGGCAGCCTCCAAGCAGGCAGCAAGCATCTCCTCCAGCCCCCGCTGGCTTCCAGATTGGGGAAGAGAGACAAGGGGCTTAAAGGCATCCCTGCCTCCACCCGCCTTGGCGAAGCTACGGCATCAAAAAGATTAAAGGCCCATTTCTGCCCATTTAAAATGTGCTGATTAAATTAAGAAGCGTTTTCCTTTTCCTACACAGTGCAAGCTGGCACACTGGGATGCCAATTTCACAAAACTGGAAGTTTATACAGTTTTGATACATTATTTTTTTTGCTCTGCTTGGAGCAATTCAGACATTTTTAGCCCTATTCCTGTTCCTGTCTCCAGACAGCCAAGCACCATGCCCAAACACCACCACCGCTGCCCCCTCCCTCTCCCAGAGAGGGGCTGTGGTGTCACAGCGCCCATAGCTCCTTCTGTCCCCTCCCTCAGCCCAAACCATGCCTCTGAGCAATGATTTTAGCTCCAACCCTGAGCTGCAGCCTTCAGAGAGGTGTTTCCCCATCTCACCAGGAGTCACACCTTCTGTGACAGGCACGGCTGCCCTGTGCATGGGGGGGAAATAATAACTTCATATGCGTAGAATTGGATTTCATAAATCCCCAGAGACATTTCAGGTAATTTCAGTGGTTATTTGCTGGGATGCTATTTTTTGGTTTTCTTTCCTTCGTTCTTTTTTTTTTTTTCTTTTTTAATGAAGTCACTGAGCAGAGCTCTGGGTGAAATTGGTCTTGCAACTGGAAGCACTGACCTTCACTTGAAAAGGTCACCCTGGACTTCATTGTCACAATTTAATAACGAAAAGATGAATAAAGAAGAAAGAAATGACAAGGAAACACAAAGAGCAGAAACATGTGAGGGTGACCAGAGCCTGCCTCCTCATTTCCAGCCTGTCAGGGGAGCAATCTGTCCTCTCCTTGTGTGGCTGAGGAGTAAAGGTCTGGCACTGCATGTCCCCATCAGCCGGGAAGCTCCCAGGTGGGGCATGGCCTGTCCATAGAGGCAGGGACGAGGACAGCACCCACTGCTTGTGGAGAGGGGTGAGCAGGTAAAAACCCTGCCCTGCCCCAAAAGCCTTCACTGCAGCACTCATCTGAGAGCATGGAGGGGAGATAGACAAGGGTGGGAGGAGGAGACGTGGCAGCTGCCAAGCACTGCATCACATTTCCACGAGACCCATCCAGGCCAGGATCTTTCAAAACGTAGCCCCTGTGAAACTGTCCAGCACGCAGCTCTGAGAAAGAGCAGAGCCTCCCTCACAAAGAGGACAGCAGCCTTCTCCTGCTGCAGCACAGCCACGCTGGAGAGGAAATCTGTGTCCCACTTTCAGATGCCAAACTCTTTGTTCTCCTTCCCCATGAAAACAGAGAGATAATCGTGGCCCAGAGCCCCGAGGCTGCTGTGAGGCTCAGTTTGTTCATGTGCTTTTTGGGGCTGGAAAACAGAGAATGGCAGAGGCAGCCCTCTCTGCAGGAGCCACACATGAGGACTGCTAGCTGGCAGCCCTTTGACTGCGTTTTTCCTGGAAGTTGCCCAGAAAACGTGCTCACAAACCCAGCAAGGCCATCATCCCCTGCTGTCTAGGATCAGCCTGCAGCTGGCTGAGCATTATAATTCCTACCGCTTTAACACTCAGAGCTTCCTCCTCCTCTCCCTACATCTTGTGCTATACAGCGGTGCAGAATGACCAGCTCTTCCCCCAGGGCCTGTGATACCAGGAGATAAGGCTGGGGAAGGAAAGGCTGTCACTCTGTGCCTTGGCTGGCCGTAATGGGGTGCAGGTCCCAAACCTCTGGGGCCAGGTTCAGCCTTTATTGCAGGAGGAGATGCCAGGGATTCCCCCACAGCCAGGGACTGCAGGGGCCAGGCACGGTGGTCACTTGCTGTATCCCCAGGACATAGCAGCACGGAAGCTCTGTCCCAGTGTAAGGACATTGGTCATTCATTCCCTGTGGCCATTAAGTTCTTCAAGAAGAAAACATACATGCAGCTACCTGTCTTCAGCTTTATTCTCATTCTCCTCAAGCTATGGTAGAGCTTCTCTGGGAGGGAGGGAAATACAGCAAAGAGAACCCAAGTTAAACGTGTTGGAGATGTCCACCAGATGCTGGTGGAGTCACAGCATGGTCACCAGCCAGCTGGGGAGCCCTGGTGGGCAGGCTGCAGCTTTCTCTTCCTCTAGGCAGTGCTCCCTCAGCCCCACGTCCGACCCAAGGTGTATGGAGCAGAGCTCAGTGCCTGCAGACGCCCTTCCCCAGGGATGCTGCTGCATGGCCATGGTCCCTTCCCCAACCTCCACGCTCCCACACCCAGGTCCTGCTGTCCCACCTACCTCTGGATGCCCACCGGGTCCTCACGGAGCCTCTCCAGAAGCCACCAGCCCGGGGAAGCAGGTAGTGACCCGCTGCTGTGTGCAGAGGGGAGCTATCAGCCTCGCCCCACACGGCTCCTCATCGCCCGTATTGATGAGCCCTTAATGAGCTTTGCGCTCACGTCCAGTCAAATCAACACCCAGCATGTCGCGGCCGGGGGGGCACCCGGAGCCACTGGAAAAACACCGGGTGCTGGGAAAGACGAGGCTCCAAGGGCATGGGTAGGAGCTCTGGCCAAGGGCCTGGTGCCAAAAGCCATCAGGGAGGATGGGGTGTTTTGGCCCCTGTGACCCAGGCTCTCAGTCTTTCAGAGGGCTTCTTGGCAGCCCCTGGTGAATCCCATCTCCTGGGCAGTGTGTGGGCACAGCAGGGAGGGTGCTGGTCATGGCAGGAGGCTCAGCTCTGGCCTGAGCTTGCTTTGCACCAGTCATGAGGCTCAGGCTGGGGAAGAGCTTTCTGAACCTAACAGGGTGTGACCAGGTTGGATTTACTTTGGCTGAGCAAACCAAATTAGAGCACTTACCTGCAAATGGCATTCAGTGGGCAGCCCGTAGCAAAGCCCCGGCCTTCACTTGCAAGAAGGAATGAAAACCCATCTACAGAGACAGATAGCACTACCCACCTCGCAGTCCAAAGGTGCTTTTAGGGCTTCCCACGCAGCCCCAGCTGAGGACCAGCTGAGAGCAGTGGTGGCTCAACTGCAACCACCGGGTGCCGTAGGCAAAGCCACGCAGCTCTTTCCCTGGAAGCACAATAAACCATCTCCCCACCTCATGCACTGCTGGCCTGGAGAGCAAACAGGCCACAAAGCAGGCATTTCCACCGAAGGGATAAAAAATGAGTTTGAAAGCAACACATTTTCTGCAAAGGGTTATTTGTCCAAGTTAGAGGCAGAAGCAGGCAGCCAGTATCAAAGACACCAGGGAGCATGAATTTCAGCCTGACACAAGCAACCCCTTTCTTTCCCAAAAGGAAGGGAAATGGGATCAAGAGAAGAAGAGAGGCTGGAGATATTTCATACTTGGCTAGAAGGAGACACGGACTGGTGAGCCCAAATGAATTTGGGAACGTGCCGTAGAGGAGAAGCAGGATTTGCTTGGAACGATGGGATTTGGAGCTGTTCTCTTGGTTGTTGTCCATAAACATTCATGAGACTAAATTTTGATTCGCCAGCATGTTCACAGAAAATGGGAGCTTGGCAGATACTCAGACAAATATTCGCTGGCTTGAGTATTTGCATCTGAAGCGTTTGGGCTGCCACCTCCAAAGCTTTTGGTGGCTTGGGAGCTATCCAGAGAAAGAGCCCAACCCCACCGTATAATCTGGGTGAGTAAACACAAGTGCGAAGAGTGTTTTCTGAATAACAGATACTGGATGCAGTGACAGCAGTAAAAGCAGCCAGATAATCAGGCTAGCCATCTCCTGGTTTAAAATTCATTTGCAAAAATCATTAGCACAATAATTGTAAAATAAGCAGAGGTATAATCACTCGAGGATAATTTGCAAAGAGGAAGAGGGCTGCACTCCCTGAAAAGAGCTGCTACGAACTGTTAGGCTGCCTGGCTCTGGCTGAGGCCAGCAGCCCACCAGCTCCAAGGGAAGTGATGCTGGCCAGCACGGCAGGTCTGGCAGGCATTGCTTTTTGGGGCTCACTCGGAAGCATGGCCCTCTTAGGGGTCCTGCCAGCCTGTGCTGTGGCCACACTTGCTTCTACTCCTTCCTTCCTCCCCGAGGAGGCTCAGTGCTCAGCACTGGTCTGATTCCTGGCACCTCTTCTCCCCAGGAAAGCTTTGAGGACCTGGGCTCCCCCTGATCTCAGGCACCTCGTGTGGTCTCTCCCTGTCGAGCTGTGACCACTCAGCCCCATGGCACAGGGTATCTGATTGCCTCAGACATCGATAGTTCTTCACAGGCTGCCTCCCGGGACGCACAGCTTCTTGGAAACCCTTCCCACGGAAACCTGTTCAATACTTGACACAGCTAGCACTGTTATTTACAACTGCCTTCACCCACTGGTCTTAAAACTGCATTTATGGCACTTGCCCCTGCAGCTGCTAGGAGCCCTGGGGAGCAATTTCGTTTGGAAACCACCTATTTCAAAACAGGCATTTTTAAATCATTTCCATTGCCAGCAGCAGAAACAAAGCAGAACATGGTGGAAGAACCAAAAACCACAAAGAAATACAGTAAGAAAAAAAGAAAAGAAAAGAAAATACAAGAAAGGAAAAGGAATTTCCACCCTGGCGGAGATTAAGGGTGACCTGCAAAAGCAAAATAAATTAGGTTGGAGGACATTTTTTTTCTGGACTTGCCAAATTGTTTTTCCCCCTCATATACTCTGGAGACACAGGGAACTAGTGAGATAATGTCAGCTGGAGATACTGCAAGTAAGAGTTCATCAGCTGTGAAACAGCCAGGTTCTTTTAAGCTCCGTGTTTTTTCTTGTTTCTCCTGTGCATACCGCCTTAATTCATTTGGTCAAGAAACACCTGGGAGAAAAACTGCCTCTGCTAAAGATTTATAACCACTGAGATTTCAGATAGCAGGTGGGACCTGGAGGACCAAGCATCCTCCAGCACAAAATGAAGAAGATCAACCTGACAGGTCCCGAGATGTGTTATGGGAGGAGGGGGGATACGAGGTCATTAGCAGGAAATCCATTTATTCAGAAAGGTCACAGTGGCATTTTCCCTATTATTCCTTTGAATGAAGAGCTTTCACATGCAGTTTGTTTCAGCAGGGGACATAGGTATGTGACCAATTTTTCCATTTGATGGAAATAAATGTCTGTACATAAGGAAGCTTTGGAGAGAAGAGAAACACGCTGCTCCATGAGGGGTAACGTGCCTATGACTCCGTTAACTGCTAAAGCACAGTGCCAGACCCAGGTTTCCAGTTTCTGTGATGTGCTCCTCTTGGCCAGTGCAATGGCAAGGGGCACCAGGCCCCAGGAACCAGGAGCAAGAGGTAGGACAGACACCAGCTGTGGGATTTCTGCTGGGAGAGGACTTTGGGTAAGACTCTGGTACCTAGCCACGGGCAGAAAGAGCGGGGAGCTCTCTTAAACCTTGTCTTTGCATAAGTAACCACAGTTGCCTGTCTAAATCAAAACCAGCTAGGCTAAATCAAACCAGAGCAGCCCCCTTTGCAAGCAGTTTGAAAACAATTTAGGTGGGCATAGTCATGTTGATGCAAGCATGCCTGTGTCTGTAGGCTGCTTTGATAAATGTAGTTAAAATACCCGAACGTCTTTCTATCAGTGAAACTGTGCTCACAAGGGATTGTGATGGTTTAGCTCCAGCGCTTCTAAATCCATCCAAAAGCAGTGTGAAAAGTAACCTGTCGTCAATTTAGCTTAAGCTTGATCATGATGGACTTCATACAAATTAAAAAATAAAAATAAAAAAAAGTGCCACACAGTTGAAATCTGGTTTACAGCAGCATGGGAAGGGTCGGCATGTGCACCCATGTGCAGGGTGACGCTGGCATAAGCGCAAGCAGGAGAAATGGAGCAGAGCAGGTCTGGGTTAAGGAAAGCATCTCCGGCTTTGCTTGCCCACGTAATGCACACACACAAAGCGAGCCCTTGTTCGCAGCAATTGTATTTCACCCCCTCGGGGAACTTGCTCCTATCGATAGAATTGGACGTCGGGAAATTGTTTTGCCGTCACTCGATGGGCCATACGTACGTCAGCCTGTCCGAGGGACTCTGGCCAGAACAAGCTGAAGGTGCTGCTGACACCTCTGCCTGGGCCCATAAGATGAACGGGAAAGGAGAGGCATTTGGAGCAGGCTACCCCTGCCCATTACAAAAAAAAGCCCAGCTCTGACTTCACAGAGCCCAGGTAAGCAGCAAAGTGGGAATGAGCAATCCCACCCCCAAATACCAGGGAAATGTCACACCCCAACTTCCCCATCTTGAACTCCAAAAGAGGCTGCAGTGAGGGTCCTTTGGTTCATACAGGTAAGTTATGTAAAAATTCATGTACCAAATAACTTCTAAATGCTGAGTCCTTTCACTGCTGCTCCCAGACAATGAGGTTTCAGGGGCAGGACAACCACAGAGCCCTGTGGTCCCAGAGATGCTGGCTGAGAAACACCTGCCTCCAGCTCCCAGGGCATCCCCACTACAAAGCTAGAGAAGCCTGTGTGTGGGAGGGAGGCTCACGTTGGACAAGGTGGTGATGGCCCTTCTCCAGGACGTGGGGAAGTGAAAGGCTGCTTTTTGTTTCGGAGTGGGTTTATGCTCCATGCGAAAAAGAAGCTCGTTTCATTGACTGCTGAAATATGAGCTTGTGAGAGGCACCAGACTGCCTGTCATCACTCACCCGTCTCCAGAGACTGTTACCCACACCGTGGCACACCGTGGCACAACTGGATAGCAGCATACACATCTCCCCAGCCTCTCAAGTCTCAAGTCTTAATCCTTGCTTTCTGAAATCTTATATTATTTTCTTCTCCTTTGATTACCATTACTTCCCCCTTGCCCTGTTCAAGGCCTACTTAGCTAACTAGTAAGAGGTGAGGTGTTTGTAAACACATGCAGTCTTATCAAGCAAAGAACAGCAAGGTGGCCAGATGCTCCCTGTCCGTGTGTGAATGCAGACCTTCCTCTTCCCCTGCCCTTGCTGCTGTGCACCCAAGGCACATGGCTACTGCCTCTGATTTCTACCCAGGCAAGGGCCAGGACCCTTCATGGTCAGGAAAACATGTCACCAAACCCCTCCTGCCACACACCCAGGGAACCTCACAGCTGCTGCACAGCGCCTGTAACTCATACCACAAACACTACTGCTCTCTGTCCTCTCCTGGCCCTTCTTTTATTCTTTAGCAAATATTTTGCCTGATTTTCCTTTCTAGGGGGAGTTGGCAGGGGGAATAACCTTCTAATGAAAAACAAAACACACACACACACAATGGGAACTAGGTGCTTGAAAGCTGTTTTTTTTATGTAGTATTTTTCCTCTGGTATGGCGGAGCAGCAGAGAACAGCCATCTTATAACTTCCTTTGCATTTCAGCTTCAAATGCATTATGTCTTGGCCTCCTATCGACAAGAAGGAAAATAAAAAATCTCTCCCTCCTTCCTGTACCACCCCTTCTGATGGCATACATACAGCCTGGTGGTTTCCCTTCAGACAGACCCAGCAGTCCAGCCGTGACCACAGGGTGGGCATCTTCCAGAGGCTGGTGAAGACCTCCATCATATGCACGCAGCAATGCCTAAGACATTTGTGCAAGTTCAGCAAACATTACTTGGTCTGTATCCTGGGGGGTTTATAGCAATCAATAGCCACAGGTGGTATTTTCCCCTTTCCCCATCTGGGTGTGCTTGGCTCACTGAGCTTTCCCTTAAACTTTCTGAGAGTCTGTCAGTCCCATCCAAAGGGTCTGGATGGAAGCCCCAGTCCTGGGAATTCTGAAATTTCTTCAGTGGGAACAGCAGCTCCTCCCCTGACTGTTAAAGCATGCTGCCTCCTGACAGGGCTGGGACACTGCTATCAGATTATACACAACCAACAGAGGAACCAGTTCAAACCCACTACGTCCCCCCCCCCTCACCTCTATGAAAAGCGTATTTAAGAATAATCACAATATACTCTCGCTTTACAACCATCACAATCTTCACAAACTTGCCTGACATCAAAAAGAGAAAAAATTCCCCACACCAACAACATTGTGTAGCAAATTAGAAAGCAGGTATTCTTTATTAACAGCGCCGGGGATGTGGGGGATAATGCCAGGACGTCCCTGGCTCCCAGGGGCAGATCCAGGCCGCGGGCCGCCCTCCTGGCCTGGACCCCAGCCTGGCAGACATTGTTCCTGTCAGCGTGGAGCAGCCATCTCACCTCAGCACTTCCTCACCACAGGCAGGTGCCCTCTGTCAGTGCTGCCATCAGGGGCACCCCGAGACCCTTGTGATGCCACCACAGAGTCACCGTCACCCTGTGACCTCACAAAAGGTGGCAGGCTATAAGAGCCCCAAGCGTCGCGCCTGAGTCCAGTCCGGCTGCTGGTACTCGAGATTTCGAAGTCCCATTGCTGGAAGGCGAGAGGTGGAGGTGTTGCTGGAAGCACACACAAAGCCCTTTTTGTTGCACACGATCCATCGAACTCCTTCGGTAAGGTTATCAAATATATATACGGATACGTACCTCATCTGTCCTAAGTGTAGTCTTGTGAAGCATAACCTATCATGAGCATATTTGCCACTCCAATAGCAATGTTTGTAATCCATACTAAGAATATTCGCTGCTACAGTACTGTAGACAACGTGTTTGAACCTATCAAGCTAATGTATAGTTGCTGATAGAATATTTTCTGCCTGGTTCTATCTGTAGTGGTCCTGCTGGTGGAACGCGACACGTCGAGGTCCAGCCAGCGACACGAGTGGAGGCACTGAGGTCCCGTCAGTGACCATCAGTGCAGGTGCTGAGGACCGCAGGCTGCTGAGAAGCGCCTGGCACCAGGAGAGATCCCAGGGGACGACCGTCTCTGCGCCAGGGCGGCTGCAAGCAGCATGAACTGGTCCCAGCAGGAGCAGCAAGAGGAGGCCCCCGGGGACGAGACGTGCCCCATCTGCCTGGGCCAGATGACCGACCCGGCTCGTGTCGAACCGTGCAGGCACACCTTCTGCCGGGAGTGCATCCGCGTCTGGACTGCCGACAGACTCAGATGCCCAATGTGCCGCGGGCGTATCGTGGCCATCGTGCGCGTGGTGCCGCCCGCCCTGCGTGACGCATTATCCCGCTGGCTCCGCAGAAGATTGGAGCACAATGCGGAGCTGGGGCGGCGGCAGCGGCAGAGGAACCCCTCCAGATATCGGTCCCGCAGCGTCTCGCCCAGGCGCAGGGAGCGCAGCCCCGCCATGGGGCAACAACTTCGGAGAAGCTTTTCCTGGCACTCGGGGGACGATGGGCGCGGAATGCTACGGTCCCGGGAGGACGACAACATCGGGGACATGCGCTGGATTCGAAGGGCCCAGCTGGAGGAACCGGGGTCTGGCGACCACGCGGGCCGCCAGGCCAGGCCCGAGGACTGAGAGGGGCCTCACCTGGGGACGGGCTGGGGGTGGCAGCCACAATTACCCCAGTATTAAATTGACTTTTCCACCCCACAAAGCCTCTGTCTGCACTTATTCCTGCATTGGTTAGGGGAAGGGGGGGGGTGAACACTGCGGCTTCCTCAGCAGATATCCTGGTGGTTGAAATCCCCCATCAGCACAAGAGCTTGTGAGTGTGACAGTTCTTGCAGCTGAAGCAAGAAGGCCTCATCAATCAGATAGCGCTGTAGCAGACCCCAACCACTAGATGTCCTTTACTGGACCGATCCTTGATTTTCACCCACAAGCTCTCAACCGGCTCATTGCTGTTCCTCAGGCACAGCTCTTGACAGTCTCTCTACTTCCTAACACAGAGAGCAACTCCTACCTTCCTTCCTCACCTACCCATTCTGAACAGTTTGTAGCCATCAAAAGCCACACTCCAGTCATGGGAATCATCCCACCAGGTTTCTGTGATGACAACTACCTCCCAGTTTCCTATGAGCATGGTGGCCTCCAGCTCCTCCTGTTACCCAGACTGCATGCATTAGTGTAAATGCACCTCAGCTGGGCCACCTTTTGGGAGGGAGAAGCCCTAATACCCTCTTGACCATACTCAGGTGTCTCCACAGTAACCAACCTCCCACCAACCCTTGTGTCCTTCCTGCACAATGGTATGTCATCCTCATCCTTCACCGAGACACAAGACTGCAAGGTCTTGCTAGCACATTCCTCACCCACGAGAACTGGCATGTTACTCCAGGCTCCTTTCTGGTGCCCTCAGTTCCACGCCTGCCCCCTCCATACCTAGTTAAAAGCTCTGTCGATGAACCGTGCCAACTGCCATCCTAAAACCCTTTTCTGCCAGTGAAAAGACCTATTTCTGTCTGTTGTCAGCAGGCTTGGTCCCATGTAAATTGACTCAAGGTCAAAAAAAAAAAAAAAAAAAAAAAGAACCCTGCCCGTTACACCAGGCTCGGAGCCAATTATTAACCCACTGGCTCATCATGTCCAGTCCCTCATTATTTCCTATAACTGGAGGGATAGAGGAGAACACAACTTGTGCTCCCGAACCCTTGACCAGTCTCCCCAAGGCTCTGAAGTCCTTCTTCATAGTCCTTAGAGGAGTTCTTCCTATTTCATCACTGCCTACCTGAAACTACAAAAGAGGACAATAATGCGATGATACTTGCAAGTGTGCTATGTAACTGTATCCAATCTGAATAAACTCTTCAGGTGAGCAGTTGTATACTGCACGGTGTCAGGTCCGAACTGGTGTAGTGGGTTTACGTGGCAAGGTTTTGGTAGCAGGGGGCCATAGGGGTGGTTTCTGTGAGAAGGATCTAGAAGCTGCCTCATGTTAGTTAAGGGCCCCGCTGCTGTCCAGAGCTGAGCCAATAAGTGATGTTGTTTGAGCCTCTGTGAGAGCAGATTTAAGAAAGGGGAAAAAAAAAACGCTGTACCACACAGCAGCTGGGAGAGTGAGAGGAGTGAGGAACAGCCGTGAACGCGCCAAGGTCAGTGGAGAAGGAAGGGGAGAGGTGCTCCAGGCACCAGAACAGAAATCAATCCCCTGCGGCCTGTGGAGAGGCCCATGGTGAAGCAGGCTGTCCCCCTGCAGCCCATGGGTCCCACATGGAGCAGATCTCCACGCTGCAGCCCATGGAGGAGACCACGGTGGAGCAGGTGGACCTGCACTGAAAGAGGCTGTGGCCTGTGGAGGACCCTTGCTGGAGCCAGAGCCCTTGGACCAGAGCTGCAGCCCATGGTGAGGAGACCACGCAGGAGCAGTGGGCCTGGCAGGAGCTGCTGCCCGTAGGGGACCCAGGTTGGAGCAGTTTTCTCCTGAGGGATGGACCCTGTGGTACGGACCCATATCTGGAGCAGTTCTGGAAGAGCTGCTGCCTGTGGGCAGCACATGCCGGATCTGTTCAGCAAGGACTGCATCCCATGGGAGGGACCCCACAGCATGGGACTGACCATGACCCCCATTCCCCCGTTCCCCTGCACCGCTCGGGGGAAGGAGGTGGAAGAAGGTGGATGGGGGGGAAGGTGCTTTTGGTGTCTTTCCTTTGCTTCTCGCTTCTCTAGTTTGTTAGTAATAAGTAATAAAATTTACTATCTCCCTGTGCTGTCTGTTTTGCCCGTCATAATAATTACTGTGTGATCTCCTCTTCCTTATCTCAACCCTTGAGCCCTTTCCATCATATTTTCTCCCCGTTCCTCTTTGAGGAGGGAGAGTGAGAGAGCGGTTGTGGTGGAACTCGGCTGCCCACCCGAGTAAAACCACCACAGTGATTAGTTTCTGTCTAGGATTATTGCAGTATTATCAGGCTACCTCAAGAAAAGTGGACACATCACCACCTCTCTGGCAGCAAGACACTATCTTCCACCTTAAAGGCATGGCAAGAGGAGCCAAGGGTTGTACAAGAAGCCCATGTTAATACCTAAGACTGAACCTGGTTGGCAAGACCCAGTCCTGCTATTTAAATTTATGTTGCTTAAAGAAGAGAAGGCTGATATCTTCCTCAAGACCAATACTGACATGTTGCTGGTGGTTACCACCAAAACCAGACCCCTGTGAACACTCCTGTTGGGTGGTGGATGGAGGGCAAACACCCTCAAGACCCATCGGGCTGGTGGCTTTGCCAGACAATCAGGCTGGGCCCCCATGGCACCACCATGTGCCTTGGGCTTGCAGTGGTGGCGACCACCAGTTTTTGCTCCAGCTGCAGGTAGGGACCTGCTGCAGGGTGGCTCACCCCACCGAACTGTGAGCAGCACTGCTGGAAGGGAGGGGGAAAACGTCAAAATGCTTACTGTAGGGCATGGCTGCAAGCCTGTGGATTTTAAGCTCTTCCCAGGACATTTAGCTCTTAAAAAATAAAATAAAGTAAATGGTGCCTTATGTGGTGCTGCGCTCCTTTGTAGCGAACAAGAAAGAGGTTTGCCAGCTATCTCTACCTTCTACAGCAAATCGTCTCCAATCAAATGATAACATCCTAGAGAGGTAAAAAATTTGATACTTCACTTTCAGCGTTCATTTCACCGATGATTTTTAGTTTTTTATAGGAAAGGAAATTAAATGGGGAAAAAATTGCCCTATGCTAATTCACCAGTTAAACTCACAGAAGAGTGCAAAAGATAAGGTTCCCATAGCAATTGGAAAAGGTACTGCGTGGCACAGATGAGGCCTGATTTTCCCACTTACTTTTAGTGCTGGCAGTTTATCTCCACACAGCATGGGGACAAGCAATTACTTGGAAGGTGGAACAAGGGAAAGGAGCCTGTGGCACCCGTGATTCTCTTTAATGGCAATTCTCCTGCAAGGTGCGATACGGCACTATTGCAAGGCAGCTCCACACGACCGTGCGTGCCCTGGGTTACAGTAAGGTTCCCAGGGAGATCCTGCTGCTGGCTTTTCCTCTGGTTTTAACCGCGAAATCCTGATAGGCATTCAGGTGGGCTTTAGCACTAAGCATTAGGGCCACACATGCGATGTCCCAGCCTCTGCAGGACAGGGCTGCATGGCACCACACCGAATGCTGCATCCCTGTGAAATCTCTCCCATTCACGACCACCCGTGCAATGAGACACCATTATTTCAACACAATCTGCTGCCAATGAACCCATTTATTTATTAATTATCCCTTTATCTTGCCTGAGTTTATGACTGTTGTGCCCAATTTTGCCTGCCTTTTCCCCTGAGTGGTCACCAGTAGAGCCGAGGCAGCACAATCCTTCTCCCACCCTCGCCCCAAAGCTGCTCTGCAGCGCAGAATCAGGCCCATCAACTCCTTCAATTAATTCCTCTATAAGATGCCCCAGCAGTGCAGTTAAATTTGTGGGCGTGCAGTCCCTGGGGTCTCATTTCTCTCTGTTGTGCTGCAGCTCATTTTTAACCAAACTGCTCTGGGACTTTGCCTTCGCTCCATGATTTTTCTGAGAGAACTAAGACTCAGCTGTTTCACTCTCAGGTGCATGTTCACTGGGCCACGTGGGTTTGACTGAGACCACATCCCATGGATAGCTATCCCTCATCCCTTTCCCACCCTGCACCTGCCATAAGATCCATCATCAGTAACTGTGGTTGCATCCAGCGCCCTGTCACTCGTCCCTTTCAGCAAGAGCCGAAGCTGTAACTGCTCACACTGCAGCCTCCTTTCATCATTGCCTGTGATACATTACTGGCTCCCTCTCCCTCCTATGTAGGTGACCTAGCAATACACTTTCCTTTGTCATCCTCACGCTTCTTATGTACTTCTGAGCCCACTCACTTATTTCCTGTGCTAACGCCCCATCGTTTTGTGCCTTTGCATCCCTAACTTTGCTCCCGCACACCTTTATTCTCTGCTCTCTCTCACCACTGTGGTTTCCTTTCCTCCTCCCAACATCACTGCTTCTTTTATTTTTTTTTTCTTTTCTTTCCTTTTTTCTTTTTTTTTTTTGTTAACAGATTACTTTTTTTTACATTTATTTCCCCCCCAGCCAGTGTCAGTACTGGAGGACACCTCTGACAAAAGCGTGTTGCTCCCTGTCCAGCTGCCAGCGGGGAGAGTTGTCCGTAGGGTGTCCTGGAGCTGGAAGGAGAGATGTCCCTGGTGTCTCAGATGTGAAGGAGAGAAGGGAAGAGCCCAGGAGAGAAAAGAAACTACTTCAGGAAGGAGAGAGAGCGAATCAATCCGGAGCACGAAGCCGACATCCCCAGTGCCTCAGAAGTGCGTTTCTCTCTCTGTGATGCTGAGCACCTCCTGGACTGGAGGGGACTGCTCCTTGCGCTCCGGTTCGGGCAGACACGCCGTGTGCTTCTTCACCTGTGGCAGGTCCTCTGCTGGGGAAATCAGCTGCACGAGCCGCTGTGGAGGGGAAGTCTCTGTTAATTGAGCTGATAAACAAAGTGACACCAAACAGTGATCTGCAACCACTGCTGGGGGCAAAGGCGTCCAGAGAGCTAATGCATGCAGCTCCCACTCCTCTCCTGCTGAATGGCCATGGATGGGAGAGGAAGGAGGGAAGGCTTTCTTTAGCTGCTTGCAGCAAAAAATATTCCACCCCTGGGCTCAGACCCTTCCTGTGGACTGACACCTGACATACAGGGCCTCACAGATGTACTTGTTGGCAGAAAGGCGCTAGTTATTACCCCACAGACATTCTTCTATGGCCACAGGGAAAAAAAAAAAAAAAAAAGTAAAGCCCAATACTGTTTCCCTATGCCGAGTAGCCCTGCTTCCCTTTGAGTTTGGTGGGGACTGGGATATGATGTCCCTGCTGAGTACCCACAGCCACAGCTACTTGTCCCTTCGTGAGCTGTTCAGGCCACGGTACGCTCCTTCCTTGCAAAGCATATCAAAAGCAGAGCAGGCAACTCATCCATGACCCATTTGATTAATTTCAGTGCTTCCACTCACTGTGAAGTGCCTGCCAGGATTCAGGATTTCAGTCATTTATTCAGAAGTATTTGCCCCATGATTTATGAAACCAGCCTTGGCCTGGAGCTACTCTATCAGCAGCTCATTGCAAGTTTTCAGTGCTTGGGACTTGAGCTGTCTTAATCAGACACATTTAAAAACAACATTTGTGTTTCTTGATCAGTCAAGTGTAACAAGGGGAATCAGTTTGTTGCAGCAACTGATCATAATTACCAATTAAATGCTTGCTTTCAGTGAAAGGTTTGCAATATTCAGTTAAAAGGCACCGTACCTGGAAGCAGCTGTATCGGGAAATTAATTCAATACATTTGTGGGGCATGACTGGAAAAATGGAACAGGTATATTTTGAGAAAACTTGTTTACAAAACAGGAGCAAATATTCTGGGAGGTGTCATGCGGTTGGCTTTGATTCTCCCCTGAATCAGCCCGAGCTTGGCAGCTGATTCCTTCCTGCATGCCTCAAGCACATCCTCGAAAGTTTCTTCATAATAATGTAACGGAGAAGTCCCTGGAAATTACAGCTAATATAATTCAAACCAGGGCAAATAGAAAAACCCTCAGTCTGAAATTGGCCAAATCAATTCCTTGGATGTGCTGTAACATAAGCATTAGCACCACTTACAGCTGCATTTCAGCCCAAAGGCTCAAAGCACTTTGCAACAGGTGAGAAATATTACCTATTTAGCGAGTGGGACATTTGGGCAATTACTTCACAGACATCTCCATGTCCTTATACAGACATGTAAAAGTTCTGAGCTGTGGGGAGTCAGACATGGTGCCAGCCACAACTTCCTAGACAGTCTTCCTAGCATGAGGCCAAGGGGTCTACAGTGAAAGAGAGCAGGCTTGGCCATGGCATAGGGCAGACCTCTACAGACCTGTGAGCATCTCCTCTTTAATAGCCCGTGTGCAATTTCTTCAGAGAAAATAACACAGCTCTCGCCCAGCACTAAAAGGGGAGCAGGGGAAGGGATGAGAAGTAAAGGCAAAACAGATCCTGGTTTTGTACCAGGTGTGCACTAGTGTGAGTCTCCAAGAGAGACCCCTCCAAGCCCCACAAGTTGTCAGCAATAGCTATAGGACACTCTGGGGAAAAGCCACCTTCTCCGTGGAGAAATGTGCTAAGTGCATCTTCCCTGGTGCCATTCCCATGCGCCGTCATGGGGAAGCAGCAGCAATTCACCCAGTGACCACCATCTCAGTACCTGCTTCAGAGGTCCCTTGGTTCTCAGGAGGATGAAGATGGCATAGAGAGGGATGCAGACCATGGAGGAGAGTGCCATCATCCAGCCCAGCACGTAGCCCCAGGTTGGGTACACGTAGGTGTTGTTGTACTTCAGGGGTGTGTACTTGATCAGGGAGAACAGGAAGACAGCCTGAGGAGCAGAGAACAGACATAGCCAGAGGACAGGGAACAGAGCCAGATGGCAGTCTGGTCACCCTACAAGTGCCAGGTGGCAATGAGTGTGCTGCCTTGCATGACCTGGCACAGACATTTCTTGCTGCAGCAAGGCAGGGCTTGGTGCCTGCTGACTGCACGTGGGGTCAGCTCACAGCCAGGTCCAGGCTTCACAGCAGTGCAAAGCCTTCAGGCTCCCTGTGTGCAACCTATGCGAGGCTGGCAGCAGCTCTGAGAGTCCATGAGCACTGATATGGCATTTTAGTCATATCAAGGTCAGGAATTGTTGTTGTCCCCCTCAGAAGCCCTCCAGAAGTACTGTGTGGGCCCAGATTGATACCTCTAGGGGGTCTCTAGCCACAGAGCTCTCAGATTATTTGGGCTGGATCAGGCTTGCTTTGAGGATTCCCCCAATATTCAAGTCCTAGTGGAGTCCAAGGACAGGGGACCAGAAATATTTTGTAAACTGTGGGTATACGTCTTGTCTATGTTCCCACTGAGGTCAAAGAAAGCAGCTCGCAAGATCAAGCACAGGAGCAGAATTTGCCTCAGAAAACATGTGGACACCTGTGGGGCAAAACTGGACATACTCAAAACAGGCAAGAACTTGTCTGACTTAGGGTTTCCTGATTTTAAAACACAGTTGTCACAGAAGTTTTCAAATATATTTAATAATATGGAAAGCAAATGGCCATAAAAACACATTTCTGAGTCATTGGAGGTCACAGGAACACAGGCTGAAGTGAGTATTTCAGAATAGGGTAATACTCACCAGCTTTTTATTCAAAATTTGACCAAACCTCTTCAAACTTTGAGTGTGCATTTTCTTTTGCCTGCACAGTAAACAAATGGCTCTTCAGGCTTAATTAGTTTTCCAGGCAAAAGATAAAGCTTTACAAAGGGAACAAGTTGCCACCTCAGCGATGGATAAGCTTGTGCTTCTCCATAGTGGTTTGATAAAACTACACAGCACCTTGAAAACAAATCAGAGAATGCAGGGACCCAGAATAACGTGTTGTGTTGTGGTACTTGCACATACTCACCAAGCACAGGCCCGGGGTGATGACCAGCCAGCATATCTTGATCAAGGGCCAGGGCCGGAAACCAATCATGTCCTCAATGTTGTCGTAGAAGCGGTTGGCTCCTTCACCACCAGCCAGCACGGAGATAAAGTCAGAGGTGAGGAGGTGAGATCATTGCTCTTTCCTTTGATCACTACTCACTTCAGATCCCAACCTTCTCTGTCCTCAATATCTCTTCCTGGCAAAACACATAGCTATCCTAGTAAAATAACAGTTGACAAGCTTTGCTGGCGTTCAGAAAGCCCATCTGTGGCTAAATGCAGATGGAAGTTTTTAACTTCAGCCATAACTTTTTGGAAAGTTTTGAGTTACACTGTGGTGTCTGATCTCTTCTTTCTCTCCTTAGCTTCACTCGCTAGATTACTTTGTCCATAATAGTCTGCACCCAACTGAACTTTATGATACACCAAAGAGGGATGTACCTCTAAAGATCATCTAAAAGTCCTTCAACTGATGAGACCCTGTCCATTAACTCTTCCCAACGCAAAGCATAAATTGAATATGTATGCAATAGTATGCAGAGGAAAAAACACAATGCAAATGGACTTCAGCAGAGCTTGTAGGCTAGGATGTCTTCAAGGTGTAAGATCCTTACACCAAAAAGAGAAGCAAAAGGAAGAAGAATCAAAAAGTCATTCATAAGATGCACTAACATCTTCCTAACTACTAGAAGTACTACATGAGACAGCCTTAGATTAAATAGGGTAACAATATGAGACAAAATGCTCAAACTAACCTCTCCAGAGAAAGGGTTACCACTTAAGTATCTCTGGGATGAAATAACATTTATCTTACCGATGCTTTATCACAGTGCTTAGCTGATAAAGAAAGGTTTCTGCCTTTAGGGTTGTTTGAAATCAAGGCCATGCCACATTTCCCACATACAAGTGTGGTGAGACCATGCTTCTTTGCATCTTGACAGCAGAAGGCTGGGAAAAATATGCCCAGAGGACTTGCCACACCTGCAGGTGCTTAGGGTTTGCTGGGTTTTATTTGGGGTTTTCTGTCCTAGAATTAAGCCCCAGTATTATGATTCCTTTATGTGAGTTCTACAAAAGCACATTATGTATGCTTTTCTTTTCTGTAATTCTTTGTGTAATTTTCTGTATCCCATGACTAATGTTTGCAGGAAAGCCCTGTTAAAACCAGCCTTTTGAAGTACTTAGGATGGGGAGGAGAAGGTTCTTCGAATACCTCATGGCTCCCATCTTGAGTTGGCAAGTTAACAAGTAGCCTCGAGCAAAAACAAGCTGTGGCATATCAGGGGACGCGCAGGCTCGTGTGGGAGCAGAGCCTACATCAGAGAACAGAACCCTAAAACTTCCAAGCGGTAAATCCCATGAGGCTTCAGATAGCATTTCTGAAAATATATTGGGGATGAAAGGGAGATGGTATAAACACGTGTTCTGCCAAAAAGCTGAAATCTTCCACAGGGTGGAAAAAAAGGAGAGCATGATAAATGATCCGACTTGCAGTTTACAGTCTGAGCACAGTGCAGTCTCTTATACCACACAGTGTTTCCACAGAAACACACCGTGATGTCAGAGACACGATGGATAAATTCATTTACACTGGTGGCTGAAGTCAGTTCCACTGCAAATTTGGAGCTAGTGAAAGAGACAGAGTGATCCAGGAAACACAAAGGTGTCGGACCAAAAGAAAGACACACAGACATCCATCCCCCACCAAGGAAACAACACAAGCCTTACACCATTAGCTGCTGCGTGCCTCCACCCATCCTTATCCCTGTTCCCTGTAGTATAGCCATCAGGTCCTGTGTTTCCACGGCCACTGTGGCAGTCAGGAGGTGAAGTGGTGAAAGACAAAGGGCCCTGACAAGAATGGCCTCAGAGAGTATATGAACAGGAGGTTTTACGTGTTCTGCATCTCACAGGCACATGAAGAGGTAATCAAGCTTAAGAAGTCATCAGTTCAATTACTCAGCATTGGCTTTTTGAGCAAACTAGAAGCTGGAGGCCATGTGCAGTCCCCCTTCCTTCCCAGCGCATGAGAAGGATTAGATAAAGCTCCAGAAGGGGAATCCTTAAGCCTCCTCAAAGATACTGCTGCTGGATTGAACAAAGATGTTTGCTGTTATCCCCATTATCCCAAGACAAGGGAGCTGCTGTGCAGGCTCAGGGCAGCTGTCCGTGCACACCAGTATCACTTCTCTTCTGCTGACCAGTCCTACATGCTTTCACAGATGCTGCAGTCTTCCTGGCAACTCATTTTATTTTGCTACATAAATTTGTTGGAATAAATTTCATATTAACCCAACTGTAGATTTGCTTATATCCTTATATTTTGTCCTTGTGGAACCCTTCTCATTTTAAGTAGCTTAAAACAACTGCAACTGATACCCAAACTGAAAGAAACTAAGATTTTTTTTCTTCCACACCCAGAAACGGTGAATTTCACAGATCAAGAATATATTCTGGGAAATATTTCTCAATACAATCTATTCAAATTTTTAGTTTGGAGCATATAAAAAAGTCCACCTTTTAAAACGTTTTATCCAAAGCTGCATTTATTTGCATTCATGTGTATTGAATTTCATGCACAGGATGTCAATAGGTGATGTCCTTGGCTCCATACCATAAAGCTAATCTTGTATCTGCTCCCTCGCTGTCCCAAACCTGCAGCGCCCACCCCTGCACCAAACCTGTGTGCAATGCCAGCAGCAGAGGTGTTGGGGCACTGCAGGAACAACACACTCTTTGAGCACAGGTACTTTTAAGGAGCCCTTGTTGTCCATAAACAAGCACGTAAGGCTGTAGCAGGTGCACCTGAGAGGATAAAGCATGCCCAGCGAGTGCAAGCCCGATGGGCAGGATCCAGCCAGGAGGAGCCTGCTGCTGTTGGTAGCCACACTGCATGTGAGTAAAAAGACAGAGAAAGATTTATGCCAGCAGGGCACAGATTTACCCTGGGGCCACCCACAGGTACCTGCTAGCCTCAGTTTGCTCTAGCTTTGTAAACAGTCCTGATGGTTTCAGCCCCATCTCTCTTGCAGCGATGGAGGCCCTCCCTTTCTCCTGCTGATCCTAATGTGCACACTGTGACTGCCTGGAAAACGTCCTCCCCACGTCACATTTCCATGGTATCATGCTGCAAACCCCAGCGTGCAAAAAGTGTGCTTGATTGTATGAAGGTTGGCTGTCCCAAAACGGAAGGGACAGAGGTGTGTGGGGGAAACCAAACCACCTCCAGCACCTCCCTGCAGGTGGGATGCCTGAGATCCTTGCATGGGCAGAGGGTGATACGTGAGGAAAGCCTCGGATCTCAGCGAGAGCATCTGCCTGGCAGCAGAGGGAAGCTGCCAAGCGGTGGGTGGCTGGCGTATGTGCTGGGAGAGGGGAAACTCGGAGCGCGTATTTGTGTTAGCAGAAACGCTGTAATTCTTCACAGTGTAAGCAAGAGGCTCGGTCCTGCCAAATCTGAGGCAGGGAAAAAAGCAGTGGCTGGCACTAGGCACATCTTTTCCACTAAGATGGCCCACCTCAGCCTGCCGACTGTTTCTCAGCCCAGAACCAGGCCTGTGTAATGGCTACTTTCCATGAGGAGCGGGGCAGCAGGATGCACAAACTGCACTGTAAGCTTCATGTAACTCAGTGTGCTGATAGTGGAGCCCTGTCATGCATGGACAGGAATGTCTCCTTCTCCCTGGAAATCCCATGGGGGATGTATAGACATTGACTTTAAATTTAAACCTGGCCAGGATCTGGCACTGCAAGCCCTCAGGTGAGCTTCCCCTGTAGGACATCTCACTGAAATAAATCTCTCCTACAGACCTGCCTTTCTTACAGACCTGCCTTTCTTGCTTCCCTGGGAGGTCAAGCACAAGCAGCTGGACCTGCTCACATTTCAGTTAGAGGGGAGCCCATCCAGACAAGAAATTGGCTATTGCTGTATATAAAGTGTTTGGAGAACCCGAGAACCACTTCATCAGCTACTGAAGTATGGCCACTGCAACCTTGGTAAAGCTGCAGGTGGTGAAGAGTGCAAAGAGGGGCTGACTGTTCACTGTCTCTTCTAAAGTAAGACCCAGGTGGCACCAAATAAAACTAGCAGGTGGCAGGTTCAAAACAAGCAAAAGTTAGTGACTCCTCATGCAACACCACACCAAGCCATAGAGCTCCTTGCTATGGGGTTTCGTGGGTGATAAATGCTTGTCTGACCCAACTGGAAAAAATCACAGAAGTGAAATAAATAGAAAGATTTTACTTCTGGCTCTAGAAATCCCTTAGGCAGTAGTTGTTAGAAGCTGCAAGAATATTCCCAGAAAGAATCATTTCCTGTTGGAAAACTCCACGGCTATACTCTTTTCCAAGCACAGGTTTCTGACCATCAAAAGAGGTATGGTATGGTGCTTGTGCCTGCAGAAGCCTGCCCTTGGTTTCCTTCTGATAGTTCGTGGAGCTCAGACTAATCCTGCTCCTGCATGGTCTAGTTACAGCTCCCTGAGAGCCAAGTCCCACATGTTTCTATGAATGCCATCACAGCCCATGCAAACAAGAAACAAGCATCGTCACAGATGTGACACATAGCAAGTCTGCACGCCAGCACTTGGTGTGAAATGAACCGGCAGTACTAGACCAAAGGCCCAGGATAGGGAGACTGAGACAGGCTGAAGAGCAGCAATCACTCTTCTGCAACTGATTTTCTAACTCAAAGGAAAGCTGGGGAGAGAAGAAAAGATACACAAGCTGAGGAAGCTTCAGGGATGGAAAATTCATACTCCAAATGTGGAGCAGCTAAAAAAATGTTGTAAGGAAACACACTGGAAAACAGACAAAAAAGAGGAACATTGCAGCATTTCTTTGCCCCCTAAGGGAGTGGATGGATCTTTTCTATCCACCTCCACTTCTTCACTCCCAGTCCTTGCCTTGAGATGGAGCAACACAGGCTTTTGTCTTCTACTTACCGTACACCCATCCTATACAGATGACTTCAAAAATGGCCACGAAGAGCAGGCAGGTGCCACTGGCAGCATAGTAATCAAAGAGCTGGAAGATGTACATCCCGCCCTGCGAAAGAGGGAGAGAAGAGGGAGTGTTTCTATGCCCACAGGAGTGGAAACCGTTTCGTTGTTGGTTTTGTTTCATTTTGGTTTGGTTTGTTTTTTTATTAACTACATAGCAAACGACCAGCATCATTCCAAAATACGATGTGGCAGTGCAAATCTCTGCACCTAAGAAATTGGGATCTGGAGGATTAGGATATTCAGATACCGTATTTTATCTCTATTAATCTTTATGCATTGCTCAAGGTCCAAGCAGCACGATGACAGAAGCACACCCCTCCCCTGCTGCCCCTGCCTACGGGCTGAGCCTTCTCACTTGCTGTCAGCTACCTCTGAAGCAGCTCAGTGGACTCCTCCCTCGTATTTTCATGTGTTTTCTCAAAGAGAAAGCTGCTCTGTTAGAAATCGAGCAGATGTTTCCAACAGTGCTGGAGGACTCCAGACACTGACAGAGCAGCAGGAAAGCTAACCCTTCATCCCACCACATGTGGGTGCAAGGGGGCACACAAAAGCCATGGGATCCCTGAACCCAGCTTCACAGTCCAAGCTCTCTTGATCGCAGTGGGAGCTGCCTTCAGCAAATCCTGAGCCAGGATCCCGTTGGAGGATCTCTCAGCGGTGGCTAAGAGGCTTAGCAGGAATTAGCTGTCACCACGCAGTGGGTGGGGGCAGCGTGGAGGAGGGCTGAGCCCCCTGCCCACGCGTGTGGTGTGCAGGCACAGCACAGCACCACATTTTGTGGACAAACACCATGTCCGTAGCATCAACACTGCATCAACATGACTCTGCTGCCTATGGTCCAAGGATGACAGGCTCTCCCCTGACCCAGGGAAGGGAGTGATGCAGCCATTACCCCATCCTTCCCTCCTGCTGCCCTGTTCCTTGTGGAAAGTAGCCAGCAAATGCCTGCTGATCAGCCTCTACACGTGAACAGTGCTCATTTTAGCAAGCTGGTATTTGCACAGGGCTGTGCGTCAGGCAGCCTCGCGGGGCTGCAGGACTGTCGCTGTGGCAGGTTGGGCTCTGTGGCTCTATATTGGTGTAGGAGCATCACACTGGCTGGGAGAGACACCAGCTAATGCATCGGAAATTAAGGATAAATAACAGCATCAAAGACAAGCCTGCTGCCTCTAAGTGCTCCTCCAGAGCAGTCTAGCAGGGCTTCTGGTGCTTTGTTGTAACCCAGCTCCGCCTTTCTTACCTCAGTGACCAGCAGCAGGCCCAGCAGGTAGCAAATGACGGCGATGGTCAGGATCAGCAGCTCTCGACGCCCCTTCTTCCGAAACACGGCCGGGAACATGTCAATGAGAGCTGTCACCATGCTTTCCACACAGACGAACTGCAGGAGAAGGCAGGTCAGAAAGCCCAGTGTCTCTCCTTCCCCAGGCACATGCAGATGCAGCCCTTGAGCAGGGTGAGGAAGCATCTGAGATGGCACCAGCAAGCACTGGGACAGAAGGGAGCTCCCCTTGCCACTGTGATGCACAGGGAGCCAGGACAAATGAGAAATGGAGGTGTGAGACCTCGTTCTTCATGCTCAGGGGTTGAGGTGCTGCAAAGTGGAGCCTGAGCAGAGTGCCCTGCCTGGCAGCCATGCTGGGACACCCTCCTGTCCCCTCCAACCAGCACACAAAGACTGCACATGGCTCCACTGGGTTTTCCTCCTGTGGTACCAAGGGTACAGGAAGGTAAGAGATGGGCCCAGTGCTGAGGGGAGCACACAGGGGATTGCTCCAGTGAGATGCAGGCAGTGGAAAACAGCACCATTCCCATTTGCAGCTGGGGACGTAGCTGGGACAACCTCTCCTTTGAGGAGAAGGATGCCACCACACGTAGCCACTGGCCATGGCTCTGAGCACCCACAGCGTGGAAGTGCTGTGGCCAGTGTGGGGATGTATGTGAGGTATTAGCAAAGCACACACCACCCCGTCCTTTTCCATGGCTGTCAGGAGGTGCTCAGTGTGGTTACAAGTATTTTGGGAGTTAGACATGGAGAAACTGTTTGCTGTACCTGGCTGTCCAGTCCCAAGAAGATCAGCATGAGGAAGAAGAGGCAGGACCAGAGCTGAGACACGGGCATCATCGTTACTGCTGTGGGGTATGCTATGAAAGCCAGCCCAGGACCTGGCAACAGACAGTAGCATGACCATGAGCTCCCTCCATGCTGGCTTTCGCTTCAAAAAGGCCCCCACTGCCCTCCTCAGGCTCTGAAGCCTCCCGGGAAAACCCACCTGATTCAGCCACTTCTGCTATGGGCACACCCTGCTCTCGAGCCATGAAGCCCAGCACGGAGAAAATGGCAAAGCCAGCCACGAAGCTGGTGGCACTGTTCAGGAAGCAGAGCATGAAGCAGTCCCTGTGGGAGGAGAGCAGAGAGAGCATCGTTCCCCTCTGCACCTAAGCACAAGGCACCTGAGATACTAGAGGAAGATACTAGAGGAAGGTGTCAGTGTGCTGCTCCACTGGTGACAGATACATTTTGAGGAGCCGTGGGGAAGTAATAATTGCCTGCCAGCAGCCACAGCAGCACCTATTTGGGAAGGGATGAAGAGGAGAGGTGATTGATGTCTCCATCCAGAGTACTATTAAATTTTCCATCCATGCTGGAGCCATACTTGAAGGAATAGCAGAGCTCCAGCTCCTTGGAGCTCTGGGGATGTGTCAGAAATGGTCCTGATGGCTTCACTGAGCTTCATGTCAGGCCATGGAGAAAACAATCCAAGGTCAAGGAGGAGGCCAGACAGGCTCAATTAATCTCCTTGATAGGATCAAAATGCCACTGGTAGTGCATTACCCTGCTGCTAGTAAAGCACTGGAGACAGAGGGCCCAGCAATCATCATCTTTGTACCATCTCCCCTGCCCAGCAAGTGACAGCAGAGCTGGCCACGCAACCTACCATTCGCTCACCCTGTCAAAACAGCCCGTGGTGTCTCCACGCTGGCTGGACACATTCTCCACTTCCATTCCTCCTCCTCCAATCCCTCCCATTTCCAAGCTGACTCATGCAAGGGAGCACTTCTAAAACAATTTTCTGGGTTTTCTGTGTTCCCATAGCCCCTCTCCATCCCTGTGCTGTGTTGTCTGCAGCTTCCAAACTCCGAGCACCTCCTCATGCAAAAGAGCACGACCCAAGGTCTCCCCTGTGGACGGAGCCTTCCTCAGGTGCAGCAAATTTCCAGAAGGCTGCCAGGAGCCCAGGCTCCCCTTACCTGTAGCAGTTGTTGGTATATTTGTTGTAGCTGCCCAGAGCTGTGAGGCACCCCTGGCAAATGGCATAGGAGAAGAGGATCTGAGTGCCTGCATCCATCCAGACCTGGAACAGAGAAGGGCAGTGGTCTCCAGACCTGGCAACAAAATTAAACAAGTGGCTGTGCCCTGTCTGGCAACAACCTCTCCATCAGGGCAGAACAAACAGATTTCAGGTTTGAGGGGTGCCCTGGCATTGCATGGGAAAACTGAGTGGGCTCGTCCACCTCTGCTCCAGCCCTCTGCCCTGTGGAGGGTCCCTTGCTGCCCTGGTGCATTGCAGGGTGAACCTGGCCCTGCCTGAGCTGCAAGGTAGCAGGCAGGAAGGAAAACAGCCCACCTCTTTGTTTGTCTGTGCGCTCCCCCTTGCTCTCTTTTCCCTCTAAGCAGCCTCCAGCTGCAAACAGGCAGGCAGCTGCAATTTGGCAGCCTTCAGAAAATCCCAGCCTGGGTGCTTGCTCTTAAATCCGCATGAATCTTTAGCAGATATACACATACATGGGAGCCCTTTAGGCATGGGCACATGCACACATCCTCCTTTACACCCAAACTTCACACTCCGCCTAAAATCAGCAGCAGAATCCCTCACCCCTGCCGCACTGCCTTGCAGCAGCCTAGAAAGACCATGTCAGCTTTGGTTAGCTTTTAAAAGACAGGGAGGCTTTCTCCGAATAAGCTCTGGCCATGAATAAAACACATTCAGCCCCCGTCGCCCCCCTGTTATTTATTTTGATATTAAAATGCCATTTATGTTCAGCTGGCTCTCGCGCTCGGCGCACTGCAGATTTTGTATTGACAACACATAATTGCATCTGAAAGCCATTTGGGGGAAGACAGTGTGTTTGGCAGCTGGTTTGGGAGCAGTTGGGGCTTCGGCCATCTGGGAAGATGCGGGAGGTAAGCTGGGGCTGTGGACTAAGCATATTGCTTGGCAGCCGCCATGAGAAAATTTGGTGGTGGAATAATTAGCAGCGGCGGTGTTTAAATGCTCTTCTCGAGGGCGGGGGGGCTGCACTGACACCTCCCGGGGATGGCACAGGCATGTGGGGCATTGCTGAGCCCATTGGGAATGGGAGGCAGCCTGCTGAGGCAGAGAGAAGACACCAGAGGCTCCTTGGAGAGGGGTCTGCAGCCCCCAAGGGTGCTGCCCAGCTGGGACAGGGGAAGCGAACCCACTGCCCGGCTCCAGCATGCACTGTCAGCGTGCAACGGGTCTCAGGAGGGCCCTGTCCTTGCCAAACAACGCTCTAAGAGGACCAGAAGAAATGAGAAGTGGTAAATTGTTTTCACCCCACCTTTCCCTAATTATTTGTCTTTAAGAACCAGCAGGACCATCTGCTCCGCGCTGAATATTTCATGCGCTGTGCTGCTTTCGCCCAGCCCGTGAGTGGAAACGACCCACGTGCTGTGCGCCCCAGCAGAAAGGCTGTGCTGGGTGGGGGACAGACCCCTCTCGGCTCCTTGCAGAGGTCTGAAGGTCCCCCTTCAGGGCAGACAGCCAGATGCTCACGCAGCAGCAGCCCCAAGGGCCCGCGCCCACCCACCTGCGGGTCTGCCAGCCTGGAGATGTCCGGCTTCAGGTAGAAGATGATCCCCTCGGCAGCACCCGGCAGCGTGACTCCCCGCACCAGCAGGATGATCAGCATCACGTAGGGGAAGGTGGCGGTGAAGTACACGACCTGTGGACGTGAGGAAACCACAGGGGAGATGGTCAGCGGGGATGGGGTGCAGGTATCGGCTCCTCTCATCTGCAGCCCCCACCCTACACACCAGCCTTGGCTCTGCCATCGGCCTTAGCTGCTACTGCTCACGTAGTCGTGGGGTAGGGAAGGGATTAATCAAGGTTAGATCTCAGCAGTGGCTTAGTTAATCTGCATTTTGTTCCTCACCCAAGGCTGTGCCACTGGTTGCTCTTGCTATTTTCTCCTTCCAGCCATCATCATTTCCCTGCTCTCAAGCTGTTCTCTTCATCTTTCTAGAGCTGCAAAAGAAACCTGGGTCTCCTCCTGTCACGGAGTTTTAATGAGGAGTTATTAAAATGATCCCATTCCCAGCAAGGGCTTTCCAAATTAAATAGCAACTTTTTGTGCCCAATATGAGATACCTCATTTCCAGAGGATGCTCATGTGTTTCCCTCATCGCTTCTGAGCTCACAGGTAAAAAATGGGGGCACCAAGAACCTCAAAGCCTTTCAAGGAGACATGGACCATTGCTCACGTAAAGCTTTCTTTCACGTCTTCTTGCGTGTGAGGTAAACAAATATTAAATCAGAATTAATCATCTCTAATCCATTGACTAGCTTGACATTTTTGTTTGTTTGTTTGTTTGCAAAATATCCACGAGCAAGCTGCAACTTCCTAACAGGTATTCATTACTAAAATTCATCCAAGTAATACGCAGGCTTGTTTACTCTATGGATTCGTAGTGAGGGGTTTAAAACAAAGTTGCTGCTGCTTAATGATTGTTGGTCAAATAAGTCACAGTGTGTGGTACTCTTACTGTTCCCTTACTGAAGCAGAATATGAGCACTTTTGGCACAAGTATGAAAATCTACCTTCAGAAATCACTTCTGTGGGGCATTTATACACATCAGCTGGATGCATAAGGAAAGGAAACACGGAGAAAGTACAAGGGTGGGCAAAATGCATGAAAGGAAAAGGCTTTTAATGAAAATGAGTCTTCGTGGAGTTGAACACAATTATTTTGCAGAGGTCACCATTGTTTCTTTAAGCTCAGACTCCTTAAGTCACAGAAGCACAGACACAAGGGTCTGGAAGGGTTATCAGATCCGTGCAGCCTGGCAGTCAACCCCGGCATCCTGTTTACTCTGCAACTGGTGAACAAAATTATGCACATAGAGCTTCTGGTACCTCCCCACTGCCTATCCTACTACACTGTCAGTGAGGAAAAAGTAGAAAGGAGCTGCATTTTTTGACAGTGCCCTTGCAATCTCAATATGACTACCTGCAGAGGAGACAACTACCCTGTCTGGCCTGAGGCATGTTTTAGGAAACCCACCCTGTGTTACTGCATCTGGCTATTAAAAAGTAGGTCCTGTATGCCAAAACCTGTGATGGAAAAATCCCCTGTGGTCCCAGGAAAAGCATTACAGCTACTCACTGCGCTCACTGTTTCCTCTCACATTCTGGGCTGCCTGCTGAAGCCAATTGGCCCAGCCAGCCCAAATGAACTTCTTCAGCCTTCTCCCACAGGGCAAGGCCATATCTCCAGAGGAGAAACTCGGTGGGGAGAGGTCTGAGAGCTCAAGGGAACCTGGGACAACTCGATGGCATTTCCATGCACATCAAACAGCCTTTCAGACCCATCCTCTCAGTATCAGAATGGTATCTCTTGTGAAGAGGGCACTGTCATCTCCAGACCAGATTACACGGAGCATCAGAGATTTAAGATTTGATGTAGAGCACCCCCTCGCCCCACAGATGGGGAACCTGGCTCTTCCTCCTTCGGAAGTGGTGGAGAGCAGGTCAACATCAGCAAGAGGCACTGGCAGTCTAGGAGAAACCTAGCCAGCAGAGCAAGCTCTATTCTTGCCCTGTTAAAATAGGTGCCTTGTGTGGTTTGAAGGTGGGAAGGGGGATTTGACACTGAAACGTGGGTGTCCAGTACTACAGGGCATATCTGCCAATATTAGGGGTAGTGATTTGGAGGAAGAAGGCTGCTGAAAAAATTGGTTCCCCTCCCTTTGCTCCTGAGACATCCCCTGGCCACCCACAGGACTCAACCCTTAGTTAATAACCTACCCATCCCACCACACCTCCAGGAAGCAAGGAGGTCCCAAACAAGTTGAGGCCATAGCAGCATCCCTAACGCCCACCCCAAGGCACACCACGCTCATCCACCCCAAAAGGACAACCAGTTCACCTGACCTATGAGATCAACACCAGCAGGGCTCCAGCCTCACTAGCAGTATGCACAAAGTGACCTGCTGAGCCAAAACCCACAGGGCCGGGGAGAATAAAAGGAGAGCACAAAGACATCCCTCCCACCCCATTGTTTTGCAGGATGAAGGAGCAGGAGAGATTCACGATCTAGTCACTGAGATGGTTACAGGCGGAAGCTTGCCTATTTTGCTTAAGTCTTTAATTATTGCCAGGCATAGGAAGCTTAACGCTGAAGAAGACCTAGTCAAAAATGAGGTTTTAGGTTCGACCTCGGTGCTGTCACCTGCCTCTACTTCATGAAAAGGGGAAAGAGATTGGGAAAGAAATGTAAGACGGGTACAAGGAGGCTTATGGACCAGGAGGACAGTCTCTGTTCCTACTTTGCCTGTGGACTTGACCCCTTTCCAGATGCAGAAGTAGCAGATGATCCACGCCAGCAGGAGACACAGAGCCAGCTCCCAGCGCACAGTGCCCAGTTTGTGAATACCATCCGTGAGCCCCAGGACTCGCTTCCTGCCGGTGTCCGGGGACAGGGAGAGAAACATTAACACCCCAGATCCCATTAATACATACAGACCTCTGCCACATTACCCCCATCAAGAGACTTAGCAGATTGTCCACAACACCTCACCTCTGTGCCCTGTGCTGGCTGCAAAGGACTAAGGGCACTCACCCCTCTCAGAGGTGCTTTAAGGGCCATAGATGAAAAAATCCCTGCTGAGGCTGAGCCTCTGGCACCCCCTCCCTTCTGAGACCTTCCTCAGTTCAGTGAGAAGCAGCAGCATGGTTCTGTGGCCATTTCAGCCTCTCTGGGATGCAGCAAGGAGCCCCTCTGGGACACTGTCTGCCCTGATGCACGACCCCTCTTTCAGAGGTGTATTATGGCATGCAGAGGTGTTTTATGGCTTCCAGGCACATAGTCAGACCTCCCTTAGCAGCCTGATGGACCTCTTCTCTTTGGCACCAATAAATACATGGACAGAAGAAGTGAAATGGCACTTCTGTCCCTTTCTGTTTCACTGTTCAGTCTGCTCTGGCCTCTTGTGCTTGCCTGCCAAGGACAGCCTGCAGCACCCAATGCAAGCACACCCTTACAGCAAATCCTCATCCTCTTTTGGGGCTTCTTTTTCACCTGGGCACATCAGTGCCAGAATGTGTGCACGTTGCTGCTCAGTGCAAGCAGCCTCTGGGTTGCGTCTAGTCCTCATGCCCCTGGGATCTGTGATGACCTCCTTGGCAGCTCCATGCATTGTGCTCCCCTGGGTCTGACCCATGGCATCTCACTTGGCCTTGCTGGAAACCCCCCACCCTGGGGTATTCCTACAGCTTCAGCCTTTGGATGAGAGTGGAGCCTGAATTAAGGGAAAGTGATCACATACTCCCAAAACTCAACCACTGGGGAGGTGGCGTTCGCAGGCATGGTCCTGTTGTCCAAGCTGGATTTATTCAGAAAGTCCACACAGAGATCTACCAAAAGAAAAGGAAGCCAATGAGCCAGAGAAATTCTCCAAGGCTCCTCCATGAGGGATGCTACTTCCCCTCTGTACCCTAACCCTCATGCTGACTGCACACAGACTCTTCACTCCATGCTATTGAGCATCTCATTAAACCCTTGTATCTCATTAAGCATCTCATGAAGGACTGGCTCTCCCCAGCTGCAAGTTCCAGTCCAGGAGTAGCCAGAGAGAGGAAGGAGAGAAGGGAAGGGGAGAGCAATTCCTAGCCAAAGGGAAAACAGATGGCTGCAAGATGTAGATTATTGTGGGATAACCACTACAAGTAGCCAGGATACAAAATCCCATTCACCTCCTGAACTACACATCACCTGCTATGCACACATACAGGTACATGTTCACACATGCACCACAGCTGCCTTCGTGTCCTGCTAGCCCACCTCCAACTCTGTCACTTAGTGTGAAACTGCTAAAAACAGAGGACATGCCATGCATCCAAGAAATGCACCTCGTCATGCATTTGGCAAGCAAAAGATAATCCACAGGAAAACAGGAGAAGCCCAGCTGTGGCTGGGAAGCTTCTGCACGTGAAGCAAACATCTGTGGTTTCCTCACACCCAAACCATGCTGGGAGAGCTGAAGGAGTCAGATCCTCTATTGACAAGGCTGCTTACCTCTGCTGGGATGCAGGGGCAGAGGAAGCTGTGAGTGAATGGCCCATAGGGCGGGGAAGTTTAACACATCACAGAAATGAATCACCACAGCCCAGAGAAAAAGGGAGGGAACTAAACTGCTGCCAAAGCCCTTTCCAGCTTGGCTTTGCACTGAAAACAAAACAACCTGTTCAACTTGGTTAAAAAAAAAGAAAAAAAAAGGCTTATCAGGGCATCTGATCCATGAAGGTTGACTCACATCTACCCCATCTTCACAGCCCGAGTGCCTTGAACAAAACCAAAGCCAGGTTTTCAGTGCTGGTCACAGTTTTGTGAACTGTGGCCAGCACAACGAGGTTAGACCAGAAGAAGAGTGCCTTAGGAGTTTTGTTTTCCTGGTTCCTGCACTGGGAGACTTGTACTGGCAAATCTTCCATGAGGGCCTGGACCGACTCAGCCAAAAGCTGAGCACGTGAAGGAAAACAGTTTGGTATGTGACAGCAGCTGCTCCAGTAGCTCTGAAGTAGCAGGGTAGCATAAGGCAATTGTGAGATAAATTGTTGTGCCAAAGCTAATGAAATGCTCCTGCATTGTGAGGAGGACACTAGATTGGCTTAAAAACCCTCCTGACCCACCTCTCTCACTTTCAAGAAAATGTGAGTTTTTCGGTGAAATCTCAATGACCAAAATATCTCCCTGCAGAAACAGTTTTGTCCCCTACTGCTAAACACAGGGATGGACCTGTCACTCCTGGCAGCTGCCCATGGTGAATGACGACAGCTTCCTTCACTGGAGGCCCTGGCCACAGAGCACCTCATGAGACCACTGGGCACCTCTCTGTGACACCCATATTACAACTACAAAGCAATGCCAGAAACCATGACATTCATCTACAGCTAAAACATTTTTTAGACAAATAAAAAACATTTTCTACAAAATCCAGATAATTTGGGGGAATTGGGAAGGGGATTTGGCTTGAAAGGCAAGTTTCCACCAGAAGCCATCCATAGGAAAGTGTACCTGAGTTCCAGGGGTTATTGCAGCTGGCCCATGGCAGCACTGAGGTGAAGGAGCTGAAGAGGTAGAAGAGTGCCCAGGAGAGGATGATGATGTAGTAGATGTTCAGATAGGACTCAATGACTTGTGCAGAATATCCAAGTCCTGTGAAGGAAAGCAAAGGCTTTTGAGACAGATGCCAACCAGCTATGTGTCGAGCTTAGCCCCAGAAAATACATAGTCTGTGCTGTGGTAAGAAGGGCACAACACCAGCCACATGGGTCCCTAGAGAACAGGATCAGACCTACCTCTGGGAAAGGGAAAGGATTTTATGACTGTGCATGAAGGCAGGAAATGTTGTTGGTATCTCTAAAACAGCTCTATGGTGGAACAGAGAGAGAAAACCCTCACAGGAAAAACCTACTGCAGGAAAAGCAGCTGTAGCCTTGAAAGAGAAGAAATGCAGGTGAGTTTCTTCCTTCCGGAAAGACTCAGGGAAAAAGGGTTCGTAGTGCTGATGTGCACCATGCATAAAGCGTGGAGCTGGGGCAAAAGTGCAGATACTGCTGAGCTCCAGCCTCGGGTCCTGCTTAGGCCTATCACTCACTGGGACACCAGAAAATTCATTGGGTCAGGAAGACCAAATTCATCTGTTTAAAACTGGTTGTCAGCACTGAGCCAGCAACACTTGCCCTCAGTCACCTACAGGAGTTGTGGTATTGCTGCCCCTGCACAGGCACCAGGAGAGAAAATGAGGCTGGTAGAGAGACGATGGGAGGGGAAAATAAATTAAAAAAAAAAAAAAAAGAAAAAAATAATAAAATAAGGAGGAAAAAAAAAAAAGGAAAATAAGAAGGAGAAGAAGAACCAGAATAAGAAGATTTCCAAAAGAGGCTCTGAGTCACTACCTGCCAGAAAGTGCTGCTAGCAATTCCCGTAACTTGACTCACCTTCGAAGATGGGACAGATCTTCCTCCAGGCAGTCACCCCTCCCTGGCTGGTGTACTGCCCCAGCGCCGTCTCCAGGAGGAACAGGGGGATCCCACAGGTGAAGAGGAAGATGAGGTAGGGGATGAGGAAGGCTCCTGCAGAGATGGGTGAGATGCTGCCTCAGGAACCTCTGTAAAACCTTACCCCACACACACCCCTTGCCAGGTACCTGTGGCCACAGTTGGAATCGTCTAGATAAACACAAATATTTCTCTGAATTAACTGCGTGGCCCGTGCAAAAGAGCAAGGTCTCTAACTCCCTCATTTCTTGGAAAAATGACCTGTCTTGTGCTACCACGGTACTTTGGTGTTTGGTATTGGCCAGAACCCAGAGGTAGGGAGTAGCCAGGTGAGGGGAAGAGAAAAGACCACGCTAGAGGAGTTGTCCCTGTCGTCACTCCCCCACCTCCTGCTGGCTTTCAGCAGGAGCCAGGTAAAGCAGAAGGAGCCCTCGTTTCACATAACCACATTAGTTATGCCTGTCCCGGGAGTCACAGCAAAACTCCCACTTGCCCAGAGGATACGAACCTGGGGGATGGTGACATTTCCTGGTAAATAATAAATTTGCTGGGGTATAGATTTGCTTGAGACAAATTTCACATCAAATTTGACAAGTAGCTTGCACTGAAAGGATGGAAGTAGGGGGATGGCTAAAGAGCATCTTTCCATCATTTTCAAAATGAAAAAGTTTAACTTCTCTCTTCAATTTTTCATTACAATATAGAGAAACAGCTCAGGAGAAATTGGCCTGAAATGACCCTCGGATTAACTCTTGATGTAACAGAGGGGGAGAGAGAGCAGTTGTTTTCCCAGAAACAAAAGCCAACAAAATCACTGCAGCAAAAAAAGACAAACTAAAATAATATTAATAAAATAATAATGATAATTAATAATAATAATTAATAATTATTATTGTTATTTATTGTTGTTATTATTATTATTATGCTATGCTCAAATTTTTTTTTCCTTTTTCCTCTTCTTTTTGGTTCCGCTGCCACCAGCACTTTTGTTGTTCTGCTCAAAACTGCTCCTGAGATCTCAGTCTCTCTGCTTTCCTCCCTTCTGTCATCTCTCAGACTTTCTCCCCATCGTTCTCCCACCCCCAGTGCCTGGGGAGCAGCGCTGGTGTGGGCAGCAGAGAGGAGGGCCCTTTCCTCAGCAGGACCAGGCTTTGTCCCCAGGCCCACTCCTCCCCTGCCAGCACAGCCATTCATGCTGAAATTCCTTTCCATGAAGGATAATTAGCAATTAGGAACGTTTCCTCTTATTTTTAAGCCAGCAATGTTACAAAAACAAGCAACATCCAGATTTCCCCTAAACACAGCTGTGCCGTAGCTGCAGGGGACCTGGGGCTGGAGGCAGGGAGGCCAGCTCACAGCTTCCACCCAGGTTTGCAGAGCAGGGAGTGGGAACTGCCTGTGATAAACCAGGGGCAGCTGCTCCTGCGATGTTACAAGGCATCTGCATGCCAAATCTACAAGACAGCTTTATTATCCTGCACATGGTTGAGCCCTTCAGCAGGTCCTGGACCCTCTCCTCTCATACTGTGTCTCAGAGGCTGATCCACTTTAGTCTCTGAGCAACGAGGGTCTTCTCACACCTCTACTGTCTTGTCTCCCTTAACCTTGCCAGGGTTGTCACCAGCTAAAACTCTGGTTGCAATCTCTTCCCCAGCTTTCTGCTCCACTGGAGGAGGCTCAACCTTGACCGAAGCCCCCAGAAATGAGCCCTCTTTCCTTATGAGTCTATGACTCCATAATGCTGAGCAATTAGATCAAACCTGAAAATGAAACCAGACACTGTTGCTTTACAAAAAGGTAGCACAACTGCTTTTATGGCATCTGTCTTTACAGCTTTATAACTGTTTCACTGCACCTGAAGGTGGAGAAAGGTGACAGGACACCATTCTCCAGTTTGGGAGCGGTGGAGCAGTTATAGATGGCAAATGCCTTTTTTTGCAACTTGGAGGACTTTACCAATGGTGAGAATATCTTTTAGTGGTATAGTAAAGACTGTGTATCATCCCACACTAGTTTGTTGGCCAACTAGTTCTCTGGAGCACCAGAGAGAGAAATGCACCTTCTGTTTCCTACAATGGCAGTGTGTGAGTTGGGAGGGAAAGACTCTCCCATCCTAATCTTTCCAAGCCTAGCCTTGATGACCTCTGAATCTCAGCATTAAATATTCCAGAGTAGTTTAATTTAAATATATATATATATATTCAATGGACATCTAATATGAACAAAGTAGCCTTTCCACACTAATTAACATAGAAGTTGCAAGGACTACTGAACCAGATGCCATAGGCACGCACTATGCAAAGATATCATCTGAGCCCAGAGAGCCTTTTCCATGCAAAAAACATTTCTCTCAAGGCATCACTGCAGAATGGGCTGTTCAATGAGGTGCAACATCAGTGTTTACTCTCCTGTGCCATTCTGACTTGCTTTTGTTGCCCACAGTGCCTGTCATCAAAACCTCAGAGAGGGAGACTGGAGGATCTGCTAAAAAACGTCCCAGGTTCACGTAAAAACTTTTTTTAATTTTCTTAAACCATCTTCCTATCCAACCCCCATTTGGCTCAGAGGAAACATTGTACTGACTCCAGCTTGATTTGGAAAAACTCCAGTAACAGCGCAGGGGACAGGAATTTGGTAGTCCTGGGCTGAACAACAGCTGAGTCAGTAATCCACTGGTGACAGTTCACAGCACCTTGGGAAAGAAGGGCCTTTGTGACATGGCCCGCAGGGAAAAGATGCTTAAAGGAGGGGGAATGGGCTAAGAAAAATTGGTGACAGTCTGTTATTCCCTTCCTACTTCCCAGTTACATTTTATTGTTATGAGAAAAAATAATGTTTAACCACACAATGATTTTATTGCATTGTTATTATGAAAGGGGTAGTGACACAAGAAAGAAAGAAAAAAAATGGGGAAGAGGAACAGATTCTTCCTGGGAATAAATTTCCCTTCTGTGGTTTGACAACCAGGAGCGCTGCTCCTCAGGAAGAGGCGTTAGTGTCCTTCTTCCCATCCTCTGCGAAAATCCTTCCCTTCAGCTGTGGTTATCTGGTCCCCTTCATTGCTTCTGGAGCCAACTGAGTTGCACTGACACAATAAAACTCTATGTTTCCCTCATAACCACAGGGCAGCCAGCACAGTGAGAGGAGCTGGCGGGAGATAAGTGCCCTGGAGATGGAAGCAAGCTCCCAGGTGCCAGGAAGGCAGTACCAGGCTTTGGCAAGTATACCAGCACCACCAGAGCCTTTCTTCCTCCACAGCAAGGGCCCAAGAGAGGTTGGGGTGGCAGACAGGGTGGGAAAGGAACTGATGTAGAAGGAGGTTGCTGCTGGCTTTCTGAACCCTCAAAAATTTCTGGTCATTTCAGGAGATAATCTGTGTGTCTAAATGCCCAAGAGCCTTGAAGAGTTACTGGGAGGGCTCCCCTCCTAAAAAACCAATCTGTCATCCAAAGCTGGGAGAGCTGCTTTGAGAGCCAGCACCCAGTGGGGAGCTGGATTCACCTCCCAGCGCTGCTCAGCTCCTGGCTTTGGCAGGAGCCAACTTGCTGGAGGAGCCACTAAGGGACTGCATATGGGGGCACAAAACGTGTAGGAGAAATAGATCCGGACACGAGTGTGTCTTGCAGTGCCCACAGACCAAGGACAACTGATGCATGCTGTGAACTTACCGCCGCCGTTCTTGTAGCAGAGGTAGGGGAACCTCCACACGTTGCCCAGACCAATGATCTCCCCGGCCACAGACAGCACAAACTCCATTTTGCTGCTCCACTGGCCTCGCTCTTCCATTTGCTCTTTTTTTATCTCTTCGGGAGCTGCAACGGCCCCATTGGGCCCTGCCTCCTTTGCTGCAGCTCTTGTCATGGCTCTGTGGGACAAAAGAGAAATAGTGCATGGGATGCAGGGAGCTGCTGTGGGACCTGCTGGTGGGAGGAAGAGGGAGGGGACCAGCAACCATGATGGATCTGTTCCTACTATCACTGTGGGGTTCCAAAAAGGGCACAGGACAAAAATCCTGTGTTGAAGGGACAGGGGAAGGGTCTCTGGTCTTCCCCGTGTGTGTTATACAGCAACTGCCTCTGAACTGGCTCCTGGAGTGGCTGCAGAGGGCAGGACAGGAATGTTAAGGATTAATAGCCTGACTAAGAACGGGTGACTTATCATCTTATTTCAGCACATTGCCAGAAGTGCTGTCTTCAGACCGCTGGCCACCACATTACATGACAGTGCAGCCTGCCACCTGAGCAAAATGCACGTGTGCTTATTTGACCTGAGCTACTTTTGGTAACAGGAACAAGCAACAAATATCCAACTCCTTGCCCAGTCCTGCAATAAAAAAAAAAAGAAACAACACCCCTGAGATTAGCAAAAAGGCCCTCATACTTGCGAGATAATTCTGGTCTGGGCAGGGATGTACTAAGCTTAGACCATTTGTGGAGGTCTTCAGCAGACGTTTAGATGGAGAGCTCAGTGATACGGTTTAGTGGAGGACTGGTTAGTGTTAGGTCAGAGGTTGGGCTCGATGATCTTGGAGGTCTCTTCCAACCTAGGTGATTCTGTGCTTCTGTGACAAGCTCAGTTCCTGCAATGAAAAGGTTAGTAGGGAAAAGCCCAGATGTGGAAGCACGGAGCAAATCCTCTGTCTGAGGAGCACACTGAATGTGGCTGGGCCTGCGAGGTGCTTCCTGTGCATGAGGAAGACATTCCCCAGCCTATATTGAACCACGAATTACACTTCACGTCATCCTAACTAAGCAAGTTAGTGGTTGCCAGTTGCAAGATATAATTTTGTATCATATAAAGAGTCCTTTTAATTGGCTAGTCAATCTAAATCTAGCCAAAACTCACTCAGGCCAGACCAAAACTTCTTGTTGACAACATTTTACATTGATCTGCTGAAGCCAAAGTGTAAGGACAGGAAGTTCCCTTTGACTCAGCTACAAGAATACCCCTCAAAAGCTTGCTCTAATGAGCTATGTGATGTAAGGATGCACGCGAGAGTCCAGCTGGAAAGCACAGACCTAGCACAACGAGGATAGATGATGAACGGTGCCAGGGAGCTCCGAACTGTAGCTGCCTCTGGCTGGTGGCATCGCCGAGCAGCAGTTAGCCTTTGGAGGGCTGACTTCTGTCAGCAAGGGATAGATGTTCCCATGCTGGGATTAGGAAGCTACACTGGAAATAAATCTCTCCAAAGCAGCAACATCCCTGTTAAAGACTTCCATTGCCACCAGCTGCCAGTGCAAGGAAACCAGGGCTTTGTCTCTTCACATTAGCTTGCTGTTGGTTTGATAGGTATTCTAATAGCACATCTATTGCTTCCTCTGCGCGTCCTAAGGGGACATCCCCATTACCAGGGAGCAGCAGGGACAAGAATCTGCGTCACTCACACTGCTTAACCCTTCCTCTGCCCCGGGTCTCCTTGGGACCACTGCAGCGAGCTCTGCCCCAGGAGAATTCCTGGCATGGGTCTAGGGGTAGCTCTGCCCAGAGACTGAATGATCAATACCTCACCATGCTTGACTTCCTCCATGTTATAGGACCTCTGAACTTATGCAACAATCTTTGGCACCCTCAGATGGGACTAGGACACCATTCTCTCCCTCCAAAGGGGCCACATTTGCACTTGCTCCACACCAGACAACATCGTTATCAGCATCTCATTTGTGTCTGGAAGGTGCTGGGTGCAAATGAAATGATTTTCTAAATGCTAACGCGCTGGATATATCAGGCCCTGGGGCAGAGAAAGACACTTGCACATGAAAAGACCACTTTCAGTAAATGTTCACAGCAAAGCAAGCAGCTTTTGGCAGAAGGTGTGCTTCCTGCCTGTCATCCAAGCACAGAAAAGAAACCAGACCTCACACTGCAATACACCAATTGCTCTCTAAGTGCCCAGTTCTTTGTTTCCCCCTCTCCCTTAGTGCTGATGACCCCATCCTATTCCCTTTAACAGCAGCAGCACGTTTCCATAGGCTCTGAGCACAGGTGGCTGAATCTCACGCAAGGCATTAACATTGCCTTCAGTAAGAGGAGCTGCGGCAAGAGCAGGGGAGCATAAAGCATGGAGGAGGGCAGCCAGGGGTCAATGAAAACCATTTTCCTGGCTATAAAGGTGCATGTTCTAAAAAAGAAAAAAAGAAACAGAAAGGTTCTGTTCCTCTGTTAAATCTAAAAGACTTTTTTTTAGACTTATTTCCAATAAAATGTTATATATAGGGCACTACTATCGCAGGCACCACCGCTTCAAGAGCCAAACGTAGATGCACCGAGGCGCTAAGGGAGCAACCTCCCTTCTTTCCCCAGCCCTTTATGGTCCATACACCAGAAAGCTCCTATCTACAGGTATGGCCTGCACTGCCCCAATCCCACCAGGTCCTACAGCACATGTGGATCTGCACTTGAGTGAGATGCTGGGTCAGCCCTCTGGCCTCTAGCCCCACATTTAAAGAGGTCTGGGCATGAGCACCAAATGCTGCCTGGTGCAGAGCTCGCAGGGCATCAACAGCTCCCCAGCACGGCGATGCTCTCGGCCCCAGCTTTGCCCCCTCCAGTCGGCTTTCCTGCCGGGCTGGGTGGGGAGGTGGAAGGACCAGGTCCTGCTGCCAGTCTTTTCTCAGCCCCTGCAAGGAGCCCGCCTGCTGCACGGCCTGCCAGCTGGCTAATCAGTTCATTCAGATGCTGCAGCACAGCCTCCTCGTCTCTGAGAGGAGCAGAGCTCCACGCGCTGTCAAATGGGAGAGAAAAAATAACTCGTACTTAATGAAACGTGTTTGATCTGTCACAGTCCTTGGCACGTTCCAATTTGCTGCAGTCCAGGGCACATTATCAAGCACAATGGTGCTTAAGTCTGGGCTTATTGAGGATGTCATGAGAAGCTGACAGGAGAGGACTTAGCTAATTCTCTGCTTTTATTCTTTTAATGCAAGGAGGATCCAAGAGCCAGCCTATTTCTGCTAATATTTGTGTTTTTCCTGTTTTTGTCTTAGGCCTGTCGCACACGGGGCAGAGGGAGAGCACGCTCAGACCTCCTCTCACCCATCCCAGGCAGCGAGTGCCTCGGGATGTCTGGAGCAGGGCTGGGACTCTGTGCCCAGCCTGGGCTCCACACCAGGCCAACACAAAGCCAGAAGCTTGGGCACTGGCTGGGAAAACACAGACCGGAGAGGGAGATCCTGTGCTGGTGGATTTATGTTCCTATTTTAAACTGTGTACAGGTGGTAGATTAAACCAGAGCCTAAAATCTGGGCGCTTTGTGGCATGAGCTCCAGCTTCTCCCCTCCCAGGCAAAGCAGGACACAGCATTACACCTCTCCATTATCTCCCTCCTCTGCATTGCCCGCTGTTTCTCTGAGAAAGCCTATTCACACACCTCCTGCCTCTTTTCCTGAATGTCTGCTCCTACTGTGCTCCTGCCCTATACGTTCTCAGGCCAGATGGGGACTCAAATAACTTCTTGTTTCCAGCTAGGAACAATCTGAATCTCCCGCAGCAGCCCAGCCACCCACCGTGTTACATCCTCCCCAACACGCAGGCATTTTCATCTCCCTTTCGATTCTCTTGTCCTTAACACACAACTTTGGAGAAAAAAACTTTGCCTCTCACTGCCTGCCTGTGATTTTACTGCTCTCCCTTTACCAAAATTTGGAGAAAAATCCTCTTAATTCTCAGCCTATTTTTTCCTCTGCTATAAAGCTCTTCCCATGGCTAAAATGCCATCCTGCCCCTCTCCTGGACCCATTCAGCCACCACCTCCATCTTCTGTCCTCAGCTCTCTCACACCTCACCAATTTCTTTCAGAGGTGCCTTGCTTTATTTTCATCCCTCAGTGCTTTGAGGAGCCTTTTTCCAGGCCTGGAGTACCCCTGGCAGACGTGACCTGTCCTCTTCCCACAGAGGAGAGAGGGCTTCCCTTCCACTCATAGCAACAGGCTTGGTGCATGCAGGCAGCCCATTTTTTTCTCCACAAGATTTAATGCTGCAAAAATAAGAACTCACCTGGATTCCCCCAGGCACTGAAAAAAAGGCAGGCAGCATGCAGGCAGTCACAAACAAGTCCCTTCCTCAGTAGCTGACAGAGGTAGCCCTGTCTGTCCATGGTCACAAGTTTTGGGCCGTGTTGTCCTGCACCTACCAGCATGGGATCCATCAGGTATGGCCACCCAAGGCAAGCAAGGCCAAAGACACACCTGAAGCGCTGTGGATGCTCATCTCTTCAGTGCAACATGCCAAAAGCATGACGCAGGAGATCAACATTTATTGGCTTCCCTTGGGAGCAGGCTATCATTAAAGGGAGGAGGCAGGAACTGGAAAGAGAGAAGAATGAAAGTGTCCTTTGAAAGCAAAATGTGGTGGCACCTCAACCACTCCTAGGGCAAGAAGGGCTTATTGAGGACTGCTCATATGAGATGAGGAACAAGAGAAAGAAGCTGCTTGGGTTTCTGTTGCAGGAGAAAGAAGCCATCAGAGATTCTCCTGAAGCTTTTCTTCCCCCAAGCCTAGTGCCATCACACAGGAGCTCCTACCGCTGGGTAGCTAACACCGTCTGTTTGACCTCTTCTGCTCTTTTATCTCAAGGCAAATGAGAGGAGGAAGATCTTATGTGCAAACAATGAAACAGCAATTGAGACATTGCTAAAAAGCACTAGATAACGCTTACCAGATGACACACAACTTAAAGCACCTTTGGACACTCGTAGGGGTTGCCTGAGCTGCAGGAGGAGGAATTGCAGGCGGTGCTGCAGACAGCTGCATTGCATTTGTGCTTCTTGGGTTTGTTGTGGAACAAGCAGCAGCCAAGCGCAGAAACTGCAGTCTGAGGTGGGGAGGGAGGAATCAGAAAGAAGGAAGGCTAGGTTGTGTTACACAAGGAGGAGCAGGAGGACGCAGAAAATACACTGGTTGCACGATATGAGCTGGCAGCTGGTCAGCAGCTGAAAGCCTGCATCGCATTTTGATGGCAGGAGGAGGGAGCAGGGACAGAAAGTCAGGGCTCTGTGAGGAGCAGCAGAGCCAGGGCACAGCTGAGGGAACAAACCCAGCTGGATTAGTGCATGAGGGCTGCTGCTGGAGTAGGTCATATCTGCAAGACGGACAGGAAAATATTAGCAGTAAGTGCTTCACAGACAGTCTGAGAGCAGCGACATGAATAGGGACAGCTGCTCCCAAACCCAGACACTGCTGGGGCACCGCTCACTGCAGCTGCAAGAAGGAGAAGGGCAAGGAAAGGAGTAGCAAGAGAAAAACCGATCAGCTCCAGGACAGCAGTCAGAATTAAAATGCCTTCCTTTCCGAGCTTTTGAAAGCTAGCTGCCTTCTTTACACCTTTTAATCAACTTGCAGGTTGCGTGGGCTACGGGGCGTTCTCAAAGCATCTGTTCATCAAGGTTCACGGGGCATGGGAGGCTGCCACAAGGCTCAGACCCTGCTTCCAGTCCCTCCAGTGTGAAACCAGGGCCACGCTCCTGCATTTGGCGAGTTTGCTGCTTACTGACACCGGCAAGAGTGAGATGAGGAGCGACTGCGGGTATGCTAACAACACGTACATCCGTGATGCAAGCTGCGAGGAGTACGAGCATCGTCCTTCACAGAGCACAAGCACAGCCCCAGATCGGGAAGCACAAAATGTCTCCTGCCCGGCCCTCTGTTACCAGAGCAGGAGAGCCTGCCCAGCACCCAGCAGAGGCTGGACCTGTTGCCCGCATCCCATCCCTTGCTAAAAGCAGCATAGGCTGTTGTTCTCCCTGCTGGCTTAGTCTCCCGGTGTCCATGGTTCACTGTCCCTGCTGTAGAGGACAGATATAGAGGTTGTTTTGTACGTAGCCTAGAAAAAAATCAAGACTAACCAGTGAAGTCCATAAATAGGATGTAAACATGCTCAGAAACCATTCTCTGCCTTCACACTGAATCAAATACACCTGAGACCTTTGCTTAGCTTATACCTTGACCGTACCCACTGCCCTGTAGCACAAGACCCCATAGTATGCAACCAGAGCAGGATCAGGGGCAGGGGGCAGTGACCTGTTGTGCAGGCTGGGGGGGACCCCACAGGCATAGGACACAGTCCTGGGCAATGGAAATGGAGCCCTGCAGCCACCTCACTGGGGCTGCAAATTTGGGGAGCATGCCCAAATGCAGTTGTGCATGAAAACCCTAACCTCTGCACCACCGAAAATCTGAGCCTTGTAGACTCAAGTTAGGCACAACACACAAAATCAGGGCAGGCAGAGAGGAGGTTGCTGACTATGACTGTGAGGACTCTGTGCCCTGCTGCCAGCAGTGCCTGCGGCAGTGCATGTGCATGTGCATCCCACCCACCCAGTGCCACGGCATCCTGCGCCTGCAAGAGGAGATGTGCCTGATCCTCACCGCAGGGCACCGCACCTTTCCTGTGGGCTTGGTGCCCTGCCTGGGAGCACTGGCAGGCAGGGACAAGGCACGGGATTCATCAACCAGCCCTCGGCGAGGACTGCATCTGTGCCCGTGAGTCCAGCAATGCTGGGCTCTTGCAGAGCTGCAGAGGTCAGGTCCAAAGTTCAGCCTCTCCTATCAGCGGCTGTCAAAGAGGAAGAAGCGGGGCAATAACATTTCCAATAACATTGCATGAAAGCCCTGATTAGCAGTGATTACTTTAAAAGCACTGTTGATTTAAGGAGATGTGGGTCAGGCGTTACGAAACCCCCTTGCGCTCTGCCTGGGTTTGTTCACAAATACACCCACCGATGCCCAGAGTTTAGCACATGCACAGACTGTGCCTTCTCCATGCCCTCCCTTTCTTCACCCCAAACCAGGAACAGACGTGGGGACACCCTGAGCAGGAAGAACCAGCACCTCACTGCCGAACACACCTCTAGGAACCACAGCCCCAAATCCATGTGCCAGCAGAGGGCCAGCACCTCTGCAGGGCAGCATGGGGGGAGAGGGCGTCTCTGTTTCCTGCTTGCCCTAGCACCTTTCCTCCCATATTTACCCGCACCCAGCCATCGCTGCCCTCCATCCCCATCTCTACCCCTCTCTCTTCTCAGCTGAGGACTCCTCTTGCTCTGCTGCAGCCTCCAGTGCCTCTTCCCTGTGCTGCTCCAAGCTGGTTATTTCTCACCCTCTCACCCTTTGCATGGTGCTGGAAGCTCTCCCCCGGCAGGGTTGGACAGGAGACACCAACACAGCCACCAGACCTGCACCCAGCTCACCTGCACCCGGCGAGCTCTGCCGGGCAAGCCCGTCCTGTCCCACCGGCGTCCAGGCAGGGAATCCAGCAGGAGCCAAAGAGATACAGCAAGAGTTAAGGCCAAAACTCCCCTCTCTCCTCCTCCCGTCCCTCCCCTTCCACCAGCTCCCCCAGCACACTGCCACCCGGCTGGCAGGTGGGTGGCAGGGCGGTAGCAAGGGAGGTGCAGCGGGGAGGGAGAACTTTCTCCCCGGCTCCCTTACCACATACCTCCCCAGCCCTTGAACTGTGGCCCCAACAGGGAAGCAAGAATAGAAAGCAGCCATAGTCGGGCAGGGCAAAGGCCCCAGGTTCACAAAGCTCAGCCGCAGCCACCCGTGGGTGGCTCTGGGGCCTTGGAGAGGTGGCAGCGGGGCGCTGTGCCCCAACAGACCCCACAGCAGGACGCCGGCTCCGCATCCATCTCAGTGCTTCTCGTGAGCAGTGCCAGCAGCAGGCACTCTGGGTTTGCTGCTTTTCTCAGGACAGTTCGGCTTGGTTTTGTCTTTTGGTTTGCCTGCCAACGTGCCTGCCAAATTCCTATTGACGTGCTCGTGTACCCACGCAGTCAAATGGGAGCAGCGTGCAGGATCGAAGATAGGACGTGTCCACCACATGATCCGGTCTTCTCACCCGTGTCAGCACTCACCAGATGAATATCCTCTGGTCACCTGAGAGCTGACAGCAGCCCTCACCACCATGGGGTGGGGGCAGGAGGTTTACATGCCTGCCTTTTCCACAGAGGTTGTGTGTCATCTTGTCTCTCGGTAAAACCCTTCCTAGGTGCCAAAAGCCAGTGAATCACGTCATATTGGAGCAATACTGGATTGCCCCAGGGACATAACGTGCCTGAGACATGCAGGGAGCGCTATGGGAGCCACCCTCGTGCCTGGCAGGATCCTTGGGACAAAGGGCCCGGCCTTGCAATGGGGCTGTGGGGCAAAAACCTCCCCTTCTGCTCTGGTCTCCGAGCCCCTGCTGCTGGGGAGCACGAGGAGGGCTCAGGGCGAGCTCTGCGGGATGTCCCCAGGGCTGGGGGCTTGGTGACATCCTAGGCCCAGCCCTGAGGCCACGGTCCTGCTGGGGCATGTGGAGTCTCTTCATGGACAGCCGCATGAAGACACAGAAAGATGGCCCCCGTCTCTGGGGCTAAACTTTCCAAACATGTCATGTTTCAAAGCCCTGGTTTCCACCTTCCACTTGGGCTGTTTGAGTGGGTTGGGACTGCCCTGGTCCCTGTTGATGAAGGACGGTGCCACTGCCCGTCCTGTCACAGAGCACTGGCGGCAGCCAGGGCAGCTGGGAAGAGGGGCAGGAGAGGTTATCCTGATATGAAGAGGGGATTGAGATAAGCCTAGGTAAGCAGAGCTGACCTGAAAACCTGATTTATGACTCTGAAGTATTTCACAAGAACATCGCAGCTTTTTGCAAGCTGTAGATGGGAATGACCTGTGGCATTCAGGCAAAAGAAGAAGAAAGCCAACCTAAATGAAAACATTATCCATCAATGGGTGAAAATCATTTTTCATCAGGAAAAAAAAAAAAAAGCTCCTATTTCCAATTCTCAGCCCAGAGAGTACCAGAAGTTACAAACACTCGGAGTTTCTCCCTAGGCTATAATTCGTCGTATTTTAAACCCTGCTATGGACATGAGGCAACCTTATCCTGCCATGGCAGCCTCTGCTTGAGGACTTGCCCCGGTGTCACAGCCCAGATCAAAGAGCAGAAATCACCTTCTGACCAGCTCGGCTGGGGGGGTACAAGCCCAGGAGAGGACAAGGGAAGGGTGACAGGCTCCCTGGTGAGCTGTTGCCATGTTTGCTGGCAGCCCCAGCCCCAGCCAGGTACTCTGGGCTGCACTGCTGTGAAGGGTCTCTACATTGGGGACCCCCAAGGAAGGCAGCTGGCAGAGCAGATGGGTCTCTCCAGGTCACATCATCCTCCTCCACCATGGTCAAGGGCAGAGGACACATCCTACACCCCAGCAAATGTCTCCCCCTTCTCACCCTGCTCACTGCCGGCTGGCTGGCAGTGCACCCTCGCCTCCCTTCTCTTGCCCTTTGAGGACAAAGCATGGTGCAGACCTGGCTTCCACCTCACTGGGCCTCCAGCCAGAGAAGCCACCACTGTCCTTGCTCATCCACAATGATCCAACCTTTTGGCACCTTTGCTAATGAAACTGAAGAAACGCCGCCTCCCCCGCGGACAGAGAGCAGCTGCTTGTTTAATCAGGAATTTGCCTTGCCGGCTGAATGCTATATTTTTAGAGGAGTTTCCCCTAGGCATTCTTATAATTTATTTTTTATGTTTATGGTTAATTTCTGCTTAAGTAAGCCTGCAACTTCCTACAACAATTCCAGCGTAACTAATCGCAAGTGAACATAACCAAAGTAACGAGTGCTAATGAGGCCCTACAGAACCGTAATGGGCTCCGCAGCCACAGCACCGCCACAGCACAGGGCCCCACAGTGCCTTTCTCAGTGCCACCTACTATCTATGAACTCTCCCAAGGGCTCAGGAGAAGGGTTTTCGAAGGCCTTTGGAAGCACGTGAAGGGAGAGACATCCCCTTATTCCACAGCACCCATGGCAAGGGAGAAGACAAGGCAAGGGCAAATGGCTCAGGAGCTCAGAGTTGGCAACAGCAGTGGGGAGGATTAGAGATGTGAGGGTGATGTCCATGGTCTAGCAGCCTCTCTGAGTCTAACACCAGTGCTTGCTGGTGATCGGAGGCCAAGGAGGACGATGGAAAACCTCAGGCAGAGGACCCAGGTGCAGGCTCGCTTGCTCCTGCTTGTCCTCCCTGCCTCCTCCAGGCAGCCAAACCTGCCGGTGCTGGGCGCACACTGTGACAGCAAACACCTCGGATTGTCACAAGGATGCGAAGGACACGGTCGGGCTGTGGGGACAGAGGAGGGCATGTAACTCTGGACAGGTCAGGTGGAGAAAGAGGGCAACCGAGTCGCTGCTAATATCTCAGAGGCAACAGCTTCCCCTGTGCTTCTTCGTGCTCCTGCCGAGCACTTGCCTTATCAGCGCCGTGCAGATCCCCTCACAGCAGGCTGCTAACCACATTAACAGACAAGGGCTCAGCCAAGCACCCTGCTCCGAGGGATACGCTCATTTGCACTGGCCTGTAGGCCACATTTAGCAGATTATCTGGGGATGTCTGCTTCACAGGATTAAGTATTTCCCATATTAAGATGTTAATCTTACTCTGCTCTCTCCGTGTGCACACCATGCCCTGTCTTCACCCCACACATCCACCTTCCCTGTCACCTGAGTATCCAATATAACTCACACTGCACGATTCTTCAGTAGCCACAGAAAAACTGCCTTATACACAGCCCATGGCTAATGGATAAGGATCCCTCAGGGCATCCGTTTGAACCCTTGGGGAGATCTAAGATTCAGGCTGCTTCCCACGGGATCAGATGCATCCTGGTCCATGGAGGACAGCAGCATCACCAGTACCTCTTCACCTGATCAGGGGGCTGAGATGCTTCCCCAGGCACCACTGATACAAGCACTGCAGTGGGAAAAGCAGAGCCTGCTTTTCATGGCCAGATGGACCCTGGCGGTCTTTCCAAGCACTAATGGCCCCCGGCAGAATCTCAGGGACTCCTTTATTTCTATGTCCTTTCTCATTTGAAACCAAAACCTCTTGCCACAGACTGCAAGAGGGTGTGTACTGAATGCAACATAAACTCATTTCACTATATTCCAAATCACCAAGAATCACCATATTCACCAAAATTCCAGGCACCATAAATTGGTGAGTGGTAGGTTGTGCTGCTGTGATCTAACCACGGAGTCTTTAAAAAAGTGCTGTGAAAAATACCGTATCTGGAAGTTTCAAGTCTACTCATTTCAGATTTAATCCATCAGCCTGCTCAGCGAGTAATGCAGAATATACTGAGTCGTATTTCAAGCCAGGCATCACAGGTTCCAATATTTCATCCCGAACTCCTATCACAAATAAGAATATCCAACAAAACCTTTGGTTTTCTTGCTTATCTGACCTGCCTAGCTCATCCAAAGCTTTACAGCAATTAGGTCATTTAGGAACACAGGCTTCAGAGGTTTCCTGGCTCATACATAACCAGATCAATAAACCACATGCCCAATTCATTGGACACCAAACTATTTTGAAACAAAGCAAGTCACAAGCCTTTCAGCAGGCTCCCACTTTGCCTAAAAGCAGCCGAGCAGGCTTTCTACCTCAGCTATATTCTGGAGAGAGCTGTGGACAATTTTATGTTAGGTTTAATTTACTTTCCCAGTGGGACAAACCTCTTATGGATGTTACTGGAAAATGAAAGCATAATTTCGTTTGAAATTAGAATGACACGTATAAAAATATCTGTTGCTGGAGCTTCTAATATGATTCACACAGAAAGCCAACAGAAAAAAATATCTTCTGCATTAAACTCCATTCATTTGTTTCTACCAGTCATTTCTACCAGCCAGCAGCGTATGCAAGTGTAATGGCTCCATCCCCCATCACACTGCAGGTCTCTTCCAAAAGGGCTTTTTCCTGGGTTTCTAAATGATTCCTGACCCTCAGCTCGCAGATGAGCACCAACCTGTAGGTCCTTAGGAGGCTAAAGCCGTCTGTGCCACAGCTGGGAGGAGCGTGGTCCCTGTGGGAGGGAGCTGACTGCAGAGCATCAGCTTGGAAAATGTCGACAGGCAGCAGGGATTGAAGGGCCCCCATCATCATGGCCCAGGGGAAAATCCCCCCTTGGTCCTACCACTGGTGAACTGCCTGCCACCAGCCATGCAGGAGGAGCCCAAGAGCCACCCAGCTCAGAGGATTTCCTGATCTTCTCTGGAGGCCGGTCTCTGAGACAGATTTGGGGTTTTTGCCAATTGCTGGCTGTGGTCAATCGTCATCTTTGCAGAAGGGCAGGGAAGAAATCCCCCAGAGCACAGGAATCAGCACTACCTCCCACAGACAACTAACTATATGCTGGCTGTGTGTGGAAGGCAAGAGCTGACACTGTGCCAAAGGAAAGAGTCTCCTCCAACTCTTCCTGCACCCTTTCCTGCAGAAACCCATATACCACCTACACCTTGTGCTTGCCCAGGAGCCCCATGGCCCCAGCCCCATCAGGCAGGGAGCTGAAGCATCTCCTCTTCCTCAGCTCCTCGCAGCAAAGAGTGGGTGATATGGAGACCCGGCCACCTCTCCTAGTGCCACCAGCCTGCCCGAGGAGGGACGGAGCCTGGCACCTCGCTGCTCCGCTGCCAGCAGTAGGTGAAGTCCTGGGGCCACCTGGTGGCTAATTGCGTGGACTGTTTTAATTCCTCTCCCCGTGATGGGTGCTCCACGCAGCTCCAGAAGACCGGGCCATACCTGTGGTGCCCACCAGTGTCCATGGATCCTCTGGAAAGACGAGCTCTGCTCACTCACTCAGCTCTTCCTAGGCTCCGGCTTCCTCAGGGTTACCCGAGAGTCATCCAGCTTCCCAGGGCTACGTGTCCTCTGGCTGCCCTCCTCAGATGCTGAGGCTACACCATCTAAAACAGCAGCTCTTTGATGCGTGGTGGGTTTGTTTGTTGGGTTTTTTTTGTGGAAATGAGGGGCCCTGTTAGCGGCAGTGTTGACATAACATACAGGTCCTGTCTCAGCCATGCAGCCCTTTTTCCATACGCAGCAAAAACAAAATAACTGGCTGCAGAGCACCTCGAAGCCAGTCAGCACAGAAACTGCCTAGACCTGCAGATGCCAGGGGCAGTTTGCCGTGGTCCTTCACTTGCGTGAAGAAACACCAGCCCACACACCTCCCTCAGGCCCCAGTGACTCCCCAGCCAGGTGACTCCCTTGGCTGGGAGCTGGCAGTGGTTCCAGCAGAAGGTGGCATCACACTCTCCACCTAAGAACCCCAAGCATGCTGCTTACAGAGGCCTCCTAATCAATGTTCCCCGTTTCCCCTCCTACCCTAACCAAGCTTCCTCTTCCCTGGCCATGCTGCTGTACAAACGTGACAGCGCAACAGAGATGCAGACCAGGATGCCCAGCACAGCTGCACTAACACCCCACCAGGCGTGCCCTAGAAATTGATGCAGGTCAGACAAAACTGAGACAGAGTGTATCTAGAGGGGAAATACAAGGATTTAATGGAATTAACGGAGAAGCTCCCAAAGTCCAGACCAGAGCCACAGCTTTGAGACTCTCTGGCTCTCTCCACTCCATGATCAGTCCTTCCTTTCTGCCCACCAGAAGGCTGGGAATGCTCAGGAACACCACCGGTGCTTGATCTGCCCCTTCAGAGCCCTCTCTAAGGGAGAGGATTAAGGTGCATTGCGAACTCCACACAAACCATCTCCATGGCAGCCTCTCCCTCAGCCCTTCAAATCTTCCAGGGAAGGGAGCAGAACCCAGAAATCCCTCTCTCCTCGGTGGGTGAAGAATCCTTGTGTTTTCCAACAGGTAGTAAAGGCTGCACAGAAACCGTCCTGGGGGGAGGGAGGGAGAGCCTCACAGGTCCTAGCAGTGAGATTCCAGCTCTGTCAGCATCAGGAGGCTTGATCTGGTGGAGGGAAGGGGCAGTCCCGTGCTCGGCCTGGAAGACAAGTCCTCAAGTGGGCAGGTGAGCTGGCGGAGCCTCTGGAAGGCAAAGGTAGGCATTGAGTATGGCCACGAGGGCAAAAGGTGACCTGGGCCCTCCCCTTCCAGTCATGGTTATCATTTATTCAGCCAGCTATCACAACCCATTCCCGAGCACATGCAGGAGGCAGAGAACAGGCAGGGTTGTGGGTTTTCTTGGAGCAGGACTCCTGGCTGCAGTCAACGGCAGCCTCCAAATTGAGTTGAGGCACTGGAGACCATCTTTGTCCTCACCACCTAATGAGTTTATTCCTAATGGTGCTTGCAGAGAGACAAAAGCAATAAAGTAAGGACACCAAGAGGCAACAGCCAGCTTGGAGCAGCCCTGCAGCCAGGCAGAACTCAATAAAACCAACAGTTTCACTGTAGCAATGAACTCATTCAATTGATTTATTCCAGGCTCCTTACTAATTAACCCACGACACACACAAAAAAAAAAACCCTTGCAAGGCTGGACTTCACCACGGCAGCACAGCCCTGATCCCAGAGCATCAGCCTCACCTCTCTGAGGGAGCCTTTGATGGTGGAGAGCTTGTAGACGATCCAGAGAGGGATGCACACCATGGAGGAGAGGGCCAGCAGCCAGCCCAGGGTGTCCCCCCACCACGGGTACACGTACTTCTTGTTGTAGGTCAGTGGGGTGTATTTGATCAGAGAAAACAAGAAGGTCGCCTGGCAGGGTGGAAGAAACCAAGAGGAGAAGTGCCAGAAAATCAACTGTTAGTGAAAATATGTCTTCCTGGTGGCTCCACACCTGCACAGTTTTATGGTAACAAAGAGCTCCTTGGGACAGCAACAGAGGAGACACCAGCCAAAACACCTTTGCTAGGGCAGTCCCCATGCACAGCCCCAAGGAGCTCGTCCCAGCAGTAGACACATCTGTCACTGTTCATCTGGGCCCTTCTGCCCATTGCTTAGCCCCACACCCGACCCCAAATATCACAAACACGTGCAGAAGAACAGGCTACACAACCCTCTACACACATGCACACCCCTCTGTATATATGTACGTATATCTCAGAGGCACCAGGCTCTGCCCATCTCCCTCCCCACACCTCTTCCCGTGGGCTCTCACCATGCAAACTGCTGGAGTGATGAAAAGCCAGCAGTATTTGATGATGGGCCACGGCCGGTAGCCGATCATGTCCTCAATGTTATCGTAGAAACGCTCAGCACCTGTGGAAGAAGGGAAGGATGGATGCCTCACTGCCACCAGGAACAAGGGCAGCAGGGTCTGCGTGTCCCAGGGAGGATGGCAAGTGGGGGCCCTGCTTCACCACCATTTGGGAGCTCCCCAGAAGATGAGGCAGTAACCTCAGCATAGCCAAAAACCCTGCTGGGGAGCTCCCTGAGGAGGAGTGTGGCCATCTCTTGTGAATATCAGGGCTGAGAGAGGTGTCTCAAAAATGCTGGGGGATCTCAGATGCCTGTACGCACAGGGTGGGAAATCACTTCACAACCAGCTCCACATCCCCAAGGAGGGAGGGCCTCAAAAGCAGGGGCACGTAGGAACACGCTGGGGATATCTGCCAAGCAGATCCCCCAGGGCTTTACTGTGAGGAAGCCCCCACAGCTGAGTCCATGGGCACCAAAGCACGTGTTTAGAGGGCTGCCTTGCACTGCGAAGCACTTGCCAAGAGGAGTTACGGACCGGCACATTGAGGATGGGGAAAGCAGACTGAGAGAGCGGATCTGGGGGCCCTCCTGGTCCATACTCACCATAGACCCAGGCGATGCAGAGAGTCTCGAAGATGGCCACAAAGAGCAGGCACATGCCACTGGCAGCATAGTAATCAAAGAGCTGGAAGACATACATCCCACCCTGGGAAGGGCCAAGCGGGCAGCGAGGCGAGGTGGGGAGGGAGAGAGGGGAAAGGAGTCAGGCACAGGCCAGGAGCTCCAGCCAGAGCAGGAAACGAACTCAGCATCTTCCCCAGAGCTGCGGGCACCTCCCTCTAACTGGGGCATGGTTTGAACCGACAGCAAAGCCACATCCCTTGTACCCAAGGCCTGATGGAGACGTGGCAGCTCTAGGAGGCTCCCTGCTGCCAGGAGCCTCTGCAGCCCTTCAGCCCAGGGCAGGACAGGAGAGGGGAAGTGGCCGTCAGAGACTGCGGGGGTATTTTAGGACAAGACAGGTGTTTCAGCACCCAGTGCCACAAACCAGTCTACAAACTGGGCCTGAAGGTTTGTCCAGGCACAAAGCTGCAGGTGAAACATTATTCGGGCAAAATTTTGAAAAAGCTGTCCTCTGAACACAGGAGATGCAAATTGTAAAGGGCATCGTGGCAGCACCAACCCCATGACACACAGACTGCCAGGAGGAGTCAGAGGTCTTAGAGCAGAACAGTTTTAACTCTGAGGCAAATAATCACAAGGGGAATATACATGGAAACAGTGTAATAGATACGAGACATGCTCAGTCACACTAGATTTTCCATCCATTTTCCACCTAGGTCTATACAGGAGGGAAGAGAAGGACAAAGGCTCTGCCCGAACCATGCAACAGGCCGAAGTGGTGAAGGTTTGGCTCATATAGAGATAAATCTATAACCAAAATATTGGCTGGCCAGAGCTCCAATCATCAGTCCTGGCAGGAGAGCTGTCAGGGCTGTAACTGGCACGAGGGCTGAGGGCTGGAAGCAAAAATGTGGGGAAGGGCAGGGCAGGGCAGGGCAGGGCAGCCTCCCCCAGGCACCAGGCAGCAGGATGGGGCTCATCGGTGAGTATCTGGCCCCAGCATGGACCCCACCACCCGCCAGGCCCCCAGTGAGCACCATGCGGGTGGTCTGAGCCCAAAATACCTCGGTGAGCATCACCAGCCCGACCAGGTAGGAGAGGACGGAGACCAGCAGGATGAGGGTCTCCCGGCGGTTCTTCTTGCGGAAGATGGTGGGGTACATGTCCACAAGGGCTGTGACGAGGCTCTCCACGCAGACAAACTGCAGAGAGCGAAGATCCCACCTCTGTCAGCCCATCCCGCACCTCCTCTCCAGCACCCTCTGCACTCCCACTGGCCAAGTTCAATCCCGTCCTGAAGGGACAGTGGCCCCGCGACTTTACCTGGCTGTCCAGTCCCAGCAACACCACCATCAGGAAGAAGAAGCAGGCCCAGAGCGGGGAGAAGGGCAGCATGACCACAGCCCGAGGATAGGCGATGAATGCCAGGCCAGGCCCTGCGGGGAGAAGGGCTTCAGAGCAGGCAGCAACACGGCACGGCTGGTGCAGGCCCACACGGCCACGAGCCATGCGGGAAACCCAGGCTCCTCACGGCACAGAGGAGGTCCTGAGGGCAGGAAGGGAACGGAGGCACAGCAAGCCACAGCCACATCACTGCTGCGAGGGCTGGGAGGCCACCAAGATGGGGACGTGCAGTGCAACACCACTCAGCCCGGGGCGAGTACCTGGCCCCGGGGACAACCAGCAGCCCCCCCATGACCCCACCACCCCACCACAGCCCCACTCACCCGACTCGGCCACCTCGGCGATGGGCACCCCCTGCTCGCCTGCCATGAAGCCCAGGATGGAGAAGATGGCAAAGCCGGCCACGAAGCTGGTGCCGCTGTTGAGGAAGCAGAGGGCCACGCAGTCCCTGGAGGAGGGGGCACAGCATCAGCCAGGGGGCCAGGGGTGACCCACACCCCACCCTGAGCACTGACCCACGAGATAGACTTGCTGCACATCTAAACGCCTAATTTTTTTTTCCCTCTCTCTCTTCTGATCCCTGTGGGGGAGAGTGCCAGAGATTATTTCTGTCTGAGAGGGGGGCATTTATTTTTCCTTAATAGATTTCTCAGACCAGTTACAATGTTCTGGGCTCTCAGCGCTACTAGATATCTCCTGGTCCTCGCATTATGAGGAAAAGATGAACAGAGCCATCCAATTTATTTCCTCTGATCTATTCCCTTTTGTCTCTGTTTCATCTCATTCCCATCCATCTACTTGTTAAACTAAACATTGCTTATCTATCCAATTCTTTTTTATGCTCCAGTCTCCCCGGGCCTCCTGTGGCGGCAGCCCTGGGGACAACACTAACATTTGCAGCATCTTTCCAAAATAGTCTGCACTAAACTGAACGCACCCTTCCGGCATTTCATGGCCTGCTCTGACTCTGTTAAATGCTACTCTGCGAATCCAGTGTGATTTTCTTTGCCACTCTGTAGATCTTTAGCATCTGGGGGGCTTCACGCTCCTCCCTGCACAGGAACTAGCGCTAGTCCTGGTCTGCAAACATTTCTGGAGAAAGAGCAGAGTTCACACAGAACCCCCACACCACACGTGTAGCTCAGACTATTCCTCCCAAACCACAGCACTTTGCATGGTCAAGGACTGCCCATCGCCTAACACCATTTTACACTAACTTGCATTTATTTCACATATTTTTTCTTCCTTCCTAGTGTTCCTTCCCTCTTTCTCCCAGATGTATGTATGAGGTCATTGCCTCCTTGGAAAAGCATGGGCTGGAAGATGCTCTCCAGTCACCTGGAAGGTGAGAAGGGGCATCATGCTGGGGTGTGAGATGTGGGAAATGGCCAGAGCAAAAAAGAAACCCCAGATTTTCACCCTAAAGGAAGCTGGGGAGATCTGATGATGTCCCTTATCATCCCAGAGAACGAGAAACAGCCCCTGCTCTTTGGTGCAATCTTGGAGATGGCCTCTTTGTGAGCCTCTTTACAACTTTGCTGCTCAGCAGCCCCTCCATGTCACATATCCATACTGGAGATGCACACGGACAATGCCCAAGGCCATGCAGCAGGCCAGAGTCAATCTGTTCTCTTTTCTCTTCCCACAGCTTTCTCTCTGAGAACTGCACCTGATAGAAGGGACACGAAAAGGAAGAGAGGTCCCAGCCCCGCTGCTGGAGCGGGTGGGTTAACACCTCCCTACAGCAGGTGTTAACTTCTAAGGTGAAGAGAAAGATGCCAAGCTAGGACCACATGGTGGTTTGCCAGGACCTTCCACAGCAAGGACAACAAATCTGAATTTAAAAGGTGTGGGGAGAACCCAGTACCAAGAGCAATATGGCCAGCATGAGAAAGGGTGAGAAGGGAGGCAGGTAGGTTTTCTGAGCTCTTCCTCTCACACTAGTTTTTTGACTCTAGAGATATGGCTCCAGATGCTGGGTACATCTGAGCAAAATGAGCTTATTTTCACCTGAACACTTCAACTTGAAAGTCTGATTCAGTTTGGCAGCTCGGCTGATCTCTGTTGGAGGGCTGTTCAGCATGGGCAGAGCACACAAGAAACAGGAGTCACACCTGCAGGTTTATATACAGACCACAGCTAGCATGTAGGCACCCACAGCACTGATAACTGTGCAAGACACTAGGTACAAATGAACCTTGGGAGGATAAATTGCAAGGTGGAAGGACTCCAGTCTAGAGACATTTGATCTGACAGCTCTGCTTCCCCTTCAGCACCTATGTAAATAGGGGACATGGTGGCGTGGGGTCACAAAGCCAGTGAAGAGGATCTGGCTCTGATGGGTTTTATGCAGTGTGGAAGAGGGAATTTGTCATCTGTGACACAGACAGAAAGTTCCTGGCATTCCCCTTGGGTACAAAGCACAGAGAACTGGATTTGAGGAAAAAAACACGTGGAAAAAGTGTCCTTATGCCTTGGGTAGAAATGGAAAGCATGACACTTCAAAAGGCCAGGAGCCTCCAGCGGCTCACTGGCCTGTTTGTGCTGATGTTGAGGGAGGGGAAGGCTCAAGGCAGCAGAGCCGTGCTCCAGTTACCTGTAGCAGTTGTTATGGTATTTGTTATAGCTGCCCAGAGCTGTCAGGCATCCCAGACAAATTGCATACGAAAAGAAGATTTGAGTGCCTGCATCCATCCAGACCTGCAAGGGAGATGCAAACACAGGTGAGAAGACAAGGCCAGCACAGAGCGCAGACACTGCACTGATGGGAGGAGGCAGAGCCCCCGGGGCCACCATGAGCAGCAGGAAGATCAGTGCTGGGGTGGTCAGCAATACCCAGCGCTTGGACAAGCCTTTGCTAGGAACAGGCTACACAGTGCCAAGAGTTCCCGTGCTCTGTGAAGCACCCTGGGGGTGATAAGAGTGCCAAGGGGAAGGGATGCAGCCAGAGCCCTGCAAACCCACGGCACATACAGCTCTTCATCGTCATCTCTGTCCTCCTCAGACAAATCTGAGCTGAACGAGCCCTCGCTGCCAGCAGAGAAAGGGAACACGATTTGGGTAGGCCTGGTCTCCCACTGGGTGGCACAGGTACATGCTGATGGTGGCCCTTTGCTCCAAGACCTAACTTTAAATGATCCAAAATGTAAAAGCAAATTAACCAGGCAGGAGGGGAGTATAAGAAACAGACAGAGTTGTTTGCCCAAGACAGCTCCTAAAAGCAAATACAAGAGTGATGTTAGTGCCATGAAGCCCCTCTGAACTCCACTTCGATCTCTCTGTCAAGAGCATGTCCCGGTGCTCGGAGGCTGACATTTGTCAGTGCCAAATTTGATTCGAAAGCCCTGCTGTGTGCAGTCACTGCTGCAGCCACAGCCACCGTCTTCTGCAGAGAGCAGCAAAAGCAGGAGCCAACAGCGAGGAATGAAGCAGTGACAATTATTAATTAACCCCTCCACTGTCTAACATCTTTCTTCCTAGAGGGTTTATAAAATAGAGATAAGGCAATCATTCAGTCAATGCTGAAGTGCAGCCACCTTCTAGAGACAAGAGGGAAGGCAGTCAGGAAAGGAGAGCAGAAGGAAGTTGTTACGGGGACAAGCTTAATGCGAAGAGTCTCCAGGTGGAGCAGCAGTGGCCCTGAGATGTCTCCTGAGGAGAGCAGAAGCCAACAGAAAGCACTGCAATGGTTTCGGTGGCTCCAAGTAACACCTGTACCTTGCCATCCACGGCCTCGTGTCCCGAGGGGCAATGGGGTGCGTGAGCCAGCAGTGCCAGCAGCTAGGGCAGGCTGGGGAAGCTGCTTTCCTTGGCTGTCCTGCAAGCAGCTTGGGAAACGTTCAGCCCTACCTTCTTCTCGTCAGTCACAAGGAGTCAGATCGTGCCTTTGGTTTGTAGAATGGGAAGAGGCAGACGATGAGGTTGGACGGGAACAGTTAGTTCTGGGCATGAGGATTTGGAAAAAGTCATTGATCTCAGTGAATTTTACTTGTTTTAGAGGGGTGGAATAGGGAGGCAGGTTTAGAGACCAAAATGCTAGCTCATTAATGCATTTCAAAAGCATTGGGAATAAATGGGGTGTTTTGTTTTGTTTTCTTTTCATCAAATTCTAACTTGAATCCCCCTCTCTTGTGTTTTTCTGAAGCCCTTTTAGTTCCATTTGTTGAGTTAACAAGACTTTTGCCATCAAATAGTGCCCCCTGTCCTTGCCACAACATCGGACCCAGTTGCCCAGTTTCAAACAGATTTAACAGCGGGCAGAAGCCTCAAAGAAACCAGCTACCTATGAATTTCACAGCAACCAGGGAACGGGAAAGACTCAGCGTCCCCTCTGAGAGGGAATCTGCAGGGAGGAACAGTCAACCAGTGTTAAATATCAGACAAATCACACAAGCAAGAGACACGAGAAACATCCCAAGGGCAGGAAAAGAAATGGTGCTTTACCAGACACGGTAGAAGTCAAATACCAAGACAGCGAGCTTCATTAGCTCTGTGGCTCACGGAGAGGCTGCTTTCTACACCCAGCAATGCCCCTGATGTGCGGCAGAGACCAGCCTGGGGTCTGCAGGCTCCTGCTCTCTGCCTGCTCCTTCCAACACAACACCCCCGGGGTGCATATCCCAGGGGATATCTGTGGGGAGTGCGGGGCCTGCCTCAGCACTTGTTCCCACCTGAGGCAAGGCAGCACATGAACCAGTGTAAATAAAGCTAAATGTGGCTTGCGGAGCTTATGGTCCATAACCAGCATAACCATGAACACCAGCCTGGGCTGTATGCAGTTTATTTCCTATTTTAAGAGGCCACTGAGGCTCTTGTCCACTGACCAGCCACCTTTCCCTCCTTCCCAGCCCCTTGGCAGTTCCTAAATTCCTTGAGGGCTGAGAGGCTCCACCAGGACTGATGCCATGGGTGCTCCTGACCCTCCTGTGATGGAGCTGAGCAGCACAACCCAGGACCTGGGGTTGGAAGAGCCCCCAGCCCACCTCTCATCCAGCCCCCTCCTCAAGCTCCCCATGAGAAGCACATCTCTCCCCCCAGCCCTGCAGGCTCACGGGGGCCATACACAGCAGCCACCCCTGGAAACAACAGCCCAAATCTGCCCTCCCCGAGCTGTGCTCAGTCCCCTCCCTGCTGTGACTCCGAGAAATGCTCATTTCAGTCCTTCCAGGACCCCCCCCTCTCCATCCCACACTGCTGATCAGCATCCTCTCATTATTTTAATATTCCCACTCTGAAGGGGTTTGATGGGGTCGCAGGGGGCTCTTTCTTTCCCCTGCAGAAAATCTTGCCGCTGTTCTCTGACCGCCGCTCCCGAAGCAACTGGAGAAGCTCGCCCCATGGTTCAGATTTCACCAGCACATAGGCGGCCTGGGTATTTTGATTTGGTTGCTGTCTGCAGTTTTCTAAGCCATCCAGTTTATTTAATTCATAATTCAATTTCCTTGAACATGTTGTTTACTCCAGTCTGTAATAACCTCCTACTCGCTGTTTTTAAGCAAAGCCTTCACACCTGAGCTGCAGTTATCCAAGGTAGTTATGGCCTATCAGAGGACATTTTCCTTCCTCCCTTAATTTTCTCAGCAATATTCGCTTTATTATATGTGCTAGAATTTAATAGCCCCCTGTACTGAGACAGATCCTTCCTCAGGAAGACCTCAGAGCACTTACAGATAATAACACAGACCATTGCAGAGCAAAATCCTGCTGAAGCCCAGTGCCAAGCTGCCCCCATCGGGGGCTCAGCACAGAGCACACCCAGGGCAAAAGCCAGGCAAGCCTCCACCTGCAGCACACTGAGCACTTCTTCCCAGATTATTGCCTTCCTCTGTCCTCCAGGACTGGCATGTGGGCACTCAGGGTCCCCACGAGACCCCACCAGCCTGCCCTGACCTCCTGCACCCACCCTGCCGACTGACTTTTTGCACCCAGGGGAGCTCCCCACTGCTGGGCTTCCTTTAAACACTGCAAGAAAACACAGCAGGTTGTGGTTCATCCCAAAAAGCACAGCTGCCCACCCTGGGGAGTGCAACGGGGCGAGGGATGCTCCTGGCCCCCAGGCTTTGTGGCTCTGCCCGAAGACAAACACTCTGCCTTCAGAAAGGGGACGTGGGGGGCCGGCAGCAGCACGGCATGGGCGTGCAGAGCTGAGTTAAAGGCTTGCTGGGAAAGGAAACAAATAAGGGGAACAAATAATATTTAGCAGGCCCTCAGTCGCCTTCCCCTCTTGCTGGGAGGCAGCGGCTCTCGCTGGCAGAGGAGCAGCAGCAGGAGGGGGCTGAATTGGAAGGGGTTTGGGGGCTCTGACCCCTTCCCATGGCTGGGGGGCCCACGATCAAGCAGTCCTTGGCCCTGCCGCTGCCTCCCGGCCCCAGGGGCCAGAGGGGAAGTGGCTCTGTAAAGATTGCTCCGTCATTACATTACACAAAGGCCTTCTGGAGCTCTCGGGGTAAAGCACAAGCACACGCAGCAAGACAGCGTGTTTTCTGGAAATTGCAGGGGGAAAACAAGAGTGGGAGGTCCTGGGCATGTTGTGAGAAGCACTCGGTGTTTGTGCAGGGAGGGAGATGCTCGGGGGCTGGGGAATTTTACCCCTTCGTTCTCACTCACCAAACACAATGAAATTTAGCCGAAAACACTTGCAACTGATACCAGAGCAAAACGAGACCATTATATTTCTTCTCTTTCAAGCAAGCCCAAGCACACTGCCAGCACCTTCTGCACCAAGCCCTTCGGCTCTCTCCCCAAGCCTGTCCATAACACTGGTGTCTGGTCACGGTACAAAAGCATCGAGCGATGGCCAGCCTGCCAGCACTGGAGAAAAGCTGCTCCAATGACAAGTTTCTCACACTTAACGCTTATTTTTAGTCTGAATTCCTCTCATTTCAGCCTCCTGCTAGTGGATCACGCTGTGCATCTCCCCCCATAATCACATCAGGAAGTCCCCGGTGTTATCTCACTGAAATAAACAATTGATAAAATTGCCACAAGGCTCCTTATGAAGGGCAGAACGAGCAAATGTGGAAGTGGTGAAAAACCCCAAGCCCCCCCCCTTTCTGTTAAACCACAGCCTGAACTATGAAAAACGTAGGAAGTTTCTGGAGCTCCAGAAATGCAGTCAGGGAGGGGGAAAAAGATTTGGGCTTAGTAATTGGCTAGCATACTAACACAAAAATACTAAATGTTATGCAACATTTAGCAACAAATATATATGAGGTTGCTTTTTTTTTTTTTTCTTTTTTTTTGGGGGGGGGAGGGGGAGATCTTAATTTTGGGACATACAGTTCAAAATCAATTTTCTCTCTGGTGGTTTTGCTGTTATCTGCTTGTATTTCAGCAGAATTGGATTCCAATATGCAAAAGTTCTGGTTAGCAGGTTCTCTGCATGGTCTGCTCTTCCTATACATCAAATATTTTGCATCTGATGTTTTAATTACAAACGTTTTATAAAGTGGGAAGATGAAGGTGCGAGAAGATTTAGGGAGTTTCAGGCTTTATGGCCAGCAGAGACCATTATCAATCAGCTCTCGTGCGCAGGATTTCACACTTCTGTCCAAGGTCGTTGGGCAGGTGATAAGCAATGATTTCCACACACTGACACTTCATCACATCTCAGCTCCTTCTCCCCTAGTAGAACCTGCTAAATAATTCATCCCCTCTTTTGACATATGCTTTCATATACTTTTAAGCAGTTACCCTTTTGTCCCCTTGTGCATCATTTGCCCTTCGCTTAAGCCTCCCCTTAAGACTCCTTATCACAAGGCTCAGATCGAAGAGCTTATTTTGCTTATTTTTTATTTCCCACCTCCAGCACCCCTTCCCAGGAACTGCAGAACCTTGCCTTTTTCCAGGACTGCGGGTAAACAACCACAGCTTGCTGCCTTGTGGGCACAAATCAATTATCATCGACTTGGCCCAGGCTCGTGCTGCCCTTGCACAGTGCACACGCGGGGCACTAACCCTCACCTTCCCTCCCCGATGGGGGAACAAAGGAGAAACCACAAGCTGTGCTACCTGGCTTGGTAAGACAAATAAATCACAGTATATGAAGGCAACCACAGCTACTGAATCCACCTTTTCTTCCCCAGAAGCAAAGCATTGGTCAGGGAATGATGGCATCCATGGTGTGTCGGGGAGGGGGGAGCAGAGCTCGTGTGCTGAGGGATCACAGCACAACCACATCCACCCGTGCGGTGTTTTCCAGGCTGGAAGGAAGCCGTGCTTCCAAAGGTCAAGCTGTAACTGGGACAGAGCAGCAGCAGACCATGCCGTGCCCAGAGGGGTTCAGTGCTGTCCCCTGGGGGACGCAGCCACAAAGACCACGGGGCTTTGTGTAATCTGGGGAGCACCACTCGAAAATGGCATCTTGGTGCCGAAAGCCCTCATACAACATCAATACAAAGGGAGCCACACACACAGTGCTACCACTGGCCTGCCCTCATGCTCCTGGGTGTTTTGGAAAAGCCCCTTCCAACCGTGCTGCACCTTCCCAGAAAGGAAGGGCTGACCTACCCACCTCCTCCCCACGAGCAAGGGGAGACAGCACGAGGGAAGCCAGCACTGCAAAATTAGGCTTTCCAGCCACTGCTCAGGCACACAGCTGGCCAGAGAGCGAGTGCCAGAAAGCTGAGCAGGAGCTCTGAGCACTGCACACATGACACAAAGCAGACCACCTTCAGCTGCAAAGCGGAAACTGGCGCTTAGCTCCCCAGATGGGACGCCCTATGTCAAGCTGGATCACCCGGAGCCGCACCGCACCAGTGGCACCAGCAAGGCCAGGGGTGCCCAGCAGCCCTGGCACACCCCCACCCCAGGGACCCTCCTGTGCTCCTCACATCAGGCAGGGCAGGGTCAGCTGGAGATGCCCCTGCTTGCAAAATTAATACCGAAGGCAGCAGCGGGGTGAGAGCAGGAAGAGTTAACAGGGTTACGAGGGGTTTTGCTGGCCTATTTTCCAGGCAGGCACCCTTTAATCTCCTTTGGAAACACCTTCGCACAAAGGCTGGTACAGCAGCTCAGCTGGAGCCAGGATTTAACGTGGAAGAACTTGTCCCAAAGAGATTAACAGCAGCGGTCAGGTGCCGACCCTCTGTTTCTGCAGGCAGGAATTTCTCGATGGGGACGGGGAGGCGAGGAGGGCAGCCAGGCCCCAGGGGTGCACAGAGCCATCCTCCTCCTCTTCCTCCTCCTCCTCCCCACGTGCCACAGTGCTGCAGCAGCACAGGGGTCTCCTCAAGAAACAGGGGGTTCAGCTGGAACTGCTCTCACAGGGGGGTTAATCTGCCACCTCTGCCCATGCCCCTGGGTAGTTCAGACCCAGCTCAGGCTAGAAAATACAGGAAGGGGAGAGGTGAAGGCTGAGGGTGAGAGAGCATGGGGACCCACAGTATCTACCCATATCTCAGCTCTGCCTTATGCCCAGCAGGGTGAAAGAGGAGACAGACAGAATAAACTGGAAGAAAGAGAGCGAGAAGGCGTTGGTTAGGCATCGGAACGGGTTGCCCAGGGAGGTGGTGGAGTCACCGTCCCTGGGGGTGTTCAAGGAGAGGTTGGACATAGTGCTTGGGGACATGGTTAGTGGGTGACATTGGTGGTTGTCCCTGATGATCCTGGAGGTCTTTTCCAACCTTAATGATTGATTCTATGAAAAGGAAAAAGAGGTGAAGAGGACAGCCCCAGGCATCCATGCAAGCACAGCTCAGCCATTTGGCTCCCCACTGTCCTTACCTGGGGGTCCCCGAGGCGACTGAGGTCTGGATAAAGGTAAAAGAGGATTCCCTGGGATGCCCCGGGCAGGGTGACTCCCCGGATCAACAGAACCACCAGCATGAGGTACGGGAACGTGGCCGTGAAATACACCACCTGGGAGGAGGACGAGAGGACAGGTGAGCGCACCAAGCACCTTGCTTTAGCCTACGGTGGGAAGAAATACATTTTTGAATGTGCCCAGGAAACCTGGGTCGTGGCATGGTGCTCCTGGAGCCAGAAAAGACCTTTCTAGTCCTAGGAGAGACACAGAACGTGAGCTAGGCTATCAGCAGCCTGTCACCGGAGCAGCTCCACTGAAGGCAGCAGCAATCCCTGTGTGCATCTGCAAAGGACCTGCACGCCCCCACCCTGATTACAGGGCTGAGTCACACGCACAGAACATAAACGTAACCTCCCGTCTGGGGACAAATGAGGTGTTTTCAGGACTACTCAGGCTAATTGCTGTAGTGTGCTACAACACCGCACTGCGGCCTGCTTCCCACACAGTTAAAACCAAAGCTGAGGGTTGGGGTGGCCTCACCAGCAATTTGGGTAAGGTCATTAATGCCTCTGCATGGCCACCACACCTTCAAGACTGATTGACCACCGTGCAAACACTTGTTCAGTTTGTTGTATCACACTGGGGCAGCAAAGAAATGCTGCTCCTTCCGTTTTTTCCTGTGTGGATGTGCAGAGCAAGGTTTTGCCTTCGCCTTAATGCTACCCAACAGCTCTTTTCTCAGCTTTGGCAGTTACGCACCAAAGAGCTAAAGCACATCTCTAGAGGAGCTGCAATGTGTGATGCTGTGAAATGATCTGTTCCTCATGCCTGCCCATCCATCCAGAGCGAGCCGTTCCCAAATCCACCTAAAGCCCACCATCCCTTAGTGGTGGTGGCAGTCTATCACTGCCACAGCAGTTTCTGCAGCAGCAGAGGTACTGCCAGCAATGGGAGGGTGATCTGCCTGGACAACACGATTAGGATTATCCTGGATAATCGTCTTGGATCCAAATGGTGAATCAAAAAGAGATTCTTCTGGACCCACCCTGATATACTCCATCTGAGTAAAGCATCCAAAGCACCTGACACTGCAATGGGTCTAAGCTGAGATACAGACCTGGTGACTCTGTTTGTGATGTGGAAGGACAGAAGGATTTGAGAGATCCCACCCTTGAAAAAACAAACTACTAGGTTATCACCTCAGCCTACAGCCCCAATATCTCCATGCACTTCATGTGTCTTGCTGCATATATCACAGCAGTCTTGGGGAATGCCATGGAGAGAGGTGAAAAACACCTCCTCGCTTGGGCTCATGATTGCCTGAGACATCTGTGTGAGCAGCTCCATCCCTGTCCTTCTGAATCTGCATCCTGGACATTGAAGGAGCCCAGGGACATCATCCTTCAACACCAGCAAATGCCATTACTCATTTCAATCTCAAAGTTTCAAGAAGACTCTGATTTAGAGCTTCTCAGTGACAGTTAATCAAATCTACAGGTCCTGAGAGTTTAACAGTCATCCCTGTACTTGCCACACAACCGAATTATTGCTTTGGGATATGGCAGGATGAAAGTCTAATCTTTCTCAGCTTGTGAAAGCAAGATTAAAAGCAAAAATCTTAAAGACAACCCATTGACTTTGAACCTTCGTGCATATTCCTCCAGGATGGCAGGCTGCACGTTCTCAGATGGATCTCTACATCGCAGCAGTTTCAGGGGCTCTGTGTACAACCTGGTTGTTCTCTGGTGCACGGTTCAGACCTTGGTAATGCCCCGTGTGCCTACAAGAACTCATGTGTTAAGCTCTTTACCCAACAGTCACTCACATCTGCAGAGACCAGCATCCTGAATTTGGAGAATGTTTTCTTGGATGGAGAGTGCCAAACTTCTATCTAACAACACGAACATCTGGATCCAATGAGATATTACTCAATGCTTGGCTCAGACCCAATCTTTTTATTTCTCGGGCATTGTTAGCACTAGCTACATCACCAGGAACCTTGCCGGGATCAGTGTGATCATTCTGTCACATGCTGGTCAGCAACATCCAGGGTTTTATTTGAACCTGATCCACATGCCTCGGCAAAGTGATTCCATCTGTGACAACCTCCTGCATCTGCGAGCGCTCCCCAGGGACAGGCAGTCCCTGCATCCGAGGATGCAAACCGCTGCAGGACTGTTCTGTCCAGGGCAATGTCAGTTCAGGGGCTGATAGACCAGTGGGCAGTGATTCTCCACTATAAGAAGGGTTCTGCTTTCCAGGTGGTAAGATCTCATCATCGTTTGTCCTTTTAGCTAAGAAGCGCCTGCATTTTACATAGAACTTGTATCTAAAATAGATTGAATTTGTTCTCAGCACTTCCCACACTATGTTTGCTGTATCTTAGTATCATATTTGCTGTTATTATACTGCCTCTGCTTTCTTTTACTAGGCCACCACAGCAAGCAGTTGCTCTTTTCTTCTAATTTTACTCCATGGAAACCAGAAAACATCATCTCTGCAAGCTGCTTGATTTCCCCTTCATGTTTCATAGTTCCAGACCATTCTGGAAGTGGGAGAAACTGCTAACATCCATGCCATCAACTTGATGGAAATGGATGCGGCTACGATTTATATCCCACCACACATGCCATGTTGTTTGAAGCACGCTGAGAAGACACCATGTAGATAACAGACTAAACCTTTTCACTTCCATCTGCTCTTGCTGGCTGGGAATGGGTCAGGAGGCAGTAGTAGGAACTAAGTAATGGTGTCAGTGCAAATAACAGTGGCATATGCTGCAACAGAGAGGAGACAGGGATGGGGCATCTTGGGATGGAGCTGTATCATCACACCAACCCTTCCTAGGAGAATTTGGAGAAATATCTCTGTGGTGACCAGAGTGCATGAAAAAAGGAGACTCTTGCTGGGGAATATGAGCAAGTATAGCAAGAGTTGGGACCAACAAAAAGACAAAAAGAAGATCCCCATGATGCTGAGGCAGAGAGGGCTTTGAGATCACCACTGTTACTTTCGTAACTATCTAATGAATTTGAAGATTTTCCATCTGCACCTGCCAGCAGAGGCAAAAACCACACGGCTTGTTCATGCTGTGGCAGAAGGGAAGGGAAAGTGCAGCCATCCACTATGCAGAAAGACAGCAAGTTCTCCTGGGCCTCAGATGGAGAGGGATCAGGTGGAAGATAATCTTGGAAGTTAATGCTCTGAGAAGCCTCCCGCCTCTGTCTAGCACTCCCATCCTTTCTAGCACAGAGCCTGGTGCTGCACAGTGAGCACTGCAGGGTCCTGCTGCCTCAAAAAAGCATTTCCAGGACTTGCCTAAACACACAAGAAGCAGGTGGGTCAAACACCCCAGCTGTGATCAAAGGAGGAGCTCAATGTGAGCCAAGCACTCACCTTGCCTGTGGACTTGACCCCTTTCCAGATGCAGAAGTAGCAGATGATCCACGCCAGCAGCAGACACAGAGCCAGCTCCCAGCGCAGGCTGCCCACATGCTGGATGCCATCGGAAATCTTCAGCACTCTCCTCCTGCACAGAGGGAAGGAAAACAGCACCTGAGTGTCACCGGAGATGGCCACCAGTGTTCCCAGCACCGTATCTCACTCACCCCACCACCAGAGCACCTGACAGCTCAGGGGAGGAGGGATGTTTTACAAACAAGGCCCAGCTCTGAGCTGCAAGCCACAGAGGTGTCAAACAGCACCCCACACGCAGACTGCTACTGCAGTACCACCAGCCTGCTTCTGCACTTACTCCCATGCTGGCCTGTTGGGTTAGACATTTCTACTCCCTTTATCTGAGAGTGATACCATAGTGCAGTCCCGAACCTGAGACAGGCAGAGAGGGACGTGCTGGAGCCCCAGCAGCTGCAGATGGAGCATGCTCACAAGCCTACCCCGCTGTAAAAGGCTGAAACTATCCCAAAATAAAGGCTACGTTCCTGGAGAACCACAGTCTAAGATGGATTGAGAGGGTAAGAAGGGGATCGCAAGAAATCATGCTGTTCCTCTGAGCATTTTGTTGTTATCTTGCTCTTTCCCTGCTTCTAAGCACGTGGACTATGTAACCTTTGGGGAAGGATGCTAACAGACCATAACTAACTGGACACTGTACCGCAGCCAGAAGCATGCCATCACCCCAGTGGCAGGTCAGTGCATCTCAGGGAAACCCTTGCCTCCTCCACCCCTGCCCAAGGAGGGCAGGAACGGACGCTGCATCAAAAGGGACAGACAGTGGAAATTTCCAGTCCCATGTGCTGGTTCCCCAGAAACATGGGGATGCTCACAGGACACCAATTTTCCAGCTGCCCATCTCAGGAGGAGCAGTCTGAGGCAGGCCAGCATCTAACTGCATGCGAGCAGGTTGAAAGAAAAAATACAAGTGCACTGTAGGAGAAAAGAAAAATCCCATCTATGGAAGGAATTACCATAAGCTCATTAGGAGCAGTGTATGTACCCAGCGCCTTGCAGTCTGTAACGATCACTGCTCATGGGCAGATGCAAGAACAGAGCTTTGCCCTGTGCTGCCCCAGGGATGCCGCGGTGTGCAGAGCCCTCTGCCAGCCTCAGCTCACGAGGGAAATTCGTGGTGGCAGCAGAGGCTGCCTTCTTGGTCTGTCAGCCAGGACTCGGAGCTGGGCAGTGCCCATTGTCCCAGGAGATGCTGAGCATCATCAGAAATCGCACACCTGCAGCCTGTGCCGTTGTGCCAAAAATCAAACTACTTTGTACTTTGGGCTAACCAATGCACAAAGGAAAAAGACAACGAAAAGGAGGGAGTGAATATCACCATGATGTGAGCTGAACCCAGCACTCAAATTTGATTTCGGTGAGCTTCTCCCCTCAGTATAGCTATCATATTAGTCACTGAAGTAAAAGCATCACCTCTTTTTCTATTTTTGAGATGAAGATAAGCCTGCATACAAAAGTCACCATCCACCATGACACAGCCTCCTGGGAACATGCTGGTACCACACAGGAGCATAGATCCAAAGGAAAGAGATCACCCACTGCATCACCAGCATGGGCTCCTGCAATACTTCACAGGGTTTTTAGGTCTCCTTTTCAACAGGTGAATACTCTAAAGCTTACAAAGCACACAGACAAAGACCCAACAGAGAGCTGCTTCATGGTGGATCACCACAGACCACACCACGCTCACAGATGTGTTCTTGTGTCCTGAGCATGGTTACAGTGGATGTAGCCACCAGGCAGGTCAAGGGCTGCACACACAGAGTGCTCTAGATAGAACGAGAGCAGTGGATAATCCAGTAGACACATAAACCATACCCAAGCCACAGGGCAATGGTCACCATATCCTGAGGTAGTGACTCTAATTTTAATGAGGCCTGCACCCTGGGTAAGCCTGATCCGTGGTTTGGGGATGGGGAACATGGAGCAATTCACCTACACTGCAGGATGAAATATCTGTACAAGGGAGTTTACGGGTGGAACTGAGGAACATGAGAGGAACCAGAGGGAGAAGCAACACAAACAGAGGAGGAATAAGGGAGAAGAAGAAATGTCAAGGCCCAGAGGAAGTAAAGCAACAGTGAGGCAAAGTTTTGTACAGAGTCAGCTGGCCATCACCAAGGCCTGTGAGAATGAGGAGCCCAAAAAGGCCAGGGGGATAGCAATAAGGCATAAGGGCAGGACAAGTCAGCTGAGGCATGCCAGCACAGCCCCAGACAAGCACCACGAGCCCAGCAGCATCACACCTTACTGACGGAGCTCCCCTGAGAGCTTTTGCCCTGACTGCCCAGCGTGCTCTCTCCTGGCCTCTTCTGACCTGCGCGGATTAATGGGAACCACCAGCACGGGTGGTTCATTGCCCGGGGGAGGCAGGTCTCGGAGGGAAGAGGAGTACAGGCCGTGCTTTACTTACTCCCAGAACTCGATGACCGGCGAGGTGGTGTTTTCGCGGGTCACGTTGAGGGTCGAGTTTGCCCTCTGGAGCTCCATGCAGTTCCCTGCGGGAGAGGCCCAGGGAGAGAGGGGGCGTGAGTAGCAGTGACTGGAGAACCGGAGGAAACCGCTCCCTGTCCATCCACAGGGTCAACACCCAGTGACATTGACTCAGAGACAAATTTTGTACAGTCCCACTGATGCACCAAAGGAGTCCCCTCCAGGGCAAGAAACCTAGGACAATTAAGAAGATGACATTTAATTTTTCCTTCCAGCAGGCATGGTAAGCCGTCCCTGGGTTTGTAGCTCACACACAGCACAGGATGATGGATGGAAGGAAGGAGGACGACACCCTTGGTGGCTGCAGCCTCATCCCCAAAATCACCATCAGGACTGTGGTCACTGGGGGCTCCCCACCCCTACAGGCAGCGGTGTGACCCGAGCTGGGGTTTCATGGGCTCAGCAGTGCCTGGACCCAGGAGAGCAGCAGGGCCTCCGCACCCACCTGTGTTCCACTCGTGGTTGCAGCTGCCCCAGGGGAGGTCGATGGTGAAGGAGCTGAAGAGATAGAACAGGGCCCAGGCCAGCACGACGATATAGTAGAAGTTCAGAAGCACTACGATGACCTGCGAGGCGTAGCCAATTCCTGCGGAGAGGAGGCCCCCAGAGGGGGTGAACCACTTGTTGAGGACCAGGTTTCACCAAGGGGTCAGCACCTGGCCCCCTGGCCTGTCCCCCACTGTGCTCACTCAGAGCTTCATCTCTGCTCTGCATGGTGAGTGCTGCTGGAGGAACACCAGCACATCAACCCCCCGAGGTGTCAGTCCCCCCCAAAATCCCACCATCTATACAGGCTCTTTAACCCAACCTGTACCAGCAGATGGGCTTGGAGGGCAGCTGAGGTGGGATGAATACACAAAACCACTGGCTGGTAGGCAGCTCCTGGGGCCTTAATCTACAAGGTTTTGGTACAGGGAATTCAGGCAACTGGGACTTTTTAGTGCTGAGAAATCATGGAAAGTGACTTGAGAGTGGATGATTGTGCTGAAATAGTGGTAGAAGTGGATCTGACAGTCAATGACAGCTAACAGCTTTCACCACTAACGTTTTAAGCCCTCCACAAACTCAGGGAAATGACATAGCATCGACTAAGAAAAATAACAATATATTTCAGGTTCTGCATAACTGCCAGGAGCATTTTCATCATTAGATCTTGGAGGAATTTTTATTGGGTGCAAAGCTCCCAGCCAGAGCCTGACATGAAGAAGGAAGCTGGGATCAACTTTTCTGGCTTAATTTTGGGAAGGGCTGGGATTCACAAGGATGGGCAGAAGATGAGCACAGACCCACGGGTCCCAGGGTTCCCTCAATCTCACCCCACTCACCTTCAAAGAGGGGACAAATCCTGCGCCAGGCCGTCACCCCTCCCTGGCTGGTGTACTGCCCCAGCGCCGTCTCCAGGAAGAAGACGGGGATCCCGCAGGTGAAGAGGAAGATGAGGTAGGGGATGAAGAAGGCACCTGGCAGATTCAAGCAGCATACAAGAGAAATAAGGCCTGGATGCCAACACCAAGACAAAATGTGTCAGGCGTTTGGTTACTCCAGGGTTAGTGTTCAATGCAGTAACAGCTTTCACCCTGCAGGGCCTGAGGGACATCCCCACGAGCTGCTTGATGATCCCAGGTTCATTAATACCCCATGGAAATTGCTCAAGCCTTGCCTTTCCCTCACTTAGTCCTTTTCCAAGACAGTGAGATATTAACTGGCTCTTGGGTCAGGCTGGTGGGAGTACAGGAGAAATAACAATTCTGGAGCAGAAGTAAACTCAAAACCCAAGATTTTTTGTTAAGAAGCTTGGCTGGTATGGATGAATGTGGAGAAGGCTCTTTGGGGCCAGGCAGAAGTCCCACCCTGTGCTCACCCCATCAGCAAACAGGGCCACGGCCCTCCCCTTCTGCAAAAAAAGTGACCCAAAAAGTGCACAGAGAGCTTCCTGTCAGCACCATAAAAGCGGTGCCTTTTTCCCAGAGGGACGTGGTGGGACGTTGTGGCAGGGACCCCAATGCCCGTGGGAGGTGTGCTGCATGTCGCCCCAGCCCCTTCCCCTTCCCCTGCGGCGCCAGCAGCCACACCACCAGACAGGCTTCCCCAGTATTTCCCAATCGGCCGGGCCAGCCTGCCCAGGGAAGGCCTGACCCTGTCATGGGAGGCGAAAGCAAGCACGAACGAGAGTGAAAATAACTTTTTTTTTACTGTTTGTTGTTGGTTTTTTTTTTTTTTTTTTTTTTTTTTTTCCCACCACTATACAGGACCTTGGTATCTCACACTGAGTACTAAATATGTAAGACTCTTTGCTGTATGGAAATATCCCTCAAGAAAGACAAGGTGACAGGCTGCCCCTATTTACATAACTCAGATTTTGCAGATCTCTTTTGTGGAGAGCCCGGCGCATTGAGCCAAGCAAAGCACAAGCTGAGGAGAGTTATCACCACTGCCTGCAAACACTCCAGCAAAAGTCACTGGGAGCTGCATGGTAACACTGGTGACAGGCTGGCCACAGCTGCCCTGAACCTGGAAATTAAATAAAGACCCCTCACTTTTATTTAAGCACCAGAGAAGCAAGTGGCTAGACCAGCCTTCCCCAAGGAGCACAGAACCAAACCAGGTTTTAAAAACCTGGCAGCCTTTAAAATCAATCTCGATGCACTATGAGGGATCTGGTGCCAGGACGGGGCTGGGCTCTGGAGGCAGGGCAGAGCCCCTGCTGCTGCCTGGCCTCACTTCACCTCACTGCCCCAAGAACCGCTGCCCTCTGTGCCCCAGTCTCATGCATCCTTCCCCTGCCTCGCAGGATGAAAACTTTGCCCGAGACTTCAAACTCCTCGTTGCCTCTGCCACTTCACGGGGCTTTGCTTCAGGCCCATTTTGAGGGGAAAAAAAAGGCTGAGAAACCTCTTTTCTGTCCAAGCAGTCCCGAGCTGCCTTTCAAAAGGGAATGAAATTCCCAAGCACCTGGTGAAAAGCAACACGCACCAGGCAAAGCACAGCGTGAAAGTAGCTAAACAGCGGCTAATCCTCTTTTATGCCACCGGGATGAAAGCAGTTTAGTGAGGCCCATGAGACTGCCCCCAGCTAACGCCAGGGGATTTCAGCCCTGGTCCCCAGTGCCCGCCAGCTCCCAGCCAAGTGCCGCTTCCCCCAGCCCTGCCCTTCCGGAGAGCCCAATTAGCAATTAATCACCAAATGGGGAGAGCAGCTCCCTCCCCACCTGCCACTGAACTGAGCTTGAGAAAAACTTTGGGCTTTCATTTTTCTCCTCTAAAAGGCTACCTCAAGCTAAAAGAAAATGTGCACTGGGGCTGGGCAGGGATGTCACCGGGGAGATGCTGGTGGCACCAGGGCTGCACTCACCTCCGCCGTTCTTGTAGCAGAGGTAGGGGAAGCGCCAGACGTTTCCCAGGCCGATGATCTCCCCGGCCACCGACAGGACGTACTCCAGCTTGTTGTTCCACTGCCCTCGCTCCAGGGTCTGGTCCTTCTCCTCTTCCTTCTCCTTTTCCATGCCAGGCCGCGCGGGCACCGTTTCGCCATTGCTAACGGCGCCAGGGACTCTGTAATCCATCCCACCTTCAGGAGGAGTTTCCTTTGTTACGCTCACAACAAGCCATGCAACGAGGCCAAAACCCGAGCTATGGAAGGCCAGAGAGGGGAGAGGACACGCGCAGGCACCCACATGCCAAACCCTTACTCGGCTGTTTGTAATGATTCCTGCTGGAAGGAGGGCACCAAGGGCACGTGTGAGCTTTGGCTGTGCCAGTCCTTAAAAAGCCACTCCCAGCTTCATTATTTTTAATTGACCCATCTCAAAACACTTGTGGAAGCACATCCTTCTACAGAAGCTCCCACTGCAGCACGCACCGGGAAACAGCGTTGGGGCTGGAGTGGGGTGAGAGGAGGGATTAAATACATAAAGAGATGTTTTATAAGCACTTCTCTCACCTGTTGCTGTTTACTAAGGTCTGGTGTTACAGACCGTATGGTGGAAGCTGGAAAGGACACAAAAGTCTTAGATACGGGAAAGGGGCAAACTGAAATAGGAGGGAAAGAAGCTTTTGCTGTCAGTGGTGGCAGCTGTTAGGAGCAATCTCCCCGGCTCTGCGGCTGCCATTTAGGAGGCTGGGGGTGTTTGGGCCTGTTCCTTGCGGGCAGGATGCCCTCCTGCCTGCAGAGCCCTGGGGGCAAAGGGCGACCCAACCAAACCCCATCCCACAGCTGGGAGCGCCGAAGACCCTCGTGCCCCGGAGGGAGCCTTCCTCTGCGTGGTGACCCTCGCACTCTGAGCTTGAGCCCATCGAGCTCAGCCTACGGTGGGAAACTTTGGCCATTCATTCACGCCAGGAGAGCAGGAAAAGGCACCGGCAGCAAAGGACACTCTTCCCCCATCCGGGGAGGGGAAAAAAAAGAAAAACAGGCAAAGCAGCACTTTGACCCCCTCCCTCCCTGCCCCTGCGCAGCCCCCTGCAAAGCCCTCGGGGAGGTGGAGAGGAGCAAGAAGCACTGGCAGGAGTTTGACAGCAGCGGCTGGGGAGGATCGGGAGGAACCGTGGGTGCTGGAAAATGATTAAACGAGCAGAAAGCGCGCGGTGACCTCTCATCCAGCGCGGGCCCAGGGGTGGGCGCGGGGGGCGGGTGGGCGCGCAGCGGTTACCTGGCGGACGGGGCCGGCGGGGCGCGAGCTGGCGGGAGAGGCGAAGGCAGGACCCAAAGGTGCTGGCGATTTAAAGCGTGGAAAGGGAAAAAATTCAGCCCTGGTGTAATCCTAGACTTCGCCCAACCCACATTCCTTCCCCCACCCCCCAGGGCCGGACAAAAACCTACACATGACTGATTTCATGGCCAGGGCGAAGGGGCTCTTTCCCCCTGCCTGCCCGCAGCTCTTGCTGGGGCCGCCCGTCCCTCGCCCTCCCTGCCGGCCGGTGGCTTTTTGGCTGCTGCAGGGTCACACGTGGCCGTGCTGCTCCTCATTGCTGGCCACGGAAGCACGGGAGCACCCAAGGGAGCCAAAACCAGGGGCTGAGGTAAGAGCCGAAACCCCATTTAACGGGGTCTCTCCTGGGAGAAGGGGACGTGGGCAGGGGGCAGTGCCCAGCCGCACATTGCCCCAGCAGCCAGAGCCAAGCAGCAGCTGGAAAACCACGCACGAGGATAAAAACCAGCCCCGGTGGCGCACAGGGCTGCAACATCAGCAGGAAGGAGGTCTTGGTACCGCTGCCGGTCGTTATCTGAAGGCATTACGGCCGTGCTTGGGGGCCATAAATAAGGCAAACAGAGCTGGATTTTGTTCACAGAAGGCATGCTACAGCTGTGATGGTCCAAGGATGTAAGTGAGACACGGCTTTAAAATATTTTTATTACATCTGCTGCTGAATATCTGGGGCAAGAGAGGAAAAAAGTATCATCTTTTTGGGTTCAGAGTCAGGCCTGCAAAGCAGAAGCAGAGCCTGGGCCTTAGGCGTGTAGAGTTATTAGGGATAGGAGAGGAATAGTGCAGCCACACCACACTAATCTATGGTGGGCCCACATCCACACGGTGCTGGACTTCCCACGGGAAGAAACAGGGAAAGGGAACAAGGAACAGGACTGGATCCAGCCAAGGGGTGAGCACATACACCACAACTCCTCATCACGGGGAGAGAAGGATGAGATAGGGAGGGAGGCAACGGGGGTCTAGGAAACAAGGCCATGGTAGAGGAGGTGGATGCATCACTCACTACATCTCATAGCGCAGCAACTTACGGCACCAGATGAAATTCAGAGTTAAAACAAAAGGACACACTTCTCCACACAGAAACACACGTACGCTGCATAATGGATAAATGCAGTACCCATGGCCCTTGCCACAGGCACAGGACTCTGCTGCTGCAGTGATTCAAGCAGATGGGCCAAATAAAAAAACAGCTCCAGTCCTCAAGCCAGAGGTTGCTGGAAAACAAGGAAAACACTGCAGAGGAGTTAATGCTGGAGGGAGAGGATGGGAGAACATCCATGGAAAGGAAGCCATCTGCCAGTCAATAGCATAGCTGTTAAACAGCAAGGGTAAGGCTACGTGGATTAAAAAATGAAAGCAAAGCCAAATAATGCCTTGCCTTGTGCAACAGATTTGCATAAAAAAGAGAGGAAAGTGAATAAGGGAACATGTCTCAAACCTCTAGTAGGCACCAGCATCACTGCACAAATATCCCTGGATAACAGTGATAACTACAGTGCACCACTGACAATGTTCTTATCAACAATTCAAACAGAAAACAAACTAATTAGCAGGCACTAATGGACTATGATAGGAAACGGTGTAATCAGTAAGAAACTATTTAACTTCTGCCTGGTCAGATAGGACTGCGCTGAAAGCAACAATAAGTTTAAAAAGAAAACGAGTGTTCTGCAGAAACATAAGCAGCCAGGAGAAGTGCTAAATCTACGAGTGTAAAAGAAAGCCAGAAAATCCTGAATAAAGTGAATTTAAGTAAAATCTTCCTTTACAAGTCTTCTGCAGAGAAACAGGAAAAAGTCTGTATGGTTGTGGGAGATGTTACTTGAGAGAGCTGAGAGCTTACAAAATAATTGTATCTTTTTACCGAAGATGAGAAGAGGACCAACACATATCACAAAGGATCATTTAAGACTACAGAAAAAGATGAGTTCAATACACATTTTTAAAATTGCAGAAGGCAGAGAAACTGGGGGAGGAGGGGGGGCTTTAATCAGCCTGTCGGAGGCGATGAAAATCCAAAGGGAAAAACGCAAAGGATGAAATCCATCTAGCTGTCTGAGATTCTGCACCCATACAGATATCTAAGCCAAAAGTGGAAGAACTAGGACGAGCAGCATTAAAAGCTTAGGAAATTTGCTAGAAACGAATAAGAGATAGGGAATGAAGTGAGCCTTTGAGGAGGGGACCGGCCTAGCTGAGGTGCACGCATTTCTGCAGCCGGCAGAGCACTGATGAGGGGACAAGAGGAGGGGAGATGGCTCCCAGCCCCCAGCCCACCAAAGGACCATCAGGAGAGCCCCACTGCTGCCCAGTTGTCCCCAAGGTGCAGGAGCTGCTGGCCCCATGGACGAGCCGAGATCCCAAAGCGGGGGCCCCCAGCCCCACCTCCCCCTCTGCTTCCCCTCCACGTGGGGCCACTTTGCCCGGCGCCCCAGCGCCCCGTAATCTCGAGAGCCACCCCCCTGCTTCCAGGAACACGATTTGCCGTTGTGTTATCTGGGAACCAAAGGCCAGAGCAAATACGATGCCTTTCCTCTATCTGATAACCACCGGGCCACCGGCCTCTTCAGCCTGGAAACGTTATGAGGCTGAAGTGGAAAGGGCTGTATAGAAAGCCCAGCTCGCACGAGTACACACAGGATGGGGATAATAGAGGCTGATACTGCAGAGAAAGAAGCCGAAATAAGCACAAAGTATTGATTCCTGCTTCAGCCAGCTTCAAAGAAAGGTTCGTGTAGATTGAAATAGCCATGGCAGAAGCCAGAAGTCATCACAAAGAGCCTGTGGGTCCTTCGGTGAGGGAAAACACCACAGCAGCCCCAGAGAAATGCGGCTTCCTCACAGGACACTTGCTCTGACAAGCAACCTGAGCGATCAGGGCCTCAAGGCAAGAAAACCCATGTCTGCACTGGACACCTGCCGGGTGGCGGAGATAGGTGGCTCTGCGGGCAGCAGATAAAGGGGCAGAGCCCAGGGAGCAGCCCGAAGGCAGGACAGCACCGTGCATGTCCTTATAATATAACATGCAATATCAGCAAGAGCTGAGTAGCAAGCAAAGACTCCTGAGACCGGAGTCTTCATTCATTTTGGCATCTCCTTCCTTGCTGCCACCTCCGGCAGCTCCTTGGGGCTCGTCTCTTGCAGCTTGCCAGAGGCAGCCTGAGCAGACACCCGCAGAGCAGCTGCAGGAGCAGAGCCCGAGCTGGGATCAGGGAGGGGATAGGAACCACGGCCCTCCTGAGGACCGGCCATCTACCTCCCGGTGTGGAAATGGGTATTGTGCATGGAAAAATAAAGCTCGGCAGTTGGCTGCTGCAGCCAGAGAGCTAATTAGAGGGCACTGTCACATCACGAACCATATGCCAAAGGAAAGCACAATTTCAGCCTAACGATAGCAGTGTTGTGCAAGTGGCCCAGAAGTGAGATGAAAGACCAGCAGATGCCCCCTGACAGTGTAGGTCAGGGGGCTGAGAAGCTGGGTGTTGGTCTGGGGATGATGCACTCTCCTCTGCACACCTTACTCCTCTGAGGTGAAGGTTTTCAGTCTGACAGACTGCAGTAAGAACAAAATCAAAGCCATTGACAGGGCTGGGATGTTTAGATGCCCCTGCTCTCTGTCTGCCTGGAAGATGGATGCTCTGAGGGGAAAAGGGAAAGCTTTCCTCAGAGGTGAGACGTGGTCTTACCTGTTTAACTGATTTTTTCACAGAAAACCTACAACCTGGTTTTAAATAGGCAACACTTGAGCAATGTTCACACATCATCTGTCCACACATATATATACTTTTTAAAAATATATATTTTTTTAATTCAAGAGCTGTACAGGACCGGTAAGTACTCAGAATGCAAAGTTTCCATTCTGGGAGGAAATCCAGCGACCTGTCTCATTTTGTCCACAAGTGACGAATTTCTAAAAGGATTCTCAGACGTAAGTTTTCTAAGCAAGAGATGACAAAGCAGAAAACTTGGCGTTGCAAAGAGGTCAGTAGGAAATAAAGCTCTCACCCAGCTTTCCCAGCCTCAAATGTCAAATAGCCCCAAAAATCACATACAGCCAATTTTGCGAAGGCCCCCGTGCTGCCAGGGGGTATTACCTCTTCAAAACATCCTGAGCAGCCCCGGCCTCAGCAGGAGGGGAGCCAGGACAGCACTGCCTGGGCAAGGCAGCCCTGCGAGGCTGTGCTGAGCGTCCCTGCAGGGTGCTGCTGCCCCTCAGAAGGGGCTTGAGCCTCTTGTCTGCTCCTGCAGATGCTGCCAGCCCCAAAGGGCCGGAGGGCCATCAGAGAAGAAGATGCAAGACTCCGTGATGACATGCCCAGATGGGGAAAATAATTAAAAATATGGAGCCAACCAAACCTGGAATCTTGGTATTTACTGTAATTGGGATCCACGGGGAAAAGGAAGGCTGGTTTCTGATCCTATTTTCCCTTCAAGTTCAAACTGTATAGCAGTGTCAGCACACACCCTACTGCTAGAGCAGGAGCTGTGGATTTACACCCTAACCAGGGGTTAGGGGTTAGCTTGTCCCCACCAGGGAGGGAAAGCAACCGGGGAGGAGCACAGCTCGCCTGCAAAGGGAATCCAGCCCCATTTCCTTTGGCCTCAGCTCCCTTGGGATTTCTCGGGGCATAATGGGAAGGCCTGAGGGAAGAAAGCATGTGAAGGGATTGCTTCTAAACCGGAATCTGATCTGCTGGCTTCCTAAATTTGCCTTTTACTCAGTAAGAGAAAAAAAAAATGCTCCAAGTTAGGAACTTTGCTGCTGCCAGGTAGTCTCTTCATTATTTATGTATTTTCTAGTTCCCTAACACCCCTAAATCCTGGGGTACAAGGTCTAAGCAAACCATTCCAAGCGTGTTCCTACCAGAAGCCAGGGGCAATCAGTGCTCCTGTCTCTGATTGCCTGTGCACACATGCATGTCCAGAAACCGTGCAGGATCCTTTTAAAACACTCCATTGCATCTTTACTTAAAGCACAATAAACAGGGAGAACTCTCCTGAATCCCTTCATTTCTTCTGAGAACCACAATCCCCTTTCTTCTGCACCTACATTCCCTGAGATCAGGGTGTCAGTGACAGATTTGTTTAGGTTCTTCCCTCCTTTGCCATCAGCAGGCTCTCTGTGCGTGTTCACTACCAGGGAAGTCCATCCCCAGTCATTCCCATTTCTGGGGAATTCTATCCCGAGACCAGAATCTACCCCTTGTGGCAAAGACTCATTTCCTTCTGGCAAGCTACTCCGTGGTCTCCTTCCCTACAGGCTCCCAAGAATGCTTCTAGGGAAGGTTACAGCATCCATCTCCTGCCTCTTTCCTGCACAAGAGACTATCAGGAAGGCTGGCAAGGAAATAATGGGATGCAATGCTATCAATGCACTGATAACGCCTAGATATGGATCTCTACAGTGTTGTGCTCTGATAATGCCATTGCAGGGACACGTGTTAAGAGCCAGCTAACATTTCCAGCTGTACAAAGGGAAAAGTCGAACTATCAGTTGACAGAAGTAAATATTGTGCTACTTGCCTCGCATCTCCCCAAAATCTGGGCTGTTTCTCAAATTCATCACTTGGATTTGTGGAGGCTCCATTGGTATTATCGAGCAACAGCAGTAGCAAATGCCCTCCTACCCCACGGAGGAGAGCGCTGCCCCTGGTGCCTGCAACCGAGCTGCTCTGGGACTGCAGCAACTTGGGAACCGCTTGATCTGCTGGCACCAGCCCATTAAAAGCTGATGCTGGGCTGGCTAAGGTGATCGGCTGCTCTCCTCAGATCCTCATACCCACAGCAGTTACTCGGGCACTTGGCTTTAATGGATTTTTCCTTTTTTTTTTTTTTTTTTTTTTTTTTTTATTTGCGGAGGTGTAAGGGGGGATATGCTAACTGCCAAAAATCGGCTTCTGAAAAAGCTCTGATTTAGACATTATGCCCCTTCTAGGATTAAAACTATTCACCGCAGCAAGGCTTTTGTTTTGAATGCATTCAGAGCATGTCTCCTTACACATATTTCTGCTTTTTTTTTTTTTTTTATACAAAGCCTCGCGACTTTCAATGCCTTTACCTTGCAACTTAGCATTCATTTGTACCAAGACATCTCATTACCTAAGGCTCAGTGCTCTAAATCTCTTGCTGTGCAGTTCCCAGCTGTCCTACGCATTTATCACCCCTCCAAAGCCAGCGTGGCTAGAATTTCGATAAGGGCTGAATTTATTGCATCTCCCCCATGACTATCGGAGCTCCAAGCAGAGTTCCTGTTTGGTCCAGGCAGGCTGACCAAACACATTCTTAGTGCTTGCAGCTGGAGTTCCCTGCTGCCCGTTTGCACCTAATGGGACAAAGCCTCAAACCCTGCTTTTAGCAAGCCAACAGCTCTCAACTTCTTACAGAGGCAGGAGCTGATTTCAGAGGGAATGCTTTTAAGAAGCTTCTTCCACCTTTTATAAACCTTTCATTTCCAGGGTATGAAACACCCATTGATGCCTGGGGTGTTCTCAGCCAGTCACCATTTCTCTAAAGGCATGCAACGGCCCTGGAAGGGCAGCAAGGCATGTCTGGTAAGCAGCTGCTGAATACCCACCTTGTTTTGGCTTCACCTTGCTACAAATCTAATAACTGTTACAACACAAAGTGAAGGTGATAGCTATCCTTGGGCAGCTGCCCAGCAAACAGCCTACTGCTGAATGAAGAGGTGGGCTTCATCTTTTCTCCTCGAGCAAAGCTTAGTTGTCCTCATTCATTCTCACTCACGTTATGCCTTTCTTTTAGTGCAAAGGACAGTGTAGTGAAGGGCTAAGCATCAGTAACATTGACCTCAGCCAAACCAGCTTGGAGCTGTGTGTCTGGATACGTGGGGCTGATGTAACTGCTTACTAGCCCACACAGTTTGGGTATGAGCAGCGCTTCAGGCAGGAACTCAGCCCTGCCATTTAAAGGTTTCCGTGCAACTGTACAAACTGCAACTCCAGTGCGTTCATTTCCTTCTCATCTTACATGCCACGATGATGAATGAAGAGCCCAGGAAATGTCTGTACAGAGGATCATTTTCCTGATGGGTTTTGACAAACCCTTCTGCACATCATGCCCGTATTCAGTGAAGAGGGAACGTGAGGAGGATGCAGGGCAGCTAGCTTTGCTCAAATTCCTGGGAAGATTATGGAGCAAATCCTCCTAAAAGTCACATCCAGGCCCATGAAGGATAAGGTGAGCAGTGATAGTCACCACTATACTATTAGCCCTATCTGGTTGCTTTCTCTGAAGGGCCCTGGGGATAATCAGGGAGCAGTGGTTGTTCACCCTGTCTTACAATGAAACCAAACACTTATGGATGGACAGCCTACAAGGTGGGTAAAAAAATGGGTGCTCTGCTGTGAACTGTGGCCAACAGTTTGATATCTAGAAGGTGGTGAACTGGAGTGGAATACCTGGGGATTGGTAGTGGAAGCAATGCTGTTTAATGTCTTACTCACCTGAGTGATGGGATAGAGTACAGAGGACACCAAACCGAATGACGAGGGGAGGAAGGGAGCAAAACAATCTGAAACATGGGAGGAAATTCCATTCAGTTGGATCTCAACTGGCTGGAGTGATGGGCTGGCAGCAAAAATTAAGTTCATCAGGTCTGTACCTGAGAAACAATAAACTAAAGGACCTGGGGGTAACAGTGGGCACACTGAACAGGAGTCAGCATCCTGCACCCTTGCAGCCATGAAGCCCAATCCCATGCCAGGCTGCATAGGAAGGGCACAGCCAGCAGGGTAAAGGAAGTGATTTTGCCTCCTGTATTCAACACTTGTAAAGCAGACCTGAAGTACCATGGCCAGTTTTGGTCTCCTCTCTACAAAAACAGATGATAGCAAACCTGAGTGCAGCACAGGGCCAAAAAAACTGTTAGAAAACTAACATGTGACATGGCTCAAGGGAGGCTGAGCTGCGTTTCTTCATCCTGGAGATCAAGGCTGCAGGACCTTTAGTCTTCAAATATGTACTGGATAGTTATTGAAAAGAGACTCACTTTTCTCAAAAGAAAAATTAGAAGAAGCAATTGGAAAGCTACAGCAAGTGAGTCTGATTGAACATTAGAAAAAAAATCACATCAAAGATGCTGCAAAATTGGATCAGGAAGTAAGAGACTGTCAAATGTCCATCCCTTGAAATACATAAAACTTAATTGGGCACAGCCTTGAAGAATGTGACCTGCTGTGAAAATCAGCCTTGCTCTGATCAGGAGGTTGACCCAGACGACCTTCTGAAGTCTCCCCAACCTGAACTAATCAGTGATTCTAAGAACAGAAAATATGAATGCAAGCTTCACAGTGTGGCTAACAGAAGACACAGACATCTGTTTCTGCTACTTTGTGCTGTGTGAGACACGGTGTTCTAAATAACTCAAGTTAGTTTTCATAACATCATCAATTTTACCTTAAGCCCTCATTATCAAGTAGTCCAGGCTACATACATATTCAGGTACAGAAACTCTGTAGAAAACATAAATCCTAAAAGCAATGGTACTGAAGCTCAGGAGTGACTTTTATCTCTATGCAAGTAAAGCCACCCCAGTCCAGGCGCTTCTTCCTGAAAAGATACAAACCACATGGTTTGGATAAGATACACAACTCAAGTCCATTTTTTCTTCCTCACAACAGCTCCGGTCATTTCTTTGACCTTCTGTGTCAGACACAAGAGAAACAACATGAACAGTGGTTAATATCCTTCGTAGAATATAGTATTAAGTCATGTACTGTTCTACATACACGAGAGCTAAGATTTTATATAAACTGAAATTTCATCTCCAAAGCATGAGAGATTTTTCTCCTACAGCTGTAGCAAACATTTAAGAAAATAATTTCCTTAGCTTAACTTTGGATGTTTAGCTTCTTTGCATGTTTTTATAAAAATTCAAAACTCTAAGGTCTAGAGACAATATCACAGCTGAAACTTCAAGTTTTTTTAAACCACTAACTACATTTCTACAGATTTTTCCAAAAGTCAACATTTATTCAAAAGTTTATACTATCAGCAATCCTTTGAGCGGAATTATGCTTTTAAAAATAAAGGTTTAAACAGTAAGATGTAAAGCTAATAATGCTCTTCAGTTTATGAACACCTTACCCGAAAGCAGATGGGAGATCTCTAACTGAGAAAGTGTGGCAACCTCCTTTTGAAAGAGTAGGAAAAAGACAGAAAGAGCCTCCTAATACGATTACATGAAAAACAGCTACTAAGAATGTGGCTATTTGCACATTATTTGCACATTTCTCCTATGCCCGCTACAAGAACGATCCACCACTGCATCGTAAAGCTGTTTGTTTCCTTCTGGTTGTGACCACACCTTCTACTCAGAGAAACAGGAATATTCAACGCGTATTTACTAAAAGGTCTCTTTCCAGTTGGTGGCAAATTACATATAACAAGGACTTTTATCACGACAGAGAACGGAATAAGAGGATATGCTCAACGGTTAACAGGATACGCTGACCATATTTTCCCTGTTGTGTCACAAATTCTAGGAGTCATGAAAGAATACAGAACACTGGGATTCTTCATGAAATCTTGTGCTAGTCTACTTCTGGAACGATTAAACATCTGTGACAGAGAGTCTATCCACTCCATATAGGGAAACATTTATGTAGTACCATCAGTTAAAGCCTGAAGGAAAAGAACATCTGTTTCAACCAGTTTACCAAAACTAAACGTACAATGAGAAGAAAAAACATAACTGGAGGCAAAAAAAAGAGGGTATATCTAGCTATGGCATATACTCCTTCATAAATAAGTAAACAAATAATACTCTTAAGTCTTCTACGGTGCCTGTTCAGCCACATGCTTAACCACAGCTTGCTTTTAATACCGTATTAGTCTTTACGGAACAGGAATTAGAAGTCTGTGCCCAATTTGCACTCAAGTAACTCCCAAGATCCTGCATCTTCTGCCCTTCGTCCTAGTTCTTTTCTCTTGTACGACTTCCTCTTCCCAGGTAGCAGGCACAAATAAAACAAACCAATAAAGTTCATCTACCTGAGCTGAGTTTTTCTGGAGGGGTGGACAATTCTGCCAGATAAATAAACTCCCAAATATTAGAGAACAAGAGAAGGGACACAGAACAGTCAAGACAGAACACTTTTGTTTTTGTCAATGGTTTTTTTTTTTTTTTTCTTTTTAAATCCCAATCCAGCTCCTAGTAAGACTGGACACTACTTACAACACTCCTAGAACTGCAGAAGAATGGAAACACAATAGGGAGCGAGTGGAGGGGGGGGACAAGACAGCCCAGCGGCTGGCTTCAGACATTCACATACACAAAGCCAGCACTGACTGGAGTCATTAAGGCCCAGATGCCCCACTAATAGGAACAAACCCAAACACAAAGGTAGCACATGAAATGTATTTACCTATTTAAACACAGGCAGCTGGTCAGGCTAGAATGGGGAAGGTAACTGCTAATTCCTTGTACTACAAGGAAGGAATGGAGTAAAAAAACCCAAGCCCACGGGCAGGTTTTTGCTTTGTGAACCTCTGTCTGTGCTGCTGGTTAACAGTGGTAAGTATAAAAAAATCAAAGAAAAATAATCTATTTATAGAACAAGTCAGTAGTCTGAGACATTTAGAAAAAAGTAAAAACAAGTCCTTCTTTAAAAATGGATTTACTAAAACAACTGTCACCCAGGATGACCCCAAGCCCTCTGGCAAAGCCAGGGGCAACTTCAGCCAAGAACTGCTGCTGATTGTACACTGGTACACATCCAGCAAAGCCAGCAGGGAGGGGGATTTGCACTGCGAACAGGATCTGCAGACTGCTTGCTGGTATCGCTTGAGGCCATGCCCGTAGCCTGGTGATACTGGAAATAGTTGTGAGTGAAACTTTTCACAGAAGCACATGTCAGTGTAACCTCTGAGGTAAGTGGGCTGTCTTCTTTCCTTCCCGTCCCTGGTACAGATCACAGAAGCTGGCGCCCTGGGCGCTGCACCTCCTTGCCAGCTCCATCCTGCGTGAGACAACGTTAATGCGCAGGAGTGCACAACTCTAAGCAAAGCCTAGAACAGGAGAGGGCACCCCTGGGGAAAGGGAAGCGCTCTGCTTTTCGCAAGCTCTGGTCTAGCTAGGCATCTTCATCAATTTGTTTTCTGGCCCTCCTCAGGACAGGAAGATCAGCTGTTCCCCACTAAGGAAAAACATTTGCTAGTGGAGTAGCGTTGGGTTTCTTTTTGGTAAACAGAACCTTTGCTGATTTCTGAGATCATGAGCTCCTCTGCCCTTTAGCTACTAAACAGAAATTAAAAGTAATTCATCCACTTGCTCCCATCCTTATAGTGTAGTGTTAGCCGCCTGGATACGGAGGCAACTTAACTCTCCTAAGACACTGCCCTTCTCACTGGGGTGGCATGGGGAGGCAAAAGATAACTTCCAAAGTCACCTCCTCTGGGCAAGCTGGTGGGGCTAAAAGCTCCAGCCTGAGCCCACCAATTCCAGGCCAGCTCCGCTGCCAACATGTACTTCTAACACCCTGAAGCGTCTAATCTAACAGCCTCAGGTTTGCTCAGTCTTTAAGAGCAGCAGCCGCTCTCAAAGATGGAAATACTCGAGTCAAAACACCGGCTGGAGCTCCTAATGAGGCGGTGTCTGCATAGATGAGTCGGTACCACTGTGCCTTGACGTCCCCACTGAATGAAGGAAGCCAGCTGTAAGGAAGGGACCAACTCCGCTGCAGGTCTGTACATCCTTGGAAGAGAAGCTCAGTGGCTACATCAGCTTCAAACCCTCTCTTTCTCTAGGGGTTTCAGTGGTCCATTGCCCAGCAAGTTCCAGCCACCAAGTAGTTGCTAACTTGTCTCCTTAAGATCTTCCAACGGTAGTTTGTAGCTCAATAAGAAAGGAGGAGGTGGCGCGTGAGCAGGGCTACTTGGTCCCTGCATGGGTTTCTTTGCACAGTTTATACAGATGTAATCCTCGTTCTCAGCCATTTCGGGAGAGACACCAACACAAACTTGATGAAACCACTCATCGCAGCCACCGTCGCACTGCACCCAGTCCACCTGCAAGAGATTGTATCGGCAGCATTAGGCACAGGCTCTGTGAAGAAAATATCTTCTGTTAAACCCACCTGATATAGTCAGAACACAAACAGGTTTTGGCACAAAGTGATGTCCTACAGAGTTTGTTTTTAACGAGCTCCTTCAGTTTAGGAAGCAATACCCTTCCAACAAACCTTGTCCCTATTGCATCCTTAGTCCAGCCCAGCTACAAGACTCCTACTAATGAGGGAGAAGATGCTCAGCTGCCCTAAAATGAAAGACAGGTACACCAGAACACATTTAGGTAGGAGCATGCTTGAGGAGTTCAGTGTAAGTGAAATCCTACAAATACGCAGGCTAACTTGCATATATTCCCTCAGACTGCATTGTCAAGTGGTGGCTTTTGCAACTTCAAAATTACAGAAAACAAAGGGACTTGATTACTGCTGCTGGCCACAAAAAAGCCACTTGACTTTAGCAACTTTATTGTCATTCCACTAGCTGCACGCTATGGGCATACAGCAAGCCTCTGAATGCCCCAAATACATAATAACTGTAACTCTAAAGCCACAGAAAATGTAAGCTAAAATATTTCAATCTGGGTTGAATTTTCTGTAGAGCAATCAGGAAAAGGCATAAAAAGTAAATTAAACTTTAAGAAGGAGAAAAATTAAGATGAATTACTAGATTTCTGTAATTGTCCAAGTAAAAAAGTGCATGTTAATTTGAGTCAAGGAGCAGAAACTGAGACCTGCAGGATAATAAACACAGATTCTTTAACGTTCTGTTACAGCTACCAAGATTGTTACTGCTAGAGTTCTGCTTTTGCCTTACAGGGCAAAGTGAAAATGAAAATATATTAGCAAAACAACAGTACTGGCAACATAGCTAAAATTTAGTTTGTAGGAAAACTATTCCTGAACGTATTTTTGAAGTGACTAGGAACAGACAACTGCAGCTGCAGCTTCAGTCATTACATTTCCCTAGCTACCATTTTGCACTTGTACTGCATTCACTTACTGAATGTGCAAAAACATGTCCAACTTTATGGACAGACGGGTGTTCAAAGAAAAGCTTTGGTTATATAACTAAGGATATTATCCGGTTTCATTTATGGGAATTTGATGAGTCTAGTATGACCCTCTTTATAAGGTGAACTGAAAGGCACTCTCCTGCCTCTTGTAATCTCGATTCTTTTTAAAATGTGCTACCATAACCCAAATTATCTGTAAAGAGAACAGTTGTATCAAGATTTTATCATCTTATGAGCAATTTATCTTCCAGTCTAATTTCTAACTTTGGCTTTAGGTAAAGACTTCAGAAATGGTCTTCTAACACTTATCTGAACACTTGAATTCCACATTTCAACTCTGCAAAAAAGACCAAGTTTTTGATATTTATATTTGATCCTACTCTCCTGTGTAAGCCAGTGCTGTTTAGGGTGAATCCCACAGTTACTGGCAGTAGGGTTTTTGATTGTTTTCTTTAAAGCAGAAAAAAAATTCTGAAAAATATTTTGTGAAGTTTGATCATCAATTAGTGCTTGTTAAAAGCTGACAATCAGGACAGGCACTGCCACAGAGAGGCAGATCAAGGTGTTTTTGTTGTTGTTGTTTTTTTAAAATCGTAATCTGATTGGGTCTAAAATCACTGCTAATTCATCTCCCAAGAAAGCCGAAGCACTGCAGTGTGCAGATCCCTCAGCCTGCAGCACTACTGTTCACAGTCAGTATGCACGCAATACAGGAAATGTACATCAATTACATACTGCCCATTTCTTGCTGAGGCACAGAATGAATTCTTTGAATCAGACAAGGCACGCTTCACATTACCAGCAAATAACAATACCGAGCCCAGTTTGCTGAGGTTAAACTTCCAAACCAAGGCAGAGTGCTTCTTCCCAGACTCTATTTTTTCATCATCAGATGTTTTAAACCAGCTAAAGAGAATGAGATAGGTTTGCAAAGTTTTATTTACATTGATGGACCTACCCAAATACGACTCAATACTCTCACATTTCAGGTAACACTCTTCTTGTTGCTCATGCTGTTCAGCCTAATTATTAAAATGCACCGGGGTTTTTGTCTTTGCATGAAATTGCCTGGGACAGAACTAAGCAAAATACTCACCTTGTCCTTGCAGGGCCTCTGGCAGTTTTGTGCAGCACACACAGCATTCTCATCATCTGACTCCTCAGCTCCTGACCAGTCATACTTAGAAGGAATATCTAGAACCTTCTTCTCTCTTTTCTTCTCTGTGCTGTCCTTTGTTAGTTCCACCTTTGCCACAACTGCCTTCTCTCGTTTCTTCTTTCGCTCTTCTTCCTTAGCCAGTTTCTTTGCCAGCTTGTTCAGCTCCTTTGTCTTATCCATGGTCAGTTTTAGCTTCTTTTTCTTGGGTTTTTCTAGTTTTTTCAGCTCTTTAGATTTTTGCTTCATATCTCCAAAAAACTGTTCTGCTCTCTCCAGCTTTCGTTTCCGCTTCCTCTCTGAAGAGTCTCTCCCTCTCATCTTCAGTGGTTTCTCATCCATGCTGTCATCCTTCAGAGAAAGGGTGAGAAGAGATTTACTTTTGTCCAAACACAAGTTTCCATATACTTTGTTCGAGATGTGCTTACTCCACCATTACACCTTGGTATGATGGAAGAAACTTGCTCAACAACATACTGTAACAAATTCTAAACAAAAAAAGGCTCAACTTTATTTTCACTGTACTAGAAAACCCTCAGTGGTCAAAGTTTAATGAATTTAAAATCTCCAGTGGAAAAAGTAAAATATCAGCAAGAGTAAGGAGACAAAATAGGCAGTAACCACAACTCCCTTCTCATATTGATTTTCAATAAAAGTTAAGAAGATTAACCATTTGTTAGATGTTCTTGCTTATTTTTCATCCTAGGTCTGTCTTGTTTATTATTTTTGAGAGAAAGCAATTGCTATCCTGGAGATTAAGAAGGAACATTTGCTGAATTCTTAAAATGTATTATCAGCTCAAGCAAGAGAAGAATGCTGCAGATCCATTATTTGAATAGCTCCCAAACTGACACACACTATAAAAATCCTGGTGCCATTAACAGCTCGTAAGTAGCAGATTCTGATCACAAATAGCATTTAAAATTGGCAAACTGTCACCGCATCCAGAGCGACAAGTCCTATTTATATCAGCAAGATCTGCGTGTATAGCTCCTTTGTACAAACAAGCCTCACTCGATTTAGTTAACCCAGCTATATACATTAACTGTAACAATATTCAGAGATTAAGGACATACTGTAAGCCAGTACAGACAGAATCTGTTTACTGTACATGACTTAAAACATACCAGCCTAAACCAAATCCTCCGACAGTTATTTTACAGACCTCTACCTATCTTGCATATGAGTAGATGTAAAAGGCATTCAATTCAACACGAGCAGTTCTGGCCACACAAGCTTTCACAGGGGTTAACCAGAAAATGTTGAACCCTATCCCCTGCCATAAAGCTGTTCTTAACTATTAATACAAGACTGCGGCATGCTATTCATAGAGTGCTACTTGCTGGCATTCAAATTGTTCTTCAAAAAAATCCCATGCCCAAACCATTACATTAAAAGAGCATTAAGCTTATGAAGTGAAGTACGTAGGTCAAAGCAGGGCAATGCGGTACTTCTTGGGAGGCAGGCTTTGCTTTGTACCTCTGGCCTGTCTTGTGCCAACTTGGCAACATCTCGACTTACCCATTGTGTTGGAGGGCACAGAAAAAACGAGACAATTGACCATAATGCCAGCGTAACCTCGCTGTTCACAGAATGTAACCTTCCACCTGATGTTACTGTATGCTACCAGAAGGTCAAGCAGTGTATTTCCTGTGCTGTTTAGTAACTCAAAAAGCAATCCCACACTTCATAACTACACACGGTCAAACTGACCCCTGTCTTCAACTGACAGATGATGAAGGATGGATTCCAATATAGCTTCAACGCAAGATTTTACCTTCTCATCTAACACACATCCCTCATTTCCACAAGCATTTAGCCACCGCATGAACGAGGCATAAGTAATTTGGATGAGACCTTAGAATCAGCACATATACCTGCCTCGTTCGCTGTCAGCAGAGCAAAGAGGTCAGCACATCTTCACAGAATATTAAGAAAAAAATGCAGTGTCTGTGCTATTCTGGGGAGAACCAGAATCTTTTTACTTATATTACCAAATCATGTTTTATTAAAAACAACGTTCTTTGCTCAGTAACAACAAAAGCTTGGCAATACACAAATATTATATAAGTATAAGCTGTCTATCTTGCAGGAAATACTTGTGTCTCTTTGGCAGATCAGTTCTGATTCCAAGCATAATCAAGAGCAGAATTTCATTAGCCTTTCTAGAATAAAGTTTGCATTTGGAATTGCCTGTCTGAAAAAAATGTTCCAAATATTGTTAACTGTGGAGGACAGCACTGCACAGCACGAGTGATCAAGGACTGAATTTCCAGGTCTGTTACTCCATTATTTTCTGGAATCTCCTATTCCCTGGCTATAACCCAAACATGTTAAGTAGCTAAGCACTCGAGTATCCAAGATTATATCCAAAAGTTGTGTTGTTGTTTTTTTTTTTCCTATGCCAAGATATTTCTCCAAGTTCGTACCTCCATTACATGAAGGAACCTGTCCTCAGAGGGTGGATGAGTAGCCTGTAAAATCCGCCAGATGTGCTGAGTCTCATCCAGTGATACCTCTAGCAGATCTCCTACCATCATGAGATCTTCCAGCTGAGCCTTTGCTCCAGGTGACAGCTCCAACACAGGGGGCTCCAGACTGCGAGGTACCAGCGGACTCTTCCGAGGCTGCTTTCTTGGAGTGCTAGAACCTTTCAGATCGGAGGCAAGTTGCATGAGGATAAAAGGAAGGGGTGAAAACAAAAAAGAAACAACACGTTTCATACACGTAATTAAGGAGGGAGACAATTCCAGAGGAAAATAAATGTTGACATAGCTTTATATATCAGACATCAGGAAACAGAACTTAAATGTTACTTAATGTTACTGTATCGTTCTTACAGACAGCATCTCCTTCAATTAGCACAGGTAACAGAGCAGTTCCCCTCTTTACTGACTGCTCATCCCAGCTGTCTTTTCTAATTTCTATCAATGCATAGAAAAGCAAATACCTTGAGAGCAGCTTTTAGAAGCAGATGAATATGCATGCTCGGCACAGAACGAGGGTGCAGTCCACATGTGTGTCACCACTTCCTCTGATTTAATAGGGATTTCCTCGTCACAAAATAAATTGGGCTCCAAGCTGCTAGAAGATTTTACACTGGCATTGTCCTGAAAAAGACCCACAGAAAATATGAAAAATCTGGATCTAGCAAATACCTATTTCCTACTATATTCTGCTAGAGACCAACCAGTCCTGCTGTTCCCAAACACCTTCTTGGAAGCACCTCCACCACAGACACCAAGACCACTAAAAAAAAGGTAGAAGTTAGACCCCTACTTAAACAGTAGAAGAATGTAGCAACTGTGGAGACAGGTGAAGTCAGATTTATAGCCAGTGTGTGAGAAACACTGGTTGAGTTTCTCCACTAAGCAGTCCCTCATGTAAGGTCTTCAGAAGTCAGCATAACAACAGTCTTACACTTTGCCTAGATAATTTTGTTTGAAGAATTTGACTGCCAGACCGTAAAGACTGGCACAGTTTTGCAGAGTAAATAATGGCTGCCGTAAGAAGAAATGATTGAAGATCCTACAAGTGAATTTAAAACAGTGTGGTCCAGCAGAGGAACTAAGCATCAACAGATAGGTGGCCACTAAATAGCAATAAAATAAAATGTTGCCTTGGGATCAGGATTTTTAGGCAATTTTGAACTATTTTTAGATACAAACGCCAAAAGGAAGAGGGCTGTAATACTTAAGATTGTTGTGAACATTTTCAGGAACAGAATAATGATGGCATTGGCTTGTGCTCAACGCACTGTATAGGATGGCTACTTGACTTCTTAACTGAATTACAGAGACAAATATTACACATGCCTTACATGCAGCAGGTGGACTCATGAACAGAAGAGCGATTAGGAAAGCCTTAAAAATGGAAAATGCTTTGTTTTGGCTTTGTATTATAGTAGACAGAGAATCCAGAGAAGAAAAGTCCATTTGAGTAGATACCCTGATGTCTACTAGTATTCAATTCTTCCTCACCCCTGGAGGTGAGATTAATAAGGATAATCTCTTCAACTAGCTATCTACTTTCACAGCACTTTCCAGAATGTACCTACCCTACTACATTTGTGATAAAACTGGCCAACAGGTTAAACATACTCAGCATGCTGTGTAGTACTCAAATCTTTCAGAAAACAACAAAAACCAAGGAGGTGATTTAAAAGAATCAAAAGGCTGTAGAGGAGTTATTGACACTATCTACGTGAAGATTAGCTACGTGAGTCCAAACTGGACAACTCAGGACATCGCACCACACAGACCCTGTCATTTCATGACATAAAAAGGGAGTTTAAGAATGGTAATCTCTCTCTGGGTTTCGGTTACATGTTTAGAAGGAAGTGAAGTACACTCTACTGATTTCATAACTAGAAGTGGGACATTCAGATTTATATTGCCCAGATGAAAAAGCAGAATATATATGTTCAGAATGAATAAAAGATACTTCTCCCTACATAGTAAAGGTCATGTCCCCGCCTGGGTCTTCTTCTGGTTATATTATAACAGATTAAAGAAAGTGCAGTCAACAGGGAAATAAATAAATAAACATTTGGTGGCTACAGACAACACAAAAATGAAGGCAATGAAATGTGAGGGAAAGTTACAGTCAATTTGATGACTGAATCAGTCCATTTGGAACAAATCTTAAAAGAAGATTTTTTTTTTTATGAGTGCTATTGCACTCATAACAAAGTACTCATTGGCTATAATCATGTTTTAATTAGAAGCACAATATAACCAACTAGGCCTTTTCATGTTTGTTTTTGTAATCACTGCTGTACCTGAGATGTCAGAGACAGAGGCGTAGAACTACAGTCTATGGACCCTTAGGAAACCAAGGATTACTTCTATGGGGTCCACAGTAAATTAACAACACATTCACACACAATGCACCATAATCTATAAATGTTATTTTGTAAACACGTCAATCTAGTGGAAAACATTTATAGACCATAAACTGGAAAAAAAAATTGAAAGTCAACAGTATAAAGACAATTAAATTCTGAGCAACTTTCCTATTTCCTTTGAACTCTGCTGCTTCTAGTTTAGAGCTGAAGAGCGTGGTTGCCTGTGGTTGTCTTCTCTTCCAATCACATTACTTGGCCTAACAAAGGACATTTCTGGTCCCTTCCCGCTTTGTTTTGCTATACTTTTACTTCAGGTTTTACAGTTACATATAGTGATGGACATCCAAACCCAAAGGATAAGTAATGAATTTTGAAGTCATCACAGAATACATTGAACAGAAATTAAATTACACTCCTGCAAAACCTTCAGATCCTAACAAGCATATGCCACCTTTCTTGACATACGCTTTCTTTTATCACAGCCTCAGAATGTGCCACATCTATCAGAAATACCTTATTATTACTTCCAACGCAAGGAACCGTTAGCAGTTTTATTAAAAAAGAACTAATCTAATTAAAAGTTGTAGCACCCAGTTACAGTGCACTCTTGCTGTCCATTGTGAAATGCCAACAAGACAAATGCATGTAATTGCATAAAGCTACTTGGAGACAAAATACTAAAAACAGGACACTGAGGCAGATCATAGCTGAAAAATTTGCTGTCATTCCAGAAAGCTGAAAGGTCTGCCTTAGAAGAATTTCCATGACCACGCTGAGTATTAAACTAGCATATTTTAAACTAGAAATGACACTATCGCTAAAAAGAAATCACTGCACAGAAAGAAACAGTGGTGTTGCTTCTGTCTCTACACATAACAAAAGGACATTTCAGAAGTTTTGAAATGACATACATCACACTGAAAACGCTTGGCCATCTCTGTAACTGCCTTTTCTTATGACTGTTCCTCTCCAGCTAAAATATTTTAAAAATCTAACTGCTGCTATGATTTCTGAACTAAACTAGTTTTACAATATGATGCAGATCAAGTTCTGAATATTCCCACACACGAAGTTGAATAGGTGTATCTCCTTTTCTATGGGAGTTGAAAGAAAAGAATGGTATGAAAATGTGAAAAGAAGCTCTGACATCAGGAAACTTTCTACACAGCATGAAGTTTTCAAAGACTATTTTTTTTGCTATAGTGAAAACTGATGAAGCTCTCCCCATAGACACTTATTCATATTTATGATTCATAATATCTCTGAAAAAGGCATAAAGACAATGTTCAACCTCAATGGTATTATAAAAACAAATCCCTTGAGAAGCATAGTTTTTTTCCTTGGCACTAAAAAGAACCTTTTGAAACTTGATCACAAGACATTTGGGAATTCTAAAAGAAAACACTACGAAACTTTCCAATACGCCAGAACTAAGACATCCAGATAAAACCAAGAAGTACCTCTTCTGCAACAGAAGCCATGGTAGAATGTACTTGAGAATAGCTTAAAATATTCTTGTATAAATTGAATTAATAGAAAACAGGTGTTCTGAGCTAACTCCATGTGGACAAGCCACACTGGATTACTTACCTTTATGTCATAGCCATATGTCTCCCTGATGTCTTCATCGGAGTCTGTCTCTTCATCATCATAATCCAAAGTCTGCCGTGGGGATGAGGACACACTCCCTATCACTCTGTTAAAGGCTGACTGCTGGAAACTAGTTAAGTGTCCCTAAGTGAAAAATGGAATATGAGAATGAAACAATAAAGCTTCCAGAAAAACCTGTAAAAAAAAAGAAGTTGAAATCATAGTCACTAAGAAAACTGTGATTCTTTTGGCCTGAGGACAACTGCCTGAACAGTGAAAGAAAAGTCCACTCACAGAAGGATGTGGAGAAAGAATGGGAAATATTCAAGGAAATAGATTCTTTCAGACTTTATTTCCATGTTTTAAAGTAATAGTGAAGAGAAGGATCTAGCTACTGTTGTTCAGTGCTACCAAATTACATCACCCTGTAGTTGTACAAATTTCTTTTGTACAATTGATTACTGGTCTCAAAGACGAATAGCCAACTGTAAAATGTGCCAGTGATTCCCTAGAGTACTCATTGAAATTTCCAAACAAGGTAACGAAATCCCAAGAATGGAATCCATTAGAAATTATAAATATGGACACCTTTGATTCTGTCAGAAGAAAATGGAATTTTGGACATCGAAGTAGCCTCTACTTTACCGATCTTCAGGCCACAAGCTGGGTGCTACATTTGAACCACTGTTCCTTACAAACACCTTCAACAGTTGCCACTGACATTGAGTTCAGAGTTAACAGACCTGCTCCTGGCAAAGCCTGTAACAGACTGCTAACAAGCTAACCACAACCCAAGTACTGAACTAGAATACCTCTAATTCTCAGACTAATCCTCCAAGGTTCTCCAAGAAGGATAAAGGATTTTAACACACTGAAGAAGGACGAGCATGGTAAAGAGCAAGATATTCACATCCCTACCTGCAGGTCTGGGTTGGCTGCTGCTTTCTGTAGCTCTGCACTGATTATTTTCTCTGTTTTCTCCCGTGCTGCCTGCTCCACCATTCGCTGGCTGAGCACAGAAAGCTTGGCCAAAGCAGATGACAACTCATCAGTGGCCAAAGCCTGTCGTGCTCGGTCCTGCCAACTCATGGCACGTTCTGTCAAGCACTGCAGTGCCTCCCCTTCTGGCAGCCGTACAGGCAGCTTCTGCAGGGACACCAGAAGAGACAGTATTGTCTCAAGCCGCGGCCTTCGAGAACGCATACAAAGTGGACACAAAAACTTCACTTCTTTGGCCTGCCAACTAGAGCCCTTCTTCTGAGAACTTGTTTTGGGAAGGGGCACACAGCCACTATGAAACCAGTCTTTGCACAGCTCGCACTGCAGCATGAATCCGCTAGCTGTTTTGCGACAGATACAGAATTTGACTTCTTCGATGCGATCCACCATAGTCATCTTGGCCAAGTTGGCTGCCCTGAGAGCATGCATGGCTTCAACCTCCTTCTGTTCCCGCTCCTTGAATACAGCCACCTGTCCAAAGACAAAAACAGGTCATGACCTTCACAGCTAGGAGCTCATGTTTTATTACCAACACAGAAAAAAGAAAAAACCCATACCAAGAGATCTTCTTAGTTAAACTAGCCCAAAAGTTTGGAATTTTGTGATCTAGTTAAAACTCTTGTTAAAATACGTCCTCCGTTATCCGGTACGCCCGTGAATCCTTCTGACAGATACTAGATAAACATTAGCTCACATTCACCATATCCAGAAAGTTTCTGAAGTTCATAATTAAATCTGTCATAAGAACACCAGAAGAACAGATTCTGACTACAGGAAATCTGTTCCATTTATTTGCCTGTGAAGACTATGCAGCTGAGAACAGTTTTAATGCTGGCAGCAGCAGGAGCTTCTGAGTGACCACAGATCTTCATGAAGTAACTTGCATTTCCTCAGCATCTCCATTTAAGTAACTATAATGAAGAATACTAAAGTAAAATTGACTGTGCATAAGCCACAATAATGAGCTTGCATGCGTTTTCTTTGTTCACGGAAGAAGGGCAGACAAATGACAGCAAAATATTGTGACAAGCTGCATCAATATCCTCCCAACAAGGAAGAATTAAATGTAACATTCTTCTCCATGCAGTTTCTAGAACCAAGTGCTTACAAACTGCCTGACATTTTTTACACAAGAATGGGGAAGGACAATGTTGAAGTAAAAAGACTTTCTACAGTAAGGCAGGTACCGTCTATGGTCTGCAAATTTAGAATTGACTTTTTAAATTTTTTAACTCATGTCAGTAAACCACTAATATCAATCGTAATAATCAAAGGGATGACTGCCAAAACAACTTGAAAAGGAATTTACTTCGATTTGGCATCCTGCATAAAACTAACCAAATAAGTGGTGATATGGCTTAAGGGAGAGATACAGCTCATTCCGTATGCACTGAAATCCTGTCAAAATAATATTAGTAATATTTGATGAACAGCCACATATTTTAAACCAAGAGCATGTAAGCCATCCATGTAGCCAGGTTCATATTACACACCTGCACTTATACCCTGAACTGTGCTTCCCTTTACTTTCGCTGCAATTAAAGCTGAACTATATTGTTGTGCCATACATACTATGAGATGTTTGTTTCAGCAAAGTTCATTAATCAGTTTTTCCATAAGATTTCTACATCGATTAGAGACAAGTTAAACCCAGATATCAGGAGACGCTACCTTTCATTGCTCCTTACCACAGCTGCAGTGTCCCTGGCCTCTTCCAGCCCATCCTCCAGTTCACTTAGGGATTCCAAGTCAAGATCTTTCTCCTTTTCCTTCTCCATCAGCTCCTTTGCCCTCTTCCTCCTATTCTTACTGCTCCCATAAACACCAATATCAGTCCGAGGGCTCAGAACCTGGAACCACCAAGAAAACTTACACCGTCAGTTAGTCCTAATAAATAGTTTTAATGCGTTCCTTCAAAAGGAACATTGAGGTTGTCTACACATAAAACAAGACCAACCAAACACAGGCTTCCTGCCTTTTCCATTTTCACCTGAGTACAGCTGAAGCTTATTATTACACTGTATTATCAAAAGGAGGTGGAATCTTTTGTAACCAAACCATTCTGACTGCAGAGGACCATCAAGATCCATTTCTGAAGTCCAACACTGAACTGTCTGTGGCTTACCTGTAACAGACTGTAGCTTGAGTTCTTCTTCAGGAACGTCCTTCCCGTGCGCTCCCTCCAAGCCCGTGCAGCAGCTACCTGTGACTCCAGCTGTGGCAAGGCATCCAGACGCACTGGTATCGGGCGGCCTTTGGCAGACAAGTTCTCGAGCTGCTCCAGGTAGGCATAGTTGCTCCCATTCTGGGGTAAAAGAAAATTCTCTAATCCAAAGATTCTACCAATTTTATCACTGTCCGGTTTAATTTCAAGCTATACACTATTTTAGTCACTGACGAAAATAAGAACAGAATGGAAAGGAGAGTGGGGTTTCAATCTTACTGTTACTTTAAAAACTCCATCTCACTCAGTTTCTATTTTAACATCTGTTCTGACATGGCCAGCTGGCTTAGGGAGTAAGACATTTCATTTCTAGATGGCAGTCTTAAATCCTATCTGCTCCACAGCAAGATAAATTAAATATCTGAGGGGCTGACGTGAAGTCAGTTGGGATTCTTGCTTCAGCTCCCAATAAATACCTGATACAAGAATAACAGTTGCAGTCCAGAGATTAATATACAGGAATATCACAGAAACCATGTCTCTTTTGGACCAAGTTATCTGGGTAGGACAACGGAAAAGTGGAGTGTTCTACTGAACTAATGATGCCATAACTTCATCTATTTCAAGACAGAAAATTGCCATCAGTGCCATTAAATCCTACACCACAAAAATTTATTAAACACATTTAGGGGAGAAAAATAAAAACGTTTCCATATCCAACTCCAAAACTGAAAACCTTTAAGCAGAAGGTTTAAAGCTCCTCCACTGCAGCTGAGTATTTCCAGTGACAGTGTGTAGAACAGTTTCAATAATAAATAAGGCCGCACTAGAGTTACATTTGTATCATAACAAAACTGTCAGCTTTTACATCCCCCATGAAACACACAAAAGAAAAGGAAATAGAAATTGGATAGCCAACGGGGAAACAGCAGCACAAAAAGAAGAAAAGAAATTGAAGCACACCATCTACGGTAAGCATATTTAACAGCTATGGCAAGGTTTCCCTTCAGGTCACGTTTGTGGGTAAAGGGGCTAGGAATAAAGAGCATGTCTAAATAAAAGGATGCAAGCAGAAGATTCCAGTCCCTGCTGTCACCCCTACCTGAATGGCCTCCACTTTGGCTGTCCAGTCTCTAGCCCGCTGCAGGGCTTCTTTCAGTGCCAGCACATTGGGCAGGTAAGCAGGGATGTTCTTTGCTTCATTCACGATCCCCTCCAGAGCCATCATACTTTGGCGTGGTCTAGAGTAAGAAAAACCCGATTCCAGCCTTCTCTCAAAATGCCAGTCAACTAAAGCCATAAATTTGACAGGCTGGCGATGCAATTTCATCACTACACTGCAGTGTAGGATACCATGGCTCTATTCTGGGAGGGTGCTACAGGCTGCCAAGTAACAGCAGAGGTCAGAAAGCTGCTGGACTTTGCACAATCAAGTTCAAAAGGGCACAGCATCAGAACTCCTTAACATTGAGGAAACTGTCGTGTAGCATACTCTGTGGTATTTTTTTTTCATTTGGGGGGCAGAGGGGTAAACAGCAAAAACAGCAGCAACACTCACACCCTCCTGCCATCGTACAATACAACAGGGAGTCAACTCTTCTGCAACTCATTAACAACCTGAAATCCAACTTTTGAGCAATCGAAGTAATATACTGCAGCTTCACAGCCCCCACTTTTCACCACACTCCTTGAAAGAGGCTGAGAATCCCTGCAGTGTGTGAACTGTAAGAAGAGTTTGCAAGGGAACACTCACCTGGCCTGCAGGCAGACCTTGGCCTTCTCCTCCCACCTCTCTGAGACTGTCAGCAGCTCCTGCAGCTCAGCCATGGCTTTCTCTACAGCGTGGTGTGGTGCCAAGCCCACGCCTGAGTCAATCAGCTTCTTCATCACATCTAGGGTGACCCTCTGGGGATCCAAGAGGGTGGACCTCACCTCATCCAGCCACCGTGCCTGCTGCAGTTCCTGCTTCAGCCTTGGCAGTTCAGGAAGTTCTACATAAAGGCCAGAGCCCATGTCTATCAACTCTTGCAGCTTGGAAGAGTCTGGGATCTCATCCATCATAGCTTCTTGGGCACGCTCATGAAATTCTTCCACATCATCAAGCAGATTCTGGAGTAACATACAGTAAAGAGCAATCAGGAAAAAAAAAAAAAAAAAACAAAAACAGAATCAGAACAGAAAGTTGACTGCAGGATCAGTCAGCTGTGAATTTGTATGGGATCATTATATAATCAGCCAAAGCTTCTACAAACAATGTCAACAGCCATCAAGTCTGGCATAAGTCAGGGACCAGCTAAACACATTTGACCTAACATTTCATGCACTATGCATATTAGTTACATCAAACTCTGCACCTAAAATAGTATGGCTGCGACTAACTACAGATCCCAACAAAACAGAATATTATGGACTGCCCAGTCAATGTTAATTTCAAAATAGTGGGTTGAGGAGGGACTTCTGCAAACATCTCATCCTTCCAATTTAGTGTTGGAGGCATTACACTGATGATGGTAACACACAACAAAACACAACATGCTGAGGAAAAAGAACAAGCTGGAGTCGTACAAGGACATGAAAACCAAAATATCATTAAAAGAACAATGGTCAGGTTTTAAAAGTATGCCCACCACTTAAATACGTCAGGGTTTTAGCTTATAAAGGAAAAATATGAAAATACAAGCACCCTCTAATGAAAGGAGAACTTCACAGAAATCCAACTGCACTGCTGCAGTTGTCCACATCCTCATGTTTTGGAACTTCAATGAAAAAATCAAAGAAACAAACTGACAGGAAAGTATCTCTGTGGGAGATTTATTCAAGGACATTCAACCAGTACACTCAATTGATTCACTCCTGAGACTCTTACAGAAAGATATTACTGATGGCAATTCAGTAGCAGAATGAAGAGCAAAACCTGCATTTCCTATCCCATAGCTTCTTGCCCTTTTTGTCTGATGCTGCTTTTCACGACTGTCTGGAAACCAAAAGACATTTAGAAAAAAAGAACAAGACCCACATTATAAGGATTTTGATGTAGGGAACATATGCTGAACGTTCCATAGCGACAACAGTAAATTATTACAGTCTAATAATTATAATGGCTTTTGTGTTAGAAAATACTCATCATCCAACATGATAATTATTTTGCAATTCATTATGATGGATAATTGCATTCAAATGCCATGCTCAAAGTTAGTGAGTGCTTAGGCATAAATGATCATTATCTGACTTCATTCAAAAACTAAGACTATGATTTTTAACCCACAAAATGATAATCTTTATCTATTTTACTAGCTAGTGACTGTTGAAGCTTCAAGGACACACACATGCACAAAGTACTTCAACAAAACTAGTTCCCTAACGCTCAAAAAAACCCCACAGCTTTAGAGAGAGACCAGCTGGGAGACAATATTTAGACAAAAATATAAATTTGAAACTGTTAAAAGAGTTTACAAAACGGATAAAAAGCCTTAATAAGCCACCCAGAAAAAGGATGCAACAGCACGAAACTGCTATATAATAAGTGACAATCAGAAAACTGGCAACGAATATAACGATGTCCTCAACTCTGTCATCTACGGATTATGCCTTAAGTAGAGGCAGGTTTTAAATACATTACAATCAAATGGCTCTTAACAATCTTACGGGTCCATTAGTAGGTGATAAAATTTCACAAGGCAGACAAGAAAATGTGTTTTTTGTATTTTGTTTTGTATTTGGAAAGAAATGCACTAAGATCTTCCTATCATACACCTTCCACTCAATTAACTGCTGGGAAACACATTCAGAAACATCTTTGAAGGATAAAGATTAGAGTCAACAGGCCTGGATAATCAGAATCCTGCAGTCCTACAGAGCTTACTGACGGTACCTGTTTTCAGCAACACCACCACCGATATCATCAAGACAAGAAACAAGTCCAATGTTAAGTCTCTCCGTCATATCAATATCAAAGAATCACGGATGAAGAAGGTCTTAACCAACACTAGTAAACATTTGGACAGAAAAACAAATCTTTTCAAACAAGACTAACTCGATTATGTTCTAACCTAGATAATTGGTTATGTAGAAGTAGCTGCACAAATGGTAATATTTAGAATTTTAGGGCCTCAGTTTAGCACTATAAAACATTCTTCTTAAAACTGTATCAACAGAGATCATATGAGTTAATAAATGGTTGACATACATCAAGAACTGTTTATCAGAAAGAAAAAAAAAGAAAAGGATGTTTCTTGAATGTTTTTTTTCTAGAGGCTGGTTAGCAGGCCAAACAGTATTTAACATTTCATCAGTGATACAGAAACAAATTAAGATTACTGCTGAAAACACTTGCTGTGATAAAAACTGCCAGCGTGATAAATGATAATGGCAGCCAGGGGTATCAGTATGATCTGGATCACTTATTAGTCTAGATTCACTCAACGACAGGTGCACAGATATATACGAAGGACAAGAAATGCAGGCCACGCATACAGATTAAGTGGGCTATAACCTGAAAAGCAAAGGCTGAGAAGGATGTGATGTGAAGAATTGCCAATGTACTACTGCCTCCCTGCTCCCATAAAGGAGCACACCAGGATAACCTTCAGAACATATGAAGGGTATGATTTAATAGGAAATTCCACTACTATAGACAGGATTAAAGATGCTGGAATAAGAGTAACTGGCTGACTGAGATAAAATCGGGCTGCTTGGACAGTGACAGGTAGAAGGGATCTTTTAATCTTGGTGTAGCTGTAGGACCATCACATCTGACTGTGTCAAGGTGCAACAGGCACCTTGAAAATATATATTCACATAAAATGCTTTGTTTCAGTTACCTAAGTGCTGGCCACCATGCGATACCTCTGTCTGAGACTGCCATACAAGATCTCTGGTATTCTTCCAGAATGGCAATGGAGGCCAGACAGAACAGCTTAGAGCCACTAGATATCCAGGTTTAGGTGATCAAACTGAACCCTACACATCAAGCTGCTAGGACTACACGAGCACGCTAGCATAGTACAAACACCATGGCTGCCCACTTGCAGACATGCTTGCAGATGAGCAGGAAATACACATCACCATTCCAGCATGGACAGATGGCAACATGTCATCAGCACAACTTCAACAACACTAAGATTACCCAATAAGGCAGGCTAAATGTATCCAGAGTATTTTACTTTTTTACGAACTTCACTACAAAGCAACTACTTGCTATGAAACACCCCGTTCAATTCATCTCTGTCAGCGCAGGACTAATCCTTAAAGTAAAGTCTTTCATCCTTTACACTAGGCAATGTTATCTGTTATAAAAAAAAAAAAAACACTGAACAAAGCAAAAGGCACATCACACTTACAATATATCCAAGGAAGAGATGCAAACTTACCTTTACTTGTCGGGCCTGGCTGATAACACAGGGTAAGCTAAACAATTGCTGCACAAATGCCTTCAGCTCCTCCATCGTCAGCTTGGTTCGTGTCCTTCCACTGTCTTGGCTCTGTCTGCTGTGTGAATGGACAAAATTAATATTATATGAGAGACAGGACGATGATCCCTGGATTTACTCTCACTGACAGAAATCTATCAAGATTACTGAGAAATTACAAAAAAAAAAACAACTTTAAAACTCAAGAAAAACCTTTCCAAGAATTCCAGTATCTTAAAAACTAGGTTTAATGTAATTCCTCTAACCATCTTCAAGAGAATTTACCCTATTCTTTGAAGTCTTTGATGACTTTCAAATTGGGTTTATTCCAAATAAGTAAAAGAACATAGCCCCAAAAGCAGCATGAATAGAATTTGGGTGGGTAGTTTGTGTTTGTTTCTTGGTTTTGTTTGTTTTCCTCAGAACTACTGAACTCTGATTAAAACAAAAATCCCAAACTGTTTTTGGTAAAATACTGGTCACAGCTAACCAGGGCAAGTAAATGGCAGGTAGAATTGCTTTTTCTCCTCCTGTAAGCCAATGGATTAGACACAAAATACCACTGGTTGAAATAAGTAAGGAAAAAAACACTGAACAAACTACACAAACCTATCGTGCAGCTACATGAACTATATGAAGTCCCAGGTGCTTCAAATATAAAGTAATTCAAGATGCCTCAAATGTGAGGAAACAGAAAGGGAAAGAAAAGGAGGACCCCCTCCAAAAATTACTCAGGTTGATCAGATGCAGATAATAAGGACAAAGTCAGGAATTGTTGAAAACAGAAATGAAGAACAAGACTGCTCTGAAGCACAAGACCTACACATCTTCAAGGCACTGGAAGACACATTCAAAACCCCTCCAGATGAAAGCAGAAGCTTTTTTTGTAAGGGTCTCCATGCCATATGGGAGGGAATATAGTAAAAAACAAAACCTGAAGAAACCCACCACTCAAGCATCAAAACCTATTCCAAAAAAAAAAAAAAGAGAAATGGAAGAAGTCGAAGAAGTCTCAGAACACTTGATACTTGAAATGAACACCTTCATAATTCAACTCCTGGGCACCTCCAGCAAGGGATGTATCTACCCATAAGGATAGTAGTTGAGGTTATGGTTAATAAATCTGTGGGAACTGTAAAAAACATTTCTGGAAGTGAAGGGCATGGAGTTAAACATCATCAGTGGTGATGATGCCACAACTTCTGCAGAATCTTTCTCATCAATTCAGATTTTGAGCAAGAGACATGCAAAATGGTATGCAGGAAACCGTATGGGCCAAAAAATAAGGGAAAAAGAAGTAACACTGATTCCCTGTCTCTAAGTTGATAGCATAAGACACTTCCAAGGAACTAATTTCAGCAATGATCCTCTCTTGTAGTCAGCTTGAGGGACAGAGCTATTTCCAAGATCCATGTGGGGTATGTACTTGCTCAAGCAGTTGACTGCCATGACAGGCACTGACAAGAATTCTTGGATATGGAACAGCAATAAGCTCTGGAAAGAAGTCTTATTTTCTAAAGCTGTCTCACTTGTTGCCAGAGAACTGATGAAACTGGCCTTGCAACAGGAAAAGACTGCTACAGAGTAGAACATGTCCTGCAAAGACACTTCCATCAAGTATCACTTGAAGCAAGTATCACAAACCAGATGAATGCAGCAGAGTTGTGACACTGCACAAATTAAACACTTGGTATAAATTATCACTGGCAGGCACAACAGTCTCGCTAGCAGGACAGATTTTGAAGACTGAAGAGCTGTTCCCTGCTAAGCAATCTACATTTTATTACATTAAAGAAAAACAACATTCAGTCTTTCAACCCATGGACTTAAATATAAAATTTAGATGAATCATCACATGTAATTATGCTATCTAAGTCTCAGAGAGAAAAAAAAAATACTGCAGGCTTGATTTGCTATGACAGTGAGAAGGAGAGGGAGCTGCACTGGACTTGCTGCGCCTCCAGTACTCTTGTGTGTGACAGTGAACGGAGCACAGAGCTCCAAGAGACACCCCTGCAGGAGGGCTCGCTCCCCTTCCACAGCACCCTAGTGCTCTGTCCCTAGTCCAGGCACAGACTGCCACAGCACTGCGTGCTGCACAAAAAGGTACAACTACCCCTGCCTATGAAAACTCACAACTTTCAGCATTAGGGGAGAGAAAAAGCGTGGGGGTATAGAACCCATCGCCACTGTTCTGTGTCACCTATTTTTCTGTTTTACATACCATCAGATGCTACATCGTTACCTACATCTGGATCATGGCTTTATTGCTGCTTTATTCCCTGCCAAGTAGTTCAGTTTCAACACTCATTTTTGATTTATTTATAACCTTATCCTTTGTGTAAATGTGACCCACCTCAGTGTATTAAATATGAGCATAAATGTTAAAGAACAAGCTGAAGGCAACCTCTGTATTTAAACTTCCTAACACCGTTTAAGGAGGATTCAAAATATTTGCTTTGGAAAACTTCTCAAACCTCAGTTTTGTATCACATTGCGATTTAGCATACAACCACCCTTAGGCTATGAAAGTCTTCTCTTGACCCTCGGGATTCATCTTAGGTCAGATACACCACTGAAAATTGTTGGTTCTTTCTAACGGATCTACTTGTTGCAAAAGGCCTGGAAATGCACCAATTAACTGGAGGCACGTCCTTGGAGAGAAGGCTGACATACTCCAACAGCTGGAGGAGGAAGAAGCAGCAACAGATCCGAAACATCTGGGAACTACCAAAATGATTAAAGTTTACCAGGAACAGGGCAATACAACAGCTGTAGCTCTGCTTCCTCCACCCAGACCAGAGTTCTAAGTGACCATACCTTTGTGCTAGCAGGATCCTACAAGCAATTATAAAATAAACACATGGGCTTTCTTTTCCCTGCTCAGATTCAGCAAAAATGCTTCTCTATTCCAAAGAAGAGTTTTCAAGGTATAATACCTGATGTAATTGGGCCTGTGGTATAACGCTAAGATTTCAGTTTTCAAATTGAAGCAATGACGATGCTTTAGGTCCTGTGTAGCAAAGCTGGCTATTATAATTCACAAGATATTTACTTTTCACCTCCCTCCATTAAATAAGCCTTACATTTTACACCAAAAACTATGCATGCAAAAATACAGAGTCAACTCTTACATTCAACACAGGAAATCCAAGTTAAGAAAAGTTTATCATACAACCTTTGGCACAAGAAAGGTGGTTACTTTTCTGTGGTTAATTTCTGTCCCCAGAAATTCAGAAAAATACCTGATCAGCGATCAAACAATTTTTCTGAAGGATTTCATGTTTCAGTACATAGTGGAAAACAGTATGTTTGACACACTCCAAGAGCTTTTAGGCCCTTTGTGTCGCTGTATCTGTCTCCCCAACCCCTCACTACAGGCAAACACCAAGAGAAGTTGGTAGGAAGTGAGAAACTCAGGGCTCTTACATTTCCAAGTCCAACCAAATAACAACTTTAGAAACTTTAAGGAAAAAGTCTGTCCTACCTGTGTTTTTGCTTTTTGCTCAGAAGCAGCTGTGCTACTGAAGCACAGGTCTCTGCTTCTTTCACTGCATCTCTCAGCTTGCGGAAGAGATCATTTTCTGGGTATTTTCTGTCTTCAGCATCTTCCAACATCACTCTCAACTCAATTACATCTGTAATAACAGCATATAGTTTGTATGCAGAAACAAAAGACATTTTAGATTACTTCCAAAGCCTTCAATCAACATTCCAACAGGCTACTTCAATTTGAAATACACAATGATGAGTGGTATTATACTCTCAGTTTAGCTCATTTCTTTTTTCCACTAAACAATACACAGTGTTTTCTCTCATTAAAACGAGAACACAGGGGAAAAGGAAGTGGGACGTCCTGAAACTCCTGCAATGAACAACAGAAGTCTGACCTTTCTTGTGGTTGAGGTTGGCAGACAGAGCTTCTGTAACTCTACTGACCCAAGTGTCATAAGACTGTGCTCTAACTTTCACTCCATACAGCAAGGAAGGAAGGTCTTCCAGTGGGTACCGGTACCTGGAGATGCAGAAAGAAAATCAAGCTAGAGTATTAATGCTCATACAAAACCCACGATATTGCTTATATTGAGCTCTCCAAGCTACAAAGCCAGAAAAACAAACGCAAAATACCCTCTGCCTTGAATGCAAGAATCACGCAAAGAGGATAAAAACCTCTTCAATTAAAGGAAGAAAAGCATTGCCAAACGTTGTATTTGGCCACTGCCTCCAGCACACTACACTACTGGATCTGGAAGAAAAGATTAAAAAAAAAAAACACGCTTGTGTACCTTAAACACTTCTTCTGCATGGGACATGGACATAAATCAGATGGATGGTATAGGCACACCAGACGCTCAGGATTACAAGAACACGTAAGAGCTGACAAGAAGCACGTGGTTCTGCAAGCTGTGCACTGACGCTCATCATCTGGAACAAGTTCAAACACCTCTTCTTCAGACATCAACACTCCCTAACAAAAAAAATAAGACACTTGCTACAAACTTTAATCCAGGCAAGACAGGAAGGGAAGGGGGGGAGCAAAAGTCCTTTTGCAAACAAAGTAAAAGAGTTGCCTTTTCTTACTCACCATCTGTACAACAGATTCCCTTAAGCGTGTTTCTTCCTCTATCATTAATGTCATCTCCTTGCAGACCATGGCAGCCAGCCCAACATCCAAGCACTCTGGATCTGCAGCCATCTTGAAGATCAGCTCTTCGTGGGAGAAAACACAATGACGTCCTAGCCTTCGGTAATGACTCACACACTGACGTCCAATTGGAAGCTACAAAAAAAACAGAAGCAAAACCCATGTCTGTCATTTTGGGAAAAGACATTTCAAGACCATGTCTTACCCCCAACTTTCCTCCCTTTCACAAAACCTGGGGAAAGACTGACACTCAGAGATACCATTGTATCTTTCATGACAGAGACAAATATAAAAGCCTTAAATTGTATCACATATGAGGATAAAGAAGATATCCATTGGCATGTTAGGGGGCAGGCAGGCATCTGCCATAACCTAACTTCCAGACACAACTTTAAGAGCTCTCCTAAGCAATTTTTAGTTTCAGTGAAGGGAACTGGAACCATAATAAAGTCACCTGGAATCTGTTAAGGTGAAATACACTGCCCTCTGGAAATTACTACGCTTGGGCTAAAAGTTAACCGAAACTGGTATCACTCATTTTGTGGCCTTTAAAGAAAATGAATAAATAAATGAATGAATGAATGAACACTAGATGAATTTGCTACAGATTTCTGGGTTACATTTTGCATAAACAAAGTAAGTTTCACATGCCTCCTGTCAGTTTAGAAGTTTTCCCAGGGGCTATACCCAGACCACATCATGAGCACAGCAAAAGGGACCACTGACAATCCTGAGACAATTTCTCTGATGAATGAACAAATGTTTCAGGTTAAAAACTAGGAGTCATATTTAAATGTATTAAAACAGAAGTTGGAGATAAATAAACTACAGGTGTGATTTTATCTTCCACCTGTAATCTCTGGATAGTGATAGGACACACTATTGACATCTTATTGAAAGAGAATCCACATAAGCTATGCTCTGCTGTGCCATGGCTATCATAATGTGGACTAATATAATTAAAAGATACAATGAGATGGCTCAAAAGGAGAACAAGAAACAGTTATATAGCTACACCTCCAACATGCAAATGACAACAGATATTCAATACTGTACATTAATCTATATGAAATCCAGAAAGATGCATTACAGAAATACTAACTAAAGGTACTGTGAAACCAATAGCTGAAAAGGAAGACCAAATGCAGAAGCTTCAGTCTGAAGCTGTTTAAAATTATGTGCTCAAAATCATTTTCTGAAATGTAAATTAACATCAGTCTCACTGTTGTACCAGGAACCAGAAACATAAAACATACTGTGTAGCATAAAAGCTATTAACACTCTCATTGCAAAAGGTCACCTAGCAGAGTCGTATGAAACAAATACAAAAGAACAGACCCAGTCAGCAGTGCAGAAGTTCACAGCTTCAGCAAAGTTGTATCCCTGGTTAAACCCAGAGTGATAGGCACGAGGAAAGGTCACAACAAACTCGCCAGCGCACTGATTGGTCCTGTATACCTAATACAAGTGAGGATAAAAGGGAAAAAATAAAAAGAAATTTGCAACAGAGGTTAAGACATTATTATGCAGTGTTTGAACAACACTTTCTCTATCTATGAACCAGCAAAATAGCTACCTCAAAAGTGTTAAGGATTGTTTCTGTCTTCTTAAAGTGAATCCTCAGTTCATAACCTTACTCAAAAAAAGCTAGATATCTAACTCACCAGTTTAAAAACTCTATGAATCCCAAAAGGGATGTTTCTCTATCATTATTTAATCCATCAAACCACAAAGTGCAAAAGCTTTTGGAAACAGTTTATGGTTTGCTTTTCTACAGTATTTGCCAGAGAAGAAATTTATCTTAACAAAAAAGCAAATGATAGTGACTGCTGCTAAAAGGTCTGCCGTCAATAGTGTTTGGTCAAAACAGTTTGTAAAGCTGAGATTTCTACAAAACATAAATGTTTCACTGTCAAAAAATATTAAAACCAATTCACAGACAAATGTGCTGCTATAGCAGGAGTTATTTTCAATAAAAATGAAATGTAACACAATGTACTCTTGTTCTGTAAGATATTTTTTGTAAGAAGTTTGGCACGCTCTTCTGATGTGAGATGATTAAAATTTCATGGTGATGATAGAGAAGGATTCTAAAAAATGTATTTTAAAACCACTCCATAACTAATGAATTGGAGATGTAAACGTCCACTGCAAAAATCCTTCAGAGTTATGTCAAATCATTGTTACAGAGATTTGGCACAGAATGACAAAGTGAGCGGATAAAACGCTCATGTTCTACTCACTGGTACACCATGTTCCATCAGTACATTGGGGTTCATGATAGTGACCAGCTGATGCAGGAGATCAGGCTGGGATTCAAATAGCTCAGGAGCTAACTCCTTCATCACATCCTCCAGTTGCTCTGCTGCATGAGAGGGCACGCCATACCACGTCTTCGGCTCTCCCCTAATAAAATGACCACAATAATCACCATGTTATTTACAGAGAAGCAATGATGCCAACCAACTGCAAAGTGTACTTCTAACAGCACTGTGCACACAAACCAAATATTTTACACGTAGGCACAAAATCATCTTTAATCAAAAACGATTTGATGTTGTGTGTCATTTTTCATCATGTATAATTTTCATCTGAAAAAACAATTACTCTACAAAACAACTATCAACACATCTGACAGCAGATTTGCCATGACAAACCTAAGATGGAAGATACTGCCATTTACCATGCTCTAAAGGTATAAAATGGGCAATCCTTTTCCTTTAGGAAGCAGAAAAGAAAATTCATCAAGCAAAATCTTGGCCATTACAGCCACTGTTTAATAGAAAAAAAAAAACAAACAAACAAACACAAACATCACAGTATTCCTCCATTCTCTCAATTAGTCTTGAAGAAGTCTTATGTCTGAAACCAGTGGCAAAGAATATCACATAAAGAAAGTGGAATGAATCAGTGTGAAGATGTATAATCAATCCCTCTAATATACATAACCAGTTATTAAAAACCAGTGTTTCACTGGACCCTTAAGACAGAAGATACTTAATAAAATGGGTTAGTTAAATATGAGAGAAGAAAGGACACACAGGGCCAAAACCAAACAGAGTTACTTGAGAACGTATCATTCTAGTCTTTCCAGTCCTGTGTTAAGCAAAATAAGCTGTAATGATCTAGAATCTACAGTATCGAAATTTGGGGGTTTTATTAATTTTGTTTTATTAAGAAGTACAATATCTGCTGAAATATCTGAATCAATTTATATAACACTTGCTATATAACTATATTAATAACCTTATTATCACCAATCCTCCCAAAAGTTGGACAAGGAATGGTGTAGCATTATCTTTGGTTCCTACAGGCTTCAGTGACATCTGCTGGTCGGACACAGCTAGCAAGCCCCAGTAAGTATGTACTGCTCTGTATCTGCCTGGGCTGCTGGAACTCACCAGCTGACACAAACTCCTCACATACTGATCCAGTTGATAGCATGCTGAGGACAATTAACTGAACTCTAAACAAACTGAATCCTCCTTCTCAGCCTGTGGATGAGACCTTACTAGCAAACAGTTCTCCAGAAACATGCAGTCACAGTCTAAAGGCTATCAACTTATCCTTACCAGATGAACGACAAACTTTCCTTTCTGAAGGGGTGCTTCCTACAGCCTCCCCTCATCCTACTCCCCTGATAAACTGGGAAGACTGCAATGCAAGGAGTTAATCTGTCGATACTCCACACTATATTCCACACCAGTGAACTCCAAGTCAGTTCAAAACCAACAACTTCCTTAGAAAAGATGTTAGCCTCTAAACCATGATTTTGCAGTGATACTAGATTGTTGGCAACACAAGAATATTTAATCAGATCATGAAAAATATTGAAGTGCTTAAAACAGTATTCGTGTTCTCCTTTTCATTTAAGAATAGGGACTGCTCATTACAGCTGTATAGCTTTTGGTTTAAAAGTCATGAGGAAGCATAGGTATTTTCAACTAAAAAAACAAATTTACTAAAAGCAAACAAGGAAGTGTAAAATAGACGTGCAAGGAAGGGCCCATACCAATGCAGGTAGTTGATGGAATAGCTCCAGTGGTCTTCAATATGCCAGCAAAACGAGGAGAAGCACATCCCTACATACAGCCAAGGTACCTTCATGCCAGAGATGTCAGCATTGATATGAGCAAGGACTGATTGTTCCAGAATAGGCATGTTATTTAAATTCCAACCAGAAAGTGCATAATCCTGCAAGAAAGAAAAGGAGAAAATTCTCAACAAAGATGATGACCATAAGGACATTAACTCTAGAAAAGAGAAGTACGAAGAAAGATCAGCTTATCCATTTCTACAGCAGACATTGCACAGTATTCTCCAGCAATGAAGCACCTGAACTGGGAAATACTTCCTTAAACTCTTTAGTCGGCATTTAATCAGACTATGGGCTATGTATGTTGAAATACTAGGACTGGCCTTATTTTTTGGATCAACACTCATCTACTTAAACTTTGATCCTCCCCCCAAGTTTCATGCATTTCTGAAGGAAAAAAAATACCAACAACACTACCAGAAAAGCAAATGATAGAAGTCTTCAATAAAACAGGGTAACTTATAATTTTTAATACCACAATGAAACTCATGGTATTATTTCAGCTTTTGAGAGACCTGCTTTACTATGCAGCAGTTTATCTTGATCTTCATAAATTATTTCAGCAAGTTTTCAAGAGAAGAAATTCCCAAACTTATTTCACAGAAATCAGCACCACCAGTTAAGCAATTCCACATTTACTTCAAAATGTGCTCAAGTCTGTACAAAAAAAAATGAAAATTCAGACTGCTGCTACCATTCTACTCTTAACCTTAACGAAAGCTGTTAGCACACGTTCAGTCAGCTTAGGCATATCCTACAATTGCTGAAAGGAATGGTCCCACCCTCACTTCAGCCACATGTTAATGTTGTTTCCTTCGCACTGACACTAAAGATAAAGCAGTGAGTACAATGATCTGGCTAGAAAGTATTTTTTTTAATTACTACTTTCATACAAATAGATCAACAAGCACTTCTGACTCACCTAGCAGTTACAAAATCACTGCACCACCATAGGCACAGGTAGGAAGGTGCAGACATGGGTGGAAGACAACAGTGAGCAGGATTACCTTTTCCAGGGATTGCAATGAATTGATTTGGGTGCTATGTAATCATGAAAACACACCCTTAATCTCATTTTGTAAGAATTCAAACATATAAGCAGCCATAAAATTGATATGCTACAGTAAGGTCTCAGGAAAAGTCGGTAATATACTTACCAGATGTTCTTTATCTTATTTTCCATAATAGGATGCTACATTTTTTTTTCATTCTTACAGTATGCACAGCCAGAAAAACAAGCTAAATCTCATTAGTCTGTTTTATTTATTATGAACCTCCTGAGGAGGTTAGAATTGTGTTTCAGTAGATAACTCTTCAGAACAAGAAAAGAAAATCTTATCGGTTTCCTTACACTTGGATATCCCATAATACAGGCAAAGATATGCAAGTTGTTAAATGATGTAAAACAGGTGTGACTTTAATCATGACGAACAGCCTAGCTATCAGCAACCTCATCTGGAAAAGAACCTAAACTGTCAGATAAATGCCCTGCTCAAAAAGAATGTTAAGCGTAAGCAAGAGTTTATTAATTTTCATGATAAAAACCACATTGATTCCAGACTTGTATTCTTATTGTGAAATTTTATGTCACGCAAAGAATGGGGTCGGTTTGCATCTCCTGTTCCTTACCTCTTCCTCTGGCATCAACTTTCTTCGGCCATCCTTCACTGGAAAGCCACTTCCAAAGTCCTTGGATGATATATCAGCTCCATATTCTACAATGACATCTTCTTCTATGCTGCTCACCAATCTCCAGAATTCCTTTTCCACAAGTTCAGTGGGAACCATCTGAAAGCAAAAAAAGTTAGGGTATGTGCAGACAAGATCCAACCTAAAAGCTACTATTTAAGCAATACACTGTTATGAATCCCCCACGTATCTCCAAATACCAAGGCCACTCCCCCTCACGCCACCATCTCTTCAGTGTCATACAGTTTAGCAGTTTAGTTTGTATTCCCTAATAGTAGCTGCAATGAAATAGAAAGAGAATGCCACACCATGAGGAGTGGAATGAACAAAAAAGATGAGGTTACCAGAGGTGCAGCTAAAAAAAGGTTAATTCTTGACATACAAAAAGGGAGGAGACAACCAGCAGAAGCCAAGCAGCAAACAGAATAAATAGCATGCACATTCCACACTGTTTCAGAGGATAACCAAAACCTCTGAATAACAGCAAGAAAATTCAGATAAATGTGTTCAAGAGTGTAGTCTTCATATATCTCATTACAACCCCCTACTTGTAAGCATTTAGTTATGAAGTTTGTTAGAACAAAATAACAAAAAAAGCTTATTTTCAGTGTCCCAAAGCCATACAATAAATCAAAGTCCTTAAAAGCTGGAAGCTTTGACAATGCTGCCCATAAATTACCAAAGAACGCTGAGAAGAAGTAGCTTGGTGTTTCATGCAGTATGTGTGACAGTGGAATAACAAAGGTGTGCCAAAACAGATGTGCCAGTTTTGGAAATGCTGCTGAGGTGCAGAACAACACACAAACCACAACCCACAAAAGATTGACAGACTCAGTCTATTTATTGACTTGTTTGCAAGGAAAGACTGTAACAGGGAGAAAAACAATCCTTAGATAAACCAAACCAAGACAAAAGCCATAGAAAGGGTGGGAGAAAGACCCTTATGACAAACTATAACAGTCCTATACTTGGTTTAAATAATCAAAAAGGGAAAAAAATTAAATGGAGTATAGCCCTTCAAGCAATAAAGCCATCTATCCATCACAGGAAAAGGGTGAAATGAAGTTGAAGCAAGACCAGATGCCAGAAAGCTAAATCATTTGTTTACATGTTTGAAGCTTATTGTGCCTCTTTATACAAACCTAAGATGCCTCAGCAGAAATTCAGGATCAGCTGAAACATCTTTTCTTTTTCCCCTACAAGGAATGACAACAAAAGTTGAAACTCACGTGGACTGGCATGTTGAAATAATCAGACTTGAAGTTATCAGCCATTTCACCAAAGCTCTGGAGAGTATATTCCCTGACAGCTTGTTCAAATCCAAAGGCCTCACGGGGTTTGTTGCATTCCTAAGAGACAGAACATGAAAATATTGTCCCCTGCAGATTATGGTAGACCGTCACACTTCTTGTTTTTCTCTAAAACACACCAGTGTTCATCTGAGTCCTTAGCAAACACAATAAGCTATCAGTTCTGAGAGTTCTTCTTAGCTGAGGAAGTCCTACCTCAATGGAAACAGAGCAGAATTGATTGTACGGAAGCTAATGTAACATGGTAAACCCCAACACTATACACTCCTGCTTGCCTGTCCAAGCTAAGTGTCATCATCGGTTCTGCTAGCAGCAGAGTGTGACTGTGCACAAGATGAATTTAGTGTTGAAGACATTTCTTAGACACACTGGATTCAAGTACCTGCAGAATAGCTGCAAAGGAAGTAATCCTGCCAGTGCTTCAGTCTTACACAGCGTAACATCAGCTGATTTAGCACATTGGAAGTAAGAAGGAGGAAGAAGAAAATCAAAACAATGCAACACGTACCAAAGCAGCTGACTAGTAACATCTAACAACACAGAGTCCATCTGACAAGATCTTCAAATCTGCCACTGTCACACCAAGAGTCCAAAAAGACCAACTTACGTTTCTGCTCCTGTTCCCATCCATTTCTACAATGCCTTTTTTTCACACAGTGTTTATGTATATAAGATGTATTTGAGCACTAACATGGCACAAAAGTTAGTGACTTAATGGTCAGTGTTTAGTCATAATGAAACCAGACTAAAGAGGAATTCAAGACCAGCACTTTCTTTTTCTCCGGGAAATGAGTATATAAATAAGTGTGCACGTGTTACTGCCCCTTTCTGGAAAAAACATGGTCTAGAAACATGGTCTTTTTGAAAAAGTTAAAGCCAGTGACAAAATTACAGCTTTAGAAATGGCAAGCTTATTTCATCTGAATTCTACAGCTACCTATCTTCTGAGCTTGAAAAATTTGTTTTCTTAAGGCAAATACCAAGCCAATAAACTGATGTTTGCTGCCTTTAGGCTGCTGATCAGTCGTCACTTTGAACACGGTATTTTTTGAGCAAAGAAATTCAAACTAGCTTCCACTTTTGGAGTTTTCTGAGTTGCTTTCTGAGTCTAAACAAGACCTAAAATAGCTAGTTTTTAAATTAGTTCTTTCACTTTCTGCAACATGCTATTCTGAACAATGTCATAATGACTTCTCAATAATCAAAGCTCCCTGCTATGCCCAAATCACATGCTTTGATTACTTTGTTGCTTAGAAAACCTCTCATCACTGTGCTGAAACACCTATCACAACCCTCATTTTCACTTAATTCGCTGCTACCAGCTCATCAAATTGAGTTTCAACTCTTAAAATATAAAGGCTAGAGTTTTAGCTTTCATGTGGCAGTGTCATAAACAAAAGTTATACCCAGGCTCTGGAAGGAATATTTTTCTCTCCTTAAAGCTCATCAGCCAAGAACAGCTGGAGATTCACAGTTTGTATCTTGACAAAGTTCCAAACAAAACTATAGCTCCTACTCAGATGGAACAACAATGAGAGATGAACTGCAGCTCTTCTGATGTTTCCTAGACCACAACCATACATAAAAAGCTCAAGTAGTTCTTCAACCATACCTCTGCAACACACTTTGGACACCTCCAATCACCTTTAGGTACATCAGGTAAAGGAGGAATCAAGCAAAAGGTGTGATAGCTGTCATCACATCCATCGCATAGTAGCAATTTGTCTTCATTATTTCCTCTGCCACAGAACAAGCAAACATACAAGTCAACCTGCGTAAAGAAGAAAAAAAAAAAGTTGTTATAAAAGTTTTTTCACCCAGAACCTGCCTTCCTTTTCCTAACAAAGAAAAGATGTAATCCTGAAGTTCAATATAAACATCAACACAACCTTCTCTGGTTGTTGAGAAGCACTGATAACAATTGATCGTACTTCAGTTGGGGTGGAGGAGAATAACTGGAAATAGCTGCTGGAAATAACTATCCAGTTCAGTTGGGTAATTGTTTTTTAGATAATTCAAAGTAGCATCTCACTTGTTATCCCAAAACAACAGTAGCAAAACAGTAGGTTACGTTTTTTAACACTTCATGCTCTCCCTCTCTTTGAGCTTCAAGCACTGAGAACAATTCAAAGTGAAATCACTACGGACAGTATTTGGAGATATTCTTCAATCACGTGCTGTTTCAGAAACATCCATGCCATCAATTGCAACAGAGCGGTGATTATGTTTGCAATGGACAAGAAAAGAGGACACAAGAACTAACCTACACATTTAAATCAAATTCCAAGGGGAAGGGGAGGAAACTGATATAAAGGTAGGAAACCCTTTCTTGCTTTCTCCAAAATAGAGGATATAAATTCCAAATGACAGAAGTATTAAACCCAACACAACAGAGAAAAAAATAGCAGGAGTCTGCCCAAGATCACCTCTCAACAAGAACAACACTGACTGGGAGATGTGTTTCAGGGACGTCATCAGGTTTCAAATTTTCTCTGCTATTGCTTCATGCACTGTCCAAATGACTTTTAATTTAAATATTTAATACAGAACCAAAGATCTGTGATGGAATCTAAATGTAGAAATTGTGTATTGCTTTACCACAACTAAAAAAATATCTTCAATATAAACATCTAACAATAATACGAACTTTACAAATAACACTAAATTCCGCTAAATTCTCTAAATTCCAAATTCTGCCACTACTACTCTCACAGTCACTGAGCAACTCAGGTTCTGTGTATTTTCCTCCCACGGCTAAAAATCCTCCAGAAGGGGTGGGTTTAGTTTTGGGGGGGCTAGGAGGGATTTGTCATGTTTTCTTTCTGGTCAGGCTGTCATAAAAACGTGCTTTTCAGGTCATTAAACTCACAGAGTTATGTCAAACACATGAGAACAACCCCATCTGAGTTATGCCAGCCTAGTTAAGCATGCAACTTCCTATCTATGCAATAACAAACTTCTCTAGGGGAAGATTGCTTAATAACTATCTTAAGAAACAACGTTAGAAAATAATGCAGCTCTATCAAGAAACTCAGCATTTTCCCCTTTTTAAGACCAAAAAAGACCACCTGAATATGGAAGATCACATCAATCTTAAACGAGTTAACAAATAACTAGTTACTTGCCTTGCAAGTATATAAAAGGGAGAAAGGTACCTTAGCAACCTATCTAACATTTCCAGGTTCTCATCCCAAAACTAAAAATGCATTAAAATGGCAGTTTTAATAGGAGGCTATCCTATGATATTCACTAGTTGAACATTACCTGCTGCTGCTAACACCTTCTTCCCTCAAAATTCATATGAACTAACGTAACTTTTTGTTAACCCTAGTGATGATTTGTCAAACACAAAGACTGCCTTGAAACACGTATTCACAAAATGCAGACCTGTGGTTACACAGTAACCACAAGTAAGCCTCCTAGACATGGAATTAAAACACAGTAAGACTATAATGATATATGATTATAGATTTCAGAAGGGGGAAGGAGAGGATAAAAAGAAAAAAGGTATATGTTATTTATTGCCTCTCACAAAAGCATAAATGGATGAGGGAGAAGTATAAACAAAACTGCAGCACAATATTTTTCAGACAAGTTATATAAGGCTAACGCATCACCTGTGCACTTCAAAACTGTTTTCCTTGAAGGTCTCTCATCACATTAAAAAAAAAAAAAAGGCATGGAACCAAATGGTACTAAGTCACAGTATTTCAGAAGACTCTAGTTAGAGGAATTCAGTTCCAAAATAGCAGTTCTGTTGCTACAGTATTTCCATTTTCTCTTTTAGACAGGAATAAACAGAACGTATACAAATATAGTCTTCTATACAGAAACAGATGCTGGATAAAATATTTTTAAATGAAAGCATACTTTAACAAAATGGTTGCAATACACTGCCTAGGAATACCATCTACTCAGTAGTAACACAGTTTAAAAGAAAATTCAAGTCTCTTAACTTAGCTACAATGGCACAATGATCTGTTTAAGTGTCCAACTTCTCCCACATTTTCTTCCCCAGAAGGCATTTTCACATATAAAAATATGATTACTGGAGACTTCTGGCTGCCTTGGCCTTCCATGGTCTAACTTAAAATAAACTTTTGTAAGTGTTTTTGGGCTGAGAAAAAAAACAGCTAAATTCTTAGTGAATGAGTTTATTTCTTAAGACATTAAAAGCACGTCTTCATTCACTGTTGTGTGGACATGCTAAATTATTGCACTAAAATTGAAAAGTATCGTGCTACTAAAAATATTAAGAACAGCAATACACTACTCTTCCATGGTCAAACATCAGAGAGCTTAACATTTCATTTTTCCCCTTGGGTTCTCTCCTCATTTCCTCCTGCACCGACTTATATAATGACTAGTTTAAACTCAAAACAGCAAAGACAAGATAAAAACAGCTAAAAATGCTAATATCAAAATACTGGAGCGCATCACACATGTTTGATGGAAGAGAAGCTGTATTATTGCTCCACAAAGGGGAGCTCAATTTGCAATCGAGCTGCTGAAGACATGCAAGAAGTGCACAGCAAAGGAAGTCCTCAAACCTGTAATCAGCAAGTACCCTTCCTGTCTGGAAGATTAAAACTAAAACCTATGCATAAATTACCTTCCAAAATACTGTTCATTTTTCCCACACTAGCTGTATCATATGTGGCAGTGTCCATCCACTTATTTATATGGGAGGGATTTTCAGGGGGGAAAAAACAGTAAATCGAGGATTTTTTTATTATCTGAAACCACAGTAATAGAATCAAACTTACAAAGTTGACAGAAAGAGTTCCTTTGCGTTGCCTCATCTGCATTCCAAATGCTTCTGATCTGGTTCCCTTGCGTCTTCGTGTCACCTCATCTTTAAGTAAAATAAAGTTAAATGTTATTAATATCACACGACACAACTTGCAAAAAAAAAAACATAGGTGTCCAGTTGGGTGTCCTGCCTTTCAGATCAGAAAGTACCCGATGGTCCACAGAAAGACAAAATGCCTTGCTGTAACCTCACCACCTAAACAGGGATTAGGAACATGTATTTTGCTTAGCCTCCCTGTTCATCCCAATTGCCTGACAAAACAGAGTGAATTACACTCATAATTTGTGCACTTAGCTGGTGGGATCAGTTTCAGAATCATCAAATCCTGTTTTCCCTTTCAGTCATTCAGTTCATGCAACAGCTGCTTAATTGTTATGGTTACTCTGTAGTACATAAAGAGATGAAACTTTGCCAAGTTACATGAAGCACCCTGTAAATCTTTCTCATGAATTAAAATCTAAAATACTTGGCTTTTTTTTTCCAGTTACAATGATTTGCTTACTTCTTAATGTTGTCTCTGGAGACATGCAGAAAGATTTAATAGCCTTACTACTTTACAAAGCAATGAGCCCAATATTTAATTACCCTCTTTATCCTTTGCTCCCAACGCCAGTCCCATCATCTTGGGTCCAGCTCCAAAGATCTGCAGCTTCTTGAGTTCAGTATTTCTACTCATCTCTCCTGTCTCCGCCTAAAAATAAAAATAAGACCACATCAGCACAAACTAACAATGCTTCTCCTCCCGCTCTCCCCGTCATTTGCTTATTTTTCAATCTCGTAACACCCAACATCAGCTCTTCAAACAAAAGGCAACAGAGGCATGAAAAGACATGATTTTCTTTTCCTAAAGCCAACGAGTGAATGCAAATGGAGTAAAAGACAGCATTTTTATCCCTCCAAGACTGCCATAATACCACGAAGTGCTTGGAAGGGAACACAAATCATGTTTCAACAAGAGTTTTTATATGCTTCCTTGAATAGACATATGGCACTAAGTTCCAATCTATTTCCTGGGTTTACTCATGATGGCAAGCTATAACTGAGATCACAGCTACTCTCTGCACCTTTGCAACCTCAAAATCAGAGATGAAAAGACCTATTAAGTTAGATGACACACCTCCAGGGACCTGTAGCATTCCTGAAGCATTCTGTTCAAGTGAACTTCTTCCTGCCCCCATTAACAATCAATCTCATTCTCCCACATCACATCTGCTAACCTAGCAGCACAAAGAACCTCAATTTGCTGGTTTTATCTACAACACAATCACCTTAGTATTTGTATTTATGTTGTCGCCTTGCATGTTGAAAACCCTGTCTAAGACTGGTAAAGCCACCAAATTGTCACCATTCACAATCTTCCTCCTGAAATTAGCTGATCTTAAAAGATCTCAGCAAGTCTATCAATTTAGAAGATCGGTGTCTAATTCTGAAGTGGCTACCTTCACATAACCTACTCATGTTATTTCGTGTTATTTTTCACAGAATTGAGACCTGATTTGTCCCATATGACAAATGGGGAGAGAAACATTCACACTTTTCAATCAAAACAACCAAAAAGACCTCTCCCAGTAAGTGCTTAAAATAAGAAATTCAAGTGTACTTTTTGCAAAGCTGGAAGTAGATCCATTTCCATTTAATCAGTTGTTGTTTTCTGTTGCCAGAACACACTGAAAGAAATCTCTTTTCCTAGTCATTATTACCCAGGGAAATTTCAGCGATATTTAGAGGCCCTGTTCCCACTGAACTGCGTATTCAATCTTGCCAAAGGGATTATCGCTAATATTCTTATTTTGAATATTTATGAATTCAACGTTACTATTATTTTCAGGTTTTATATATTTATTTATTTATTTATTTATTTATTTATTTATTATTTGTTTGTTAAGTCCACTCTGAAATTGCACCCCAGCTAGCAAATTTTTCCTCTTAAACTCTTCAGTATTTGGCTAACAAGTCATAAGGAAACACAGACTTATTTTTGCTGTATGGAAAAGCCTACAACCTAGAGACTTCATTGTTCCCATTTGAAATTTGTTCGTATTTTGTCCATTTTCTCAATGAATAGAACTTGACCGAATCAACCCACATCACACATCTCATCACAGTATGATTTTCCATCACTTGAGCAACATTTATTAATAATCTCCAAAATATCCCTCCTGCTATTGTGGCTTAAATTTCTCAGTGACACCCAAAAAAATAATTCGACTATTATATTTACTAAAAGTAAATCACCGATGTTCTACCATCCTCTTCAGTTTTATAGCTTTTATTAAAAATGCATTGCCTAAATAATATTTTCAGAACACCTTTGACCTTATTTATTTGGATTCCACTAAAACTAAGTGGATATAATCCATGCTCAGGCCAAAAAAAAAAATATATACTATTAAAAAAAAAATAAATTATATATTAGAACATAAGCATATTTTTTTAAAAAACAGATTCCTGTATAACCTTACAAATGCTGCAAGGCTGTTGATATTGTAAGTTGTGAAAACCAAAAGCATTCACAAGGCTTAATGAGGAGTCTTTCCGTGGTATCCTTCACACTAGTATAACAACACCCAATTCAAACCCATGAGTACATAAAAACAGATATCCTGCATTCCTTGCCATCTTTTCATTATTAATAGTACAAAACTTCATGTTCTTGCATTAGTGTTTTTTGTAAAATGAAAAGCAAAATTAACTCGATTAAATCTAAATTCTTTTTCCTGAAGGGTGCTTGATGAAGATACCTTTCTTTTACTTTCTCAACAGAAAACACAATACAAAGGCTTTTCTTGTATAAGGGCAAATCACGTAAAATGATGAGAATAGTTGCAAACAAGAATTCAAATGTGTGTGCTTTGCCCATTTGTCAGCATCTCCCAGAGTTCTTTTGTTTTACTTAATTATTGCCATCGAATAGATCTCTCAAATTAAAAAAAAAAAAGAAATTTCGCTTTATTGTTATTCTAAAACCATCCACAATTGTTTTTAGTTTTTCCCAAACTTGCTTGGATATTAATATCCTTATTATTTATCCAAATTGATCATATTTGACCAGACAGCACTTAATTATCTTTTTCTTCCAGCACCGCATTTCCTTACCAGAACTCATCATGATGTAACCTCATTAGACAAATCCCTTGCCAGTTAAAATACATCCTAAAAGATAACTTGTGAAGATTTTTTCCCTGTAAGATTCCCTTAAATTTAACTTATCTTGAAGGATACTCCCCTGTCCCAATCTGAATTTGCCTTTTTATTTTTGTTGTTTGTATCTTTACAAGCCTTTCGTAAGTATTTCAGTTGCCCTTCTCCACATTTTATTTAACAGCTTTCTTCAGGAGAAAGAGAATGAAGCGTTCCATTTATTTTTGAACAGAATGTCTCATACCTAAATTGTCCTCTTTCTCTTTGGAAATAAAATTCCTCCTTCCACAAAGGAGAATTGTCATTCCCTATTTTCTTTTTTTGCTTTAAAAAATAAAAAAATTACTTTTCTAAAATGTGCCATCTCCTACTACTGAAGATCCCTGTTTATTTCAGTAATCTCCAATTACTATCTTTATAGTAATATAAAATATTATTATTAAAGTGATATTTATATAGTAATAAGACACATGAGAATGGTGTCAAGCTGAGGCAGGGGAGGTTTAGGCTGGACATCAGGAAGAGGTTCTTCACCAAGAGGGTGGTTGCACACTGGAACAGGCTTCCCAGGGAAGTAGTCACTACACCAAGCCTGGTGGAGTTTAAGTGTTTGGACTGTGCACTCAGTGACATGGTCTAAAGTTTTGGGTAGACCTGTGTGGTGCTGGGAGTTGGACTCGGTGATCCTTATGGGTCCCTTCCAACTCGGGCTATTCTATGATTATGCTTTCTTACTCGTTTCCAATTCACATGCAAAAAGACACAGAGCGTCTTTGGAAAATACTTTTAAATCTTAGAAAGTCTTCTGAGATGCACTGTTCAGTGTAATTAGCAATAAAATGGCATTTATTTAGCAGGTTGTTGGTGTTTTTTTGTTGTTGTTGTTGTTTAACATTGTTTTTAGTCTTTGCTCTGAAGACTATTGAAATAACCTCTGGTAAAATTCCAGGTATGCACTTCAAACAACATAAAGAGCACTGCCCAGAATGAGTTACAATGAAATCTTGAACAGTTTCTAAGCATTCCCCAGATATCTACGCCTCTACGGTTTGGGGCAACTGAGGACAAATTTCTATTTCTAAATACAGTTCCAGAGTTGATTTTACATATTTATACATAGCCAAAGAAGTATTTCCTGATTGTGGTGGAAGCTACATGAGTAGGCTGAGTTTTTCCTGTATTTAAGAACTCGTTCTACCTATTTTAGTAACTGTAATGCTTAAATGATAATGTGGCTGATGGCCTTTTAAAAGGCATTTAAATATATATATATATGCTGACTTTTTGCAGATCATCCCAGTAAAAATCCTCTCTCTCACTTCTGAAATGCAGCACCATTAAGTGAAATGTGCTGTACCAGGATCACCCCAGAAGGATTTTTCCAATGAGAAATGAGAGGTATCATCATTATACTAAAATCAGCAGGAGAAAAGATCCCAGGGGACATTAATAACTTCATAATGCTTTTATGCTAGTGTGACCTCTTTCCTCCTACATGGTATTATCCTAGAAGGTTGGGTCAAATCCAAAGCCAAATTCCACCTAATGAATGGCTGCTGCAGCTCCTGCACCATTCTGTTTTCCTGGGCGGCTCGCTAACAATACAGGAGTGGAGAGATCTGGTAAGATCACAGCCTGGGACTGCTTGCATGAGGCACTGTTTTATGTTTGCAATAAATAAGGTCAAGTCAGTGTCGGTTAGTAGAGGGAACAGGCCAAAAGGGACAATTTTGTCTGAGTCAGCCATGATGTCAGAGAAAAACATGAAAGTTTATAAAGGACACTCAAAAAATCTCAGTGACAAGAAAAAATAAATTTGTAAAAACAGCATTTGACAAAACATTGTGGCATTTAAGTCTAGAACAGCATGAAGCAAGGAGTAAGAATGTTACATGTAAATCCACCTTTCACCCATGTTCCACCAACTGGCCAGCAGGGAGCCACTAGAGCTGATTTGAAAAAGGTTCGGATGCTGCCTGCAACAGCAGTCTTTGTGAGAAGGTGAAGGCCTGCTTTAAACAGTGCAATAAAAGGAATGGAGCTGTCAGCATAAGCCTCCAAGACAGCTTCCAAACATGTAGCATTTAAAGTGGCAGTCATTTCGTTGGAATTGAGACATAGGGGGGTGCTCCCAGGATTTAATATCACCTAGCGGATTAACAGATGTTCCTGTAATACTGATAATGCAGATGAAGAGGAACCAACTCTCAGCAGAAAGCCTGTGGAATTTGCATGCCATCACTGAGCACCCACCCTCTCACCCATTTCATTTCTTCACAAACATGGTTAGTCCCAAGCATCACACTGTTAATTTCCACAATTAACAGAGTTACGTACACACAATTACAGTCAGATAGCTAAAGGACATATTAAGAAAACAATAAAGAAGTGTCAAACTTTGCACAAGCATAAGCTTCAACATCATTTCACAAATGGCTTTTTATCTGCTTCATTTGCACGCACACTACCAAGGTACATAGCCTACTTGTAACTAAACAGAAAGCATCTTTTAGATGTTTTTCAGTAAAAAGCACATCTTCCAGAAGAAAACCAAGCCTCAGAGAGACATCTTCCACTGGATTTTTATTAAGCAAAGACTGCTTCTTCACGGCACTTTTGAGCAGGCTTCCACAGGCAACCTGTTGATGCACTTCCAGTGCTGCTCCGCTGGTGCAAGGAATAAGCTGAAAGAGCCAAGCAAGAGGGGTACCTGGGACTTGACGCGCCTGGTTCTCTTCAGCACGACGTTCATTCTTGAGCCTTGCTTTGGGGAAGCCTGGGCATCTGAGCTCAGGTCCTCAGCCTCGACTTTTTCCTTAAGGTCCAAGTTTGGCTTTTGGATGCCCTAGAGGATCAGAGCACAAAAGGACACCAGGGTGATTGAGCAGCCAGCGCTGATCGTTCCACTGGCTGTGACAATTCACTTTGTTTAGAAGCAGGCCAATCTGTGAAATCACATCACACATGCCATTTGTACAAGGGGCAATTAGTCCAGGCACCCTTCTCTTATGAAGAAAGGCTGAGAAGGTTGTGGTTTGCTTAGCCCAGGGAAGACTAGGCTGCAGGGAAGTGGGAGGGTAGTACTAAGGACAAGGTGTAATAATTTTAATCTAAAACAGGGAAGATTTAGAAGAAAAAGAATAAGTTATTTCCTATAAAGGTGGTGAGGCACTGGAACAGGCTGCCCACAGAAGCTGTGGCTGCCTCATCCCTGGAAGTGTTCAAGGCCAGGCTGGACACAGCTTTGGGCAACATGGGCTGGTGGGAGGTGTCCCAGGGCAGAGGGGGTGTGACTGGAGGGTCTTTAGGCCCCTTCCAACCCAAACCATTCCAAAATTTTTTATATCTCAGCCACCAGCTTATCAAGAGAGGTAAAGACAGCTTTCTGATCAGTCATCATCTTCTGCCCTATTTTCCTTCTCTGTAGGATTGGCTCCAGCCTTTTAAAGAAACTGCAACCAGAAAAATAACTACACAAGGTCACGTTACAACTTCTAGCACTATTCTGTCACAAGTAAGCATGAGGGCAGCTGTGTGTCTGTCTACAGAACTGCAGGTTCCAAAAACATAGGCCATGTTCTCCTTCCATGTGCAGTAACAAACAGCATTCCAGGGGCAGTTTGGATCCCATCTTTACACCCTGGAAAAGAAGTGTCTCACCATAAGGCTGACGCCAGACTGGAAGAGCTCATAGGGGTACAGGATCCGTTCATAATGAGACTTGAGTAACGACCCCGTGCCTTTTCCTGGCAGGTAGCCAAGCCGACTTGCCACTTTAGACCATTTCTTCTCTTTAGTGACTACTTCAAAGCCTCCTTTGCTGGCAACAATCTGAAACACATAAAAAAAAAAAAAGTTAAGGGCTTTGAGCTGCTCTAACCACCTCTTTACATTTCTGCTTATCAAAGAGGAAGAAGTCTTGACAGGGGAATGGAAACCGGTGCTTTAGCAAAGAAATGCTACAACTTCCATATCTAAGTTCCTCACCTTGCTAAAGAAATCTACCTCTTTATATTAATGATCCCTCTCTATCAGGCAAGTTTATAGCAGTATGCACATTTTGCCAGGGCAATGGACACCTCCAGCAAAGACTTTTTATTTTTGTGCAAATCTGGAGAAACAACATACCAGACATAACTATAGCAGCATAAAATTTTTAACCAGCCTTTAGCATAGGCTGTACTGGAAACAGATTAAAACAATTGTTCCAGAAGTTACAACACAAACTCTCAAAGATGCACATTTACATCACGTGGAAAATCTCTACTACCTTCTCAGAGACCACCTCAAGCTCCTGCAGCTCTGCCACACATAAAAGAGGCCAAAGGCAAACAGCAGACAGACAGCAGGATGTTCAAGCACTGCAGTTCAAGGCAAATATGTGCTGTATACAATCCAACTAAAGACAGCTGATGTAAATATGCTTGACACATCTGCCACAACCTGGTGATTTATGAAGTTTCTTTCACTATGTTTTTTTTTTCCCCAATGAGATGTAATCTTCACGTTGAGATTAGTGCCATAAAACAAGCCCTCCCTGTTACTTGGCTTCCCAAGCTAGAATGAAAAACAAAGTCTGTCTGACCAAATCCAGCAACTGCTTGCTCACCTTGCTCAGACCATAGAGATCCAGTATTTTTCTCTCCACCACAGGGATTTTTAAATTGGACCCTTGAAGTTCCCAAAATTTTGCTAACTGATCCAAGAAGTCCAGCTTCACTCTTGTCATTGCCTGCAATCAGTAACAGAAGACAAATGCATGTGTCCCAAAACAAGCATGACAGTACCTTATAGTCCTGGGAAAACACATCGTAAGTTTTTATAGTGTTTACATTTTCAAAGTGCAACTTGGCAGGCCAAGTATTTCATATGTAAGAAAATAAAAAGTAGAAATAAAAATATTAGTAAGATGAAGGATCTTTATAAACATAAAATTACACATTTTTGTTATCTGCATTTAAGATCCCATAAGCCGAATTCCTACCTAACAATTTCTCATTTTGAAACCAAAATGCCTACTTGTAAAAAAGAAAAAAATAAATCAGCATTCCAGGGAGAAACCTAAGAGCAATTAATAAAGCCTATGAGGGTAAGGGGGGTTAGAAACAGCTTTTCTGTATGCCTTCACCATGCAGAAGGACCTCCTCCCTTGAGTATTTTTGGAGTACTCAAATCACTTTCCATAAGGAGACCCATTTACAAGCCAAATGATACGTGACGTTTTGGTATATGAACAGAGCAAGGCTTTGAGAAATGCTGTAGGGAAAAGGAAAACCAGGACAGAACGGGACTCACACTGCTTTCAAAAAAGCTCCCGTACATTTCTGAAACGTAAAATTAACCAAGCATAACCAGCCCTATAAAAACAAAGCAGTTAATTTTAATGCTGAAGAGGCATTATCACGATAGTTGAATATAAGGTTGAATATACACCAGGGGCTTCACAACAGCAGTAAACATTTTAAGAAAAATAAATAAAACATCGCCTGTGGAGCACTGAAGGCTAGACACTGGCTGCTCTTACTACACAACATGGTAATTGACATTCATTTGAGACATTTGCAGTTGAATGTGAAAGACTCTTGTGGTTATTTTGGGTAATAAAATAAAAACCAGACATTTCTCAAAGCCATGGAGAGTTATTTTATATGAAGTCTGCCACTGCCAAGTATAAACATTGATGTGGTCTATGGGTTTCTAAAGTCTCTCCATCCAGAAACCTGCCAAGATGCAAATCTCGAGCAAAGAGACCTACAGCTTTCAGCGCAAACACAAAATTGTATCAACAGTGGAAAAGCTCACCTCCAGCTCATTCAGGCGCTGAATTCGTGGAGTGAAACGAAAACTTTGTACTTCACAGGCAAATGGAGGCTGCCAGTCCTAAAAAGACAGAAAGACGTTTCAATGCTTAAAGAAACTTCGCCAAAAAAACGCACGAAAGCCCTAGTAATCACTTGAATAAACAAGCTCCTACTAGTAAACGAGTTTCACTGCAATTTGTAATATCATCTTCTATGCCATTATCATGTTTTTAAAATATCGTTCTTTCACCTAACGAAAATTCTGCGGGAAGAGATCCTCACAAAGTTAAAAAGAAAATAAGGTGTAAAGCATTTTAGTATGACCTACCTCATACTGAGCTCACGTATGAGAGATCCTGTTGCTCGTTGGCATTTATTTACTTAAAAGAAATGAAGTTTTATATTTCCTACACAACGCAAAATTCTCACTGTCAACAGCGGCAAACACCAAATGAAGGATGTTATTAGGCATCTAACTTTTTTCCCCTTTGTCTCCAGTCATATTTCAATAGAGATAATAACTCCCAGTCAGGAGTCCAGGGCTTTAACAGAAACACAATCCTAAATAACGCCATTCTGAACAGTCAGTTGCTGGTTCAATCGCATGTGCCTCCCAGCCCCATCTCTCAGAACTGCGCTCTGACATCAGAACAAGTACAATTCAGCTCTTTAGTCCCTTTTAAGAAAGCTTAATTTATGGTGATAGCCCACCGGGCAATAAATACAACAAGAGGAAGGACACAACAATCCAGATGGCCAAGCCACGCTAAGCACGTATTATCTGCGCTGCTGCAGAAAATAAAGGCCCCAAGTACAACTGTAAAACATTTACAGCTCCAAATAACGGCAAAGAATAACAAATCAGCCAGGATGGTAAACACTGGCTGATTTAGTCCTCCTTGCAGGTCGCAAATCAACCCGCCGCACGCCTCCAGCAGGACGCTGCAGCGCAAATGGCTGGGCAACCCCGGGGAAGCAGCACGGCTGCGTTCAGCGGCGAGGAAAGTTCCAGTTATTCTCAATGAACAGCATCTGGCTCGGTTTCTCGTGGCCTCCCAACCTAAGCCATTCTGCTTATTTTAGAAGGGGCAGCCCCTTTCTAAACTTGACTCGGAGGTCAAGTTTTCACCGTGTCATCAAAGCAACGAAACGGGTTCCAGCAACACGGAGAAGGCAGGGGAGGAAGGATCATGAAATCCAATCAGCAGCCCCCATAACAAGCTGTTCTTTGCTCTTTCTTCCAGCGTTCTTTTTCCTCTCTCCTTCGCTGTTTTCAACCTCCTGTTTTATTGCTATATTTAAGGGTTGTTTGTACTTTAATTACGAAGGGCTCTGGCTGCCTTCTCCCGTGTTGCCTGATGTTCTTGCCTAAACGCTTTACCGGCTCGCAGGGCAAGTCACCGTGAAATAATGGCTTGTGCACCGAGGCAGAGGCGATACCAAGCTTTACCTTCTATGCTACCAAGCATAAACATGCAAATCCTGCGCATCCACGGGCCGGCCGCACCTCCACTAACAGCTCGCAGCCTGTGTTTATAAACAATGACCCATTTACACCAAACACCCTCCTCCTCCTCCTCCCATCGCAAACGCCTCATTCCTCCCCCAGCACCGCTGCAGCTTTTTTCTTTTTTTTTTTTTTTTTTTTTTTTTTTGCCTTTTAAAGGGAGCAGAGCACCGAGCCGCGGGGCACCGCCGTGCCCTACACCCCCACCTCCTCCAAAGCACCCTACAGACAGAGCTGGGCGGCGGAGCCCCGCACAGGCCCCCCGACAGGGCCACGAAGCCCCTCGAGGGGGGGGCTGCCCGAGGGGCTCCCCGCGCCCTGCCCCTTGCCCGGCGGGCAGTACCTTGGGGGGCCGGATCTTGCAGATGCCGGTTTTCTCGGCCAGGCCTCGGATGCGGCCGATGAAGCCCAGGGGGTCGCTGAACTCCTCCCAGCTGGGCTCGAACACGGGGCACTCGGGGGGGGGCACGAACTCGGCGGCGTAGCGCGCCCCGCCGCCGGGCCCCGACATGGCCGCTGAGGGCTGGGGCTGGGGGGGGGGATAAGGGAAGGGAAGGGAAGGGAAGGGAAGGGAAGGGAAGGGAGGGGAAGCGCCGCTGCCTGGGGCTGGGGCCGGGGGCGGCCCTCAGGGGCTGTGCGGGGGGCCGGGGCGCATCCCCGGGCGGCGGGGCAGCGGAGGCGGGGCGGGGGGGCGGCTCCTGCCGGGCGAAGGCGGCGGCGGCGGCGTCGTGGCCCCGTCCCCCGGGGCCGCCTCCCCCCGCCGCAGCCCCTCTCGGTCGCCTTCCAGCCCGCCGGAAGTGACGCGGAGTGCGCCGGCACTCCCACCCGGAAGGGGGAGGAAGAGGAAAAAGTAGGCTTCCGCACGGAAAAGTAGTCCCTCCGCCGCGCCCGCCCCTCAGCTCCCGGGGCTCGGCCGCCTCCCCGGTGGGGAGGGGAGGGGGAGCGGGAGGGGAGAGCCCGAACCGAAACCGGCTGCGGGGAGCGGGGAGGAGGAGGAGGAGGAGGAGGAGGAGGAGGCAGGGAGGGGGCCGCTATCGCCGACTTCCGGCGCGGAGGAATGCGTGAGGGGAGCTGGGCCATCCGCTTCCGGTGCCGAGGGGCCGGCTCGGCCCATTGTCTGGGCACGGCGGCAGGGAACGGCCTGGCCACGCCCCCCGCACGCAGGCCACGCCCCCTCCCGCCAGGCCACGCCCCCTCAGGCGGCCGGGGGGGGGAGGGGGCGCCCTGAGGCGGCAGGGGGCGGCCGCCATGTTGGGGCCTGAGGGGGGCTCCAGCGTGGGCAGCCCTGAGCTTAAATCTCTTAAATACGTACCTCCACATGCATAACACATATCTGTAACATATCTGTGTGTTTGTCCATAAGCATAACACAGATCTGTGCCCGTTGGCAGCTCCACCAGCCCGCAGCATCTCCTGGTGCTTCTTAATTAAGACCCCATAAGCCTCATCAGTGCTAAGTTCAGGTTGGAAATGAGGAGATTTCTCCTCAAAAAGAGCAGCCAGGCACTGGGACGGGTTGCCCAGGGAGGTGGTGGAGTCACCGTCCCTGGGGGTGCGCAAGGAGAGGTTGGACGTGGTGCTTGGGGACACGGTCAGTGGGTGACACTGGTGGTAGGGGACAGTTGGACCAGATAAATGATCCTGGAGGTCTCTTCCAACCTTAATTATTCCATAATTCTAAACGACAAGGCTACGTGAAGAACTCCCCAAACAACCCCCAACCTCCTTGTTACATGTAGGCGCTCTGCACTCTCACCCCATGCAGGACGTTTTCCTTCCCAAGTCAAGCACTCACACCTGAGGACTTGCATGCTTTTACTTACCTATTATCACACACCCTTCAAAAAAAGAAGTGCATACTGTTTGTTTTTTAACCAAGGCTGATCTCAGCATTCACCACACCTCACATCTCAACCGATTGTTTATTTCTTTGTCACAGCCTTGATCCTGGCATACTGTTTCAGTCTCAGAACATGCAATTTCCTCCCCCTGTTACCGTGAGGCTCACAATATGTGCTCCACGCAGACAAATACGTTTATCTCCATCATTTCTCTGCTAGATTAAAGACCTGTTGCCTGCGTTTTGCATATGGGAAACAAATGGCTTGAATGCAAATGGTTAGTTTTGGCAAAAGTTGTAGGGAACAGCAAACTGATATTATAAAACATTGAGTGAGTTTACCAGTGGAGATTGTGTTGTTGCAAAGCCTTACATATTTTTGCAAGGGGTTCTTGACATGGATGCCTGGTATTTTTATGACTCCAAAAGCATGTGGAGTGCAGATGTTGCCTCACCAGCATCTAGAAATTGTATTTCTACATACTCCTGCCATTTTTTTTTTTGGTAGTACCTGTTTTTTCTGACAGAATTTTCTCAGATTCTCCTGAGAGCATGTATGTGTATAGTCACTATTCCCAAGAGCTGAATCACCAACATACCTGATTTCTGAGATAAGCAACGATTTAGCCAGGAATAGTATGGGGGGAAAAACTGCATGCTAGAAAGCACCTAATCCGTGCAAAACTTTGTTTTGAGAACTAGTCCCTTGTTGGTTTCCTTCTCAGCTAGTCAAGGCTGTTTCATTTGTGTGTTTTGGTTAGCAGAGAGTACTGGAAGGCACTGCAGGGAAGAGCGCAGGTTTCCCTGAGAGTAAAAAGATTAAAAGTCCTAAATTACATGTAAGGGGCACTTTTTTTTTTTTTTTTTTTCATTTTATTAGTTCTGCAGATTTCCTTTTTGAGATCAAATATTATGTTTTCTCAGTTACTTTCTCCAGTTTGGGTATTGTTAGCCTCTGAGACGTTGCAGCATGCTGTGACTTGCGGACCCCAAATCAATCTTTGTTCTTCTTGGTCATCTGGAACTATTTAGCACTCCCCTGCTGAGGGGAGACTTAAACCTCTTATATTGTATTTCCAACTGCTTTATGTGAAGTGGAGAAAGCAGCTCGGCTAACCAAGGCTAATAACGGACCGCGTGCTGGAGACTTCACCCTGAAAATTATCAACCATCACCTGTGTGTATTGCGCGTTCACTGAAACGTGAGGAAATTCTTCTCACCTGCAAAATGTAGCTTCCTGGAAATAACTGGGGAAATTTGAAATAGAATTTTGTAGCTTTGTAAGCCTAGGAAAAAAAAATCTTGTTAATGTGCATGTTTTTTCCTAGCACACATGGTACCTGGGTTAGGAAACGCTGCCTTGCATAAACTGTAAGAAGCGCTGCTGGCTATGGCGAGACACACAGGGGAAGGATGGGGCTAAAAAGCACCTCGATGATCTAAAAAACACAGGTACGAACTGAACCACCGAGCCCTGCGACTCCTTCGTGCCCGGCACCCGTCACGATGCGGGTTGCCCCCCCTTCGCTTCGCCGCACTACAACTCCCAGAGGCTCCTGCGCGGGCCGTCCGTGTCGCCAGCGCTGATTGGTGGAGCCGACCGGCGCCGCGTGGAAGGCTGCCCGTGATTGGAGGAGGCGGCGGGTGGCCGGCCGTTCAAGCGGCGGAGGGCGGTTGGCGGCCGTTAGGCGACCGTTGGGGCCGCGTGAGGGAGGCGGTGGCGGCTCCCGGCCGGTCCCCTCAGCGTGGCCGCCATGAGCGCCGCGGATCGCTGTGCCGGCACCTCGCCGCGCTCCGCAAGGTAGAGGGGCCGCTACCCCGGGCCCTGCCGCCCGCCTTTCCCCTCCGTGTCCCGTACCGGGCTTTGCCTCAGGCGAGGCGCTGCTGTGCCCGCTCCCGCGCTGCTCTGCTTTCCTACTCTCGTGCCTGCCTACTTCTGCTGTCCTTTGCTCCAGTAATAAAGTATTCACCTGTTTTCCCTTGTTGCTGTCGTTTTTCAAGCGTGTCTGTTGTCCAGCTTTTTTTCCACACGGCTTTTTTGGGGAAGTTCGTACAGAAAATAATCTGGATGCTTTTAGTTATCGCTTCCTTACAATGACAGGAATTAAGGAGCTTGGCACACGTAATGATTCTGTGGATGTTGCACTTCTGGGTTCTGCTGTAAGCCCTGATGGGTATTTGCTAAGGGTCACCACAGCTTCTGTGTCACCCGCCAGAGGCCTCTGATCAAAGCTCAGGCTCCAGAACCAAGTTCTGGAGACAGCTCTTACAGTATTAAGTAGATCTTTTCTAAAGAGGCTGTTTAGCTTTAATTCTGTTACTGATGGTATCGTAAAATGATGGTGTGTCAGTTCAACATAACTAAAAAAAAAAACACTTCTCAAGAGAATTTTGAATTGTGTGCAGCTATGGATAATAAAATGTGATGCTCATTTGAGCACGTTAAATGTCTGTATGCAGTCACTGTTGCTTAAAATGCACATACATATACTTAACGTGGTTTATGTAATAGCAACACAGTCTCTTCCTACTACCTCAGCACCAAATTCAGTGATTTTGGATTTTCCATTTCACTGTCTAGGGTTGACAAACTCTGGATAACGCCATAAGGGAAAGCATATAGACTCCTAGACCTACATGTTAAGTTATGAGGGCTTGTGCATCAGCTAACCTGAAATTGTTCTCTTTAATCAGAAGTCTTTAGAAAGTGTTTTTCTCTCTGGTTATCAGAAAAACTATTACGGGTTGTCTTTCTCTTTATCCTATAGTGCCTGCTGTTGCTAATGCCAAAGCAAAAGACTTTGTGATCTTTGCTCTCTCCTCTCCTCTTTTTCTTGCCTCTTCTTCCTTTCAAGTTTACCCTCCCCAAATAACCCATCAGACTTTCCTCCCCTAACATTTTTGTCCTTCTCCCTTTTCCATAAGGTGCTCCATCTCCGCAATATAGTAAGTCTGCCAGCTGTTCTTTTTGTTGAACATTTTGGTTCCCCTAAATGCTGTGATTTCCTGTGAATACCCAGAGCACAGACAAGCCAATGTTTAAAATCAAGTCTGTGTTAAAAGCAAAAATCTCATGGTTTAATTTATATATATTTTTAACATTTTATTGTATTATCTGAGGTTCACACGTCATTAGAAAATGTTTCTGTCCAGGCTGGCAACACCCCATGTCTCATCCAGACACGCTAGTTCTCAGCCTCAGAACCAGGAGGACTCTACTCCTCTCCCGTCCATCAACGAGCGCCTGGCCTTCCTCCGCCCTTCCCGGGAGCTGCTGGAATACTACCGCAAGAAGATTGCTGACTTCGACGAGGAGCATGAGGATTTGGTAAAAAGGCTGGAGAGATACAAAGAAACATACGATGAGCAGGTTAGGAAAAGATCTTTGTTTTTTTGATAGGCCATGTATCGTTACACAAACCTCCTTGACTAGCAAAGAGTTGATGTTTTTCTTCATTTCAGAGCTCAGCACACCTGGTCTGAAGGGTTACCAGTAGTAGTGGAGTACTGAGCTAGGAAGAAATAAGTGGATCTCAAGCTTTGATTTTGAAATCTAGCTGCCTGCCCTCTGTCACAGCAAAGGGAAACACGCTTGTACGATATTCTTCTGTTCTTAATTTATTATAGCTTGCTTTTTTTTTTTTTCATACTGGTTGTTCCTGTTCTTTTTACTTTTAAATTGAAGCCTGAGTTTAGATATTCAGTTCAGATGCCATCCAGTTTAATTTCCTTGCCTCTTAATGTGAGGAACGAGCGTGCTTTTGTGCAAATTTAATGAGCTTTGATATACAGATACAATTAGTATTTATTGCAGTGGAATTCATAAGCTTGGCCATAGGCTATATGTAGCAGGAGTACTACACAGCGAATAAGTAGAAACCTAAAAGAAATTCCAAAACTTAAAAATCTTTGTATTTAAAGAGGAAAAAAAAATCTTAGAGGCTATTTTTAATTTGTGTTCTAATACGCCTTAAGAGCATATATCTCTCTAGCTGGCATCTTTGTAATTCTGAATGACCCTTTGGGAGCAGAATGGCCACTGAGGTGCTTCCTCGGCTACTGGCCATGCTTGAAGCAGCCTTAAAGCCTTCAGACATCCAAACTTCTTTAATTCAAGATATAGGAAAAAGAGGTCCGAAGTTCCAAAATAGTGCCTTCTGTCCTACATGAACAGTCTTCTGTAGGGCTTGTCAGTTTTCCACTCCAGGTAGACAAACACTGATGAAACATAGTAACTAGACAAATTTCCTACTGCTAAGCCATACAGATCAGTGTTTATTCTTCAGTAACTGCTTTTAAGAATAGGTACTATTTTACAGGTTTTGTTAGTTTCTTGTTGAAGTCAGACTCCTCTTACAGCGCCACTCTGGCTGCCAGTGCGGAAGTGTAACCATTGGAATTGGAGGCCCTCAGCACGAGCCTTTTTACTGGTGTTGGATACTGACCATGATGACGACAGGGACTGTGAGCTCCCTATTGAAACCCATTAAAATATTTTCCAATACTGCCCTCATCTGGTCAAATTTTTAAGAGTTCAATAAGTTAACTCTGACAGTTGGTACATTCCAGTTACAGGCTCAGGGGCTGGCGCAAGCAGTTTGTACTTTGAGAGTTGCCCAGTGCTCTGCATCATTTCAAGTACCTCATTCTCTTTACCTAGCACAAACTGCAGTGGGAAGTCCGTCAGCGAGAAGAGGAAATTGCGGAGTTGCAAAAGGCTTTGAGTGACATGCAAGTCTACCTCTTCCAGGAGAGGGAACATGTCCTCCGCCTTTACTCAGAGAACGACCGGCTGAAAATCAGGTGTGTCTGGATTGCAGACTGGGTCACTGGTGGTAGCGCGAGTGTGCATTATGTTCTAGTTCTCACTCAGATACAGAGTTTTCAGAGAAGCAGTCAGGCCACACTTCCCAAGGAGGGCTTCTATGAAATCATATCAGCCTTGAAGGTGGAATACAATCTGTCGGGCTACTAAATATGTTTCCACTTATACCTCCAATTCCAGTAGCAGGAAAAAAAAAAAAAAAAAAAAGAGTAGAAGTTGGACGTATGAACATGTTTGAATCAAGCTGGCCAGTGGAGGTTTTGATTTAAGTAGACCTTGCACCTGCCTAGCACAATGTCTTCCCTCAGTCTTCCACTTAAACTCAAGTAGAAAACACAGATGAAAACAAATAGTTTTCCTGACTTGCTGGGATCATGCTGGCAGCCGCTCCATTCTACTGCCATGTAGCTGTTGAATTGAAGTACACACTGCTCTATGGGACTGGCTGCCAGTGGCAAAGGAGTTTCCAAGCTTCTTAAGAACTTGTGTGGGTGATACCAAGTTTTCTGTTCAAGTTTTAAGATCTTAAGTCAAAAAATGTGTTGATGTGTTGTGGCACTTCTCAGGAGTGTGACAGAAGTGTGATACAGCACTTAATCTAGTTTGTTTTAAAAAACGACGTGCTTACAATCTACTGAATGAAGTATCTGCAAGGTTTTTAGGTAGTTCATAACTCTGGAATGCAAATTCTTTGCTACCATGTGTTATCGACCTAGTATTGTTATGTTTGGAAAGAAGAATGCCTCCCAATGCCAACAGAATTGGTATTTTCCTTTGTAAATATGCCACGTCAGTAATTTCTTTGGGAGTTCATTTTTAAAGAAGTGTTCTCAAGAGCTGAACAGTTTGGAAAACATTATTTGGAGACATTAATGAGTAAACTAGAAAGACTGTGTCACAACATCTTGATGTGTTTAAAAATAGTAATGCACTGATACCTTTCTTTGAATTCTAGGGAACTGGAGGATAGGAAAAAAATTCAACACCTCCTGGCTTTAGTGGGAACAGACAAAGGAGAAGTAACGTATTTTCACAAGGAGCCACCACATAAGGCAGGTTCATTTTTTCTACAGAACTGTGCTTTTAATTGCAACATGAAGATCTGTACATGAGAGGCTGACCAGAGACCAGATCTGTCCCACATGTCAAAAGTTGTTAAATAAGCCCAAAGTGGGAGAGATCTGTAGCTCTGTAACAACACCAGGATTTAGTATAGCTGCTGAGATATTAAATGGGAACAGGCATACTGAAGGTAGGTCTTGTTAGCATCAGCTCCCTTCTGAACACCCACAGATCAGAAGGTGAAGATTTTCACCTTCACCTTCTCTCTTTTTGTCTGTCCCCAAATGCTCCATTTCCTGTTAAGGGTGCTGTTTTTCATCCTAACAAAGCCATCAAGGGCAGGATTACTTTCCACTTGTTTTTTTGGGGGGGAAAAAGAAAGAGCCAGAAATGGCAAGTTAGCCATTACAAAGGCAACTTTTTCAGCATGTACATTCAACTTGTGAATATCTTCTTTTTCTTGTGACAGAAGTATGGTACTGCTGTTCTCTTGGATTTCTTTATCTGTTTTCATCTTTAAGATTTGTTCTTGATTACTGCAACTTTAGAGAAGTCAGATGTTGAGATATGTGATCTTGTTTCTATAGGTTACTGTTCTGCAAAGGCCAGATAAATCCAGAGATCCACATGAAGGATATGATGCTTCTAGAACAGGTACCGTACCACAAGGGTCTAACAGCAGCTCAGCTCTTGATACTTGTGTGTTTGTCCAGTCTATCAAAACAATTATGTACTTTGAGTACTTTGGTATGCTTCCATTAAGTTCCCTAAATGTATCCATGCATTCAGTAATGCATCCTTATGCATTCAGTACTCTAGGCTTCCCTTCAAAATCTTTTAAAATAACCTGAGCTGAGTCTCATGTCCTTGATCTGCTCAGCTAAAGAAGCAGCTGGTATGACTGTGAAATGGCTGTTCTGGACCCTTGCAGGTACGAACTGGATGGGCACTCTTAGCCAAAGCCATTCCAAGATGTGCTGTTCTGCCGGTCTTTAGTGTAGACAGTAGTTTGGGTCTGTATGTCTACTTAGGGATTTTCTCCTTTGAGCTCAAAACTCACTCAAGGTTTGATGCTTGTGCATCTGTGTTGTATGCCTATTCATCCTTTACTTAAGAAAATCTGTGAAGTTCACTTTCTGAATATGCCAAGAAAATCACTAGGTAGGTTGCCTAAATATTGAGGTGTGATAGTGTGGGATAAAGGTTTATGAGCCATAAGCTCTGAAGCTTTTTTCATCCAGGTAGCCCTCTGGAAGTCTTTGCGACTGTCGCAGTTGCAATTTTTTTCCTGTTCTTGTAGGCCATCCAGTGCATACAGCACGCCGTGTTTGGAAAGGTACTGCACTTAGACTGGAGTACACTTTTCCACTTCTCATTGATTTCTGCAAATAGGCACCAAGAGGAGCTCTTCAAAACGAGCAGCAAAAGGAGAGAAACCAGAAAGTCCTGAGAGGTATCAGAGGGACAACCAAACTCTCCTACTTCAGGTAAAATCTTTCACTAACTGAAGGACATATTTTCTGGCTATCCAGGAAATTGGTAGACAAATGTGCTGTCTGCCTACATAAGATATAGATTCTACCAGTTTATTAGTCCCACATCTTACTAACGATTCCCACTTTCTGTCAGTTTACTTAACTGTTTCTTTGTGATGAATGGCTTAGATTTAAGAGCTTGGGTCTGATTCTGGAAACTTTACATAAGCTTATGTTCCAGTAAAGCCAACTTGAATATGGCGCTTTTAAATACAGAATTTTTAAGTGATGTTAACTCTCATAATTTCCTTGATCAGCTATCAATTTACATTAAATCCATGGAAAATCTGCAGGTTTGGGTGGTTCATGGAAGTATGACAAAAGGAACGGGTCTCAGATGGAATTAGTCTTCCACAATAAAATGCACTAGTACAGCAAAAAAAGTTCCCTGTGCTAGACTTCAGTGAAAGACAGTATAGATAGCATGACAGAGTGAAGGACGAAATGTACAGAATCATGAACTGGGGAAGGTAGCAGAAAATAGATGTAAAGCATGAGGAAGGATGAGTCAAGAAAAGCAAATAGCAAACTTGTACAGCAGATCAAGATTTTCATTCAAGAACAGTAGTCGCTGACCTAGTGGGCAGTTGCCTGTCATAATAACATTTACTCTGGAGTAAAAACATCATAGAAAATTGTCATAAAATAAGCAATCTAAATTCATGTCAAGTTGTTTTGTTTTGTTTTGTTTTTTCAAAAAGTGCCTTATAATAGGACATACTTACATTTTTCAAGTACTTGTTCCAATTTGTCTCCCTGACCCAGGTCAAGACTCTTTGCATCTCTCTCCTTCACTCATCTCATGTGCATTTAATGCTTCATTCTAGCTGAGCAATTTCTTTTCTTCAAGATGAAAGGAATTGCTGCCTTCCTGGAATTTGGGTTTAATTATCACCATTCCATTGGAAGTTGATAGCAGAGGGAGAAAAGTCTGCTTGCATATTGCACAGGATTTGTTACATCCTGTGTGCAGTTTAAATCTTGCCATTATCTTCTATCTGTTGCTTCTGTTGTCTGTTGTTTCTATTTTTTTCCTGCTGTATAGTATACCTGTCTTGCTTATGGCGTGAATATTTTTCTTAAAATGTTTTAGTTATTTGAGAAAATCAATGTTAAAATGAAAACAAAAAAATGAGAATTTCAAACTCTAGAAATTATTGTTGGGTAGAGTCTTTGACTTGAATTCTGTAATTTAAAAGGGACTTGCAAGGACAGGAGCAGGCCTGCTGTGAGAGCTTCCTCAGTAACGTCTCTGCATGCCTATTCAGGTAGAGGCCCTGCAAGCTCAGCTAGAAGAACAGACGCGATTATCCAAGGAACAGCTTGAGGCATTACTAGAGGACAGGCGGATTCACATGGAGGAAGCCCAGGTCCAGCATCAGAGGGACCAGGACAAGATTAAAACTTTAACAGATAAGTGAGTGTGAGAGAATAACCATGATGTAATGTAGTCATGAGATGAGAAGAGGGGGAGCAACAAAAATATGTTGGCTTTCAGTATGTTGCTTGCTGCAGCAGGCAGAAAAGCAAATTATGCAGCCATCTGCTTGGCAGTATGTGGAAGGAGGTAGGGTAGTCAACATATCAAAAATACGGTTTCACATAGAAAGAACATCACTTCTTCCGTTAGAGGAACTAAATGTATTAGGAAAATACCTCTACCTAAGTTTTATGTTTCTTCCAACTTGCAATGAAGACTGAGGAAATTAGGACAGGAACTAGGAAAAAAATGAATTAACTCCACTGGGATCCCTTTTTACAGACTCCATAAGACTCAGAATCTCTTATATGAGAGTACCCGTGACTTTCTCCAGCTCAAGTCTGATGCCCGAGCCAATGAGAAAGCATGGATGGCAGAGAAAGACAGTCTGTTGAGGAAACTTGACAAAGATCCAGATCAACTTATCAGCAGGGAGTCAGAAAAAGAGAAGAAGCAGAGAGATACCAAGAAGATGCCTCAAACAGGTCATGAAGCTTGGAAACTCCACAGTAGAGAAATAAAGGTAAATTTTTGTCACGGGGAGAGGTCTTTCTAACAGTCTTCGGAAAACTGCAAGCATCTGGATCTTGATGAGATAGGCAGTAGCTAGTTGTTGCCAAGCTATACACGTTTGCTGTAAGCTGCATTGTTGCTGGCACTGATGTGTTTTTTTAAAAAAACAACACAACTCTCCTGCTGCAGTGTTTTTAAATTTCAGGTAAAAAGGTATAGCTAATATTGATGGTAGTGTTTCACTAGTGGTTTCTCTTATGCCCAGTGCAAATCACATGGTACATGGGCCAACAGTTCTTAACCTGCTTGTTGCACGTGCCCTTGTTTAAGTATAAACGCTTCCAGTTAATGGACTTAGAATGTGGTGTCTGTTCCTCCCTGTTGTTAGGGGAGAATAAACTCCTTTCAATTGGTGTCCCGTAGCTCTTCTGCAGCAGTCAGGATTTCTTCTACTTCTAATACGCTGCCAGTGAGAAGATCTGAAGCGGGTAAATAAGCAATAAGGACTTAGAAAGTAAACAGACAATAGGGAATTGTTTTCATCTGCCACTGAATGCAGATTGTTCTGAAGTGCAGTACTGGGCAAGCAGCTGAGAAAACAGGAACTACAGCACTATTGTTGGTTATTATTTTTAAGGGGAAGTGGAGAGAGTTCTTTGAACTGTCATGAAGAACTGATCACCTAATTAAGATGTGTTGGTGATGGAAGGGGCTCTAGAATATTGTGGGAGGGGTCCTTACCTAGTTATTTCATTAACCTTGGCTCCAGTTATTGTTATTTGCCAACCTTACTGTCCATCTGTCACACTTGATTTTCCAGAGCAGGGGAAATGTTGTGAGCACTGGCTTTACAGTTAATTCTTTCTGTTCCTTCTGCATCTTAGTCAATGCAAGAGCAACTGATGCAGGAGCAGCGGCTCTCAAACATGTACAGAGAGCAGTGTATCACCCTGGAAAGTGAGCTGGCTAGGATTCGTGAGGAGGGAGATGTTGGCAGAGAACTCTTTAAGGTAATTAGTCTGTAATCATCAGCCAGCTACGTGATGATCTTTCAGCCTCTATTCTACTACCCCACTGAGTTTTCATCTCCATAGGAACGCTCAGAAAAGATGGGGAAGCGCCTGAAGCTGATGACTCAGCGATATGAGGCTTTGGAAAAACGTCGTAACTTGGAAGTGGAAGGCTTTAATAATGACATCAAACAGCTTCGACAGAAGCTGAAAGACGTAGAGAAGCAGCTGTTTAAGGTAACAACTCATTGCTGAAGCAGATCATTATGGCCTTACCCAATAGAGGTGTAGTCTCAGTACTTAAATGCAGTATTTCCCTAGAGTTAAGGAAAATAATTACTTTCCTAAATGGCCATTTAGATATTAATGCTTGATAAAGTTTGCCCTCTTATGTATTTTATTCAGCAAAAATGGTTTGTCATTGTTAAGCAGTCAAGCATCAAGTTTGTCCAGGGACTGTCCTGTTTATACATTAGCGATATCTTTTTACTACAGCTCTGAAAGTTACCTGATACCTCCAGCTGTCTGAGCTGTCTCAAAATTCCAAGGCAGGACGATAGTCTGTTGTAGAAGAATATTCTGCAAAGAATATGTTGATTTTTTTTTTCCTGGGGGCCATTGCGTTAGGTTTTGTTCCAGTAAGAGGTAGAATACTGACTTAAGTATTGTGAATATTCTGTTATTCCTTTTTAAATGTCTCATTTGTAACTGCAAAAATCACAGCGGAAACAATGGCTTGAAGTTGAAGCTGAAGCTGTGTAACTTTGAGATAAGATGCATCTTCTAGATGTGCAGATGAATATCAGAACAGCTTAGACGGGCCTTAAGCCACAGCCTTGATGTTTTCTGGAGTTTACAATGTGATATTTATCTAATATATGCTTGAGAGGATCACTAGGCATTGTTTTTGTCCAACTGACTCTTTCAGTTGTCTATTTGGCAGCGCCACAGACTTGCTTGTTTTCTGTGTTTTTGGCACACAGCTCAGTTCATTTAGATTAATACATTTGTCTTCACTAAAGGCTTGGATTTTTTTTTTGTTTGGCTCTGGGTTTAACTTTGTTTTTTAAGGACTAAACTTCAACCATATGTGGATGGGGTAAAAATTGCCTATGATTATCTTTACTCAGAGCTGTGTATTGTGTTACTCTGGGTATGTTCTCAATCGTATTCTTAACTTCTTTACACTTCCAGCCACAAGAGGGCAGAAGAATAAAATGCTTGTTAGAAGTCTCCCTTGTGATACTTAAATCCATACTTCTTAAGTGAAAATAACTATAGATGACTACATTTCCTGAATGGTATATTAAACTCTCTGACCAAGAACTACACAATGACAATGAGACACCCTGAGGGGTCGAGAGAAAAGAGCTTTGAGAGCAGCTTCCAAGTCTGTGCTGCTGTGATGTTGAATGTGACCGGGCTAGCACGCTATCCAGTTCCAGGGTGACAGGAAATGGCAGCCCTTCCTAGTTTGCCATCAGGAACTATGATTACCTGTCAGCTTCTGTTCAGCTCAGTATCAACTATATGACCTGGCCTGAGGTTAGGAATTGTACTTGAAGTGCTCTTGAATTGTATGCAGTTCAGAAGGCGGTGGGTTGGCCACAGAAGTTAGACCACTTCTAGTTCTAACAGCAAAAGATGATAAACGGTCTTCCTATCAGAAGAGAAACTTAGAGCCATATAAAAGTTGATAAGTATTTTAACTCACCTCTTTTGTGGCTCTCCAGATAATACAGGAAGTAAAAATAACCCAAAAGGTTATAGGTAAACTTGATAATATTCTGTTCAGATTTCTTTCTCACCAATACTATAACACCCTAATGTTTGAAAGTTTCATCAGTTGGGTTTTTTTTGGTTCTGGAATACTTTTCTGTTGGTGATATGCATTAGCCCAGCGATGATAGCTTAAGCATCCTCTTTGCTAGCTACAAAGCATCTCCTTTAGAGTTCTCTTTCAGACAGACTCACTGTACTCTCTAAACTGTGTTCTGTACAATGTTGTTTGTATTAATCTGTTTCTCTGTTCCTTTTTAGGTGACTCTGATTCTTGGGCCAGACCAGGATCTTGAAGTTCTACGTGAGGTCCGTCAAGGAAACAGGCTAACCCGTAAAATTCAAGGAGAACTAAAAAACTTAAAAGCAAAAATCTATGGCTTAGAGAATGAACTGCGGGTCTGCTGAAGCTGAGGTTTTAGCTGGCATCATAGTTTGAGGAAGGGGACATTGCCTCTTTAATGGCATCCAGTGACAGAAGGCTTGAGAAAATCTGCAGTTAGTGTCATAACATCCATCAGTGGTCTATGAGCCATTTCTAACAAGCCAAATTAGGTTGCTTGTTCAGTTGAGATGGCACCTGATAAGACTGGTACAGAAAGTACCAGATGACTTATATTAGGAATATGTTTATGACTTCCTGCCTTCGTATCTGTGGTGTAGGGGGCAATGTAAACTGGTCTTAAACTTTATTTGGAGCAGATGACAAACCAGATGTATTATTAATGATCATTGAAGGATCTAGTTCAAAATCCAGTTTGCTTGGTTCACCTTACCCTGTGTGAGAAGGAACTTTTAAATGGTTACTGTTACGGTGCCTAGGCAATTCAGCATGGGACTGCAAATTTTCCTTGAAAAAGACCTTGTGTAGAAAGTACATACTGAAGTGCTTACATTTGACTCTACCCTTGACATCACAACTATTTTAAAATGTCTTCCCTTTGTTCATTTCTAACCCAGCCAGGACAAACCTGACTGATTTTAATATGTTGGGAAAAGGTAACTGTTTTTAGAACTCATCTGCAAGAACAAGCAACCTCCACTCTTGCTTTGAATGTGTGGAGGGGAGGGAAATACTGCACTATCTAATTTCATCTTCCTGTCCCCTTTCTCCCGGTTTATCTTAACACACAGAGGAAGCTCATAATAAAAGGCATCTCCTATTATCTACCTTTGTAGCTTTAAACTATACCATGGCCATGCACCAACAGGTCATGGTCAGCTTGTGGTACAGCTGTCACTGAACTGTAACTGAAACTGGGGTGGAAAAGCCAGTGCCTAGTTGCTACATGATAAATATAACTCTAGCTATGTAGCGATTATCTTCATATCATCAGGACAATGCTGTTCTTGAAAACAGATGAAATTGTGAAAAGGGCTGCAGTGAGGCTTCAGTCCACTTTTATAAATGTGGGGTATTTGTATTTTTACTGTAGCGTCAGCAAATCTTGTCCACCTTGGAGAGCATATCTGTGTTGGAAAAGTGATTTCAGTGCCTTCATTTCCTAATGTACATTCCCTAACTTGTTAAATGTGATGGAAGCAGAATAATTTTCTGAAGTTTATACTTACAGGGTACCAGCAGTTCCTTCCCATTTGAGAATTACTTGGTGTGCAATAACAGGCAGTTTCTTTTGGACGTGGTAGTGGCTATGGAGATCCTGACGCAGCATTTGGGAGAGGTGTATATACTGCTTTTCCTGTGCTGTGAAGATTTGGGGAAAAATGTTTTTATAGTACCAGCTAAAACAATGCAGTGGGGAAATTCCTTTGAAAAGTCAGGGCTTGTTTCAATTGTGTAACCTCTCTGTGAAAAGCTTGCTGTCTCTTATGGTCCTGTTCTTTGCCTTTCATTGGGCACATCTATTCTTGAAGTCAGATTCATCACAGACAGACTTCGGTGTGGGTGGCTGACAATCTGTACCTCGATGTTCAACTGCTACTACAAGAGGCTGTTTGAAAGTGTTGTCGCTGACAGGTTTAGCTGAAAATGCTAAATGGTGCAGAGATGGATTGATGAACAGCTTAGGTGCTGACACTATGTGGACAGCTGAGGAAAATTATTAAACTGTGCAATCCATCCTTTAGTCTCATTCCTTAAATTCAGCTGATGGGTAGCTAGGAAAAAAGCCTCTTGAATTGGTAGAAATAAATGGTTTTCTGCTTATTTTCAACTTTTCCAAGCTAGAAGTTGCTGTTGAAATTTGATTTTCCTCACCTGAAAGCCACAAAGTATGTCTGGACAAAGGCTGTAGGCTTGGACATTCACATTTGTAAGACTGGGAGGAAGTACTGGGGGAAGAAGGATGTAAATGTTTAATTTCCTGTCTTCTTTACTGATGTTTCTTATAACTTGCAAGACTGAACAGAATAAAATGGTGACATTCCCAATATACTCTGCTGGTGCTTCCACATCAAAGTGCATCTTGAACTTTATTTTTCATTTGTCATTAGGTTATGAACCCTTTCTATTACAAGAGGGGAGAAAATTACAGTAGTGCTGATCTGTAAATCCATTTTATTTGGAAGGTTGAATATATGTCCAAGGGCAGGAAATGCAAGGTATTGTACGTGCTTTTTCTGTGGCATCACGTGATCATGTGAAATGTTGCTTTCATGTTGCCAAAACAAACAGGGACCTTCCAGCCAAGAATTGCTTCAAAAAGTCAAGTGCTTTCTGCCACTGACAACTGCTGTTAAGATGACAGTAAAGCACCATTGGCATTTTCTAAAGGTTTCCTGAAAAAGGTGCCAAGACCCCATATTAGTCAATTTTCTTCCACAATTGTTGTGAAGAAAACAACAAAAAAAAAAGTCATTCAGTCTAAAGAATGAGTGTTTTTAGCTAATTGAAGATAATAATGTGTGACTTGTGTCATTTCAACACAACTAAATGCCTTGTTATATACGTAGGTACGAGGAATTGGTAACATCTCTCTAAAATGGCTGATTCTTGGAATACAGAGACTGGCAAGGATTAAAGGTTGGAATTGGACAAACGTTCTTATTGTGCAACAGGATGGTAAATTGTTTTTTGTGTAGGGGAAACGTGAAGAGTAAGGGAAAACTAATTGTATAGCATTATTTAGGCAAGGAAGGAATGCATGCGTTTCAGAAAGGATGTTGAAATATTGGGCAAGGCACAGAACTACAGATGATTCAGCAGGAGAAAAGGTTGTGCAAGAGCTCATGTTGTATTACATTAGATCTGATTAACACACATGTATTATTAATATACGTGTATTGCGACAACACAAACGAAAAGAGGCCGAGCAAAAACCAGTAGCCCAAAACTAGAGCCTAATAAAAGAAAAAAAAATACAACCAAGAAAAGCATACATTTTAAATCAGAAATAGTTTGTTTTTTTTTTTCCCTCATTATAACAAACTTAGGAGAGAGAACATTTTCCTTCTCTATCTTAAAATCAAAAAAAAATGATTGCGCCTCTGGAAAAGATAGCTTCTTTTAATAAGTTACTAGGCTTGACGCATTAGAACTTAATAAAGTACAATGTGAAATGACAGGAAGTTATTTAATGGTCCCTTTTACCTTTAAACCTGTGATTTTTTTCATAGGCAGTATCAGTAAGAGTTTTCTGGCACTCATGCAGCTGCTTAATAGAAGAAGGAATCTATACTGTGTTGACTCAAACTACACAGCAAGGTTACACAAGGGGGGAAACACACCACAAAACCTCATGTTTTTCCTATACCACAACTTGCAATAATTCCAAAATTAATTGAAGCTGTGACTGTGCTTAGGCAAATTAACTGTAACAACAGTTCTGACAGCTATTAGAATGGCTCTAACTAATAGGAACAGATGCTTGTATGCAGGAGCTGTGCTCAAATTGCTTGCATAAGTGTTTGTTCAGAAATGCACACATTTTGCCAGTGTGGATGGACTCTCTGGATAAAGTAAACTGGAACTGTGTGTGTATGTAGGCCAGGAAGTAATTCTTTGATAAATAATGAGCCACATTTTTTTAAGACTAGCTAGAGGCAACATCCCTGTGTACTTTGTTAGATCTATACATATTCATGGCAATCTATGTCTTTCAGACTTCTAATTACAGCTCACAAATGCATGTAATTCTCTTATACCGGAATGTATTCATGCCTGCTCAGAAGCCTAATAAAGATGTCACTTTGTCCCCATTCCAAGTGCTATAATAGATTGTTTGTATACAAGGGACAATTTAAGTTTTCTTTACTTTTTTGCAACATTTTGCTTTTATATTCCTAAATTGCTTTGAATTGTAAGACATATCCCCTTTAACGCCCCTAAACAGGTATTCTTAAACTTGTGAGTCTAGCTGTAGCAGTAAATTTTTAGCATGTGGACTGGAATTGCATACCAAAACATTCAGATTCAAAGGGTGTGAGAGGTGAAAGAGCAACAATTCATTTGGACTGCTGTATTCATAAGATTTAGGCACAGTGTAAAGAATTAAGTTTGTTTCAGTTCTAAAGTTGCATCAGTTGTTTAGGGCTTTCTCCTTGAAATTTGCCATCAGAAGTAACTGGAATTTAACTTTCTGGAAGGAAACGCTTCTGGCATGCCGTAGTGTTTGAGAATGGTGGGGAGGACTTGTGCTATTGCCCATGCAGCACCAAGTGAACTGTTTGGAGAATGGGTGTCTTCGAATATGAGTCAGCGTGGCTGCCTTTCAAGTAAGCTCCAAACACAACTTTATAAACAGAGCCCTCAATGGGATCGAGTATTCACTTATACTGACCAAACTGTGTGCTTTACAAATCGCAGTGCTTTTGGATTGTGGACAAATTACAACTGAGTAAAAATGCGTTACCTGCTTCTATTCAGAAAGTCCAGAGAGGCTTTCTACACGGTAGTGTTTCAATGTCAAAGCAAGAAAATGCTAAATTACTCAGGCATGAAGGGTTTCATTGTTGAAATAGGTTCACTATGAATTAATAAAAAACCTGGATCTACCCTGGTGAAACATATCCAGGATGTGCTGAATTCACCTGTATTGATTTAGGGTTCAACTTGACTTACTTTCACTGTAAACACTTAGCTCAGTAGAGTCACTCCTGCACTGCCCAGTTAAACATTTTTTCCTTCAATGCGAGCTTAGGTGGATAAAAGTCTGGTCGGTGTCATCACGGGCAAAGCTGTTCAGGTTTGTGTTCAGTGCTATCCCTAATAAAATTACTTGAAACATAGGCATGATGAGCGCCATCACCTGAAATATAAAGCAAGAACTGCTGCTTTTAAGAAGAAGGGGGAAGTTCGGGCAAGATTTTAGTCAGATTCAAAAAGATATGGATTTCTAAAAAGATCACAGATTTAGATATATCTTTCATTGTGGCAAACAACTATGTCCTGAAAGGTGTTTTGAAAGATCTCATCTTGAACTAGTTAAAAACTTATTATTATTTTTTTTTCTGGAAGTGTAAATGTGCTGTGGATATTGAGAGGGAGTTTGGAAGCACAGAAAGCAATTCCTGCCCATTCCCAGGGCAGGATCTGCAGTAAGGAGGCGCTCCTAGAGGTACCAGGTGAAGCTCATGGAAAAACGTGTCCTCTTTACAGCTGAAAAGGGAGGACGGGTCACTTCTGTGTAATTTTGTCTGGACAGCTAGGGCTGGAGACCTATGAAAAAGGAGTGATGCTGTGAAAAGATGGGAGCGTGAATGAGATTTTCCACCCGAGTTGTGGCAAGACAATGTTGCTGCTGTCAGTCTGAGCTGAGGGAGCAATCACCTGGGTGGTCACCTGTAGGGCAGGCTCGGGTCGGTCACACAAGTGTTGGAAGCATCAGTGGATGGGTATGGGGATAGCTCCGCCAGTAACGCTTTTCAGAATCCAGTCCTGAGGAGCCAAAAAGGGAAAGAATGGGCAATGGTATTTTTGGAGACTGCCTTTTCCTGTTAGATGCACTTCTGCCTTTGAGCCATTGCAATTAATGTCGAGATGAAGCCGTTGTTTGTGCTTGAGAGCATGGCTAAAGTCAGGAAGAAGGCTCTGGAGTCGCCAGGGTTAGCAGCAGCTAGGGACAGTTGGGTGTATTTGGTGTGGAGCTCGTAATTAGCGTGAAGATGAAAATTACACAAGAAGAAGAAAAGGGAAGAAGCAAGAGGCAGATAATTGAACCTTTGGGGAGTCTGCAGAGGAAGGATGTTGGCACAGAGCTAAAAGTAATTTAGAGAACAGAGAAACAGTTGTTAGATAACTAGAAGCACAAGCATAACAGAAAGAGGCAGGGATGCACAGGGATGTAGCCAGAGAGGAACAGAAGATGCCGTCGTTAAGTGCAGCACTCATATCAAAGGCTGCTTTTATCATGAGGAAACTTAACCAAAATAGAAAACAAACAAAACCCCAAACAAAGCAAAAAAAAAAAAATGCTCCAGTTGGCTCATTTGGCAAATCATCAGCTTGAATACCCTCTTTGAAGAGGGCACTCAGGGTAGGGTAGAGCAGCTACATCCCGCAGCAGGCAGCAATCTGTCTGATGTTTAGGGCTGGTCACTGGGATGAGAGGCGGGGAGGTCTGCGGACACGGTCTGCGTGCCTCGGGACACTCCAGCAGACTGAGGATAAAAACATTTTAAGAGAGGTATTTTTAAGACAGTGCTGGAAGTGATGATCTTACCCCCTGGGTATCAGTGCTTTCTGTGATGAATAAGTAGTCTGAAATAATGTAAGTGCAGTGTAAGGCTAGACAGATCCCTCATTACATTACATCCAGGTTCATTCAGCTCCTCAGTATTGTGACAGACGCCAACACCACCTTTGTTTCCTTAAGCTTTTACTCCAGAGACAGCTTTAGCGTCTTCATTACAGCGTGGCTCTATCATTCAATCCACACATCACTCGATTCTCAATCTTCAAATAATAAAGTTTAACTTAGATGTGTCTTTACTACATATTTTTGTACTATTTTCTTCTTGAATGAATATGAGAAGCTTGTTTCATCTCTCGTGCCTGGTAAAAGAAAAAGCCAACAGGGACTGCCCTACCTTCGGAGGAGATTTCTGCCTCGCGGTGCCTGCCCGGGTGCCTGGCTCCGAGGTGTTTTTGTTGTCTGGGTGCTGGGGGTGGCTGCGTGCTCGCAGCACCGAGGAAGTCTCGCTGTGTGTTGGCAAATTCAGGCTTGGAGCAGGGCCACGTGCAGCCTCGAGGAACGCCAGCGTGGTGTCCTCGAAAGTGTCAGGCCGGACCTGGTCCTCGGGGAGGCTGAGGCAGCCTGTGGGCAGAGAGGGCAGTGAGGAAACCTGCCTCTGGCACCACAGGGTTGGTTTCTCGCTTAGGAAAGGTCACAACGAGATACCAAACTTTTTTGGAATTGGCTTTTTTGGAATGAAGGGAAATCTTTCCAGCGGGGAGCTGGAGGGAGGTGGCTCTGTGGGATGCTCTGAAGGGGGACAGCTCTCCTCCCCGGGCAGTTCGGGTGCCCGCAGGCTCTCAGGGTGCTGCCTGGACACCGGGGACGAGCCCCTCAGCCTCCCCCCCCGGGGGCTGCCCCCCGAGCCCGGCTTTTCTCCGCCCGCGGCCCGACCCCGTGCGGGCGGGCCCAGGTGCGGGGGGCGGCGGCGGAGCCCGAGCCCGAGCCCAGAGCCCGGGAGCTGCCCCCAGCGGGGCCGCGGCGCCGCCCCGCACCTGGGCCCGCCCCGAGGACGGGGAACGGGGCCGGGCCGAGGCGAGGGGAGCCGAGGGGAGCATGGCCGGTGGCGGCGGGGGCCCGGCGCCCTGAGCGGCGCCATGCGGGGCCGGCTGCTGGCGCGGCTGAGGCGGCGGCGGCTGCTGCGGCTGCTGCTGGCCCTGGGCGCGCTGGCGCTGGGGCTGTGGGCCGCCTACCTGGAGCTGCTGGCAGCCCCCGGCGGGGGGGCGGCCCCGGACCGCAGTGAGTGACCCCCGGGGAGAGGGTTGGGGGTGCCGGGCTGCGGCAGCGGGGCGGCCCCGGGGGCTTTGTGGGGTGTGGGGGGGGGGAGCGGCGGCGGTGCCTCGGGGCCGTGGGCTGCAAAGCTCCGGCTCAAGGCAAGGAGCTCCCGCAGCCGCTGCCCGCTCACAAAGTCCTCAGCGGGACCGCAGCTGCAGCTGGGGCGAGATCTGGAGGTTAAAGGCAGGAATATTGGGGCAGCAGTGCCGGGGGGCTGGCTGCTTCGCTAGGGGAGAGCAGAGCCCGCTCGGCGGGACGTCCTCTGTGGCCCCTGCTGCACCCCAGAGATCCCTAGGGACAGCTTTAAAAGTATTTAAGCTTTAAGTATCTGGGATATCTAAGCGGTGGTTATGGGGGGGAGAGGGGCCGAGACAGGTGCGTGCAGCTGCACTGGGAGAGGGACGGGGAGCAGCGGGCAGAGGGGATGCCCGCGGGTTGTGCTGTGAGCTGGAGCCTTCCTCCCCGCTTCCAGGCAGGAGATATTTTTACATCTTTGTTATAAAAAAAATCGTCCGGTTTAAGGCTGAGGCTGGAAACAGTGACACGGCTGCGGTCCCTACCAGCCCGAGCACGGCGTTGAAGTGGAATCAAAGCTCCAGACGCTCCCAAAGCCACCAGAGACGTCGCCGGTGGCCGCATGCAGGGGCTGCTGGCGAGGCTGGAGGGGTGAAGCCCTCGAGCAGGAGGCTCCATGGCACGGGAGAGCCTGTGCACACCCAGAGCTGATGCTCTGCCCCGGGCATTTGGCATCCTGGGCTCCTGGGGAGCGTCCTGGAAAGTGCCAGCAGGAGGGGGGTTAAGCCGTGCCCCTCCCCACCCTCGCTCTTACCCCATACCTCCAAAAGCCTGTTTTAAGAGAAATCAGAAGTTGGAATGAAAAACAAACAGCGTTTGATTTCTTTTGGCTGTTAAGCCAAGCAGCGCTTTCTTCTCCTGGGACTGGGGTGGCTGCATTTGGGGCTCCACGTGGGGGCTCTTTCTGGAGATCCCACAGAGCTGAGGGGTGATTCTCAGAGCAATTAATTCCTTTTTCCCTCTTGTTTTTGTTTTCCTTCTTGTGTCCCAGGTGGGAACCCTACGGTAAGTCTCAGCTGGGGACCAAGCAAGGGCTGCCGTCCCCACTCATCTGATGCAACAGCCTCCCCAGTTACTGCTGGCAGAATACAAAGGCTGTTTGCTCGGTAATTTTTCCAGGCATAAGACTAAGAAGCTCCTTCCTCTGGGGACAGAAAGCTGTTGGGCTTGGAAGGGAGCTAAAGCAGATCTGTTTCCATCTCCTGTGTCTGCAGCTGAGCTTTCTTCTCACCTCCCAAAAAGGCACCGCCGGATAGCCTGTGAAAGGAGCAGCAAGTGGGTTTTTTCTTTCTTCAGGCACGGCCATTCCTCCCCAGCATTTTGCTCCTCTCCCCCACTGGGTGGCTGTGGGGCAGGGGAAGCAAATCCCAAATAGACGTTAGCCTAAGCCGTGCTCAGAAACCGTGTCCCTGGCTGTTCTTCCTTCATGTATGTGCAGCTCTGCTGTGCAGCGAGGCTCAGCATGCAGATAAGCTTGGCTGCAGGAGAATAAAGGGCCTCGCAGAACATACAGCGCCACAGAAGCCAGTGGGTACCACTTATTAGAGTATCACCACCTGCTGGAAGAGGCTGTGGCCGGGAGGTTCCTTGTGCTGTCACCTCAAATTCAAGGGCTGAGGAACTGGCTGAGCTGCAGGGTTTGTGCTCGTGCAGCTCCTGGGTTGATCCAGGCCCTTCCCTGGCTGCTGGCTTGGGATGGATTGGGCAGGGGTGGGTGAAAGTGAGTGACACGAGGGACACACCTTTCCTAGGAAGGTGCTGCTGAAAGGAGCAGTCAGGCTGGTACAAAAAGGAAAAAAAAAATCATTTTTCCTTGCAAAGTGATTGCGTGAAGGTTTTCCTACAGGCTCTTCCCTGGAAACCCGACTGGCAAGACTCATACCTTATGGGCAGGAGGGTGCTTCTATTGTTGTGAGGCTTGCATATTTCTTTTCCTTTCTTTCTTTATTATTTTTATGTTTTTTAATTGAGCCTATGTGGCTGGTCTGCTGCCCAGTAGGTATTTATAGGAATCCTAAACAAACATGTTTACAGCTGAGGGAGGAAAAACAAGCAGGCTGATGTGAGTCGAAGATGGGCACAGCCCTCCTCCCCTGAAATGTGGCTTGTTGTCATCCAAAACAAGTTGTAACAGACAGGGCACTGCCTCCCTGCCAAGAAACCCGGGAGCTGCGGGCAGCCTGCGTGCTGCTGACAGGCGCTACCCTTTTTGGAGTGGGCTCTCCAGCAGGAGTGTGTTTTTTCCTCTTTCCTAAGTGCCACACAGCAAGCATTGCTCCTGCGAGCGAGTGCTGGAGGCAGGAAAGTTTATTTATTCATTTATTTATTTATTTGTAGCTGAACAAGTTGTTGGGGAGGGAGAAAGCACCAACGAGGCCGATGCTTGGATGAAGCTGGTGCATTGGGGACCTCCTCTGCTACCTCCTTCTGCTCCTCGCCTTCCCCAGGCTGGCTCCGAGGGAGCAAGGCTGGTGCCAGGGAGCGTTGCTGGCAAGCAGGGAGGATGTGTAGCAATCCCCCTATGCTTTAAAACCTTGTGTCAACATCATAAAAGTGAATCTCAAGCGCTGAGCAGGCTTAGAGGGGAGGTCACTCCCAGCCATTGCTCTGCAGACTGGGTTGGTGGTTTTTTTTTTTTTTTCCTGCTGCAAAGCCCGTGGTATCTGGGGAGCTTGCACTGCTTTCCTTTATTGCAGGTGTGAGTGACACTGAGCCAGGCAAGAGCAGGGTGTGCAGGATTAGATGAAATTGCTTGGAGGTGCAGCTTGTGGGAACGAGGGACCCGAGGGGGCCCTGCTTCCAGCCGCTCCCGCTGGCTGTTCCAACCCACCCCTGTTCCTCCGCATTTCTGCGCTGTGTGTAAGTAGGACTGGGAGCGTGTTATCTTCCTATCTGGGCTTCTGACACGCGGATCTGCAGGTTGTTATGAAGCAGCACAAGTTGCCTAAAACCTGGCCGAGCCCTGGTTTGGATGGGCAGACGCTGCCTTTGTGTGAGGAGAGGAGCTGGTGGGAAGCTGAAGCTGCTCGTTCAGCAAAGAGCTCCGAGGGGTGCTGAGTTGTCGCTTCAAGGTGATCGGTTCGGGTCTCCTGGCAGGGTGGTCAGACGGCGCGGGACATTTTGGGGCCAGGCAGAGGATATATCATCACTAGAGAGAAACCCTTGTGCCATCCCTGTGTGCACACACTTCACGGTGACAGGTTGGCATGGACGTGTGCCAGCGCAGCATGTGCTCCCGCACCACACCTTCTCCCTTCTGAGCCAGGCTGCATGGGGATGGCTCAGATACCACCGAGCTGTGCCCTGCTCAGCATCTCCCCGTGCTGGGGGCTTGGCAGAGGAGTCACGTTGTCTTCTGGAGATGCATTTTGCATTTCTGCGTGTGGTTAGCATCGGGCGATCTGGCACAGCCGCACAAAGGCTCTGCCTTACGTCGCTCACCTGCAAGTTGAGGCAGATGTGGAGGAAGAGTTTTTCCCTTTTCCAGCCACTTCCCAATTCGGTTGCTATTTTCAGGCTTGCAGTAAGAGCTGAGAAGGGCTTTCCAGAAGAGGAAATGCGCTGCCTCATTTCATGTGGTGTGAGATCTAAGGAAAGACCCACGTAATGCCTTGGGTTGAAACAGGTGCGAACCTGGTCCTCGCATACTTCTGCTTTTTATGATCTGAGACGTTCGCAGTCGGCGCCTTTAATCAGCCCAGCCAAAATACACCTCCAGCTTTGGGCCTTTGCAGTCTGAGCTCATCTCTTGTTCTGCTTCCAAGCTCACTTCTGAATGATTTCTGGGAGCTTAAAAAAATAAAAAATACAACTACAAGCAGCGTCCAAAGCACAGGTATGCACAGCAGAAGGGCGAAGGAAACCAGGTCTGTCCACTGGTCTTGGTCAGAGCTCCCTGGCACCACTGGGTGCCTGAGAAACCTCCCCGTGCCAGGGCAGCACCAGGCTTTGGTATGGTTTGGGGAGAGTCCCCTATGCTTTGGGGTACCGGGGTTATATCTGGGGGAGCGTTGCTGCTAAGTAAATCAGCTCTCTCCGAGGATGCCTCAGAACAACGAAGGATTTAAATTCCCTACGCCGGGCAATGTGCTTCAGTCTGTAAAATGTGGGATTGCTTCAGACAATCCAAAAACTGCTGGGTAGACCTGTGAGTCTCCCTGGAGCATCAGTGCCGCTCTCACCAGTTTGGTAATTCTGCTTTTATCATCTCCTAAGGCTTTGGTATTCCAGCCTGCTGCGGCTGTGTCCTGTCTGAGACTCCCTCCTTTATTCTGAGGGAAAAAGGGTGAGCATGGCTTCTTACCTCCTTTCTTTCTACAATCTGCAGGAGCTGTCCTGTTCCTCTGTGCCATAGTCCCATCTGCTGCATTTATATGGCTGCAGTACTGCACCTTGTGCTATTCCTGCTTCTCGTGCCCCCATTTTCCATGGCAGACGCAACAGGTGTCCCCAGCCTTTGCCTCATACGCGGCTCGTTTTCTCGCTGTCTGCATCCATGATCTATGGTATTTTATTTATTTGTTCATTTTAAGTAAGTCGGCTTCTGCCTTGCTTCAAGGAGCCGCTCACTTCCCTGCCATGAGTGTGGGCTGTTTGGCTTGGCCTGTGTGCGTGGTGCTGGCAGCTCCGGCGGCTTCCTCAGCCCCGCTGTTTGTTGGAGCCTGGTCGAGCCATCTCCAGCCCTCCTCGCAAACGCTTCGCTTCCTAAATTAGCTTTATTTACATTAAATAACGTTGTTTTCTGTGAAACTGCAGCGGCCGTGGCTGGGTGCTCTTAACCCCATCTAGACCACGCCACGGGGTTTATCCTGCGAGCATCCTGCCTGTCCTGCCACACACCAGCGGGCTCCGTCACCTGCTGCAGCAGCTCGCCCCCAGCACCAGCACTGGCTGCTGTGGTTTGATGGAGGCAGGCCGGCTGAGAGGTTTTAATTTGTTTTCAGTCGAGGCAGACCATCGCATAATGCGCTGCTCTATCTCCGTTGCCTGCTCTGGTGAGTGTCTGCAGTCGCTGTCTTGCCCTCAGGCTCTCAGTTTGCACAGTGGGCTTGTAAAAAGCAACCGATGTGGATCACTGGATCACTGAATTGGTGCTTGTTCTCATAATATTAAGTCCTCTTCATTAGGTTTGCAGTTTCTTGATTGAAACTTCAGCCCTCTACCTGTAGGATGCTCAGCAGACCGTTTTTTCAACCATTTATATTTTTTTCCTTTCAATTCGCCTTCAATTTTTCTTTTTCTATTTACCATGTAGGTTTTTCAGACTCTTTTGCTTCAAGCCAGCAGGTCCAGCTCTACCAGAGCCTCAGGTCATGCCCCTCTAGGATTGCATGCAAAGCAAATACCCATGTGGGTCTAAGTTCACCTGGGTCCTAGGAAGAGTTTCAGGGCCAAACACAGCCCAAACGTCAGTCTGTGGAAAATGTTTTTGCCAAGTTCATGCTTGGTTTGCCCCAAGTTGTTGGCCAGACCACTCTGTGAGCATGTTAAGCATCAGAAATTCTTTAGTATTAGCCATTGTTCCCTTCCAACGTGAGTAATGATTGTTCTGCCCTTGCAGACAAAATCCTCTTCATCACAGAATCACAGAAGGGTTTGGGTTGGAAGGGACCTTAAAGACCATTTAGTTGCAACCCCCCTGCCATGGGCAGGGACACCTCCCACCAGCCCAGGCTGCCCAAAGCCCCATCCAGCCTGGCCTTGAGCACCTCCAGGGATGGGGCAGCCACAGCTTCTCTGGGCAGCCTGTGCCAGTGCCTCACCACCCTCTTAGGAAATAATTTCTTCCTTATGTCTTATCAAAATCTCCCCTCCTTCAGTTTAAAACCATTCCCCTTTGTCCTATCACTGTTCTCCTGAGTAAGAAGTCGCTCACCTTTATAAAGGTGTATAATTCTTCTGATAAATCCTGATAAATCCTTCTCCTTCTGTGCACCTTCCCCTCCCACTGAGTCCTTGTCCTCATCCCCACCACAACTCTGAAGAAGCCCTAATGATGCTAGCGCTGCTGCTGCTGCCTTTTGCTGTGCTCAGCACCTAAAATTTCTCTGAATGTGCCACAGTTCCTTGTCAACTGTTTTCACCTTGCTCTTGTAACTCTGTTTTAATTAGACATCTCGCATAGGCATGCTGGGGAGGAGGAAAAAAAAGTTTCAGTTTGTCTTGCAGCTCATGCAGATGAAGAAAGAAAAGGAAACTGGAAGAAGAGTAAAGAAGGAAAGAAGCAGCAGGGATAATGTGGCGAAGTAAGGAGAAGCCTGAAATGGGGCACAGTGAGATGAGCGTTGGAGCAGGGTGGTCAGAAAAAGCCATTGGCCACCCCAGAGCTGTGAGGCAGAAGGAACTGAAATCAGAAGTAAAGTCTAGACCTAAACGTTTGGGATTTTAGTGGAGCAGAGTCTGGAAGGTATTGGGTGTAGAGACTGAAAAGAGGAGATGTGGGAAGGAGTTGGAAGGCACCGAGTAAACCACTGACCCTGGGTTTTAAAAAGGGTGGAGGAAAATGCACGGGTGATTATTACAGAAGCTGACGGGGACCGTAAGCAACTCTGCTGAGATCGTTAAGAACATGTTTGGTGTCACAGGGGCGTTTGGTGCCCTGAAAATGGGTACCACCGTGGCTTTTTGCTGCGGTGGTGCCTGCCAACACCTCTGGTTTCCCTGTACTGAGCACGGTGTATGGTGCTGCAGCCGCTCTGCATGGCTTGCAGAGCGTGGTTACCTGTTTCTTCCTGGGTCTTGCAAACGCTCAGCATTTTGCCAGCTTTTTATTTGCAGAAAAAGGATTTGCCAGCCCAGCCAGGAATCTTTCACGTGTCCCTCTTTGTTTACTAGAGATATAAAATCCCTTTTTTTCTGTTGAAAATCAACGAAAAAGATGGTTATCCTTTTCTGTAGTCTGTAGTCGGGTAGCATTTAATCCAGAAACTCTGTAAGGATGTGTGGCACATGGGATCCTCTCAGGGATTTGGGATTTGCAGCCTAAATCGCTGGCGATCTCCCTGGGCAGGAGCAGCCCCTGGCAGCAGGTCCCGGGGGAGCTGTGCTGTGGCCTCTGATGGGGAGGGCCCAGCTCCTGCCCCCCCGCCCACCACAGGCTTATATTTAGCTGTGGCGTGCGGGCTGTTTGAAGGCATCTCCCAGCCCTCACCTCGGTGCTGCCCGGCTTCCCGCAGCCCTCGAGCTGCCTGGGTGGAGAGCCGGGGGCTAAAATTAGCGGGGAGCGCTGCTCTTGCCAAACACAGCGTCTGACATAGCTGGGGCTGGCAAAGGGCAGAGGAAAGCGGCCCTGAATCCCCCGTGGTGGAGCACTCGGCGTGCTGCTGGCTTTTTGGGTGCCTTGGTGCACGGGGTGCCCCATCGGGGGGATGCTGAAGGGATGGGGAGCGTCAGGCAGCATCGGGGTGTGGGGGAACGGGGATGCTGCTGGGCACATCAGCTGCGATGGCAGTGGGCACTTACCCTTCTGATCTACTTGATCTCCACGAAGGAAAAGCGTGAATTGGGCTCCCATGGAGTTCAGTGCAAGGGGAAAACACGCTGTGTCACTGGGGAGCATTACACTGGACCCAGCCAGCCCTGCTGGTATGATCCAGCTGGCCTGGCTGCCCCAGGCACGTCTCACCTCACAGCTTCCCACCTTTAACATTTCCCGTTCATTGCACTCACCTGAACTGCACAACCTGGGGCAAGAAATAGGTGGATGGGTGCAGCAGAGATGGGGACTTGATCCATAAGTGTGTGGTGGAATACAACAAGCAGCCCTGACACCCAAATAAAGCTCAGAATAAACATAATCTAGGTTTAAATCAATTTTTTTTTGTTGTTGTTGTTTTTATTTTCAGTGATGGGTTGGGTGCCAGGGTGGAAGTGGTGGAGCATAGCAGAGCCAGGTGTCGTGGTAGAGATATGGGGACTGCTCGATGTGCCCTGGGAAGGTCTATCCTCAGGGAACTCCCTTTCCACAGCACCTCAGTGGCAAGGAGCTAAAGGGATACTCATGGGGAAAGCCAGGCCAGCTGCTGCAAGAAGTAAAAACCTAGGGAGGTATGTTCATGGGCTGCCTGCTGACCCTTTTTGTTGAAAGGCAGGTGAAATTCCCCTTTTCCTACAAACAGTGGAGAAATGAGTGCTGCTGTGACGGCTGTGCCTTACACTTTCAACCAGATAACTTGTCAGGTGGCCTCTCCAGCTGTCTGCAGGCGTGCACCAAGGATCACAGAATCACAGAATTATATAGGTTGGAAGAGACCTCAAGATCATCGAGTCCAACCTCTGACCTAACACTAACAAGTCTTCCACTAAACCATATCACTAAGTTCAACATCAAAACATCTTCTAAAGACCTCCAGGGATGGTGACTCCACCACTTCCCTGGGCAGCCCATTCCAATGCCTCACAACCCTCTCAGTAAAGAAGTTCTTCCTGATATCCAACCTAGCACAGGTGCCTGCCTTCTGTGAGCACCACTCTGTGTCTGCTTCTGGTGAAGCAAGAGAAATGAAACTGTTCAGTGCATCCCTGACTTCCCTTATTCCCTGCCAGAGGTGGAATGAGGAGCATCCATGTGAAGGCCATCGAGGTATTTTTAGCATGGGTAAAGAAAGGTGAAATATACGGGGCTGGGACAGCTGCAAGATGAATTGCTCTGCGTCAAGACCAGCTCCGTCAGTTGTTTTGGCTGGTGAGGATTTGCCCCAAACCCAGCATGGTGAAGAAGGCACCACCAGATGGATATTTGGCTAGGACTCTGGGGGAGAAGTAGGTTGTATCCTCCTCTTCCTCTTCTCCTCTGGCACAAGATTGCTTCCTCGCACTGACACCTCACTGCTGGTGGCTCCTCTGTTGCTCTAGGGTTGAGGAGGAGGAGGAGGAGGGAGGGGACAGCTCTGTGCTGGCCCCAGAAGTACACAAGGACAGGTTGGAGTAACCCTGCAGGCATGGGCACTGCTGGAGCCAGGCTGTGAGCCGGTCACATCACTTCAGCTCTCGTCTTCTCCCAGCTGAAGGCTGCTCTGTGATGGAGAAGTGGCTTTTTCTTGTGCTTGCTGGCAACAACGAAGGGACCTCCTTGCTCGTAGTCATTGTTTGCTGATGGAGGGCTGGGGAGAATGGTGCTTCCAGATAGTATTTTTTTAGTACATATGATAGCGCTGACTGGATCCATAGCTTTGTAAAGAAATGCTTGCATCACTGCTCTGCAGGTGCGCACACTCAGGTTCTCAAACCATCTCCAAGTACAGTATTTTACACTCAGAGCAGGCTTTGTACTACCAAGTCAGCCCAGAGCACAGAAAGCAGCAGCTGAATCTCCCAAGAAAACAGCTGCCTAACCTAATTTTGCTTCACGTATGGAGATATTTACAAGGCTCTGTCACGACGCTGCTGTGCTCCTCCTGTTTGCTGAGCACACCTTACCAAACCTCTTTGCTCCAGGTTAAGTAGTATCTCTGGACAGAAGAGCTGCAGCACGTGTACTCTGCTTCGTCTTGTTTTGGGCAGCCAGGGAATTGGATGCCAGAGAGCTGGGCTAGTGCTTGGACAACTTCACATGCGCTGGGTTGACCCAAGGTGGCCTGTGTGGAGCTGCCCTGTAATGAGCTGCTCGCAGCCCTTTCCTCCTCCCTCCAAGCCTGAGGTGGCTGTGGGTTGAAGGTGAGGTAAGGTGAGGGTTTTAGCAGCCATGCAGCGTGCTCTTAAACTCCCTGCTGCTGGTGCCTGGTGTGTTGATTTATAGACCTGAGGCATGTCTTCCAGGCCAGCTTTACGATGCGTCTGTCCTGCATAATGGGCTCGTGGGCTGTGGCAGTCTCCTTTGTGCAGAGCTAAGGTGTGAGACTCTTTATTATGCTCTTCCCTAATGTATTCATGCTAGGGTTGATGTTAAAACCAGCTTGGGATTTATGGGATCACAGACTTGGGTGCTGTGTTAAAACACCGCAAGTGACACAGGCTGTGGGCAACAGGAGGAGCGAGTGGTTTTGGTCACTGTAAGTGAGCTTTCCCTCTGGTGTCTGTCCCTATCCAGCACAGGGAATCTCTCATTTATCCTCTCACCTTATGAGAGCTATGTCCTGCTCTTTTGGTGTTTCCCTGCCTGTTTGCATGACCTTGAAAGCCTTGCTGTCTGCTGCCAAGCTCCCCCCTGCACAGCTTGCTCTCTTACATTGTTTTTCCCTTCTTGCTTTTCTTAAGGTGGAGAGAAATGGCCGTGAAGGTGCTAGGTCAGATCCCGGAATAAATAAGGCATGCTGCGGCCATGGCTCTTGTAATTTTCCTTTCTAGGGTTGCGACCGTGTGTTTCCATTTCAAGTTCTGACCCCATCCCACACCAGTGACGTGCTGGCTTGCTTCATGCCGCGCAGCAGAGAACAGCAGCCTCCCCAGTGCTCTGTCAGCCTGTCCCCACGCCGAGCCGTCCCCTCTGCTATTGCACCTACCCCATCCTCCTCCTCTGCACAGGCCCCCCTCTTGGGCTTCGCTTTCCCCCTGTGCACCATGCGGTGTGTTTCAGCTGCAATCAGCCACATGGGTTGGAGCAGTGGAGCTGGGAGAGGGAGCATCCTTCTCCCAAAGGAGAGAGAATCAGGGGAGTGTACCCGTATTCATTTTAGTATCCGGTTCCTCAGTAGTTTTTACAGAGACTTTCTTAATCTCATTTTTACTTAATCAAATTTACAAGACCTTCCTGTTCCTCTCCCTGGATGTTTCTGTAGTTTTCCAGTGCTGGCAGGTGTGCAGGTACCTGGAGGTGCTGGACACCTTCATAAGGGAAGCACAAAGAAGCCATTATATCTGAGGAAGCAGAGATCAAAAGGGTTTCACTTGTAGCTCACCAAGGTGAAAATAAATTTTTGTTGTTGATGTTGCTTTGTTTTTGTTTTTAAGTCTAAAATTCTGAGAAATCCTTCTTAGTCTCTGAGAATCTTGTGTTCCCGTAGCCAAGATAACAGGTATTACTAGATGTCTGGTCACTTCCTTGAGCTTAGAAGGTGAAGGTAGCACACAAACAGCACCAAGGCAGTCTGTGAGGATCTGGAAATTTCAACCTTGTAATGTATTCTCACATTTTTCTAACAGGAACTTCAAACTGGATTGTGTTCTGCCTTGCTGATGCATGTCAGAGGGCCAGGCCTGCCTTTTCCACATCTAAGGGAACTCATGCCAGGAGTCAGAGGGTCTCCTTGAAAGCCCACTGGCTCTGTGGCAATTATCAGATTTCCTGTCCAGGCACAGCCCATTAGGGCCAGACTCAATAGCTCTCCATCAGGAAGGCTTTGATGTGGAGGTCTGTACGGGGAGCTGGTGTCAGGCATCACATGCTGTCTCTCTGCTCACCAGGAAAGGCTGAGCTGACTTCCAAGCCTGGGGTGCTGTGGAGCATCTCTCTGCTGTCTCCCAGGTCTAGCCCACGGGCCTTCTTGGCCCTACACTAAGAAATTTAGCTTTGGAAGTCCACGATAAAAAGAAGCAGGAGTGCTCATGAATCAAAAGCACAATGTCAAACACTCTCTGCCTTTCAATGTGGTACCTCAGGGAGGTGCTGCAGAGATGAGGCTGAAGGGTCATGGCCAAGGGAGCTGACAGTGAAGTGGTCGATGCTGGCTGAGGACAGATGGCAGCAGGGTGTGGAGGTAGGAGAGTCCAGGCAGGCACAGTGTGAGTGGCTGCTGTGTCTCTGGGAGCTGCATTTATCTCCGAATGACCCAGAAGTGTGAGGGAAGCCTGGCTACACTTCCTGCTGCCTACACGTGGTTGTTTTTATCCACTTATTCACTCCAAGGGCAGGTGCTGGATCTATCAGGTGGCATGGGCTGCTTTGCCTTGGGAGCAGTGCAATTTTGAATGAGACCCTTGATTCAATGATGGTTGATTGATGTTGGATGATGTTGGAGCTGTGTAGTTGGGATGGGAGAAGATAGAGGTGATAGAGATCTCAAACAAGTGAAATTGCTAGCAGTGTTGATGGGGAAGGCTCTGAGAAGAAGGCTGCCATGCTTGGACAGCATCTCCTGGAAGAACTGTGTCTCCTTGCGCCGCAAGACACAGGGAGGCTTGGGTTCAATGGCAAATAGCCAGAGCGTGAGCTAGGATTAGGGACACAGATAAGCATCCAAGGAAACAACCCCAGAACAGTCGGGATGGGTGGGTAATGGAAAAGACTAAGATGGGGCAGCTGCATGGGGATAGTCAGAGACAGCAGGTCAATGCTGTCCCTGAGGTGGATGAACTAACCTCTGGCACCCTTTTGGGATGGGGAGCTGATGAGGAACTGTCTGCAAGCGTGTTTGTACAAGTGTATTTCCTATATGAGTGGCCAAACGCCATCGGCTGCTTCCAAGAACCTCGTGTAGTTTCCAGGCCTTCAGCAGGGCCTTACCTCAGCCAGGCTATTTATGGCGCACAAGGACATGGCAGCAGCCAAGCAACCTATACTGTCGTCAAGCTGGGCTGAAATGCCATGGTTTCCCCTGGGTTTTCTCCGGTTATAGACACGGATCTGGGCATTAGACAAGCCGGTCATGTCCCCAGGAGTTTGTATGGAAGGGGAGCATAGGATGCTGCAGGGAGGTGCTGGCTGCAATGAGTGCCCCACTTGGCATGGCTGAACCTGCTGGGTTTTGGGCACCGGGGTTTGAAAGCTGGACCCTGGTGGTCTGGTTTTGACCAGAGATGTTCTCACAGCTGCTTGATGCTCTATCCTCACAGGAGTGCAGAGGAGATCTGAATATCATGGCAAGGTCCAAACTCTGCTCTCAAAACTGTGCCCCTGAGGGAAGTTGTTCCAGATTGACCACGGTGTTTCTGAGGTCAAAACCAGGCCGCAATGAGCTAATTAAAGTCAGGCCAGTATGAGATGTGTTATGGTCAAACCACTGCCTCCTCAATCTGAATGGCTGGATCCCTCCAAGTTACCAGAGTTGTCTGGAGAGGAGGCTGTGACACCAGGTAGTGTTTACTCGGACCTGAAAAATCGAAACAGACCTCTCAAATGTTGTCACGTAGGGGGCACTAGGGGACGGCGAGTGACCCCAGAGTTATTCATTAATGCTGCATGGTAAAAATTGGCTGAGCATCAAATCTGCCTGCAGCTGATGGAAACTAAATTTGGGTGAGGGCCCAGGGCTGGAAAGGACCACGGGGGAGGAATAACAAAGATGGTCAAGGCAGCAGAGGCTTCCTTGTGACAGGAGACGATTTTTTTTTTCAATTCTTTTACCACGAGGAGAAAAGAGTTAAAGGCAGTCCTACACCAGAATTCAAAGTAGCTCCAAAAATGAAATTGTTCTCTTGGTTGCCTCCTGCCCTATAGCGTAAGGGTGTTACTCCCTTAAATTAAAAAGCATTATTTATAAAATAACATCTATCATGTACGTGCAGGGTAATTTCAGCATCGTTAATTCAGTGCTACGGGAGCCAATGATGCAAATGGTGTGGATGGATTTTTTTAAAGTGTTGGATAATTTTATGACTAATAATATTTGCAACTACGCGTGGTAAGAGAAGAGTAATCAGAATTTGTGCTGCAGGGCATAAGCTGCCTGTTTGCATAGGTCATGAGGACGTTTTTTTTTTCTCTTCCGTAAAGTAATACAGCTAAAGGTACTTCTGAAGGTTGTTTCCCTTCTGCCTTTTAAACATTAGATGTTGGCCACTGGTCAAAGTGAGATTATCTGATGGGATGAACCAATGGTCTGATCTGATCTGCTAATTACTAAATTCCTATGCAAGGCTTTTATTACATGCACAGTGAGGTACTGTGCACACGCTATGCGTTTTCAGAGGGGAGTTTTGTAGCACAGGGTTAAAGCACCAGCTCTAGTCCCTAATTGAAACCAGCAAAATTCAGTAAATTTGGACCACATCTGCGTGCTTAGTAGCCCTAGGCGGGCCTCTGTGGTTTTTCTTCCATGCACAGTAACTGTATTTCTGGCAGAAGCTCTTTGAGCTGAGTGAAGAAACGGCAACAAATAACCTAACATATTTAGTTCACTTTCTGTGTGTGTTCGTGGAACTTCCAGGAGCAGATCAAACTCTCCTCAGATGTATCTGATGTTGTTTAGCAACAGTTCATTACATGGGCATTGCTTTTTTTTCTTTTCCTCCTGGTTTGGCTAAGGCTAGCTCTTTGATGATCCAACCCTGGTCTGAGTTCTCTTAAGAAGTGAATTAAAAATTGGCCTTCTTTAAGTAAACAAAAGCATGGGTTGAAAGTATGTTGGGGTTGATTCTTCCAGGGTGGTTCAATTGCTGAGAAAACTGGGAGAAAGCTACTTTAATTGCTGGGAAGATGAGCGGTGAAGAGATTCTTTATAATATAACTGTCTGTGGCAAATTGGTTTTACTCTGTTCCTTGTGCTCCTGTAGCTGTACAGCCCCATACAAATTGTATACAGCTGTATACACAAGCTGCTGGGCAGCTTTGACCATTGGGCAAGATCCCAGTTGTTTTTGTTTTTGTTTTTTTAAAGAGCAAAAAATAACCTGGCTTGTTTTTTCAGCTTGCACTGTAAGTTAGAAACTTTCCTTTTGATTTAAAAACTGGAGCAAGCTACTAAAAGAGATAAAATGTGGGCTATTGAGGTGCTGTCCTGTGTCACCTCTTCAACTGTAATTGTATTTTGGTGTCTCAAGGGATCTGATTAAAGCAGGCACCTCAGGTTGCTGAGCAAGTGCACTCCACTGCAGCTCCTCTTGTGCTCGTGGTGTTGAAGCCATCAGGGATTTTAATTTCTGTTTCAGGTTCACAAGTACTGAGTCCTGCTCCCACCAGTCCATTCCTGTTCGGTGCTATCCCTGTCAGATCAGGAAGGGAAAAAGACTTGGCTGTAACAAATGTGACCCTACACCGTAAGGACATTAGCACTAACAGTTCCCCCTTGCCCTTGCAGCAGGCCAATAGACAGCAGGGCTGCTTAGTGTCCATCACACCCAACCCTTGCTGCAGCTCTGGGAGTCTGCTGGGAGGTTGTAATTGGTGCTTTTCTCACGTCTTAGATGGGAAAGTCCTGGGAGGGAAGAATCTCTTACAAATTTTTCTCAGATGACAGCTAATTACTCTTTTCTCTATCTAGTCACTGTCTGTTTTCTTAGCTTTACCTGTGTGTGAGGTATGAGTCACAAAACCTGATGTTTTTTTCTGAGAAGAGCCTTGGGCACTGAGCAGGAAAGGACCAGGGAGTGGTGTTTGGTTTCTCAGGGGCTCTTGAAGGGGCATGGGCTGTCTGAGGCCTCTAGATGAAAACTGGAGATGCCTTGAGCTGTGACTGTGTGGGAGGCTGCTGGGGAAGGCCACTCAGTGGAGGTGTCCCCAGGGGGATGCTGGGCTGGGTGGGGAGATACGGATGCTTGGTTGGGTGGGAGCCTTTGGTATGCCACCATAATATGGTGGCAATATCCCCAGGCAATCCCCAAGGAGTGTCAGGGAGGCTCCTCCCTGTCGGGTCTTCTCCTCCTGAGGTGCTGGCAAGAGGCTGGGGCAGCCGAGGGGGGCAACATCTTGGCTTGCTCACCATCCTGCTCAGGTGGCAGCCTGGCCTGGAGTGGGTCCCAGAGCTCGACGTGGCAGTGCCAGCCCAGGCAGGCACTCACTCATTGCCTCCGCGGCAGGCAAATTGCTTGCGGCCAGAGGAGAGGAGATGAAAGGGAGAGGGGGAACTAGCTATCTTTTATTAATGCTATCGAGTTGCATTTCTTTCCAGTGCTGTAAGACCAGGACAGGACTTGCAAGCAGTTGATGAAAGAGGAGACAGAGCTCTCAGGGAAACATGAGAGGACTTGAAGGAGTCTCAAGGGGATCATCGGAGCATTTGAGTGCTACCTCAAAAATATGAGAGGCTGGAAGTATCTAAGAGTGCAAGGGAATGACAGGGGAGAAGAAATCAAATAGAAAGTGTGGGGAGCCAACTAGGAAGGGATGGGAGAAGATGGATAGTCACCTTTTTATTGCAGAGTTGGTAGAAAGAAAGAAAAAAAAAACACATTTTTTTCCTCTTCTGTGATCTCTGTCCTGTCCTAATAATTTTAGGATAGTGTTTTGTCTGGGATGTTTTTCCTGTCATTTGAAGTGTTGCTGCATGAGGGCTTAGCTTTACAGAGTCCCTGCTACATTGCTAGCACAAGCAGGCTCTGTCTTTGTGAAGAAGACCTTTAGGAGTTTCTAGGGTTAAGTACAGGACTCAAATTTAGAAGCATCCTAAAAATTTCAGTAAAGTTCAGTGGAAAATTATGCATGCTCTCCGTGTTTCTTGTAACTGTTCCTTAACATCTGCAACAGGGATAAAGTTACTAATTAAACTCTTTCATATGAGATGGTGCAAAATAGTTAGAGATGTTCATCAAGGGCATCCCTACACAAGGGTCACTTACAGCAGCAGAATGCTTTAGCAACCAGATTTCTCTAAGGGTCCTGGGGCATGCTGTGTGTCTCATCTGGTTTTCTGTCAGCTGTGCTTTTGATCGTATATGAAGATGCGTAAAAACGTTGCTCTGACATTTCCCAATTATGCAAAGTTAGAAGCATTTGAAGTTAAATCCAGGGAGACTTTGCTAGCTTCAGAGATCCCTAGATGAAAACCGTTTTGTTTCACTAGAAAGCTTTTTGGTTTTTATTTCTAATGAAGATCAGAGTGCCCGGGGGCTTGATGTTTCTGATAGGACCACTAGCAGTTCAATAACAAGTCCATGTGAACCTGAGTGCACAGACCCTCTGCATCAGCCTCTTCATCCTTGCTGTTTTTGGTGGTTTAGAAAGCGAGGTGATGAAGTCTTGAAAAGGAAAGCTGTGAAGATTGTGAAAGGTCTAGAGGGCAAGAAGTATGAGGAGGGGCTGAGGTCCCTTGGTTTGCCCAGCCCAGAGCAGAGCAGGCTGAGGGGAGGCCTCATGGCACCTGCAGCTCCCTCACGAGGGGAGCGGAGGGGCAGGCGCTGAGCTCTGCTCTCTGGGGACAGCGACAGGACCCGAGGGAACGGCATGGAGCTGGGACAGGGGAGGGTCAGGCTGGGGGTTAGGGAAAGGGTCTGCACCCAGAGGGTGGTCAGGCACTGGGACAGTCAGTGAGGTACACCATGTCCTTAAAAGCAAATAAAAATTATATGTATGATATACATTCATGGTGTCAGCCAAAAGAACAAAGGCTTGAGAGTGACTTGTTGGGCTGTTCAGAACTTGTGCCAACTTCATTTCATGTAATAAGCCAGATTGTCCTCCTGGCGCAAATATCGCTGAGATCCAGGCACAGCAATAAAGAAATTAACCTGACAGAGGTGAACAATTTTGTTTTGGTTTTCCAGTTTACCTGTTTAGTGTGTTGCATCACAACAGGGAGGTTTCGGGTGGATGGATAAGCTCCCAGACAATAGGCTGCTTAGAATCTAATTGCCTCATTTTGGCATTAATCATCCAAGTAGAACAGTGTGTCTAACAGTGGCAGTTGTGTGTATTACAAAATAAAATAGACAAAGCCCTAATATCCTGCAGCAAACAGGATTTACATTCTGCTCCAAGTTTTCTAAATCCTGTGAAATGCTGATGTGGTAACCTCGATATTATTCTGCGGTTGCTTTATTTGAATGAAAAATCAGGATCTCATAAATACTGAGAGAACATAAGTACTAAACTTAGCTTGCAAGACCTTTCATTATTCCTTGTATCATTTAATCTATTCTCTTTTGTCCTCCTATTCTCATTTTTCCCTATCACAAAGACTCTTGATCACAGATCTGAAACTTGCTGTGGATAAGGTGGATTTATAATGGGGCAATGAAGTATTTGAGAGCACAGAAAGGCAGAGAAAGAAAGGTTCACAGTGATGCTGGAAACTCTAAAGTAGGTAATTGTATGGCCATTTTAGGACAGGCTTTAAAAAGGCACATGTGTGGCTTGGCTCAAATCCCAGTACTTTCCATTGGGACTTCTACTTTCCAGGTATTTACAGGCAGAACTTGCAAAAGCAGTTAAGCTGTAAACTTTTGGAGTTCAGAGTTATCAATGTATTGCGATGACTGGTTTAAAATTGCTTTCACGGCTGCTTTTTGCCTCATGTGGCAAACAGGTCAGAGTTAACTTGGAACAGGGCAAAAAGCAGGATCGTAGCCTTGGACTTCAGGAGAGCAGACTACCATGCCCCGGGACCTGTCTTAAAGATTTTCATGGGAGATAGGCCTGGAGAGCAGGGGATCCAGGAGAACTGGGTGTTTTTTTAAGGATCAGTTCCTCCAAACTTAAGAAACCTCCATCCCAGCATGGAGGAAGAGAAGCAGTGGTGGCAGAAGGTCTTCATAGATGGATATGCCTGACTAAGCTCAAACAAAATAAGGAAGTGTGCAGGAGGTGGCAGCAGGGTCAGCTCAGCTAGGATGCTGTCTGAATGTGCAGGGGTAGGGTTGGGAAAGCCAAAGCACATCTGAATCTGGAGGGAGATGTGAAGGACAACAAAAAGGACTTCTACGGGTATATCAGTATCAAAAACGAAGACAAGGGAAAATGTGAGCCTGGTAAAACTGGTATTCAGGAATGCCAAGCCCCTAAGGCCAGAGGGAAAGACCACAAGGAAGATCTACCCTGGGTGGAGGAGGATCAGGTTAGGAAACATTTAAGCTGACTGGACAGGCACAAGTCCCTGGGACCTGATGTGTTGCACCCACGAGTGCTGGCAAAGCTGGCCTGTGTCACTGCAAGGCCCCTCTAGATCATCGCTGAATGTTTGTCGTGACTGGCGGAGGTCGATGAGGACTGGAAGAAAACAAATGTGTAGTGGTACAAAATGCAGCTGGAAGCCAATCTCTTGTGTACACCAGGGAGTGACAGTGGGGCAAATATTGTTTAACATCTTCATTAGTGACCTGGGCAATAGGGCAAAGTGCACCTTCAGCAAATTTGTTGATATAAAACCAGGAGAAATGGTTGATACACTGGATGCTTGTGCTGCCATCCAGAGGGACTGCAACAGGCTGGTGAAATGGGCTGGCAGGAACCTTCTGCAGTTCGACAAAGGGACATGCAAAGTTCTTCCTCCCTGAGAATAATAAATCCGTGCCCCAGTAGACTGGGGACTGACCAGCTGGAGCAGGAAAGGACCATGGGGTGCCGGTGGACACCAAGTTGATTGTGAGTCAGAGATGTGCCCTTGCAGCAAAGACCAGCAGCCTCCCGGGCTTCATTAGACCTGGCTGAGGAAGATGATCCTTCCCCTTTGCTCAGTCCTGGTGAGACACATTTGGAGCCCTCTGTCCAGTTCTGGGCTCCACAGATGAGAGACACAGACATGCTGAAGTGAGGCCTGCCAGGGACCATAAACATGATTACAGAAATGGAGCCTCTCACACTAGCAGAGGCTGAGAGAGCTGGGGCTGTTCAGTGTGGAGAAGAGAAGGCTCAGGGAGATCTTATCTGTGTGTACAAATACCTGACGGGGTTTTGAAGTCTCTGCCTTTGGAGGTATTCAACACCTGACTAGAAGTGGCCCTGTAGGTGACTGCTCTGGGCAGGGGTTTGTTCTAGATGACTTCCAGAGATGCCTTCCAACCTCAGCAATCCTGCGTTTCTGTATTAGCAAGGGGAAAAAGTGGATTAAAAGACTAATCAAGAATGGACTGCCCTGGGCTATTTGTGAAGACCAAAAAGCCAGATGCACACACAGTCCTCGTCTCCATCCCAGGAGATACAGCATTGGGAACTTTTCACATAAAACATCACATAGCTTATAAACCATACTGAAGTTTTTCAGGGCACTGGAGCTGAGGCCCGATGCTCTTCCACCAGCGCATAACCTGGAGCTCTGTGAGTTACTAGGGTCAGTGGCACACAAAGGACAAATGATTTAATGACTAGTCCTTGGGCTAAATGCAGTAAGGAGGCCAGCTGCTTTCACTCCCCTTCGGTTTGGCAGAACACATTAGAAATGGGTATTTTCATGTATGTGGTTAAGTTGTATAAGGTGGTACACTCATCCCCTCCTGGAATGGAGTCGACCAGAGTCGGTGGAGCTCAGCAGGAATCGTACCAAGAGCCTGTGGAAAAGGTCAGTAAAACTTAGTGAAGGGACTGAGAACAGAGTTTGGATGAAATCTCAGGTCAGTGTGTAAATAACCAACGTCAGTCCGTGTTTTCATTGGATATTTATTCTGGAGCTAGCGCAGGAATTACTGTGTGAATTTCCTGTGCTGAGCTGCACAAAAGGCAGACTGGATAGCTGCTACGGCTTCGGTTGTCCTTCAGTTCATTAGGAACTCGCTGGACTAGGGCAGGGCAGTAGGAACCCCTCTTCCTTGTCCTATGGAAATTTCCGACCCCTTTGAAAGAAAGCCGCGACTTTGCGCTCGGTCCTTGCAAGCCACCTTAAGCAGCCAGCAGGGCAATTTTATTACTCTGGTAGAAAGCTGTCGCCTGGTTAAACATTCCGCTGAAATGGGATAGCTCTGTAATGCGGGCAGCCCCTGCTCCAAGGTGCCTAACCCAGCCATCCCCTCCAGGTGAAAGATCACCTCCTGGAAGCCCTCAGGGCCACCTGATGGCCGCAGGGACCTGTTGTGGAAAGCAGTGGCCCCGCAGCCTGTGCTCCGAAAGCTTCAGCCACGTCCCAGTTTGGGAATGGCTCCAGGTTTGTTCTTGCTGGGACTCCGAGCATCTCTCTGAACGCCTCCTGGTTCCTGCATTCCTCGTGATTTTCATCAGGCGTGTTGCGCAGGCTGGTTTGACACCGGTGTGGGATTTGGCCTAGGAAGAGGAGGAGCGGTATTTCAGGAGTTGGTGGTTTGGATTCGCTACATCACCGGGTAGGAGCTCTGTAAAGAGGCTGTACGCAGCCACGGCTCTTCCCCATAGCAACCCTTGTTGGGTGAATGAAGGCGGCCAAGAAATAAGTGTCTGTGCCCTGCAGCCCTTCCCGTTTCATGCTGAGTCTTTGCCCAGAGGGAGGGAGGGCTGGCAGCTTGCTTCGTCCATGGGATTTATGAGCCTGTGTCCTGGAGGAGCCTGAGTATGCCCCTTAGCACTCAGAGGCTTAATAGGTTTTTTAAGGCATAGTGCATAGATATTTAGGATTTTCCGTAACACGTCAAATCATTAGTCCGTCTTGCATGTCTGTCTGCTCTGGCTAGCAGGCAGAATTTGATGACTCAGAGGGAAGAGGACAGTCTTACAAATTTAGCTCCTTTGCTAAACAGGGCTAGTGGTGGGTTCAGGACACACATCCTTCACAAGGAGAGATGAAAGCTGGCATTTAGGGTTTAAGGCCAAATTAAGCTTTTGGTGTTCTCCACCTTTTGATGAGGATTTTCAGACATTCCTGAAGATTATCCTGAAATTCCGGTTGCTTTTTGCTGCCACTTTAAACGGCACTTGACCATGTGCAAAGCTAGAACAGAAGCTGTAGTTCTGAGGTTTGCACTGGAATCGAGGAAGTAAGCTTGCCCACAGGGATTGCATCCAAGTTCTTGAAATTTTTGGAGTAGTCCTACAGCCTCATTTAAAACCCATTAACATTAGAAGAAGGGCTTCAGTTGACTCAAAATTCCAGCTTCAGATAGTCTCTATTCTGGTGTACCTGCCAATGAGTACCGAAGCATACCTCAACCACTGCACCATCAATTCCTCTTTGTTATTTAGATGATTTGCTTACTGTTAATATGAGGATGAAGCTAGTCCTTATTGCAGGAAAAGAAGTCTCACTCTGTACTGTTTCCAGATGTTCTAACTCTATTCTTGCTTTTTCCCATCTCATAACTTTTCTGTAGAGTTGTTCCCATTTTGTCTGATGGCTTGGTACTGGGAGCTGAGCTCTCCCACTGTGGGTGGCTGCAAGGAGCCTGGAGTGTACCTGAGCACCAGTGGCCCAGTCTCTGTGCTGTGATGTTCATAGCAGGCTTTTCTGAGTCATGGGAGAAGCATTTTGTGCTCCACATCAGCTGTGTTCCTAGTTCCCTTTATTGTTGCAGGTTGCCCTGCTCTCCTGGGCTGGAGGTGAAGATCTCTCCCTTTCCCCAACACAAAGTGGTATCTGGTTTGGACATCTCTGCATTTGATATCATACATTTACATATATATATATATATAAAAATAACATACATATATAATATATATTAATATATTATTTGATAAGAAATCATATTTCTGGAGTGGTCTTCAAGAGTGCCTCTTGAGCTTGCTTCCTTTTCTTAAAGTCAGGTCAACCCTACCTGCACCATTCCTGGTGGATGTTCGTCCAGCTTGTTCTTTGTCTGTATTCCTCTCTTCCTTCACTCTTGTGTCTTGTCCCAAAGGTGACTGGAGGCAGTGACCTCTGAACCACACTGTTCAGGACAATAACATTGGCCACAGAGAGCACAGAAGCAACACATTTGAGCTGGAGTGAATTACTGCCTTCGAGATGAATTCAGGGGAAGAAAATGGCAACGGTGATCTTGAGTGAAATGGCAAATATAAATGGCAGTAGAGAAATATATATAAATATATATTTTAATGGCAGTAGTGGAAGACATTTTCTACAGTGCAAAGTTCCACAGACCTTGACTGAAAATCAAGCAGCAAGCAGATATTTTGGGAATGCTGCATCTACATGGAAGCAGTGGCAAGCTGTTGAGTCATTGTGAAAATCTTCACCCAACATAGAAGAAATAATGGGTTAGCTATATTCTGTGAAGGAATAAGAAAGGTTGATTCAAAGGCACAGCTGGCATTCAGCTTCACATCCTAGACAGCTCCTATATTAAAAAACCCTTGGAAAGCTCTTTGAGCAGTGTTAGCATGCTGCGGTGTTTGGATCAGTTGAGAAAAATGTATTCAAAGCTTTCTGAAAGCTATGTGAATGACTTGCTGAACTTCCTTGTGCACAATTATGTTGCAAAAAGAAAATGAGATGGCAAAGATCGCAGAGTATAGAATTGCCAGTCTCTTTATTTATTTTTGCAGGTACCTCCCGGTGCTCAGGGGAGAGAAGCCTCACACATATGTTGCTTCCATTGTGTTTATTCAGATACCAGGAGCATCAAAAGAGCAGATCAGCTGGTGGCTGAAAGCATTCAGAAGCGTGCTCCTTTTTGCAAGGATTTCTTACTGCTGCTAATGACAACACTGTACGTGGCAATAAAAGTGGGTAGGAAGCCTCCCAGTTCTGTCTCTGGGTGCAGTGCCTATGATTTGCCCCACTGAGCTGGTGATATATGGAGGCAAACGCTAGCTTTAATTAACTTGTTACCACAGCAGAACCAGCCTTTGTTGCCTCTGGTGTCTCTAAGGGCATGGCCTCACCGATGCCTGCAGACGAAGGGGAGAGGGCCAAGAACACCACTTGCACTGATCGTAACCAGGTGGAACATCTGCTTTTCATGCCAGTCACCCCGAGGGCCAGAGAGGGATCTTTTTAATTATTTTTTTTTGTTTGTAAAAGAAGCCAGACTGTATGTAGAGCTGCAGTGTGAGTCAGCAGCTGAGGATGTGGTCACTGGCAGTGAATTGGTAGAAACCCATGTAGATGTTCCAAGATTAAAGGTATCTTTGTTCCAAAAATAAAGTCAGATGTTACCATTAAAAAAAAAAAAAAGGCAAGAAATGGAGTCCACAAAATAGAAAATGATTTTGATCTTAAGAGCAGGAATAAAAATAAAAATTTAGACTTATATGCAGACACCTGATTTTGTGCCCTTCTGTCAACCTGCCAGTTTTTACAAGCACTGCAAGTATTGTAGTTCAAGCAAGCCAAACATCCTGATCTCCGTCAGTAGATGTTTTTGATGCAAATCCCATGTTTTAAAGACAATGACTGGTGAAAGCCTGGCTCCCTAATTGCAATACCGTAATGTGAATTACTCAAATGCCTTTAATCTCCATGTGACTGGAAGCTGCTCTTTTTAACGTGAGCTGCGGCTGTTTTGAAAAATCTGTTGCAGAGCACGATGCACAAACAATGTAAAAAGTGAGAGACTGCTTGCTTTTGACAGCCAGGTCTTACAAGGAGGCATACACAGAGCCAGCCTCAGCAGCATGACCTCTCGGGGCCAAGCACGCTGTAGCAGCAAGACGACTGCCACGTGCTCCGAACTTGCCAGCAGTTTACGACTTTAATTGCACGGCTATTACGGGTATAATGTTGATAACAAATACTTTATTATCTGAAAGTGTCTGCGTGTGTTTTGAGTGGTTAAGATGACCCGTGGATTACTGCCAAAGAGAAGCAGAGTAAAAAGGGTTTCTTGCCCCGTTGTTGTGGAGGTTAGCAGTGCCAAAATCACAGCCTCCATCATATGTTCCTAAAAAAGGCAGTAGGTGCTCTTCTTCTCTGCTGGGTCCATGTTCTTTCGCTGAAATTCAAAGTACCCCCCTCCATCTCTTCCCTCATAAGCAGCGTGGTAGGAGTCAGTTTATTCTAGCATACACCAGGTTGCAACGTGTGGCATTTCTGGAGCCAATCTATGAGCTCGGTCCTGTAATTTTGAAGGGTAGTGCAACCAGTGGTGATGACGTGGACTGTCTGACTCACATCCAGCATTGCATCTCCATGTGTGCATTTCTGCTGGACTCACGGGGGGTAAGCAATATTTGCTAGATAATCTTGTGGCACAGGAATATCCCATGATTTAACTCAAGCAATGGAAAATTTTAGGGGCAGAGGCAAGATGTGAATTTTATCCTCCACAAAACAAGCTTGTGTCCCAGCCACTGCCTATCAGTTCCCTCCTTCCCATATGAAATACTCCTCCTATAACTAGAAGGCATGAGCAGCAAGGTGTTACCTGACATGTAAGTCTGCAGGTAAGACTGCATGAGTGCCCTGGGCTGTTACAGCTGCTCATTTTCCCTCTTGTTCTCGTGCATACCCCACGTACTTCTGATGCTCCGCAGCGTGATCTCAGAATTTGCAGACTGATGGGCAGCAAAGCCATGCACCTTCGCAACGCAGTGAGTAAGAGATGTAACTGGAGGAAGGATGAAGTAATTCCTGTCTGCACAAGCTGTCTCCGACTCGTGATTTATGCCTGAAGAAGGTCAGCAATTGTATTTTGTGGGGTGCTGTGATAACCAGAAATGGGAAGGTTTGCCGGGCTCCCTCTGCAACAACTGGTTTTCTAACTCCTTTTAACTCCAGGAGAGCTGTTCTGATCTTGATCTGAAGGCAAGGAGTTCACTGCCTATGGCTTTTATTGACTTAAATAAGTAACCAGAGAGAATCTCTCTTGATCAAGCTGTATGCTTGAATGATTTTTTTTCTTTTAATAGTTTCTTTGCCTCCCTGCCCTTGATTCATGATCTGCCCTAACCTTCCCTTAACCCCGTGGCCAGAAACCATCAGCTGTGCTTTTTCACTTCATCCTTCCCCCGCATTTCAGTTTCAAGAGGTCAGTTCACACCTCATCTTCGTGCTTCGTACCCTTGATGTCTGGGGACCTCAGACGTGTGTGCGGTAGACCAGGAGGTTGGCGTTGCTTCCCCAGAGCGTGATGCAGCACTTCCTCGGCCAGGTGACCAGGAGCTGGCTGCTATCAGGCTGCAGCTGTGACACCATGCTGCCTGGGATGCGATGCACAGCACGGTGTGGCAGCGTGTCCCCAGGATCTGCCAGTCTGTAAGCCGCAGCCTCAGGCAGCAGGGTGAAAGCACTCCCAGCGCACTGCGTTTGTGAGCAGGCTATGAGCTAAATGGAGTGACTGAGGTGGAGGTGAGGTTTGTGTTCAAGGCAGGAGGCTTGATGTATTTGCATGTGAGAGACTGCAGATAGCTTCAAGTTCGGCTCCTGTGTCACATTCAGGCAACTTCCCCAATATGGTTTGGACTGCTACGTGTTCAAGGCACCTAATGGTAATATTTGGGGGTATTGGGCACTGCCCCTGCTTCCCTGTTCAGCCAGGAATAACACCAGGAAAGACCTCTAACTACACTGACATCCCTTGGGATGAGAGCAAGTTGCAAAAATCCAGCCAGAAGGGGAGAGGAGAAATAGGATCACCAAACAGAGGGTTAAAGTGTCATGCCACGCTGGGGGGTTGCTGGACAGTGTGGGTGATGAAGAACAAGCCCCTGCCTTACACCTGCTGGTTCCTTCTGGCCCTGTCCCTATAGCAGCAGAGGAGCAGGATGGTGTCAGATCAGAAGGAAAAAGCCTCCCGAGCAAACCACCCCGTGGACCTGCTGCTACCTGAGGCTGCCGAGCGAAAGCATTCAGCCTGGCTACAGCAGGGCTGGCGAGCACCTGGGCGTTGGTAGCGTTTGCAGCTATGTCAGCAGCAGTAGCAACAGCAGGGTACTCAAATATCAACCTTGGGAGAGAAAGCTGCTCACCTGAGAGGGTCAGGGCTTCCCTCCTCTCCATCACTGCCATGAACCTGTCCACCCTTCTACCCTTTCACGGAGCCCCTGAGAACATCTCATTGCTCCTCAGGGAGCTGGCGAGCAGACCATCTTTGTTCCCTCAGGCAGCAGTTGGCTTCAGCAGGTCTTCTGGTTGCAGGATGCTGAAGGAGCTTTGTCTCTTCTCCTACTTTCTATCATTCCCTCCCTCCTCCTAGCAAGGAAAGCCAGGTTTACCTCCAGGGATACTCCATGGAAATCCCCAGGTGGAAAAGACAACCTTTCAGCGAAGAGCTGCAGCACCAGGAACTTTCTCTAAGGGGAGCGTTTATGCTATTATTTTCTGAAATTCATTTCCTACCACGTCGGGGCATTAGCCTGCCAAAGTACAAATTACCCAGCAAGGAGAACGCTACCTCCAGATTAATTTCTAGCTGTTTTGTCTCTTCTGCGTTTGGCTGATGTAAGCGTTAGGTAAATATTTGTACAACACAGAGATTTGCCCCCCTTTCTTCTCTTTTCCAAGGGCCAGAGAAATGTCAGCTGTTGGCACTTGTATCCAGCCAAGCTTCTGTGTTTGCTCCGAGGTGGGCTCCATGCCAGTCGTGTGTAGGAGCTTGAGCGCAGACGAGCCCAGGAGTCACCGTGGAGGACCAGCCCAAAAGGCAGGCAGTGGTGGCCAGCATCCTGTTTCCAGCAGAGGCTGATTCCTGGCATCTCATGTTGAGCTTATTGCATAGATCGGCAAAGTTCTGCGTTTAAAAACAAAATTAAATAATCTCTCCCCTCTGCAAAAGAGAAAGAACTGCTTCTCTTGGTGTCTTTTTCCCTCAATGAGTCTCCAACAGTGAACTCACTGTTTTATTCACTTTTTTTTTCTTTTCTTTCGAGTTTTATTTATTTCCTGTCTGATCCAGCCAGGCCCACTCTTCTGGCTCTCTCCTCTGAGGAACGTGTGCCCCTGTCTCCCAAGAGCAAAATGAGCCTTTGAAGCAGTGAGCACTGAACTTTATGTCAGCTCCGGAGCCTGTTCCAGCCCCATTGCGAGTGGGACTGTACGTCCAACTGCAGGACATTTGGAAACAGTGGTTTCTGCCTCATTGCTCTGAACAAGGTGGAAGCTCTCACATGCTGTTTTATGTGGAGACATAGAAATCTCCTTTCCCATGACAGGCAATCTCTGAAGCATGAGATATGCTTAGCTGCATTAATCAGTAGATTACTCACCCAGACTCCCAGACTATTTGACCGAAAAACAATATGCAGAAGATCAAAATTGATATTCACATTTTTAGTCTTTGACTAACCCTGTAAGTTCAGAGTCCGCTGGTGGGAAGACCCCGATCAGAAATTTGTGGCTGAACAGCATCTATCAGGGCCTGAATCAAAACCAAACACTTAAACCAACACTCGTGTCAGAAGAGCAGGGCACTTGAGTTGCCCCTGAGCCTTGTCTCTTCAGTGGCATCTCTGACTACTTACTTTCACATTTTCCACAATTCTTGCACATTCTTTTCATTAATTGCCCCATTTTTTTCCACACACCACGGGGGACAGGATCAACACCTTTGCTTTCTACTCACCTTTGTCAGACACTGCAGCACCCAGCTTCAGGAACAAGCTACCAGTGTTTTGCAACTTTGTAGGTGCAATAACAGGCCAATTGCTTAACACAGATGAGGCAGGGAAGCTGTCAAGGGATCATTTGTGACCTCTAATTCCTGGGGTTGTTTTGGGTTTGCTTTGGTCTCAACTGAGCTGATCTAAATCATGTCACTTGTAAATGCACCCTGCTCTGCTCTGCAGTACGTGGATTTTGAGCTGCTCTGCTACCAGCCTGGGAGAAGTGTTGGTGGAAGCTTGGGCACTTGTGCTCTTTGCAGTTAAGCTCTGATGTGCTGTGGGCACAGCGCTGAGCTGCTGGCAGGTTGGTTAGTTGCTGACTCAATGCCAAAATGTTTAGCAGCTCCAAAAACCACATGGCATGAGCCACCGTAACGCTGCTGGGAGGCATGAGCTGTGCTCACCAGCACCTCCTGCTAGTGGTACCGACGGTGGTTATGCAGAGGTACAAGGTTATACACACTGCATCTGCTCGTCTTTGTCCCTCGGGAGAGCAAGGAGGCCAACGGAGCTGCAGATGGATCCCAAACCACGTCCTGTCTCAAGCAGACGGGGAGGGGGGTAAAGCTGAGTTGAACCTGAAAGCTGGTTTCACTTACGTAGTGAACATCAGTGCTAGTACTTTAGGTGTTACAGCTGAATGTCCTATCAGGTTTGGTCTTTGTGGTCATTCAGTATTTCCTTCAAGAAAAGAAGATTGAAAACTTTTATTATGTGAAAAGGTGCATAATCAGAATAATATTTTTTGATGGTTGAACTAATTAGGAATCTGGAATCTGGTTATTGTCTTTTTTTTTTTTTTTCTTTGGGATTCTTAGTTTAAAAAATTGGTCATCTTTAGTTTGACCAATGGGATGGTTTGAAGGATCTACAAAGAGGTTCCCAGTCCTGTGATGATTATTGAAATTTCTGAAATACATTTTAGAACTATGACAAATCTTGAATACAACAAATTAATAAGAACAAGGGAAGAAGGGAAGAGCTTTTGAGGAAGACAAAGGTGATTTCTCTTTCTCTCTTTGTGTCAGCCTGCCAGCTCCATGTCACATAAACTCCTGGTCTCTTCTGGGTGATGCAAGAGTGTTGGAGGTCTCTCAGCCGAAAGAGGGACCAACCACTTTATTCTGGTTACTGCTGCAGCTTCTTTTTTTAGCCTGTACTCTGACAGCTCTTTGTTTCCTCTGTGCAGGATATGAAGACTGGAGGGAACTGGCTAAGGCTCTGGCAGACACAAACATCCCGGGTGGGGACCCAAGCCTCCCGTTTAACTATCGTCAGAAGATGGGACAGCAGGTGAGGAGACTCGGGATATCTTCTGAACATTTGGGAGGACAAGCCTTCCTTTCTCATGGTGGCCCCACGAGACAGCTCTCTCTACGTGAAGAAAGGAGAGCATGCCAGAGAGCAAAATCTGAGCTGGCTCACAGCAGTGCGAGTGTACAAAGACTCCACTGTAGTCAATTGAGTTATTTTAGACGTGCTCAGCTGCAGTGGTGATGTGAAGCTGGCTGGGTATGTGGCACAGGAAGAGATGGAAGCAGAAATAAAAGGTCAGGAGAGAAGTTGTAGTGCTCCAGCGAAGTACATCTTGTTGCTGTTGTCTGAAGGAAGTGTTGGAAGAACTATTGCTTGGAAGAACTATTGCTTGGACCCTTTGAAATGAGGGTGGGCAAAAAAAATAAAATATAAGGGATAATGACCTAAGTTTTAGCTCTGTGCTAGCAGCCATTATAAAGTGCTGATATCCCTTCCCTTTAATGGGGAACTCTGGAAAGATGGTGTCAAGAAAGCCAAGGAGCATTCCCCCGTGTCTCCAGTGGCCAGCCTCTTCCTTGGAATAGTTATGGGAAATTGCTTCTTGTCTCACACGTTCTTGCATACAGACTCAGGCTTTATTGTGTAGCTGTCAGTACCTGGTCACTTGTCAGGTTACTTTGATTGTCCTCTCCTTGTATTTCAGAACCAGGAGCATCAAAGAGGTGGAAGGAATAAGTCGAATTATGCAGCTGTGGGCAACCCCGTCCCATGGATGCCAGAGGTTTGTGCGTTTCCCCAGCCTTTTGCACAAGGGAGCTGTAGTTAGAGACCTGTGAGATTGGAAGGGAGGGACCTCTGCCTGAAAATGCATTTGCTTCGCTAACAGTCCATTCCCTATCGCTCCCTCCTGGCTTAATGACACTTACAGACCCAAGTAATCATCTTGAAAGACAGGAGCGTCCAGATTCCTGATAATTAGGCGTCTTTCCCAGCCATCTAGGCATCAAGCACTTGCCCATAATTCCCTGAGAGCAGGCAGTCTGCTGTCCCCAAAAGGTGAGGTTTATTCAGATCTGGGAGTGCACAGGGCCAAGTATTCAACAAGCAAACACCTGACTGTGGCACGCAGAGGCTATGCTACGCTCATATTCTGGCATTTGCGTGTTACCCAACTCCTGCTCGCTGTACACAGAGGTCTCTCCACTTCACTGACACTTCTGATGAACCGAGACCTTCACTGGTGACCCTTGAAGATTGGGGCAAATGTTCCCTTTGTTTCTTTCACGCCTCATTTATTCTTTCCTCTGCTGTCCCCTTATCTCGCCATTCCTCTTCAGATAAGGGAGCAATGCAGCCTGACAATAATGAGAGGGACACCAGCCAGGGGGCATTTGGCTAATGGAGTCAGCTGCCTAAATTCCTCGAGGTGATTAGAGACCAGCACCAATTAGAAGGGGCTGCCTCCCAGGCAAGTGGGCCCATGGAGAGCTCACTTAGGGCCAAGGCTGCTGCAGCACACAGGGCTGACATGGTGCATTTACTGCTCCCTCATCCCACAGCACCGGGCACTACAGGCTCAGCGTGGCATCCCCATTGCTTCGCACAGGCTTAGCCTGTTGGCTCTGATTTCCACCTCCTGGAGATGTCTCAAAAGCCTGTTAGCCTTGAAATCTGCCAGCTGTGGTGGGTTAGAAATGCAGGGGAAGGGGCAGGACTTGGGGTGGGATGTGCCTGTGAAGGTGCTGTGTGCCTGGTCCCACACTGCTCCCTGTTGGGGAGGAGAGCCCTGCCAGGTGGAGGGCTGCTGCTGCAGGTTGGGGAGCAAAGCGCACATTTCTCCTGACCCAGGGATTAAGTTTTCCTGTAACTCTGCCCAAATTAATTACCTGGGGCCTATGATCCCATTGTGCCCTCCCGGCAGCATCTCGAAGCACTTAATTGCATCCTGGATCCTGGGGCGAGGGCAGGCAGTTTGCCTCCCACAGGTCATGGAGCTGGGCTTCGTTTGAACAGAGGTATGTTCTTGACAAACGTGAATAATTAACAGGGTCGTAGGGAGTGCTGACAGCCAGCGTGACCAGAGGAGGACAGGTTTCAGTTTTCCTCTTTCGGTATCAGGAGATGAAACGGGTGGTTTGAATCTTCAGATGTGGATAATGTGGTGGGAAAGTGCACATGCAGGGAACCCCTAAAAGTGTTACACACTGCCTCATCTTGACGGATTCCCACAAGTGGCTGCAGAGCTCGCAGCAGAGCCCAGCTGCTTGCTGCTGAACGTCCCCCAGCTGGGGGAGCTGGCCCGGGCAGGAGGAGGGGCAGCAGCCACCCTGCGGACACAGAAGAGGCTTATGAACTCAGCTTTGGGAGTTTGGGTTCGCAGCACAACGTCGCCTTTCTTCCCCGGCTCAGGCCCTCTCTGTGCCGCATTTATCGTCCCCGGCGCTGTGCATTCCTGGGGTTGCACGCAGCTGATTTGCCTCTGAGATGCCAAAGCTGGCCAGGATTAAATTAGGAAAGACCTCACTTCCCCATCCTGTCCCAGCATGGCACCAGCCTCTGCTCCTTCCCTGGGGCTCCTGGCGCTCCTCGCTGCGTGCCCATGACGCTGTGCTCAGGGGAATTGACCTGCCCAGACCTCCTGGGGAAGAACAGCTCCCGGGGACGTGCTCGTGGAGCACATGGGCTGTGCCAACAGTGCCCTTGGTGCATGACCCGTGGCCGTTTTGGATCCCAGCTGGGTTCTTGCAACGCTGCTGTGTTAGCAGGGTGGAGATAAGCAATGGGGAGGTGGGGCTGGAAGGGAGGGACCCAAGCGCCAGAAGGAGCCTCTGGATGGGAAGGCACAGACCGCGAATGCCAGCTCCCGTTTATGGCCCAGCCCCTGGGCTTCTATTCTTGGTGCTGGCCAAGCAAGTCTGTCCAAAATTTCCAAAGCAGATGCTGTTATGGGGAGAAGGACAACTTAACTTGTTATTTACTGGGTTGTAACTTTCAAATCCTCTGGAAATCAGATGCAAGCTGGGGAATCAAACTCAGAAAAAGTCTGTCGATGTTTCTCAGGAGCTCTGTGCATGGATGGTGAATGATGGTGTCATTTATTGCTGCAAACTGCAGCAAACACCCCAAGCAGATTATTTTCTGCCTGTTCCAGAAGGGACCCAAATAGCAAACAGAGGAATTTCTCAGCTGCCTGCACTGGGCAGCCATGAGGCGAGCTGGAGGCACAGAGGTGATAGGGTTTCAAAACAGCTGCTGCACTCATGACTCCTGGGGGCCTAAAATTAAAGCATAGCTCAGTTTTCACTTCCAGAGCAGCATTTTGGGCAGCCAGCATGTATCTGTCAATAACATTCTTCTTTTCCCCTTCAGAGGAAACAGTAAAGTAGGCTGCTGCAGAATAGGAGAAGAAACACTTTAGAAAAGACTGAAACTACATCCCTGCCCCTGGCAGGGGTTGGTACTGGGTGATCTTTCAGGTCCTTTCTAACCCGAGCCGTTCTAAGATTATATATGTGCAAGAAATGCTTACTATTTACCAGTTAATTATTTCTAAATGTTGTGAGTACAGGAAAATGAAGCAGTCACGTTAGCTCCTGCTAGAAACTCCTCTTAGGTGCCTTTGTAAAGACATTGGAGGTGGGGATGTCGAGCTAGAAATCTCTCACAGCACTGACAGAGCCCTTGGTGCAGGGCTGTCTGCCTTACCTTTACTAGGCTGCCCACTGCCAAAACTCTGCAGTAAAGTTTCGCATTAGGAGGGACTGCTCCAATTTTCCCCTGCAAAGGAGCAGATCCGGGCACTCTTTTGGGAATTCCCTCGTACAGACCTGCTTTGGTGTTTGGGCTACCCCTTTCCAAAGCCAGCTTAGCTCCCTTACAGCCCCGAGTCTCGGGAGCATCTCCTGGGTGTCTTTGCCAGGAAGGCAGTACAGCACCAGCCTGTCCACGGTGTGGGAGTGTTGTGCTGCATTTGATAGAGATCTGAGGCTGCTATCTGCAGTGTGCAAACAGTGCTCTGAGAAGAAAAAACAGCATCTCTTGTGGATAGCAACAGAGCCACTGCTGCAAGGCTCGATTCCTGGCAGAGACTAGCTGGGGGAGCTCAGCTTGTTCATCTCAGCTCATGTTCCACAAGAAACAGCAATTGTTATTTGATCTGGGGGAGAAAACAGTGTAAGACCCTTGGGTATGAACCTGGATTTCACCAGGGTGCATGGGACTGACCAGCAATTAGGTTCCAAGTCGGTGTCACGCTGGCAGTGATTGATTCGTATCGCAGCTCCCTGCAGAGCCCCAAGTTTCTCTTGCCTACAGCCCTTGCCCTGAGCCCTCTGCGCAGTTCCTCTCTCATTCTGTGCAGCATCACTTGGGGAAATTACATCTGCTTTTTGTCCCTCTGCTTTTTCTCTTGCCCAATGGGCAGAGTGTGGGCTGAGGGATGTCAGCAGAGGCGGTGGGGAACAAAAGGGACATCCAGACATCAGCCAAGCCCCGACAGCGAGAGCAGGCTGACAAGAGACCACTCGAGAGCAGCAGTGGTTATGAATGTGTTTTGCCTGGCACGCGGAGATGATTTTCACGTGCATGACTAAAGCCCACAGCTCACAAAGAGCATTACTGCATAAGCTGGGGCCTGGCCAAGTCTGCTCCACGTCCTTCCTTCAGGCCCCAGTTTATTACAGAACCAAACCCCAACCTGCTGTCCTGGGAGAAATAACTCTGCGAAATGGTTTCTCTGCTAGAAGTGCATGGAGGGGCTAGATCCTCCTCCACCACGCTGCTGCAGCCCTGCTCGAGAGACTTCCGTGACCAAAACTAGAAATTTGCTGCCATCTGTAGACATTTGGGTGCTATTCAGATGTTTCCAAGCCCTGCTCGCTCAGCCTTGGCTGGCTCTGTAGCTCCTTATATAGGCAAGACAGCTGTGGAAAACCTCCCCAGTCCCAAGGCAACCTATTCCTTTCTTCAGCATTTCCCCATCTAAGGTTGCCTGTACAGTCTCCAGCTTATTTATTCTCCGCTTTTGGATGCCAACCCCGCAAGGAAGGTTTCAGCATCCCGCTCCGCTGGTTGCACGCAGAGAGCCCGGGCTGCCCTGGGAGGCAGCCAGCCCTTCCCTTATGGTTGGCTGTGACAAAATAAAGCCTGTTCCTCGAGGAGCACGCAGCTGCAATCCCACAGCAGCCACGCCACCAGGCTTTTCCCAGCAGATCTGTGGTGCAGGTCCCCATCAGGCACAGAAAGCCTCTCCCCGTGGGGCTGGTGGGGTAGCGGGGACAGCCACCCCTGCACACCCTCCTCTGCTGTCTGAATCCCAGCTCCTGTCAGCATTTCTGTGTCCCTGTGGGCACGCAGAGGCCACACTGTCCATGTGCTGCTGCTCCTTACCCTGCTCATACATCCGTCTCCCAGAACAGTTGCCTCTCCCCGCTGTCCTCCCTGAGCTTCACCTAGCAGACAGGCTTCGAGGAGGTCTGCCAAATCCCCTCCTGAGGGTGTCCCCTCTTCCATGGGTCGGGAAAACTGCCCTGAAATGGTGCAGGAGCCCAGAATAACTCCATGGAGGACGTCAGACCCTACAGTCTCCCTGCTTGGATCATTATGGCTGCTGCCACGCCACAGCATATCCCAGACCTCACAGCACTGGTCTCTGCTTTCACACCTTCGTGATGGCTCCAGATTGAGCCCCAGCCATTTAACTGGGCTCTCCCTGGCATTATCACAGCTCCCTGGAGCTGTTCAGACTGTCAGCTGGCCCAGCCCCGGACCCGCAGCAGCTTTCTTCTCTCTCACAAGCCCTCCAGTGCTGGGACAGGGGCTGAGGTTGGCAGGGCAGGGGAGGGAGGTGGGAAGGATGCAGGGGGATGGGGACACGGCAATTCATGGTGCCCTGCTTCTGCCCCCCAGTTCCAGGGCCAGGCCAACCTGCACGTGTTCGAGGACTGGTGTGGCAGCTCCACCGAGCAGCTCAGGAAGAACCTCCACTTCCCCCTCTACCCCCACGTGAGTAAGACCCCAGCAGCTTCTGTCTCACAGTTTCTAGCTCTGCTTCCAATCTGGATCACCCTCGCTCCCTTCACATCTTGTCCCCATCCCTCTCCATCACCTCCTCTTTCTTCCTGCCCCTGGGGGAGCAAGAAGCTTTCACAGGGGTTCAGTGGCCCTTGGGAAGGAGGCTCGTTTTGTCCCTGCTGGCCTGCCAGAGCTGGGATATGGTGTGAAGGAGCCCTGCATTCGGTGCTCTCCCTCCAAGTGGCTGATGAATGCCAGATCCCATTCCCAGCATCTCTCTGGCATCCCCCATGCGGCTCTTCCCTCTCCTGAGCAGCTCCAGTTCCTCTCTCATCTCACCTGCTCTTTCCCACTGCATCCACCACACACCATCCCCCATCCTCCCCCAAAAGAAACCTCATACTTCCCTCTACCCACTTATTGCACGTTTTTTGTCCCCCCCCCCGCTTCTCTCCCCTCTTGTTCCTATCACATCTTTTTATTTATTTTTTTTTCACCTTCCATTTCAGACACGAACTACACTGAAGAAACTGGCAGTGTCCCCGAAATGGACCAACTACGGTCTCCGGATATTTGGCTACCTGCATCCTTTCACTGACGGTGAGGGCCCTGAGGCTGCTGTGCCACTGCTTGTGTCCCTGCTTGGCTCTGCACAGGGCTGCCCTCACCCACCAGGCATGAGGCCCCTCATGTATGCAGCCCAGCTAGCTGTGGCCCTGGTGTGGATGAAGCACGTCTGCCTCCATTGTAGGGTGGAAAGGAGTAGCACGTAAGAAAACAGATTGGAAGTGATAGCTACGAAACGATGCCGTTGTGAGTGCACAGCCCCATGACGTGTATGTAGGTGCGAGTGGCCTGTAAGCTTCTCTTCCCTCCCTCACATGCACAGGACTGTACGTGACATTGATCATGTTCCTACTGCTCCCTGGGTGCATGAACACTGTCTGTGTCACCCAGCTACGTGCTTCTGCCCAGGGCAGCGTGCTAACACTCGCCCCTTTCTCCTGGTCCTTGGGCCCTCGACTGCCATCCCTGTAGCCTGGCCAGGACAGCCAGACACAAACGTCTCTGTCTCCCTTCATGGCACCACATGCACGTTCCTCCATTCAGATGTGGCTTTTCACACAAAACATTTGCTCTGGGAACAAAGACAAGGGTGACCTTGCATAGACTTCTTAGCTTTCCAGGTTAGATGTCAGGTGAAGCCAGTGCAGGAGGGACCAGCTGCACCTGTAAGTGATTTTTGGTTTTTAATCACAGAACTAGAGAATTCAGAAAGGTCAAAAGGGGCGAGGTTAATGTCCAAAGGCTAAGCCTGATATCACCAGAAAAAAAAAGGGTAAGGACAGCATCTTAGAGGAGCATATTCCATTCTGTGTACAAGCCCTTACCCCAGAGCCCTACTTACTCCCTCCGTCTCTTGACAGGGGAGTTTCAGTTTGCCATTGCTGCGGATGACAACGCCGAGTTCTGGCTGAGTCCGGATGAAAAGACCTCTGGCCTCCAGCTGCTGGCCAGCGTAGGCAAGGTACAGTGCACGCTGCGTGGCTGCTTCCACAAAGGCTTGAAAGTTTCTGTGGGGATGGATGCTTTCCTGTCTAACATGCCACCTTGGACTAGTCGATTTTCTTTTCCTGCCCTGCTACAGGCACCACTGCCACAGTTGCCAGACAAATACAACGTGACAAAACCTAAGGCAGTTGGCACTGCAGCTGGCAGCCCCAGGTTCATGATTACAGACCTTAAATCTGTTCACAGGTTGTGAATCTCACAGACGACTTACCAGGAGAAGCAGCTCAATTTTCCCTATTTATTGCTCCATCACAGTAACCAGGGAAGAAATTCCTCTTAATTACAGCATTTTCTGTCTCTTCACAGACAGGGAAGGAGTGGACAGCACCAGGGGAGTTTGGAAAATTTCGGAGCCAGCAGTCAAAGGTGGTGAGGTGAGTGAGCAGAGTCCCTCACTCCCAGCCACCTTTGCACGTGGCCAGGAAATGACAAGGAAAGGGGAAAACAACACAGACTTGTTCTGAAGAATTTAGCAATGTGGAGAAAGGCAATGCTCTGGGATGTCACCAAAGCTGAAGTGAGGCTTCCATACCTGTGCCAGTTGCTTTGCTGATTCACTGCAGAAAGGCAACACGGAATTTTTCTTCCCTGGAGGTAGCAGCCGTCAGCAAATTCAGACTTCTTTTTACAATCTGTACCCTAAGCTTCCTGCCTTGGAACTGGCCAGGTTTCCCAGAGGCCAAAACCCAGCAGATGAGACTGAAAGGGAGTTTTTCAGAGTTACTGAGAAGGGTCTGAAGTGCTCCAGGTGCTTGAGGGAAGTTACCTCTCTAGCTGTCGGCAGCTGGATTTTCTTGGCAGCCCCATCCCTGCTCGCCCTGAGAATTAGTTTGGTTCGTGGGCGCGGTTGCTCTCCGCTCATTGTCTGCTGACAAGCTAAGAAATGTTCCTTAATGCTGTTGGTGACAGACGTGTTGTTCTTCACAGGTTGTCAGCTGCAGGCAGGTACTACTTTGAGGTGCTGCACAAGCAGGATGACAAAGGAACAGACCATGTGGAAGTAGCAGTGAGTCTATGAAAATGGCCATGCTGTGTGCAAATGGCACTGGGGTGTTCGTCCCCTCAGAGCTTGGGAATGAAGTTTGTAATGATTTCCTTCCTTCTTAGGCCCCAGCTCCTCTTTGCGGGATATATATCTAATCCCTTCCAGAGTCCTTACCTGCTTCTCTGTGGGATAATCCTGGCTGTGTCAGGACCATTTTCTCTGTCTGGGACAGTTCTGCTCTCCCTCTGGTCTCTATTGCAGCTCTTCGTCCTTTCCTGCTTTGAACAAGTCCTGGGGGATCTCAGCTCATTACGAGTCTTTTGCTGTTAGGTAGATTGTCATAGTAAGAAGGAGAAAGCTGTGAGCCCACCTGGTGAAAAAACATCAACAACAACAAAAAGCGTGTGCTTATTCCTTTTGTCTAGGCTTGGCTAAATGTATAAACTCCTTGTTTCAATGTGCTTCTCTGTTCCAGTGGAGACTGAATGACCCAGATGTGAAGTTCAAAGTCATTGACTCCCAATACCTCTCCCTTTTTGCTAGTAAGTATCTTCACCACAGGTCTCCTTGAGCACCTCCCCATTCTTCCAAAACTTATCATCAGTGTTTCACCGTGAATCACAGTCTAGCCAGCCAAATTCCATGTATATAGATCACTACATGAAAGAAGTAGAGGCAGGTTAGGAGAGAGACCTCTGGACATGAGTGTGTGACTCGTTATTAAATACAGGAGAATTGGAAGAAGGATTGGAGCATTATTTTAGGGAAATCTAGAGTCAGGAAGGAAGGAAAGAGAAGAGAGTCTGCAAGGGTGAAGGAAACTGTTTGAGATGTGAGAGAGAGATTACAGGGTGGAGGTTGCCTGCCTGTTGTGCAGAGAGCTAGGAGAATGTGGAGCCCACAGCATGGGAGCAATGGGGTTGCTCTGGCAGCTGGACGTGACTAGGGCAAAGGGGCTGCTGATTTCACTGACGTCCAGCAAATTTCTCTCAGGACATGGGACACAATGGGATACATCTAGTGGTATCAGACGTTGCTGCTTTTTTCTGTGCCCCCTTCAAGTCTTTTCAAGTTGCTGCAGGATTGCAGCAAGAACATCAGGCCAGTCCCTCCTGTTTTAAAAACCCTTTTTAGCACATCAAGTGATGCCTTTATCAGTTAAGGAGCTCCTCAGTCCTGCCTTCCCTTATCTAGCTTTGTCAGCATCACTTTCCCCTGCCAACATTCCCCCTTTCCCTATCTACCACTGTTGCCTTCCAACATTTCTGTGGTGGTGTTTTTTTTCCTATGCTAACACTTTTGCCGATGGGAGACTCCCTGATGTAATCCAGACATCTGTTTGCAGTGTCTTAGATTACAGCCTGCTGCTGCATTTTTGTAACCCACCATTTGGCCAGGACTAGGTCTGCAGTCATGTCTTCTGTCCCCTTTCTTTTTTCTTCTGTTCTTTTCTGCTTATTAATTCCCTGTAGAAGAGGTGGCTCACAGCCCATAAGATCCTCTCATGGCAGGCACAGTGCTCAAGTCTCAGTCTTATCTTTATTTGGTGCCTTCTGCCCATACATTGTCTCCCTCTTCGACCCCAGCCTTTGGCTGTACCACACATTATATGGGTTTCCTGTGTTATTCTCTACCCAAAAGCTGCTGACAGTAACCCCAATGCCCTTGGCAGCATGTTGCCTTTCCTTCTAAGATATTTATTCAGTTCTGCTCATTTCAGAGCCAGATCAGCAGAGATATGCAATCCTTTGGCAGCAGCGCTCAAGAAAAAAACATAACCAATGCCCAGTGCTGAGCTTAAGCTTCGCATTGCTCCTGGCTTACTGTGGGCATCCATTCCCCTGCTGGAGCATCAACCTCCTTGGCCTTACCCCAGGGTCTTGCTCCTTTTCCAGCACAGGAGAAACCTCCCTTTCTCAGGTTTCTGGGGAAGGGCTTTGTTGGAGACAGGGGACGAGTTAGCCCTTCCTCCCCCTTCCGTTCTCTCTCTGGCTTCTAGACGAGACGCTGTTAAAGATGGACGAGGTCGGGCACATCCCGCAGACGCTGGCCAGCCACGCGAGCCGGCCTGCCGACAGCGCGGGCGGCAAGGCACACCCCGCTGACATGTTGAAGCCTGACCCCCGGGACACTCTTTACAAAGGTGAGGCTTGCACAGGGCTTGAGGAGGGAGCTGCAGCCTGCCCCAGCACGTGCAGAACAGCTGACAGAGGCTGTCCTCCTATGCCGTGGCTGTCAGAGGCCACCCCTTTTCCTCCCCAGCACAGAAGAGAGGAGGAGCATGCAACATCCTCCACTCTTAAGAGACAAAGCACAGAGTAAACCCTTCTCCTCTTTTTTTTAAGAGTCCAGCTCACACAATGTCCCCAAGCATATTTTAGTCTAAGTGCTGTAGAGCAATGTGAATAAATGTACTGTACTAGCTGCTTTGCTGTATGTATCTGATAGCATTTCACATGGATAAATAGACAGCAGGCCCAGAAATATCTATGCTCATGCATCAGCTGCAGCAGGGTCCCTCCAGCAATGCTTGCCAACCTGTTTCTTCTTCTCAGTGCCTCTGCTCAGCAAGTCCCGCCTGCGCCGAGCCCTGCCAGACTGCCCCTACAAGCCCAGCTACCTGGTGAATGGGTTTCCTCTGCAGCGCTACCAGGGCCTCCAGTTTGTAAGTTTTATTCCGTGAGCTGGTGTTTGCTCAAGGGGATGAGAGAAGGAAGGAGGGAGACCCTATTAACCATGGGCCACCCATCTGAAGCTCCTGGGCAGATTTGACCATCTGCTCTTCAGGTCTTCAGCATCCCAGTACGTGCCAGAGGGCAATGGGAAGAGAAGGGAGATGGGTGCTACGTGCTGCTCACTGGTCCCACTGGGGTACAAGTGTGTGTGTGTCCTACAGAGCCCTTCAGACCTCAAGCACAAACGGCTGGGCACCTTGCAACCATGGCTGGGTCACCTTATGAATGGTATCTGGCACTGACAGGGGTTTTGCTTTATCTTTCTTCCCAGGTTCATTTATCCTTTGTTTACCCAAATGATTACAGCCGCCTGAGCCATATGGAGAAAGACAACAAATGCTTCTATCAGGAAAACCCATATTACTTGGAAAGGTAGGATGCTGCACATGGGAGGCAGCATTTCCTAGCAGGGAGGGAGGAGGCAGTTTGAGGGCTGGAAGTAAGGTGGAATTTCATATTCAGTTCTTTAGGACTCAACTTAAAGATCGCTGAAGTCCTGCAAAACATTAAAGCACTTGTAGTTTCTTTGGATGGCCAGTGCTTCCTTTACGTGAAATTATGTTTAGGTCTCGAAGGGAAACGGCTGCCACTTTTCTTGCTCTATTAACCAGGAAGCTGGGTCAGAGCATATTTGTTCCAATGCATCAGGGAACGTATTTGCCAGCAAACCTTGCATGCCAGCAGCTGGAGCCTCCTGATGGCTGTCACTGTTTGTGCTGAAGCCAAACCATGCTCACAACCAGCTGTCTCTCTGGAGGGATAAAAACATGGAGCTTATCCTCACCGAGGTCTGGCTCCAGTGATGGCTCTGCGAGGGAACCACCACTTGCATGTTCCCTGGCCACAGGGAAATACCTCGTGTGAGGATTCCCCTGCTTTCAGGAGGAATTGGCAGCAGAATAAAGAGTTGCTTTTCCAAAGAGATAGCTGGTGGAGGCCTCCTTGTGCTCAGGATCGTCTTCCTTCCCACAGGTCTGTTTTGAGGGCTGGAAAGATAGATTTTATTGTAGGCTTGGGAGGGAACTGCTGGGACTGGGGTTCGTTGTGAAGGATGGAGAAGGTGGCTGCTGTGGGCTGGAAGGTGCCACACATGTTTTTTACTTTACAAACAGTTTGTATTATAACAGAATTTGGGAAGCGTGGGCCCATTCTGCTTGGCATCAAGCAGGTATGGAAACAATCCAAGGAGGGAAACCCCTCCCAAAAGCCCAAAACACAGGCACGTGATGGGACAGCACACAGACAGTGTGAAAAGAGAAAGGGAGAAAAGAGAGAGGGAGATCATGGCAGTTACCTGCCTGAGCCAGGCTGGCAGCACAATGCCTTAGGTACTACATTGTAAATGAGCTTTAAGGAGCAGTTTAAGGGAGGCTAAAGCAGTGTTTCAGTGTACTTACGTTGGAATTTCCTCTTGTGCACATGGAGCAGCACTCAAGAAAACGTCTGAAAAACTGGGATGATAATCAAGAAAAGCTGATTTCTTTGACAGTACAGAGTAAGATCTGATTGCCCCAAGATCTGAAAGAGGCTGATGATAATAGCCGATGACTTGCTGCAAAAGGAGAGTCTAGAGAGGATGGGTGGATGTGATCAGAGTAATTGGCCATCTCCTCTGTAGCGGTGGCAAGAATTTATTTGGAGAGGGCAAAGCAACTTTGATCAGGCTGGTGTTTTGTCCTTTCCTTTGCAGATTTGGATTCTACAAGTACATGAAAATGGACCGTCCAGAGAAGAACCTGGACTCTGGAGAAAAGACAGAGCAGCCAGGTAGGGGCTGGCCCTAGCATCAGAGCCAGGAGGATCCTTTTATCTGTCACTGCGTGTGTGTGATCCTCCAGCACCAGCTGAAGGAAGCTGATTTTCCATGCCGAGCAAGTCACACCCTTTCCCTGGTAGAGCTCGGTGGCTGGGAGGAGATTTTTGCTGTCACATTCACTTGTAAGGGCAGACTGTGGGGCCAACAAGTAGTGGGCTCTAGTGGACAACGTGGTGAGGCCTGTGACTTATCTGAGGAGCAATTCCAGCAAAAATGTGGGCAGAAACGAGAGAGCCAAACATGCAGTGTGGCAGCCTGTGCTCACACCTGCCCCACAAAGCTGTGGCCAGACCTTTAGCTGAAGGCTAAGCTGGACATCTCCACGGCCTTGGGTAACAGCGCTGGGTGTGGGGTTGGGAAGCGGAAGGAGGATGCCAGAGGTGTAACTGCGATTACTCCTGCAGGCTTCCAGGAGGGGAACCTGGACGACCTGCAGTACGGGGAGCAGGACGTGGAGAGCACTGGCCCCCCGGCACCCCCTGGCACGTGGCAGGCAGAGCCGACAGGCACCACTCCCAGCGGCGTGGTGGGCAGCGAGCATGTCTACGAGGACTATTCCCTCCGGGAGCGGCGGCGGCTCCTCTCAGTGGGTGACACAGGAGAGGCACCTCAGAGGAGAGGGATGAAAAGGGCCGGTGTCAAGACAGCCCCGCTGGCCGCTGCCAACCAAAGCCTCAGCCGGGCTGGCACAGAGAGCAACCCAGCAATGAAGAGATCCCACTTAAAAGCTGGCATCAAAGACAACTCCAAGAGCCCTCCACAGCATGCCAGGGTTGTCCAGGGCAGAGCACCTGCTAAAAAGCCTAACCCACCTCCTAGGAGCAGGTCGCAAAGGGAGGAGCCTCTCAGCTACACCAGGGACTCAGGGCTCAGGATTCCCAAAGGGCTGAGACCTCGATCAGACCTCGGCGCTGCAGAGGACAGGCTGCAGCCTGCAGGCACCGTGCAAACGAGGCGAGGAGGCCCAGGCAAAGCTGGCAGGCACCCTGTGGCCACTGCTGGCCCCAGCAAGGAGCCGGCACGGCTGGCACAGTGGCTGAACCAAGTGGAGGCCTACGTGGCTGAGCAGAAGGTGGCTGGTGGCAAGGACATGGGTGAGAGAGAGGCGCAGGTGGCACCTCTGGCAAAGGGCAAGTCGGGGCCTGTGGAGAGGGCAGCAGAAGAGGAAGAAGAAGAGGTGGATGGGGAGCCAGAGGAGGAGGATGAGGAGGGTTTTGATTATGTACCAGTGTTTGACCAGGCGGTGAACTGGGAGCAGACCTTCAGCACAAGCAACCTGGACTTCCACATGCTGCGCACCGACTGGATTGACCTCAAGTGCAACACGTCAGGAAACCTGCTGCTCAAAGAGAGGGAGGCCCTGGAAGTCACACGTGTCTTCCTCAAGAAGCTCAACCAAAAGAATAAAGGGTAAGGCACGGTGTGAAAGCCAAGGGACAGTGTCCTGGAGCTTGTGTACCATGCTGCACAGGGAGCACCTGTGATGTGAGCAGCTAGAATGAATCGGAAGATAAACTAGATTTGGAAATTAAAACTTCAGGCAAGGATTCTATGTAAAAAAATGGGCTTTAAACACCTCTTTGAGCTGGGAAATTGGAATTGTTGGACACCAGATCATGTCTGAGGGCTGAATATCACCCTCCAAAAGCTGGTGGCCATAAATGTGAAAGATTTCAGTCCAACTGGCATCACTGACCCTTTGCTGGCTTCCTCTTTGCACAGTGTAGGCATTGAGAGCGCATAGGGGCATCTTACCAGCTGAGGATTAAGAAACCCTGCTGATATGAAATAGGACTGGGGCTCCTTATGCACGTGGTTTAATGCCTGTCACCCCTCAGTTTGTGAATCCAGCACCATTTAGGGCATAGGATCGGAAGGGAGCAGTCAGATGTTGTGGATCAGTATGCTGACCTCAGAAACAACCAAGTATTTTACCCTGTATCTGAACATATGTACCTCCATGTTAGAACTAGTTAGATTTCTAGATCCTAGCACTGATTTGGGAAGATGTCCCAGCTTCTCACTGCTCTGATGACCCACTGGAGATCGGCTTTCTCTGCTATTCTGTATTTACATTGCCCTGATAAGGTTCTTCTTCTTGCTGAGACTTATCATTTTGATTGCCTTTCTGGCAGACAAACATACCTCCTGTGATCCTCTATAAGCGTCCAGCTTTCCTTCCCCTTCTGATGAGTTGGCCTCTATTTCCATGATCTTCTTATCTATCCTTTTCCATGCTTGTTTCAGTCTGGGTTAGCTTTCCTGGCCATAAATGGCCAATATTCTAGATTTTTTATAGAATGCAGTTATTAGTTCTTAATCCCTGCTGGAAATAGCTCTCATGCTACCTCTTACAATTGTGTTTGTTTTTTCAGGGTCAGATCAGTCTCAGTCATGGTGTAAATGATAGGTACTCCCAAGGTTTTCTTAGCATTTTTAACTGACGAGCATCCATTTTATAGCAGAAATTCGTGTTATTATCTAAAAGGACACGATTTGGCGTTTCATTCCATTTCGGCCATTCTGGACCTGCAGCTCATCCCAGTCTTTACTGTAGGATTGCTCAGTCTTAGTCCATGGTATTGGCTGATAAGCTGTCATCAGCCAATTTCACCAACCCAGCCATGCTTCCTGTGCCAAGGTCTTTGAAAGAGGTGTTGAATACACTATTTACCAGCCCTACAATCATTCAGACATGTTTATTATTTTCTGTGTCACCTTTTATTTCATTTCCTTTGCCAACTATTTTCTCTTGGCCGGGATCCTGGGTCTAATCCCACGTGCTTGTGGATTTAGGAAACAGGTGCTAAGCCTTCCCATGGGACTTCTAACCCAGGAGGAAAGAGCCTGGCAGAGCCAAATGAGCCGAGCAGGGAGGAGGTGGGAGAGGGGCTGGTGGACAGGGGACGTGCTCACCCTGGCTGTGTCTCCTGCAGGCGGTTCCAGCTGCAGCGGATCGTGAACGTGGAGAAACGCCAGGACCGCATGCGGGGAAGCCGCTACCTGCTGGAGCTGGAGCTGCTGGAGCAGGGAGAGCGCCTGGTCCGCTTCTCCGAGTACATCTTTGCACGGGGCTGGCAGGGCGTTGGCGGTGACGAGGAGGAGGAGAGGAACATGAGGAACCTGGCGTGGGGTCGCCGGCGGCACCTGATGGCCGTGGCCAAAGAGCCAGAGCTGTGCTGGCCCCAGGGCTTTTCCTGGAACCACCGTGCCGTGGTTCACTTCGTGGTGCCAGGTAAGAGGAACCTACCCTCATGGGATGTAAAAGGCTCAGAGAAAATCCCTGTCACACCTTGGGGGAAAAAAAAATAATAATAAAAAAATACAAATTTCTGGGCTCTTTGGTCTAAGTTTTCAGCCTGGACCTATTTCAGCATCCCTGCAATGTTGTCAGGGCTTGAGGCAAGAAGCCTTGCTTGTTGAAAGCCATGCCATCTTTGAAATCAGTTTCCCTTTGGTTCTCCCCCTCTTGCAATACAACCAGTGAAAAACCAGGCACGTTGGGTGCTGCAGTTCATCTCTGACATGGAAGAGCTGTTCCGAGTCACTAAGGATCCTTACTTCAACGTCATCATCACGGACTACAGCAGCGATGACATGGATGTAGAGAAGGCTCTGAAAAGGTCTAGCTTGCACAGGTGAGGGTGCTGGCTGATCACATAAAACTACTCACAAGTATACTCCTGCAAATGCAGCACATCTGCAAATCTCTGTGCATTGGCCATCCACAGCCTCCTGCAGCTGGAAACTGGGAGATGATACCCTTGCATGTGTACATGCTTATATTGTATAATGTGCTTACATGTATGCTGCTATAATATTGTTATAAAACTCTAAGGCAATACCTGTTGCAGTCATCCATCCAGGTACATCTCTTTTCTCCAGGGTTTTGTTCAAGTTTGCAAGAGAGGACAGAGAGCAAGTTATACAGTGATGGGGGAGAGGGAAGCCAGAGAAGACAAGAAAGTTGTAAGAAATGAGCGTGGAGACTTCAGGGACTCCTCTTGCTGGAATAGCTCTGTGGTTTATTGTATTCTGACCTGAAGCAGCCTTGGTTGGTCCTTTCCAGTGCTAGGGGGTCCCAGAGATATCCAACAAATAGAGCTGCCAGGACTTTTGCTGAGGACTGCCCTATTCTTGCTGGATATGTGAGAAGACCCTCAGGGCACACTGGGCGCTGGGGTAGTGCTGAGCTTGCATGCTTGCCCAAAGGCTGTCCTCCTCGAGAGGGTGCACAGGGGTGAGGGACAGCTCCTCAGCATGGCACCCATGGTGTACTGCTGCTAGGGGTGCTTTCTGTGCTTATCAACCTGCACACACTGATCCTCTCTTTCCTGTCTGACCCCCAGCTATCGGTACTTGAAGCTGACGGGGAATTTCGAGCGTTCTGCTGGGCTGCAGGCAGGGATAGACCTCGTGACGGTAAGCCTGGGGAGCTGTCGGGTGGAGAGGTGGGTTTCTGGTATGTGTCCAGCACTACCTCTTGCCTTTCAGACTGAACATGCTGGTTTTTAGGGAACAGCCCAATAGAACAGATCAAACATAGTGTGTTTCCTGTCCCTCTGGAGTAAGGACCTCGCTCCTTTCTCTGAGGAGACCAGTCCCTGTGGTCCATGCAGAACTTGGCCCACCTGCTTAGACCGTGAGACAGGAGGGAAATCATCAGTAGCAGCTTCATGATATTGGCTCTGCATGATCATAGTTGTAAAATCTCATACTATTATTGAACAGCCAGCCAGAGGCAGTTCTGCCAGCCCCTAGGATTTCAGTTTCTGATCTACCAATGAGTGACTCTTCGGTTGACTCCCATATCTCTGTCTTCCTGTCCCCCAAGAAAGCCTCACTTAAAGTCACCCTGCTTTTTCCTAACTGACGTGGTTGGTTCCAGGATCCGCACAGCATCATTTTCCTCTGCGACCTCCACATCCACTTCCCTGCTGGCATCATCGACTCTGTCCGCAAGCACTGCGTGGAAGGCAAGATGGCCTTCGCACCCATGGTCATGAGGCTGCACTGCGGCACCTCCCCACAGTGGCCTGATGGTAAGAGGCAGCGGAGCCCCTTGTGCTCAGACCTCGGGGAATGGGGGAAGGAGGAGGGTGCCTGCAAACTCTAGATTTGGTTCTCCAGTGCTGTCAAGGTCTGGAGCCTAATGTCCTACCAGGGCCACCAGGTGAGAGTGCGTCAGAGGATGGTGTTTAACTGTGTTGGGTACTTGGCATTTGAGACCAGAGCCAAAAGAGCCCTTTTGATCTTTCTCCTAGTCATCTCTTAGAGCTCTCAGTGGATTTGAGTACCTCAAAGCCCCTCTTTTACTCCTTTCCATCAATATCTCTCTTAGAGGGTGCAGCCTGCCCTCTTGAGGACAGCTGCTAGCCCTGGGTTGAAGGAAAGCAACCCTCGTCAGGGGGAGGAAAGTGACATCGATCATCGGGGCATAGGATTTCCCTTAGACAGAGGTGGTCATCCTGAGCCCCCACAGAAGCAAATTAGCTTTGAGTCATTGATGGTTCAAAGCACCAACATGCCTGTGCCTCTTTTGTGCTGTCCTCAGGCTACTGGGAGGTGAATGGGTTTGGTCTTCTGGGCATATACAAGTCTGACCTGGACAAGATCGGAGGGATGAACACGAAAGAGTTTCGGGACCGCTGGGGAGGAGAAGACTGGGAACTCCTGGACAGGTAAGTATTCATTGTCATCAGCCTTGTGCTCAGGAGGGGAGACGTGTTAGATTACAGAAGAGCAGTGACCAGGGAGTGGGGATCTGAGGAGATGGAGGTGGTGAATGCCACCACCAGCTTGGGCAGTGAGGGAGAGTCTTTGAGGAAGTCCTGACTTCAAAACCAGCATGTGAGTGTACCCAAAATACAGCCAGTGATAAGAGAGGAGTTGTTTCCTAATGTCTTCCAGTCACGCTGTTGGTTGGTCGTGGGCAGATTGGGCACTGGTGATCATGGAGACTTTGTCTTCTTGAATCGATTGTCAGAGAGACATTTTAGGATCATGAAGTAGGGTTACAATTTCTGAGAAGTTTATGATGCGGGGCCTGTGCTGTACAAATTGTAGGCCTCAGGGTTTGTAGGTTGGGTTTGTAGGTTTCGCGGCCTCTCATGTCTTTTCTGTCAGCTCACTGAGGAAAAGTCTAACACCCTGAGCAGTCCCATGTTGGATTGATGGGATTTCCTCCTCGCCTGTCACACGCAGCTGGCCCGTGCCTGTTCCCAACCAGTCCTGCTCTCAGGGGTCTATAAACACTCATCAAGTGTCACTAGATGCCTGACTGTGGATAGGAGATACCCTGAGCTATGCTGGACTCTTGAACCTGGTTGTGGTGTGTTGACAACAGGACTGCTTAAAGGAGATCTCCCGTGCCTAAGCCCCCGGGTATCATTGTCATCAAGATTTCCCTGCATTCACCCTTCTCCTTTCCGGCAGGATCTTGCAGGCTGGGCTGGAAGTGGAGCGCCTCTCCCTGAGAAACTTCTTCCACTGGTTCCACTCGAAGCGGGGCATGTGGAACCGGCGCCAGCTGAAGACATTGTAGCCTTCAACACCGAAGCTGTCCGGCAGCACTGTCCACCGTCTCGCCCCAGCGTGCACTTTATTGAGGCACACAGCCAAGCGCACAAACTCTCCCTCTGCCCCCAGAGCCCTCCGGCAGGACGGCCCAGCTGAAGAAGGGACGGTCAGGCATGAGGAGCTTCTCTTGGGAGCCACTGCATCCAAAACACGGGATCCACGTCTTGCTGGGAAGCCGTGTGGGGAAGCTGTCACCCAGTGAAGTAGTCGTGTTCCCTGCCGTGTGGCCTGGTGGATGGCACAGCGGGAGAGGCGCCATATTTCCTGTCGAGTCTGGCGTGGTGCAGAGCAAACAAACAAAGCTCTCGGCTAAGCCCGGAATGGTTTATTTACAGGAATGCAGATTTTCTTTCAATACTTGAAGAAAAAAAGGGGAAAAAAATAAAATGGGAAAAAAAAACCCTCTCCTTCCCTCTCAACCCCTGCCCCATCTCTCTGGTATCCATACGTTTGGACAGGGGACCAAAATAGTTTCTCTGAACTGTATTGTGTCCACATGCCCGTGTGCTGACCCCAAAAAGATCTGGATGAGGAGGAGTTGATAGGCACTTTAGGCTGCTGGTGCTTAGACATTTCTCTGTGCTCTTCCCTTCAATCTTTATGAGAAACTGTGCTCATTCAGTAAATTATGGGCTGTGGATTGAGACGCAAGTACAGTTCCCAGGAGAGCCACATTTGCCTGCAGCTGAGCAAGGTGGCAGGGGTTGATGTTTCAGCTCTCCCTGAATTATTGATCCACTGCCTGAGGATAGTGGAGGGGTTATACAGAGACGCTAGGAGGGCATCTCAGGAGGAATTTTGCAACCTTATCTGACAGACATGCGTGTTTGTCCTTACAATATCAGGGAAACCCTAGCAGGGAGAAGTGGCAATATTTTATTAATTGAGATATTGTGATTTTGTTAGAAAAAAAGAGGAGACAGATTATTCTGCTCTCTAAATCCTGTACATTTATGCAGCATCTAAAGGTTAATTTAATAAGTTATGGCCTCAGAGTGAGGTCTTAGCATAGTTTGGCTTTTATCTAAAGAGCAGACTTGCTTGCATTGGTGGAAGAACTGGCACAGCTTCACTTCTGGAGCAGCCCTGGGCTGCTCCCCTGTCCTGCTACAGGGGAGGTGTCCTCAGGCCTTGGCACTTGTGCTGGGTGCAAGGAACAGTGTGGGCAGAAGAGGGTTGAGTGAATAAAATGATGGGCAGACCCTTGCTGGCACAATAAAAGAGCTGTGGGAAGACCCAGCCTGATGCTAGAGCAAATTCTCAGCCCCTAAAACTCCCACTAATGCAAGGCAAGATTTTTACCCCTAAAACCATTTTACAGGACTGCAGAAACCCAAAGATCCGCAGCAGCACAGTCAGCGCTCTGCACCGGAGCTTCAGGGTCCCTGCACGATGCTGAAAAGGCTGCTGCTGATCTCACCCTTCAGCAGGGAGCGTGGCATAGGATGCTGCTGACGGCTCCCAGCTCTGCGGGGAGCTGTTGAAAAGTGAGCGGTGGAGGCATGCAGTGTACGAGCGATGCTGACACGGCACTGGAGTTGTTTGCGTTCAGACTGATGGAGTGGATGCCAATTCGGAATCGGTGTTCACTTGTTATTAACTCCATGGTGCTTGGAGAGCCCATCAGGTTCCACTATTGCAGCAGAAAGCTGAACATGCAAGTCCTGGCACGTGAGATGTAAATCCTGTCAAATCATCTGGTTGCCTCAGCCTGGGCTGCGGGACTGATGGAGTCAACCCGATTTAAGGAAGCTTCCGTGTGCAGCTATGGTGAGAAGTATGCGAGAGACTGCTCTGTCTCTCAGTCCATGGAGTCTTTGCCAGAACATAGACACTGAATATCTAAGAAGAGGCAGCCTCAGCCTTCTGCTCGAGCCAGAGCAGTCTTTTTAATGAGGGAAGGTATTCCCTCTTCCTATGGAGACACTAAGGAACAAAATGCTGCCCTTGGGTGGAGGGGGAAGAGGCTGACAGCCATCAACTTTTTTTTTTTTTTTTTTTTTTAATGCATTATGTGAGTTTAGGAGGCCAGAGCCCGGGGATGTAGTGTTGCAATAAGCTCTGTTTCTGCCTGGAACACGCCGTGTCGGTCGCGCTTTCGTGTCGGAGCCTGCGCTTCACTCGCAGACACAGGCACAACCTCGTGAGCACGCAAGTGAGATATTCTCCAGACACCCAGGCTGTGCTCGCAGCTTGTCCGGGCTGGCTCTGTCAGGCAGCTCCTGCGGCACGGGGAGAGGCTGGCAGAGGGGGCGAGCAGCGGGGACGCAGCCAGGCCTTAGCAGCTTGGCCCCGTGAAGCAGAGAACGGTGTTGTGCCCGTTCTGCAGATGGGGAGATGGTGGATTTGGTGGCAACCCTGACGTCAGGTGCGGGGAAGGTCATATATATAGAATATATGATAATGAGTAACTCCTCCTCCTCACCAGGGAGGATAACCAGCAAAGAGGGGACTAGAAAGCAGGGTGCAACCCTCACTGCAGAGCTGTAGGATTTTGTCCCCGTGCTTTAGCTGGCCAGGTGACTGCTCCGTCCTGCACGCCTGTAACCCAGGCCAGGAGCAAGCAGAATTTCTTACCTCACAGGGTCTCCTTGGTGGACATGGAAGGAGTTACTGGGGTCCGGTCCAATTTCCTAAGGGTCGGTGTCCCCACTGTAAAAACTGCCATCACAACTGCTCTTCTGTTCTTAGCACAATGGCCATTCTTTGTTGGTATTTGAGCATCGCAGTGGTGAACACGATTAATAAATACTAATTGGCACTACTTGGCAGTCCCCGCGGAGGAGCTTGCAGAGAGCCCATGGGGCCAGAAGCCATCCTCCAGCCCAGGAGCTCAGAGAGTGCTGCGGGTTGCAAGCAGAGGACGGGCTACAAGTGATCTTGCAGGAGAAGTGCCAGGCTGCTGCCCCTCTTCCTAAACAACCTGCAGCTTTTTCCTCCCCTCCAAACGGAGAGATGAAGAGTTGGGCTCCCTGCTGCTGCAGAGAGGGGATCGGCACAGCCCCCACAGTGCTACAGGGAGCCTGGCTTCCACGGGGCGCGTGCATCCTGGCCACGTCCTGTCTAGGAGGCAGGAGGAAATGGGTTGCACACCACGTCCTTCGTACCAGCTGCACAGGCAGGGAGGGAGCTGCTGTGGTAGGCAGCTGGGGAAATGGTGGGGCACGCTGCAGGAACAGGCTTTCCCCGCAGCAGGATGTGGCCAGGCTGGGGGCACGAGGGCGGGCGGCACTGCAAGGTGGCTCTGCCCACAGGAGCCAGCTCCACCGTCAGGGCTTTTTGGTTCCCCAGTGTGTTTGGGCCTGAGGTTTGTTTTGCGGCTCAGCAACGGGAACCAAGAAGGACTGAGAGCTGCATTGTGTGAAAGCAGTAATGTGACTTGTTGTGTCTTTAATGTTTGCCCGGTATGAACGTCTATCTCGCTTCTTTTCATTGCCTAAAAACGTCTGATGTTGTTCACTTTTTAGATACTGATGCCTTGTGTTAAAAATTGAGATTGTACCTAGGAATCATCTGCCTTAAAGTGGCTCTGTGCCTTCAAGACAACCCCTGGGCCACCTCTCTGTCAGAACTGGGGGGATGTCCCGGTTCTCCCCCACGTTTTATAAATACATGGTCTTCCTACAAGAGCTCAGTTCTGTCTGCGTGTTTCTTGCACACCCACATCACCCACAGCAGAGGTTAGGAACCAGATGTTGCTCCTCTGGCCTCACGTCACTGAGGCTGTAGGCAATGAGATGCTGCAGTGAGGCTGGCCAGGAGCAAGACCTCTTGTAGACCTCTGGAGGCAGGGTGCCCTAGAGAAGGGGGTGGTAACAAAACAGATTTTCTCCTGTCTTGTCTCCTTATCCCATGGAACAGGGCAGAAACATGGGACAAATGAGTGCCCCAGCAAAGCAGCAGTGCTGTGGACAATTGTGCAGAGAATGAAGTTGTCTCTCCTGCGAGCAGGGGATGATTCCTGCAGAAGGCTGCAGGTGAGAGCCTAGACCCAAGCCGGGTGCTTGGCACTACCTGTGCCAATGGGCAGCCAGCTCTTTAATGGCAGCTGCTTACTGGGATTAAAATTCAGCCCCTTTTTACTTCAGCTCTGCCTCCTGTGGGTATAAAAAGCTTGGCACAAACGGGGGTCAGACAGAGAGAAGGAAAAAGGCAGCCAAGGTTGCTAATGACTCCGATCCCATTAAAATGGGGAACGGTAATTCAAGGTGACAGGGGAGAAGCGTTCCAGCACGCTGCCAGTCCTCTGCTCCCCTCTGCCAGCTATCGGGAATCCCTCTCCACGCGGGCCAGCCTCGCTCGCCGCCGTACCTGACTTGGCAGCTCTCTGAGACCGTGATGCTGAAGTTAAAGGTCTGGTAATGAATTTCCCCTTGCTGCGTCTTTCTCAGATGAGCCTTTCTTTTTGTTGCATTCACTCATCAATGCTAACTGCTTTGCTTGGAGCAGTGACTGACAGGATTTGGGATCTGCAGACAGGGTACACAATTTTTTGCCCTTTCATCAACCCAGCTGGCCAGCAGTGGCCCTTTGCTGATGGTTTTCCAGCATTTCTGCCTCTCCAGTGAAGGCTGTCTCTGGAGTGAAGGGTCTCTCTGGAGGAGAGCAGGGTAACAGAGGCATCTCAGGTACACCCACCCCCATTTGCTGTCGGTATCAGCAGAGACTGAGGACCAAGACAGGCAGCAAACTCCCTGCCACCCCAGACCTGTCACCCCCAGGACAAAGTGGCAGGTGAGTCTTTGCCTGATGCACAGAACAGACCAAGACGGTGCTCAACTTCGCTAATTAAAATTCTGGAAAGTAACATAATTGTTCTTTGCCACCTGCACTTTCTACACAACTGCCCTGCAGCTGCAAAAAAGCCCCTGTGATTTGCAGCCACAACCCGATGTTGCCTGTAGCCTTACTCAGGTGCTGTTGTTGGCAAGGTCGCTCATGATCTCCCTGCAAAAGAAGGGCCACCCCTAAACAGAAATCTTGTTCTGTGAACTCAGATATGGAGTATAAATGGAATCTGCCCGTATCTTTAAATATCTTATCATATAATATTTTTTGAAGTGTCAGTCACTCCTGGTAGCTCCTGAAGACGGGTATGTGGAAATTTCCATGTCAGTTCTTTCCCAGTGGTGGTAAGAGCATGCAAAATGAAACAGCCAGATTGATTCTGCCATATGAAGGAAAAAAAAATCATTTAATAATCAGAAAAGCATATCATTATTTAAACAGGATTATGCCAGGCTACTAAAATATCCATTTTAGCATGATTACATAATTACAAAATTTAGGATCCAACATTTTTACTCTTTCAACAAAAAATCTGAAAAATCAGTAATTCAAAGACATTTTATAAGGAAAAATGTTGCAGTACAAGAGAGTTCCCAATATTGTTAATGTGAAGATTAGATATTTAAAAACATATATGTTAGTGATAACACCTTATATGATGGTGATTTATTTATAAAGTAATACACTATTCATTTGTCATTTCCCATCGTGGCAATTAAGCCTAGGATGCCTCATTAGGTATAATGTTTTTCTCCTACCTATTGTCAGGCTGCTCAGACAGCATTCCTGATGGGTCCCTGGCAATGACATCAGATCATAATATTTTCTGTCATTGTTACTTTCCCAATGCTGGAAATATATGATTGTTTTCATAACTGTTTCTCATTTAATTTTATTTTTAAACAACTAGGAAAATAGTTGAACTCTTTTTAGCCATGCTGACATACACACACTTCCCTATCCTCCCATGAGAACATTTTTTTTTCGTTTGAGAAATCCGTTCCTACATTTGGGAGGTAAACTATTAGACAGCACTGCTTTAAATATAGCAAATTATGCCTGAGCCAAAAAGCTGGACATTTTCTGTTTATTTATCCTACAAAGTAAATTGTCCGGTCTTCTCTACAAAATGAGCCAATGCTGGATATGTGAAGCAGGCAGCTAAAATACGAGATGAGATTTACAGAAGTACGCTTTGAAATCGTGTACCTGCTGCTGTTCCTGCAGCTTTCTCTAGAAATCGCTGCAAAGTTTGCTCTAGTTTCAGATAGCAGTGGAAGCTGTCACCCTTGCAGAACTGTGTGAACGTCACAGCAAGGGGCTGCCATGCCAGGAAGCGCGGACAGGTTCTGAAAGTTTCACCCGGTTCTCTGCATTCATTGACGGGGTCCTGCCGAGGTGGTGCAAACACAGAGGGGAGCTTCCAGCCACCTCCAGGCACGTGGCTCAGGTCCTGCGGGACAAACAGAAACACCGTGAGGTCGGGGCAGGCCCCTCCATGCCACACAGGCAGGGGGGCACACAGGATGGAGCAGGTCACTCGGCACCACGGCCACCACTGTGCATGGGGGCTGCAGCTCCTCAGCGCTCCCACCCCGCTAGGCCCCAAGGCAGCGGTGTTTTATGCAGGATTTGGGCCTTCATGGTGAGTCCCAAACGCTTCCTCCCTCGTCGTGTCATGCGTCTATCAAGCTTTCTTGCTGGCTGTTGCCCCAGTTTATTCCTTCTAAGCTGTGTTTACACATGGCAGGACAAGTAAGCAAGACATTCCAACTTTGCTTCTTGACCTAAAGGACTTTTGACCTAAGAAGATGCCATTCCTTCATCTGACCTGACTTCTGAACCCGAGTGTTTGGTTGGACTCATTCACAAGGCTCTCTCCTGAAAATAAGAGTTAGCTTCTTAAAATGGTCCCCGCCAAACCACACTGGTCATGGTTAAGAGCCCCTTTCCCCACTGCCTCCCCTTTCCCCACTGCCTCCCAAGCGCCTTCCCTTTTTTCTACTCAGATAATGCTGCATCTTCGGATACCTCCCAGAATAAGCCCGGTTGTCTTTCCCAGATTTAGCCCTAGATCACAACTGCTATCGGTATGTAGCATGAGATCCACAGTCTTCAGAAACCCCATCAGTCAGGGTGTTTCGTGTTCTCGCTTTACAGACCAAGCAAGGAAATTCTCCTTCTATTGAACAAGGAAATTGTTCAATGACCCTGGGTGCCCGCAGGACAACAGCACGCCCCTGGAAAGGCTTTGTGTGTCCGTGCAGCATTGCCTTCTGCTTCTCCACCTTGCAATGATGCTTTCTGAGGCTGAGAGCCCCTCCGGGGGCTGGCAGTGATGGGGACTCACCCCTTTCTTACCTGGCTCCATTGCCCCTTGACTTAATAAGGTCGAAAATTCCTGGTAGGGTAGAGGCCTGTCTTCTGCACCCCAAAGGCTGTGATGAAGATGTTGATGATGACTGTGATGAAGATGAGAGCCGTGGCAGTATTGTTGAGTATATTCAGGCGGGGTTGCTTTGCAACGTCATTCAGGTTCAGGCGAGCTGTGTGATTTGGTGCAAAAACAAAACATGATTTGTGTCTTGACTTCAAGTCCCCCAGCCCCTGCACACCTTTCCTGCTTGGTAAATGTCTGTCATGGCCCTGGACACAGCAGCCACAGAGCTGGGGGAATAGTCCCAGGAGCTTTACAGTGGCCACAGCCTTCCCTACAACAAGGTAGGAGGACAGAGCAGGGGAAAACCATCTTCCTTTTATGTCACCTGTCTCTTTTTGCCATGTAAATGCCATGGCCCTACAATGAGCAACCCAAAGCAGCCGAGTCACTGCTGCATGCTGGCCAGGCACATGCCACGAGACACCCACTGCATGGCCGTGGGATGTGCCAAGGTAAGGCTGGGTGATGCAGGGGACAAGGCTGGAAACATCCTGCTATGGTTGGGCCTCAGGACTTTCCGTGGCCTCAGATCCCATATCCCCTATAAGAAAGCTCATAGGATATACAGGAAAAGGTAGCATTCTGCTCACTTTTAACAGTGGGCACATGTTTGAGACTCAAATGCAAGAACTCCCATGTCAGATGGAGCACTGGGCAAGCCTACCTGAAACACTGGTGTTAACATACTGTCTATGTGGCAGTAGAACTGTGGAATTGGTTAAATGTGAGGATAATGAAGAGTTAATGAATGAATGGCTTGGGGAAAGGGGCTTCTCCCTCCCACCCCTTTGCCAGCAGCACCGTGCAAGGGCATGCACATCTCGACAGCCACCTTACCGCTGATGATGAGGAGAATCCCGATCACCACCTGGAAGAAGAGGGAGATGCTGATGAGCACGATGAGGGTGATGTAGTACTGGAAGGAAGCCCCCTGCTCCAGCACCGCTTTGAGCTGGGTGACGTTCGCCATGAACAGCGCCACGTCCAGCATGCTCTCCGCCACGCTCTTCTTCGTCGCGTAGTGGTTGATGTTCATCGGGCCGCTCATCCGGAGGTGAGGATTCGTGCCCTGGGGAGGAGAGAGAAACCACATGAACTGGTGCGATTCCTAAGCCAACAGGACCCTCTATTCTGCCTTGTCATGGGGTTTATCTAGAAAGCCTGGGAAAGTTACAGCTTCATGTTTTAAACGTGGTGAGAGCACCCAAATTTCTTTCACAGTCGTCTCATGGTGTTAATAGGCACAAAACACAAGCAGTGATCAAGATCTCAGCAAGGCTAGAAAAACACTGGGAATTTGTGTGGAAAACAAGCTTGTCCAGAGATAAAATAGCATAGATTACCCAGAGACAGGGATTTTACAAGCAATATTAAATTCTCTTCCTTCAGGGCACAGACAAGCCTCAAACTTCAGGGGGCTTAAAGAGAGATCTTCTTTTTCAGTCGGGTGTTCAAAGGGCTGTCAGTGGCTGGGCTTTGGATCTTCTCTGAATGCTTGTTCCTAGCTACTAGCTTAGACAAAATACTAGAGCAGATGTGACAATCCATGTTTTTTTTTGTCTGTTTCTGAAACCCATTTCTTCAAAACGTCAGGCACCAAAATGCTTGGAGACAAGGGGTGGGATTCATCACACCTAACCTGAACTAACCATTCAGGTATGGTTTTTGTCAGGGGAGAGAAACAGGTATTTACAAGGGATAGGTCATCTGGTTGCTTTTAACCTAATTACAAGGTGTAGGTCATCTGGCTGCTTTTAGCCATCCACTTTTTCTCTATCACCCTTAAGTAAGCTCCTCCATCAGCTGCCTTGCCCCAAATGATGAAAGGACAACGAGATGGAGGAGACAAGTGTTTTCAGCTCACTCAGAGTGCCATCAGCTGATTAAAAACAAACAAACAAACAAACAAAACAAAACAAACAAAAAAAAAAAACAGCAAAGGCAACAATAACAAAAGGTTTGAATATATCTGCAGCAAGCTATGATCATTGTCAAAAATAAATTAAAAAAAAATCGATAACAACAATGTGCCAATGTAGCAGACAGGCTTCAGTTCTGGGTAATCAGCCTCCTGTCAGCTGTTAGTGAGTGAGGGTTGGCAGCCTTGCCCTCAGTGCTGATGGACGACCCTATAAATCTGGAGAAAAGGGCCAGGTGTGGTTCTGAAGGGCCTTTTTTGTTCAGAGTGGCAGAAGAGATGTCTCCAGGCGTGTACTGGAAGTAGGGCTGTGCCTTTGTCGAGTGGTGAGTGCTCCTTTGGTCCATTTGTCTCTGATAAAGCACAAAATGTAATCTTTTCCTCCAGGCAGAGCACTAGAGAAAAATGATGGCTAGTGCTCCATGCTGCTGCCTCTGGTCTCCTTGTGTGTCCCTGGGCAACGCTGGCTTTTCCTGCGCTGAGCAGAGCCAGCGAACCTGGGAGAGCCTTGTGCGGGTTTGTCATTGCGATAGGGACCAGGTTTCAGAGGGGGGTTGTGGCTATGCCAGATACTGCCCTTGTGTGAGGAAAGATGTGCAGGAAGGGTTATGTCCTGTTGGAATGAGTGATGAAGTGTGGTCACCTATGAAGGGGCCGGCTTTGGGGGTAGGAATGTGCTTTTGAGGATATTTATTTATTTTTTTGATAGTTTCAAGCACATAATTCTTGTGGTTTCTAATCCTGAAGCAGCTGTGGTTAAGAGGCTCTTTTGCAGAGCCTGTATTTCTTGCTGTGGAAAGCAGAAGGTAAAGGATGCTGGAAGGAGATAAAAGTAGAAGAGTGGGGAGCCTGTAAAAACTTTAAGGCAGTGGGGGGGCAGGGGTTCAGGGCTTCTTAACATTGCTGTCTGATGTCTGGGGCAACAGAAAAGAGGTATCATGTCTGGGAAAAGGAGGCCAGCAAAAGGTCTGACTGTGGGAATATCTTAAAATCCTAGATTTAGGTATGACCTGCTCTCAGCTGACTTACAAGTACATGAGCCTGTCACAACAGAGTGACGCCCACACCCAGTAATGCCAGGTTTGAGACTTGGTCTCTTTTAGCATGTTTTCATCCTCATCTCTGAGGTCTGCCTTCTGCCCAGCAGCGCTACAATGCTGGGCATTGACAATTTATCTCTGTGTAATGATGAGTTAAGGATGCCAGAACAAGGACTCTGTACAAACCAGACAAAGCTTTTGTCAAACAAGTGACTGGCACAAGGAGGCTGAGACATCTGTTCCCAGCAGCTTATGTGGAGACAAATAAGGCAAGTCAGTCCTTTTTGAATAAAATCTCTTCCTCCTCCTGAGCTGCCAGCTCCTTTACCTGTAGCGAGAATTGGGGCAGAGTTGCAATGTGCTGAGCTGTGTCACAGACGAACAGGCTATGAAAGTAGTTTTCATGTGGTCTTTTCTCATATGAGTGAGCATAATGGCATGCACCTCTGTTCAGGAGATGATATAGCAGGCAGGAAAAGCTGCTGCTCTCCTACGTGGAGCTGCTGGATCTGGGAAATCCTTGCACTGAGCAGTTAAAAAACAAAAAACAAACAAACAAAAAAACCCCAAGTGATTCCTGTTATGAAGTTCTGTTGGCCCTGACCTGGTAGATCAACAAAGGTGGCCAAAAGGTTACTAGATGGTGAAAGCTGGGCGCCAGGCTTATGCGAAGGCAGCTAAGCAATCAGCCAGTCTGCAGAAGTGCTTACACTGCAGAAGGCCTATTGATTGCAGCTAAAGTTAGAGCAATCCAGCTCCTCTATGGATTCCGCCCTTACCGAGTGCTCTGTCTGGCCCAGCAGCCACAAATGCAGACCTGGAGTGTCCGATAGCATGAGGCTTAAGCAGAGCAGCAGTCTTCAGAGAGCTGGTGTTTCGATTGCTGTGGGAGGATGGCATTGACGGGGTGCCAGTGCTGTAGCTGACACCAGCTAACCACTGCATCTGTGGGCAAGGGTAAGAAAGCTGTGACTGTCTCTCCTGTTTTATTCCTGGGCTGCTGCTGTGTGTGCAAAGCTCTCGAAATGGGACCGATGCTGCTCTTGCTTTGCCTCAAAGTTCAGTCCTCTGATGGCTGTGCTCCAGGAGCTGATTCATGAGCAGCTTGTGTTTCCCGCAGCAGGATTGCCCAGGGAGCTGCAGGGGGTTATGTGGGATCGCTGGGGAGATTGTGATTCCCTTTTGGCAAGCAGAGACCTAAGGCAAGCCACAGGACGTACCTGAAGGCTTATTAATGTGACTTAGGTCATCAGGGCAGAGCTGGTGTCTTTCTAGTCGCGTTGAAAGTGTGCCCTCCTGAGAGCGGGGATCACTGCAGTATCTTCTGGATGTCTTGGCTTTCTGTATGAGACAGCCGTATTCCCCTACAGAGCCTGGGCAAGCCTCAGTCTGACCTCAGGCAAATCATTTTTGCTTTCTCTTGTGTAAATGTGGCACAGTCACGCAGATCACTGAAGGGGCTGAGTGAGGCACCCAGCGATGTTTTATAACCGGCTCTATTTTTACTCCAAGCACTCCCCTACAGACACGTGCGCTAATACTTAGCTTCCAACTTCTACTTTTATTTTTATCTTTTTTAGGAATTGGTTTACAAAGGAGGAGCAGAATATCACCACAAGTGTGTGGGGCCTACCACTTTTGACACGGGGAGCTGTCAGGCCGCAGGGCCTGTGAAGCCTGGCTCTGGCACCAGAGGGCATGCTGGCCTACACAGCTGCCTGGCGCTGCTTTGCTAACTAAATCTACCTGAAAATTTTCCACTGAAATTAGTTTTCAAGGAAATTCTTTGCTTTTTATTATTTATTTTCCTTCAAGAAATAGCTACCTTATTATGAAAGCCTTTGGAGAAGGTTCACCTACACTTTTTTTTTTTTCCAAAGCTTGCAGGTCTGCTGCAGGGGGTGAGGGGCTGAAACATTTTTTAAGTTGCTTGGAAAAGTTCTGCAAAAACCTGTGGTTCCTCTTGTATTTTTCGAGGGGAAGGAGGAGGGGAACACAGAGCAGATCTAATTGCAAAACCTGTGGGTTTTGTGACCCTCTCCTTGGGGGAGGAGAGGCTGAAAGAGACAGTGGGACGGGGTGAAGTTGAGAAGTATGTGGATGATAATCCTCTTCGTGGGAGCGCTCTGGCAGAGGGGCTGTCTGAGGAGCAGCTATATTACCAGCCGTCCTTTCCAAGGGAAATGCTGGAGGGTGCCAAAGCAAACAGAGGCGTGAAGGCAGGCCCTGCACGCAGAGGGGTAGGTGCGGAGGCTCGCACTGCGGGGATGGCAGCTGATAAACAGCCGCACACAGGCGAGCACACACAGGCACGCACCGGGCATCAGGCACCAGGGAAAACCCGGGGTGTTTTTCCACAGTATTTGCCAGTTGGCAGCCGCAGAAGTACTTTGTAAACATCAGCTGCTGAAGGTTAAAGCACACAGAAACTCATCATTTTGCGAGGCAGGAGAGGAGCACTGTTTCCCTTCTGCACGCAGGAGGCAGAGATGGAAAGCCCTGCTCTAAAGCCCTGCTCTAAGTCAATGCTTCTGTGTGCACGGTTATTAGCTGCTCTGCTTTTCCAGCTCAGTTCCTGCAGCTCCAAATCACTTCACTTGGGATGAAGGGAGCCAATTTCAATATTTTTGGCATATATGCCACGTCTGGGCACTTGGCAGTGTTGGTGGCAGCACGGGGAGCAGCAGAGATGGCCAGACTCCTGCCCCCCAGCAGGTTGTACCTTTGTATGTCTGTCTGCAGAGGAGGGACATGCAGAGAGCACTCTGGTCAATACCAACTGTCTTGCAGACCCTGTGAGATGAGGACTGGTTATCTCCTATTTAGCCTGGCAGCAAGCACCCTGGCTGTGTTCCACAAGCAGAAGTTAGAGCAAACCCTGCCACGGCTGCTGCAGGCAAAATGAGAGCTGAGCGCTCAGGGCCAGTCCCCCTCCTCGGCCTCTACAGGGTCTGTCAGCTCGTCCAGTTGTGCTTAGGTTTTTTTTGTTTTTAATATAGCCATCTGTTCTGCTCGCTGGGGGTCCTGTCCAGAGCCAAATGGTTGTGTTGCCTTAAATTCGCATTGGATGAACCCCAGAAAATAAGTCAGGGATGCTTTCCTTGTATCTCAGGCTCTGCCCCTATGCAGGAGTGGTTCTGATCAAGACCTTTCTGATCTTTCTCTGAGGTGCCCCCACATTTCTGTGACAGGGCACTGCTCAGTGTAAAACTGACCCCAGTGGTTTAGATGAGCTTTCTTCAACCAAAAAGCAGCCTCCAGTGCAGAGGGATAGTGCCTCTTCAGAAGTGGAAACCCAGGCAAATGGCCAGCACAGATCCTGCTTGCTTGCTAAGCACCGTTCATGTTCTCCAGTCTCACTGAACTCTCCACTCGCTTTATCCACCTTCTGTATCTCATCTCACACCCACGTGCAAACCCGGTGAGCTTTCTTGGGCAGAGATGTCACCGCAGTGCAGCACCTACAGTGCTGGGACCTCACCCTTGAGCCAGCGGGTCTCTAGGTGGGACACTAATACGGGTAAAGGGACGAGCATGATGTGCTGTGAGACTGTCAGCAGAACCTCCTGGATTTACCCAGCTGAAAGGCTGGCCTCGTGTTCTCGCTGTGGCTCAGAAATGAGGCCATGCAGGAGGCTAACAGCAAAACCTACATAGAGCTAAAGGACTGGAAGTGAGTGGTGAGGTCCCCTGGCCGTGGCTGGCAGCAGAGGCGAGGAGCGGGGCGAGTCAGGAGGCCGCAGAGCCCCATGAGATGAGTGCCTCTCCTTGCTCTTGCCCTGCGGCTGACACGGCAGCAGGCTTTGCTTCCCGGCTGGCTGCGGCACTCGCAGCCTGCAGAGACCTGCTTGTCGCATCAGGCATGCGTGCACTGCGCTCCCCTTCTCCCTCTCCCCAGCTCTGCTCATCCTGCAGGACCTGCTCTGCCCCCATCTGCCTCCTCCTCGCCTCCTCCTTCTGTCTTCTCCTTCTCCATGGTTTTCTCACCGTGTGCCTCTCTCCTTGCCTTTCTCTCACACATTTTTCAGCTCCTTTTTCCTTCACTCAGGTTGCTTCTCCCTTTTCTCCCTGCCCTGCCCTCCCCTTGGCACACTGCGCTGCTCTACGGCAAGTTCCTTGAATCTGTTCGCTCTCGGATGCTGCGCACGGCTTCCCATGCTACAGGGCAGCATAAATTATGTATTGCACAAATAACTGTCTTACCAAATCTATATTAAACCCCCTCGTTAAGTGTATTTATGATACTGAATTGAAGGGATCCAGGAAATGACTGGCAGGCTGCAGAGCTGAGCTGGAATAGAAGGCAGTGTTTCTTTTCCAGGTAAGCTGGACTGAGGAAGAGGCAGGAAGGGCAACGACACTGTGGATGAAGGCTCCTTCACCAGCTCAGGAGCAAGTAGTGGGCTTGGGAGCACACGTATTTCTTGGCACCAACAGCTGGGATGTGCTGATGTGTGATCCCTGGCTGCTGAACGGGAGCAACTGGGTGTGGGCGTGCGGCAGAGGGGGGACACCTCTTTGAATGCACAGAGCTGGGAGTGCACTTGAAAGGATTAGCAGGAGCAATTATTTCCAAAGCCAGGATATAGATGCTGGAGCCTGTTCAAGTCACTTGTGTTTAGCACCCAGAGCAGAGTTATCCTGGTGACTTGGGGGGTGGGGAGAAGAAAGTAAGTGGAGGCTAAAAGCAGCTTTATGGGGGGAGAAAAAATTAAAAGTAGGTTAGCAGAGAAAATGAGTTTATAAAAAATGGAAGAGCAGCCGGGAGGCACAACAGTAACCAGTGCATTGTGCTTACAAAGCTAAACATGTTAAGATGAATCCCCAAGCTGGATGGCTTATGGCACAAAATATTAAGACAAGCTGGTTCTGATCTCAGGCTGCAGCCAGATCCAAAGAGCAGATAAGTTTATATTGATCATCTTAATTCAAAACACTCCTAGGCAAGGTCCTAAATCAGAACATCTTTCAACTCCAAGGGTGTCTGCATTCGCTGCTGAGGGTCAGGTTGATTTCTGTAACTGTGGGAGGATGGTGAGAGCTGTGCAGGGTCGGACCAAAGTGCTAGCTCCCCTCTGACTGTGGCTGGTAACAGATGCCTCAGGTAAAACTCTTAGGATGGGGTAGGCACATAGCAAGGATCCTTTGTGGTCTGGTGACCTGCAACTCAATACAGAGCTACCCAAGCCCTGGGCTGATGTTGGCTTCCATGTGAGGAAGCCCAAGGTTAACTTGTGTGTTGTCCTTTGCTGTGTGGCTTAGGTCATTTCACATGCTCTCCCTGGATCTTCATTTTCCTGTCTATAAAATAATGAGATGGCTCACACAGGGCATGTCTGGAGAGAGACATGGCTACAGATTACTGTAGAAGCATGATATGTGCCTTTGGGTATGTAATACACATGGGCTGGATTCATCAGGTAAGCCAGTGAAGCTTTTTAAACTGGGTGACTCTTATTCTCAGAGAGCTTTACTTAGTGTTTTTGCAGACAAACCTCCCTTTAAGCCACTCTGGGGTTCAGGTTCATCTGCAGGTTTTGACAGGTACATGCCCCCGGTCACCCTCAGAGAGCTCAGGGCTCCCCAGGGAAAGGGAGCTGTGACAGTCTGGCTGGAAGGAGGGGAGAATCCGACTGAGGGTTTCAGGAGAGGCAGAGCTGATGAAATCATCCATAAAGAGTGCAACTCAGGGGTTTTGGTCCCTCCATTATTTATAAGTTTATCTGCAGTGCATTTTTCTAGCTTCACGTGCTAACACTCACAACAGCCTTGTCCTGTGGGTCTGTGTCTGCCTGCTACTGCACCAGCAGCTCCAAACATACCCTGCTGATTTAGTCTCACCTGGGTGTGTGCTGTTCTTTCTTCACATTCTGCCAGGCTTAGTTTCCTTCTCTGCCAGGAAATTGAACCAATCTCTCGATCTAAAAGGGTTAAATCTATGGATTTTTGTTCAGAACAGGCATGCTCAGTTGTGTGCCAGCTGAGGCCTCGTGCCATCATGAGGAAGGGGAAAAATAAAGGTGCTGCTGCCAATCTAAGCATTCATAAGCCCTTAATCCTAATTGCTTGTATGTGTTTTGTTTTGTTTTCCTTCAGGGCTGGCCAAACTAGGTAGTGAATGTGGAAACTCGTGAGCCAGTAGTTGGGTTACAGGGAAAGATGCTTGTAGTCAGCAATGGGCAGTGAAGTATGCAGAGCAGCATCTCAAGTCTGTGCTAGGCTGCTTGGGAATGTCACATGTAGAAACAACATCATCTGTCTCCGGGAAGACTTTTAAACACATTAGGGGTGTTCTACCAAGTGGCTGTTGCTTTTTAACGTAAGACAATGCCAAGTGATGCATGGCTGTGGCTGTTCGGCTTCAATTAGTGTTAACACCCTTCCATTAAACCCTGGCAGGCAGGGCTGCCCCTTGCTTGGGAGCCTGCTGTGCCAGGAAAGGCTGCTGCTGCCTTGCCAGGGCTGGGGTGACCTGGGGCAGGCACAGGGTGCTGTGCTCGAAAGGTGCTCTGAGGGGTGAGAGGGAGCACCTCTGTGTGCTGTGGAGTACATCCATGGCTTGTATCTCCAAGCCTGGCTGAGGAACTGCAGTGCTTGTTTGCTTTGTGCCTGGTGTTGCTTTGTGTGGGGCCAGTGCGTTAGCATTTCTGCTTGTGGCTTGGTTGCTGTCCAGCTGAGGCTATTGCTCTCCTTGGATTGATTGTGGCAAGTCACTTAGCTGCATTCTAGAGGGTTTCAATGCTGCTGTTGCTAAAATGGAGAGAAATGGGATCGTGTGAGTCAAGTCAGTTCCAGGAGCTCGTGAGGCCTCAGCCTGGCCCTGAGCTGTTGTACGATATCTGTCTTGGATTCTCAGTAAAAATAAGTTTCACATCTCACATTAAGAGCTTTTTGGTACAAGAAAATCCTTCCTCTTCTGCATATGTACAGTAACTAACACCATGGGGCTCTGGTCTCCCTGTGGGCATTCCACGAGTCTGACTGCTCTCAGTCAGAGCCTGTTATCCTAATTCTATCAGATTTTAAGTGTTCTGAAGTTAAACTTCATGATGGATTTGACAGTTAGCTTGTGCAGACTGTACATGTGTGATTATTATCCATAGATGTTAGGTAAAGTTATGTGAATCTGAACCGCCAGGAAAATCCAGATGGGCTCAATGTGAGTTTTATGCTAGAACCTGTACTCCGGCCATGTGTGAGGGAAACCTGAAGCAGACAGATCCCTGAAGTGGAATGGCCTTGCATCAAAAGCCTCAAGTCTGTAAAGCTGGAATTATGAGAGCAGTCTATTAAGCTAAAAACAGGTAATTCTTTAATTAGGGGAATTGCTGGGTGAGACACATTAATGTTTAAAGCAAAGTGGCTTTGCAGGGTGAGTCCATTCCTTCAGTCTTGGTTCCTCTCCCAGCAATTTCCACAGACTTCCTGGTGTACATAAACCTGACAGTCTTCACGAAATCACTGGGAGAGCCTTCTCCCCAATTCCTGCTGAGTTGCTCACCCTCTTCTCCCTGCATAGCCCTGTGGAGCATGCTCTAGGTGTCCTTCCCTCTTCTAGAGCCTTCCAGTGGCCGAGGGAACAGGAACAGGGTGAACCGGCAGCCCTTCTCCCACACCTTCCCCAAATGGAGAAGTGTCCCAGCCATGCCCTTTTTACTGAAGTATGCAACTTAGTCTCTTTCCAGTAAATTGGAAGAAACAGAGCCATGCAATTGTGCCATCTGCTACAATTAACGTTTGGAAATTTATTCTGGGGAGAAAAAAGGCCCTGTGCAGACCCATCTACCCACAGGACAAGTGCTCTTGTGGAAAGGCAGCAGTGCAGGGCCCTGTGGGATATCCTCATGCCCCATGCAGGGCCCTGGAGGCAGCTCCTTAGTAGGCTGACCCTGGCAATGAGAGAGGGTGATGGGGCAGGAGGCAGGCAGAAGATTGCAAGAGTGGTTTTCAAATCTTTTCTTAGAGTGGATTTTCACAAACTACATAAATCCAGTAGGATCTCGATGTTGTGCAGAGGGTTCAAGCCCTGTAATTAAGCCCCTCTAAAGGCTCACTTCTCATGGAGAACCTGGCATCCTGGGCAAGGCGTTATCACTAGAGGGCACTGGGAACTAGGATGTGGGGACACAGCTAACCAGGTCACCCCGGAGCCCTTCCTTTGTGAGGAAAAGAAGAAAGACCCAACACATTTTCCTCCTGGGCACCCAGGGCTTTGTAAAGACAATCTGAGATTAGTGCTTCTGATATCATCTTGCTTTATATGGGTTTACCAACCTGAGGCATCTGAGTTGGGAAGCTTTGACTGTATTAATAATTGAGAGCTGGGCCAGCTCTATGGTGTAGGACAAACAGTAAAGTCCAGGGAGGGGATTTAAGGTGGTAATAGAGTAGATGACTTTCCTTAATTAGAAATATTAAGTTTGGCTTACCCTTCTCTTCCTGGAGTAATTTCAAGGGTGGGGTCACCCTGTTGTTTGGGTTTATAGCTTGCTATGTTGACAGAAGGATTCATAGGATGGAGTTGTTTTTCTTTTTCTTTCCATCCTTCAGTGCAGCTTGATGGTGCTGTAAAAGCTGGCTGTGCTAAAGTCAGGGCAGTGATATAGTGTGCTGTAAAAATGGCCATTGGTAAATCGGTAATGCTGCACATAAATTGGGAATCGCAGCTGGGCAGAGATCAGAACTGAAACAGCCAGCAGCCAGTTACTTCTCTCCCTTCTGAAAAATGGTACTGGGACTTTCCTATCCAACTTCCACTGAGTTCATCAAAAGTTAAACAATAAAATGCTTATCTTCGGCCATTTCAGATGAACTTCACAACTTAATTAAATTATTCTCCATCAGTGTGGCTCTGAAAGCATCCCCCTTGAAGTAAGATCAGACAAAGTGGCAAAATTGAGTGCCAGGATCAGTTTTTCTTTGTAAATAATTTTAGGTAGTATGGCTGTTCTACTTGGCAAACTGCATTAGGTAGATAATAGTAAACTACTTGGGTGATCACCAGGACACCAGCACAACTGGCACAAACCCAACATCTTGGATTTCAACCATCAGGTGCTGCCGTGAGCAAGGCAAAGTCATGTGTTTAAAGGGAAGTCAAAGTGAGAGGAATAAGGAAAGAGCTTGATGATATGGATGAAGGCCCTCAGGAACTAGAAAAGTAGGTGACCTCTGTCTTTGCTTTTCATGTGGGATCTGTTCGGTGCAGGCCTCTGAGACTGAGCAGGGAGTGAGGTGGTGAGGAGGGGGATTTTCGTCCCCCTCTGCTCCAGATGTGCCATCACAGCTGCTTCCTCCTGGGCATGGCCTTGAGGAGTTCAGAAGCTCACCTTTGAAACCTCTAGGTCCCGTGTCACAGCAGCCAGCCCCTTTTCCTAAAGTCTCCCTAAAAGCTGGGATCTGACTTCAGTACTTACTAGGAAGAGGGTGGCAGGAGAGAGACGAATTAGACGAGAACCGAGATAGCCAGCAGGTGGTGCTCCGTCGTAAACGTGAGGGTTGCTCCACCGCTAAGATGGTAGCAAGAATTTTTGCAGTGCCATCAGTTACCCAATGCTCGCATTTTTTTTTTCCAGTGCATTATGAACTTGGATACAATGATGACTAAAATGGGTTATATGCTATCTAGATAGAGCTCTCGGTGAGGAGGTATTGCGAAATATCACCTTATAATCTGGAAACTTCTTTGACCAGCTGCAATGTAGGTATTGGAGTAAGGGCAAATAATTCAAGAAAGCCCTAATCATTTGGGCTTCAAAGATGCCTCATGTAACTCATTTAAGATGCGGTGCCAGATGGAATCCATAGAAAAATAAATATGTAGCAACTGTAAAGTTTCTCTCTTTCTCCCCTCTATCAATCATCTATTTTAGAATTAATTTTGTGTTTTTTCTGTTGTATTAAAATAATACGCAAGAGCCTGAAAGATTGTAGTGAGTAATGCGTACAGCAAAGCTTAGGAGGGGTGCTCTGTAAAAAAAAAAAAAAAAAAAAGTGCTACTTCAGGAGATGGTCATGCATGAGAACTAGATTTTATTAAATTTGATTTATTTTCTAATGGTTGCTGTAGCCTCTGATTTTTTTTGATATCTAATATTAACTACCTAACTGGCACATGTTCCCCCAATAATATTTCTCTTCAGGTAAAACTGCCTGCCCTGCTTTAATACTAAATGCTATGAAAAAAGCAACCTGCCAGAGTCTTCAGTTTCTCTTCCCTGCAGCACAGAAAGGAAGCTGCAGTAGACTGAGACAAGTATAATGTTTTGGGCCCAGTTCTTCATACAGCTGTTGCTGTTCAGCTTTAGGTAAAAGCAACACTAAAGGTCAGATTATCTAATGTTTTAGAAATAAAACTGTCCTTGACCTAAATCCCGTGCAACTCTTGTGCAGACTGCAAGCAATGATAGACTTCGTCCAGCTGTTTTTAGTTTCCAAAGCTACGATTCAGAACAATCCTGCTCTGAAGCAAGTGTTCCCACATGGTTTTAAATGGTGAATGCCTACCTGTCTCAAATCCAGCAAGAGCAGGAACATACCCTGTTACTTTTTACCCCAACATATAGTAAACAAAAATTTGAGATAGGAAAATAAAAGGAACAGTATCTCACAACAGAGTGTTCAAGCATCCCAGAGAACGGGGTTTTATGCTTCCAAAAGCAGTGAGGGCTTTCTAGATGACTGAATAGAAATGTGCTGGCCTTCACAGGCTGCTGAGAAAGCTCATGTGGCTGAAGTTGTGCTTGTGAGAGTGCTCTATGGATAGGCATGCATGGGGAGGAAGATCAGTTTACAGGTACCTGCCAACATGTCCTGTATGGGTCAATCCCAGCACATCAGACCTTATTGCTGTTGCCCATCTGGTCCAGCATTCTGGTTCAGGCTCATGAAAGCAAAAACTGACTTATGATTCTTCCACTGCAAAATTAATAGTGGTCTTTCCTATCCATTCAGCTAAGTGCTATACCTTTTAATGAGCCTAACAGGGCTGGAACTTCTAGTATAACCAGTGGGAAATGCTCAGCCACAATACATGGCTTAGGTAGCTGTTCCAGGCAACAGGATAGCAAAATGCTGATATCTGAAAATTATACCATCTGAGGTCTTTATTTTCATCCACCTTCTTTCAAGTGACTACTAGAAACTCTGAGACTCATTGTGACACTCTAGATATCAGCATAAAGTGTTTTGCGTCAAGAAAGCCAAAGCAACATTTAAGCAAATGGCTGTGGAATGATCTTTTGGCTGCAGCCAGCTTCAGAGAAAGACCTGTCTGGCATGTACCTGCTTTGATGGCCAGCTGTGCTTGTATTGAAAGTGGTGGGGAAGAAAGCTTCCACTGACCTCCCTGGGGGAAACAGGAGCAGGCACTCAGTGAGCAGTGCTGGAGCATGGTTTTCTGTCCAAGGGCACTGATTAATAGCTCCTATTGGCTTTGGATTTGGCACATACTGAGCACTTCTGCAAGTCAGGCGGGGTTTATGTGTATTTGAGGCAATCTTCCCTTGTATAAGTAATTAGATAAGGTGCATTTAATTAGGCTGTAGAAATTAAGAAATTCAGAGCCCAATTCAGCTGAAGTTGTGCCTGCTTTCACAGCCAAAACAATGCATTTGAAACAGTTTATTGCGAATAAATCTGAGATTCCCTGTTAAATATCCATGCTTACAACAGAACTGTCATTTGGGGATGAGTGTCTCAGTATGGGGGATGGATGGAACAAGACTGCAGTTGAACAAAACTAGAACTTTAACTTAGTCTCTGGACAAACCTGGTAGTTATGGGAAGTTTAGTAATGTCAAATATTAAAGTAGCAACTACTGATGCTCAAAACTGAAAGAAATTGTCATTGCTGACAAGCTGAGAGAACTTGTTAACTTAGTGTGGAGAGTGAGAAGAAAAACACAAATCGTGTCCAGGAAGAACTTCAGGAATGGTCACTGTCTCTAGCTGTGCTGTCTGCTCATACGGTACTTGCACTTTTGAATCTTGCATTATCTTATCACTGACGTACTCGAGGGTTTGGCAGGTGATTCATGTACACTGATTCACATTTCATCCTGGGTGAAGCTTGCAGCAAAAGGTATGATCTCCAGTGTCACATACAGGGCAGGGGGGATGGGACCTGTGATCAGACTCTTCCCTGGCACAATTTTCTTCTCCGTGACTTGCAGACCTCTGATTTGCTCTGCTGCCTGTGAAGTTGGAATCGAGGTCACATTCTGGCAATTTACAGGCCATAAGCTCTCACTTATCTGTGGGTGGTTATTCAGGTTATGGATTAACTAAGCAATCATTTAGCAAACCCTGCTTTCTGCTGCTTCCGGTCCAAATTGGTACGTGGGGCTGTGCAGACTTGGCTAGGCGCTCATTTAGGATCCCCACAGCACGTTGTCTGCTGTGTTCCTCAGCTTTTTCTCTTATACCCTCAGTCTTTGCTCTCACAACTGGGACGCAGTAATGCCCAGCTACAGCAAACTGTCAGCTATGACATTTACCTGGAAAAGCACAAACTGTTATTGGCAAATGGGTATTTTATTTTAATACACCCTTTATTTTGTGGGAAGCTTATCCAGATTAGGAAGTCCCAGTAACTTCTCCCTTTTAAGCGTTACTTTTGATGCAAGAACTGTTGACTGACTTTGCAGGAAGAGGAGATGGGCAGCAATAATTGCCTGTCAGCCCAAAGGCTCCCAAGACCAAACCCAACAAAGTCTGCCAGCACAGTCAGTGGCTTTGAAACACCAGAAGGAGCTGTGCTGGGGCATCCTCTGTTTTCTTATTCACCAGAATGAGAGCCACAGACATCTGAAGGGATAGGAAGATCTGTATATCAAAAGCACCAGTTCTGGAGCTTATGTTCCTTGTTGCAAGGAGATCTTCAGAGAAGAGGCATTACTGCCCTGTTCTAAGCCCTTGGCTGGTGTGGGTGTTGGAGAGCTGTTGTGGGACTCATACGTGAAGGCCTGGGGCCCCAGCCAGACTCCCAGCACTAATGGAACATGTAGTTGATTTTGTGGTGAAGTAAAAAAGATGCCTCCTGAAACCCTGTGAGTAGAGAAGGGTCTATTCCCTTTATGAGGCAGGACTTGCATGCACACAGTCCTGGAGCACTCCAGGATGATCTGCTGCTTTCTCAAAGACAGCTCATGCTATCATTCTGGATGTTTACCTTCACAGTTAAAAAGTGCATTTATTGATGGAGTAAACACCTTCTCTCTGAAGAAACCAGTTTGGTTAGTCAGCCTGGGTGTTGACATGAGATGGAAGGAAACCATTAGAAGAAACTGCATAGTAGGTATGATAATTAGCCATGTGGTTGGTACCAGGCAGTAGAGGCTTATGTGGAGCCTAGGGAACGTGGAGAGATAACTTTACCTTTCTAAGCAGGAGGGCATTGAGCTCTGCTTCCCTGCCTGGGAAGTAGGTCAAGAGGAAGTGCACTCAATTCATATTCATCTCATAATTATTTCACATACTGAAGAACAACATTTCTGTCAAGGGGAAAGACGCCTCTGTGGCCAGTCTTATGGAAGAACTCAACGCAACAGCATGCATATTTGACGCTTTCAGCATCAGCGCCCATCAGCATTGCCTTCCACATGAGCTCTCATTGCACTTCTGCTGTTAGTCTTGACCTTGCCAAGCTCCAGATGCACTCCAGTCACCACCAGTGTGAGAGTGCACCATCTCACCTTTGCCAACAGGACTCAAATCAAAGCATGATATGCTCTTGCTCCTGTTACTAAAGCCAGTTGTCATCTTTCACCATCACTGTTGGAGAAGCAAGTGGTCCTGACAGAAACACTTGTGTCAGGATGCGGATGTTGAACAGGAGACCACTTTAAAATGTTTCATTTTGCTTCCTAAGTATTCTCTTTTCCCCACTTTAAGAAATATTTGCTTATTTTCATATGTAAGAGATAATAACTTAAGACAGAAAGGGCCTTTGGAGGCCATTTGGTCCAAACCTCTGCTCAAAGCTAGGCCAACTGTGAAATTACATTAGGTTGCTGAAGGTTATATCACTAAAGTATTAAATGGACAGACTGCCCAAAACCTCTGAGCAACCTGTTGCGATGTATGAGCACCATCAGTGTTGTTTCTTTCCTTAGAGGTTTTAAAGGTATGTTTTAAAGATGGATACCAAAGGTTAAGTAAGGATAAATCTGTATTAGTCTAGGTAGAGAACAAGTTTTATATAGTTATCTGCATTACCTGTTCTTGTTTGTTTTTTTTTTTTTTCAGAAGAGCCTTTCCCAGAAGTGGGGTGGGGAAACACACCAAAAAAAAGTTTATATCCGTTTATATCCCATGTAAAATTCCCCGTGACTTGAATAAACATGTAAAGCAGCGATGGGGGAAAAAAAAAGTCAAGCAACAATGTGTTACAGAGAGTGATGGCTCTAATTCAGCATTCAGCTATAGAGAAATATAAACATAAGGCTAAGTACAGTCACTCAGTTTGACAAATCTTCTAAGTTGAAAAACAATCTACATAGTATGTGAAATAATAATACCATTAAAAAACACACTGCTTTCAAGCTGCAATGTATTATCTCTACATATGCTCCTTACAAATATTTCTTAAAACAGTGACCTATTTTTTTAAAGAGAATTGCCAATAGCATAGGAGATGAACACATTGCTGCACCAAATTGTATATGTTCCAGATCTCTTTCTGTAGTAAAATATTTAGTAGCTAGCTTCATTCTCTGCCCCAGTTAAACCAATTTTTTGATAAAAACTTTCTCAGTTTCATCATAACAGTGCAACTTTTTCCTCAGTTATTTCAACATCATGCTCTTAAGATGACTAAGTTGACTTCAGTGGAGATAGGACAATATGGGTTTTAGTTGAATCTGAAAAGTGTAATCTAATCTCTAAGTTACTGGTCTACTTAGCTGGCAAAAAATGAAGTCTGAAATTCCTGAATCTTTTTCTTATCCAAAATCATAAACATAAAAATGAGCTAATACAAGGTGGCTACCTTGGTGGTGGTGGGGAAATATCCACTTTTTTTTTTTAATTCCTCCAATGGAATTACTGTCCCTGTAACACTCCATATAAAATACAAAACTCAGCCCTCGCAGCAGTTATATTGCCTGAAGTAGCATTATAACTGCAGACGTGCCTGGGATGAATCAGTCTTTTCTTAAGAATGAGGATTGTCATTTTCCTTCCGACAGATCCCTGATCTGTGCATACACCAAAGCCCTGATTTCCCCTCAACATGTACTTAAATATTTCCTGCTGACAGCCATTCATACCAGTTTCCTGTTTTATTCTGTTTTCTTCGTGAATAGCAGTACTAAAATCAAGTAAGTAGCTATGATGTTGTAGCAAAGTTTGTATAATGTCTTTTAGGGGGGAACAATTGGGAACAATAGTCTCTCTTCCAGCTATTGCAGTAGGTTTCAATTAAGCGAAGAACAGAAAAGCTATTTGGGAGCTCTGTATATACATGGGTAAATACTCCTGTGTGTTATCACACTTATCCTCAAATAAAATAAAAGAAAGTATACTAAGTATTAGCTGGGTAAAGTTCATAGGCTTTATATTCATGCTACATCAATTTTCAGTAGTGAATAAGACCCTAATCTCATAACCACTAGCTATTTCAGTCCTGTTGAACTTCTACAGTATCATTAGGAATGCTTGCTCTTTGCTTCCCATACTTCTCAAACAGCAGTGTTTAACAGGAAGGAAAAGCATCAACTAGTCAACTATGTTCATCTGTTCTTAGTTTTCTGGATATGCTACACATTTTGTTTTCTTCACCAATGTACTTAAAAGAAAAAAATCTGGTAAACTGATGTCATGCTTTAGTGTTTTCCCCTGGGACTTGTCAGTCTAACACAGTTCACTAAGAGCACGATCTAATCATCGTTACTGTCAACCATATTTCAGAAGCTTGTTCTTCATTAAGCACTATTTTATTGCATCTTTGAACTTCTAGTCTTTGTAATCTAATTTTCCTTGTAACTTTTCACTTCTCCAGAAATAATGCCTAACAGATTTCCAATAATTTTTGAGCTGAGTAGAGTTGGTTAATTCCCAGAAAAGAGACTGCCAGGGCAAGCCTGGCAACTCCTGCTAATGGCTAAATGCTTACACTAAATTAGAACAAGAACTGAACCCCAGCACATTCTGAAAGGACATTGAAAATCTTTTTTCCTTTGAGATGTTTAACCAAGAGTCTTTCATCATGCATGGTATTCATACCTGCCCAAAATCTAGCAAAGACACAAGATTTAATTTCTGTTCTACTAGTTCTCTGTATAGCCAAGTTTTCAGTGTTTCTGAATGGCTTATTTCTCAAAGCAACCAGGAAAATGATGAATGAAAGTGACTGGGAAGAGAAACTTGGACTGATTTGGACAGGAAAATATGAATGGAAGGTGGAAATTATTCTAGAAAAGTTTACTAAAACCAATTTCATAATCATGAATAAGGACTGCTTTGGTTAAAGGCACCTTCTTATTAAGTGAGGAAGTGAAGGCAGCTATTAAAAAATATATCAAATAGATGGGGAAGAGCAGAAAGAGGAAGGAGGCAACAATTATGTAAATTAGAGATTGGGGAAACATAAAGAGAAGAGACTTGAGCAAGAACAAAAAATAAAATAAAACCTCTATCTCAGCCTAAGGACAGTAAGGCATTTTAAAGGATAACAGAAATAAAATAATTCCCAACAATACATAGCCTGCTTGCTAGCAGAAGATGGTGAAAGTCTTAACGATACAGGAAAGGCAGAAATATTCAGTAGATCTCGATTGCATTTAGAAACAAGCCAGATGATGTAATCATGCCTCCTGGGAATGCAGAAGTACTTTCCAACCCTCCCAAGTAACTAAGAAAGATGTTAAACAGCAACCACAAAGAATTTTTTTTTTTTTTTTAAAAAAGCATGCCTAGATAGCACCAGTTATGCAGAAGAGAGTTTTGTGAGATGAGTGTCCTTCTCTTGCTAGCTTGTCATAAGTGTTCGTGCACTAAGGAACTTTGAGTCTACAGGAGAGTTAACTCAATTGTAGGGCAAGATAACCTGGGTAATTGCGATCCAGCTTGTTTGATAGTAGAGGCAAATCGTGTGAAAGTTTGATATTGTATTCAACTTGTACAGAAGGAAAAAGGATATACTGTATTGTGCCTAGTATAATGTGAGGCTTTTTTTTGGCATTTTTATTTCAGAAAATATTAATCAGAAACATACATTGCTTTATATGCTATCCTGCTTGAGCAGATTTATTGTCATCTACAGCTCTTTACTAGCTCCTGTAGAATGGTCTGGTGCCTGAGATTAGTTTGTGCTATAGCTGGATCTGGCATAGATGCTGAGCATTAGAGCAGGAACCATCCAAGCTAGGGTCAACCCGTTGACTGCTGCTGAAAGAGTTCTTTGCCTGTCATTTCTTGAGACCAAAGCTGGCTTAAAATAGAGGTACAAATGACCATTGCAAGCCTGCAGAACAGAATATATGAGAGGTAGCCTGTGATGAAAGGCAGGTGGGCCATTAGGTTATGCATGTGGCTAAGGGAGTATGTAAGGACTAAATTTTTTTTAACAAAAATCTGTTGATTTTATTTGTAGAGGTAGCAAAAGTAAGAGCAGATCATTTAACTTTGTGTGCCACAAGGTGAAACTAGCCTCAGTTTATCCAATATGGTTAAGTCTCGATTCTAATCAACGTGGTCATATGCCATGTAGTTTTGTCTGGCAAGTTTGCATTGATTTGACATAAAATAGTAGATAAAGGTAACTATAATCAGTTATAATCCGTAACTATAATTGGGTCTTTTTTTAATGTCTAGATACAATACAAATGAAGTACAGTTTATGAGCATTAAGAACTACACAAATGGAAGGCAATAATCCTGAAATGGATTTAAGGGTTCTAATGAAAATAGAGCTGAACAGGAGCTTGATGTGGGGCATAGCAGCTCTACATTCATGACAGGAGCAGAGCTGTGTTTGTAAGATTCATTAGTTCAATACCAGAATAACTTGGGAAATAAGCTTTTTTGTAGCTGAGAAATCCAGAAAATCTGGACCATGCACAGGCAAAGAGCCATAAAAATTATGAAAACACTACAAAAAAAAAAGCTTTCTCTTAGGAAACTAAGAGAATCTTGATTCAGACTTATTAAGAAGCAGAATCTACCTTTAAAGTAACTGTGTATTATTTCTGGAGGAAACATCAAAAACCTATAGCAGAAAGCTGAATCTAGTTAAGTTTAAATTAGAAATGAAGAGAGTAATATAACTTGCCAAGAGACAAGGTAAAATCTCCACCTCTTGAAACCTTTAAATGAAGATGTGGCATATTATATGCTCTAGCCAAATACAAGTTACTGGATTCAGTGCAGAAGAAAATTAATATAGCATTAGCCTTACAGTGAAGGCAACCCTGCATTATTTAATGATCCCTAAAGACTCATGAGTATGTGTTGCTCTTCTTGAACTTCTGAAATGTATTTTTGTACACCGGCAAACTTCAGTCACCTTTGGTGCTAGCTAATATTGTGGTTATTCTATCAATCTATTACAATGGAGGTATAGTTAAGACTTAGTCAAGTATTTAGTCAAGTTATGTGTGTAACAGGCTTTGTTCAAGCAGCTCTGTGGGATCTAGATATTGACCCCAAAAAGTGGGAGTTTGAGATTCTAAAAACAGGGGTGCTCATAAAGATCTTGCTACATGATGATGGTAAAGTACATCTGCTAGTACTGGATTATTTTAAAAAAAAATAAAAGCTATAGTTTCCCTGTACTGACTTCCTGCCTGCTTTTGCCTAGCTTCCTGCCAAAGAACAGCACACGTTCTAAAATCTCTCCAGTATATTTGTATATCTTCCTCTCTATGAACAATCTAGCATGACCTAAAGAGGCAATAAACTGCAGAGTTCAATACAGTGAAGGTGGTGTATCATTCAGATCCGGTCATGTCTTGACATCAAAAGTTTATTTTATGTAACAGATTCACCAAGATTTTAATGAAATCCCAGAGCCGTAGATGGTCAGTAGGGTTATGCAAGGCCAAAATCTCTTGAGAAAGGCTGTGAAGCTGTACTAACACTACTGCAATTGCACGACAAGCTGGCAGGCTCTTGAATCATCTGAAGGATCTTCCTGTTTTGACTTTTTCTGTAATGATGACGTTGACACCATGCAACACAGAACAGCATGTGAAGGTGTTTTGTCCAGCTCTTGGTGTCAGCAGTGTGTGGCCTTCTGTGCAGGATCTTTCAAGTGTATGAATAACCGGGAGCACCAGAGGGCTGTGTGTGTGGCTCCATGCAAGTAAGAATTTCTTGATCACTTGAAGATAGTGATGAATTATGAAGATCTGAATAGTTACTGAGGAGCCCACAGCATACTGTTACATGTGATGGGACATCTCTTGGTCGAGGGCAGACTTTAGCATATAAAATCTGTCTGGCTGCTAGGCTACAGCTAATCCTGGCTTTCTGAACTATAGATTGCCAACATCTACAAAGATATCTGCATATTTGGAAGTAATGTAAGAAGACAGTCAGAGACATAGCTGATATCTGAGCTAAATGCTGAACCAAACATTCCTCTTCTTCACTCTTCTACATCCCGACTGTCTGAGACAATGTGTGAAGAGGTTAGCCTTTTGAGAATGGGTTAGAAAGAGGTGTTGATTCTTGGTATATGCTGGAACAGCATGAGCACTAGCTGGTTTTGGCTGGTAAGTTTCCAACTCTTTCCAGGGTTTGCCTGCAACAACCTGAATTACATGCCCTAACAACTGTAAATGACTTTCTCACAGTCTAGTTAAGATTGTTGTATTCAGCTGGAGAAAGCTTGAATTTTACCCAGTAGATACATAATCAATAAACACGTAGTAGAAAACTTACAGTTTTCTGTTCATCCAATTTCCAAGATCAGGAAAAGGAAACATACATCTTGCAGAAAATCTCAGTTCTCCATGCCACACTCAGAACCTAACCTCTCCTATTTTATTAATCAGTGTATCATTAGTATAAAGTGTTTGTCAAAGCTACAAAGATATCTTACTACAGTTTGGAATTTGCTCTGTATTTACTAAGACCACACAGTCGGTGGGTTTTACTGCACTAGGATTACCAAATCCAGTGAGTATAGATAACTGCTGTGATAGCCAGCACTGATGCCGAAATCTTTAACTAGACAACATCCAAAGCTGAGCGTGGAGGTCCCTGCAGCCTGAGCCAAAGAGCCAAGCTTTTCTGAAAAAAGCTGTAACTTATCCAGGTCCTGCGTGGCTCAGACCCAGAAAAGAGTGCGTAATATGCACTGATTACTTGGTTACATTCAGTTTACTTTGTTCTGATCAGGAATGATGGCTAAGCATTTCAAAATTGTCTGGGAAAGAAAAGTCTAAGAGGAGAAAATAACTTTATAAATGAAATATATATATTATGTTAAGAGAAAACGTTCTAATTAATCTCAACAATATTTTAAATGCTTTGTAACATAAAATACCAGGACAATCAAATCCAAAATAGCCATTTCAAGAAGAAAGGATGTAATGCTTCATTCAGGTGGAAAACTTTCACAAATTTGGTTGAATCAACATAACTTTTAAGAGTTTTATTAGAACTCTTATTTTTCCAACAGAAAGTGATCCTGTATCATGATTTTTTTTTTTTTTTTCTGACTAAAACTTCTGGCCAAGCTGTTATAATGCCCCAAGTAAATGTTAACAAAGCTTGTTCAGTATTTCATCATCAGATCTTACAGAACTTAGAGAACACTGAGTTGCTTGGAGGGAAACAACAAAAAAAAACCTTTCCTGTGAAATATGCATATGTCACAGTTGAGTCAAACTGGCAATAGCAACACCAGCACATATTTGGAAAGACAGACAGTTTTTGTTTCTAGAGTATTCTTCATTCCAAAACAGTCAAAATTGTTTCAGACAAGATTTCTAAACCTGGAGAGAGGAATGTGCTTACTTTGTAATGAACCCAGATTGTGTATAGCCCCATTTGATAATGTTAATGTTCGGTGATTTAGAGATCATAATCAAAAAAGAAAATGGAGAATCACTGTTTGAATAGCAGCCCAAGAGAGTATTCATTAAGTTTATATCACTACTCAACAATGTGGTTCAGAAAACAGAATTCAGCAGTTGGAAACACATTGGAAATTGTTTACGTTTTTTCATTATTTTTTTTTTTAATCTTGGCAAATGTATCCGTAGGAGGGGGGAAAAAAAAAGACTACTGGCCAATTCCATAAAGACACTGAATGCATGCCACTGATGAATAGTACCATATATAGTTGATGCTGATTCCAAAAGAGATCTTGATTGGTGCTCAGCTATCAAATTTTACTCTGGCAAAAGCTCAAGTGGTTAGTATCTTACAGTATGTGGTCAAATGATGTCAGCCTCTGTGGACCAGCTGGGCCTGCAGGATGAAGAATTAAGGGCTTGTTATCAAAAATATCCTGTGCCTGTGAATAGTTAGGTCACTGGAATCTTAGCTGAATCACTGCAGTGGGTCTGAGCTTTTCCAGCTACAGCAAGGGATGGCTACTACTTGCTACAGGCAGATCATAAGTGCTCTTACACCTTTAAAACTGCATTTAGTTCCTCGGAGTGCATCTAGAAATGGAGAGGAAAGCAGAGAAAGCACTGCTTGCCTCAGCTGTATATTTGACAGTTAAATGAGCAAGCAGCCCATTTGGACTACCTGGTGTTTCTGGAAAGCTTGCAAGTCTGTACCCTCTGGTATATATCCTTGAACTGACTGAGAAATCACAGTGCTGTGGAAGTGACAACTCTGTATGACAAAAAGGATTGCAGCTACCTGGAAAATGCACAGAAAGGACCTTGTTGGCAATTACTTTCCTTTAGGAATCCAGGATCCCTTACAAGGAAAGCAGTAAGGTCACGATGCCAACTAGCAGTGGTGTCCAGGACAAATGGTGTTTGTTCCATTCACTCCCTTCTGTTCCAAAGACCCCCAGATTGTCTCTGTCAGTGCAGCATGGGGCTAAGCAATGTGCCTTTCAGATGTCTGAAAGGCCCTGAATAACAAGTAGATGCTGCCCCACCACCCTTTGCCCCCAAGCCCCTATATACCACAGTCCTCTTTAGAAGGAGTTTTCAGTCTACTTTCAATCGTGTCTTGACACTGAGGAAATTAAGGGTAGACTAGTCCAGTGCGAACCTCCACTGTGTGTTGCAGATGTCGCAGCCAAAGTGATTTAACTATCTACCTATGGCATCCCTTCGTTAAAGTCAAGAGGAAAAGGGTCACATGCGTCCCCGCGTGATGGAGACGTGGTTGCGTGTGTCTAATTTACTTGTCTCCAGCCCTGCCCTTGCTCTTGTTGTGCTCCTGTGCATACGCTGCATTCTGCCAGTACCTCCAGGGTGATCATTCATCTCCTCTTACTCATATCCTCGTCCATGGTGCTGTGTATTGTTGAGAACTCTGATTTGGTCCAGCATGTGATCTCGTGGGTTTATAATCCTTTTATTTTTAAGAAAGCAGTTCTGCAGCTACAAAGTGATTACCAAGTCCTGGTAGCATAAAGGAATTGAACAAACTGAAACTTCTGCAAGAAGAGTCAAAGCTATTTATGCAACTGAACCAGAGTGGACGTCAACTTTTGTTATTCAAAACTGCTATCAAATCCAGGCTCAAATAAATAGGAAAAGTCAAAATTTTTCTACACATTACTGAAGATGAAGTTAATCACATCTTTCTTAATAACATGTAATCAGAAGAAATGTTGCCTTAGTCGCTCTAAATGAGCTTCCACTCCATGATCCCAAGCACTCATAAGCACTATCAAAGTATAGGAGAAATTCAGGCTAAAGCCCCCAGCATTAAGTGGTGAATCTGCTTTGCACCACAGGAGAGGAGTCCCCCTTTCATAGAGCAGTGGCTGGTTTTGAGGAGTTCCAGATGTCCTCCAGGTTACAGGTTGAGGTATTAAATGTAAATCATATCTTTCTTTCCAGCCTCTGTGGGTTTGGCTGAAGATGCTAATGTCCTTGCTATTTCACACTTCAGATATTCAGAACTGCTTCTCACACTGAGTGGAGTTTTAAATCAGCAGTTTAAGGGCCTAAAAGAAAAAAGGTTAATACCTGTGTTGTTCTTAATTAGCAAGCCACAGATATCAAGTATAACTAAATTAGAGCCTGGAGTGTAGGTTTCGCAGGAGTTATAAAGTAATGATTAATCCTTAAATGAGGATCTCTCACCTGTTCTTTAAACTCAGAGACTGCTCTCCCTTTCAGCAGAGGAAAGAACTTTTTAAAATTACATTTGCTGATTCTTTCTGGCAAATGCACTGGCCAGTGAAGACAAAAACTGTTGGGTTTTTAATGCATCAAAATTAATTATGCTAGTATAACTGGTTATCTTTGGCATGAGTACAGAGCTTGAGGGACCAGCCATGGCACTGCCCTGCTTGTTACCATGGCAGACAATTACGAAAGAAGCACGGATCTGGACTTGCATAACTCAAAAGCGGTTCTGAGCAGATTGCAGATTTCCAGGTTAAGAGTAACAGAAATACTCCTTTCTCTGAAGCAAAGATTTAGGATACAACAGGAACCTGACCCACTTGCAGGGGAAAAAGCAAAAAAGTAGTTTAAAGAGTTGCGATCAATGCTTTACTGGCTAATGGGTTTTCACAAACCACTCTGGAAAATTCACTTGACGTGCACTTAATCTGGTACAAGGTGGTAAAAGCAATCTAGGTATGGCACCAGTTTGATATTTTTAGCTTGGACTTTTCTGGCCTTATCTTCTATAGTTGGGGCTCAATGTGCAAGTAAAATGGTGAGCAGTTTCTGTGAGACTGCAATAAACTACTTAATCTGGGTACACTGGTGTAGCTACTTGCTCCTTTAGATAGTTTTACTTGGAATTGGGGCTTGGTCAAGCTCTGCAGTTAGCTTCAGAAGTATGACTGCTTGTAGATGCTGCTTCTAAATTGTGCAGGGTAAATAACACTTGGGATATGGTGACAGCCCTTCTACTTCCCAGGAGCAAAAAGCACCCATCTCAATAATCCCATGGATGCAAGGCTGCAAAGACTTTATGAGGAAATGGCGAGCAACAGCAACCATCTTTGTTCCATGCAAATATCAGCTAAATACTCAGTAAGGCGTAGTGTCTCCTGTCTAGAAAGGAACTTTTTCAAAATTGTCTGCGGACCTGAATGCAGTCCAGTAGCTGAGGTACATTTAAACAGTGTGCCAAGCAGTGTGCTCTTTGTGTGTGCCAGATGTAAGCAAGCCATGATTTATGTGTGCAAATGCCTCTATGCATACGTGCATGTTAGCTCAGCCAGAATTTAACATGAGGGCTTCTGAAAACTTGAATTCTGAGTTTCACTTCCAACACTGTTTGTTCTTTCATATTGGAACAGGCTCTGCTTCTGAAAGGGCACAGAGTGGAACTTTAAATGAAACCGAGAAGATAAGTTTTAGCTCAGTAACAAATGGAGGTGAGTGCTAGTGAGTCATCTCTGAAGTTTTGAGGGCAGAGGGCTGGACAAGAAATTCCAAACCATTCTTTTCACACCACAAAAATCTTTCTAATCTCCGACCATAACTATGGAGCTGTTCAAAACCAAAATCTGGAAAGATGCAACAGTTTATTTTTTTCAGAACTTAGCTTCCAAATACAGCTGCTGTGACAAATTCATAAACTTTTAACCTGTGTCCAGTGATAGCAGTTACACATCCACATCTTCTGTCACCTCTGTGCAGCAACTGAGTGCTGAAAGGAACAAACGCACATGCATTTGTCGGGAGGTGAAAACTCAAGTGGGGTAGCACTGAAGCTTATTTAAGGATTCTGACAAGGTGCCCTCCAGGTCTAGGGCAAGCAAAACTGGACAGAGAAAATGGGCTGAATTCTGCAGTGCACTTTGATGGCTGGTGAGCTTCTGTATGCTTTAGCTTAGTCATATAGTCATAGATACTGTTTCAAACCACAGAGAAGACGTGGGTATACCTGATAGTGAGTAAAGCATTACACAGCTCCTAGTGGCTGTGATGTCTTGCCATCACAGTATGTTCAACCCACGAAGGCTATTCCAGTCACGTGTCATCAGCTCTAATTACCTTTCTTCATTCTTTTGTGGGATTGCACGGTACAGCTTGAGGCGTCCATTTGTAGCTCTATTTGTGGCTTTTGAATTATACCAATTATTCTGCTAATCCCCCTCCTGGCTTGAACAAATTCTCTCAGAAAGCAGCCATGGTCATCTATGTAGAAGAAGTGAAGCTACCACTGTGATAAGGTGGTGATTTTATAGAACCTAGTAGCATGTGGTGTACTTTAGTACTAGGTTAAAGGTTGGACTAGATGATCTTAGAGGGCTTTTCCAACCTGAGTGATTCAACGATTCTACCAGCAAGAAAGCATTGTTTGCCAAACTCTGGGGGGTTGCACCTTGTAGCTATGCTGATCTAAGAGTCCAAAGAAAATGCTTCTGCTATGGGTCTTCTGCTCTCCTACGCTCTGGCTTTCATAAGACCGTCTTCTGAGACAACTTAGCTCGTTAAGCCAAGCTAATTTTAACAAAACAAAAATACCATTTCCTCCAACTTTAATAAGCTGAATAGTTTGATGGAAAGGTCTATCAAATGCCACACAAAAGCAAGGAGAGATGTGTCTGGGAGCAGGAGGTAAGGAGGGAGCAAGGGGTTCTAGGCTGAAGAAAAGAGCAGGACCTCCCCTTTTGGGGAGCAGCAGGCTGTTAGATCATCCCGATATGCAAACTTTCTGTCTGTTAGTCATTACCTTGGACTGGGGGTGTCATAACAAAACCTTCATTGCTATTGTTGTTAACCTGATGACATAGAGGAAGCATGACTTGTTTCACATAATTTCCTTCGTGTAAACAGTGACTACAACTTTTGTGTTTCTGTGTGTTAGGGGCACAGCCAGTGACTTCTCAACAGGTTTTGCTGTCTGGTGAGAGTGCTGGGCTGGGAAAAAAGGGCAATGGTGACCATGAAAATGACTACAAAGAGCAAGAAGTAATCTTGATGGAAAATATGCACTGAGAGACCCTGAGGAAAGGTGCCAATAATCTCAATATACCCTTTCCTTTTACGGTTACCTAGGTAAGGTCAGTGCAGCAATATTTGATTGTGTGTTTGTGCTAAAAAGTCATAAGCAATCAAGTTAAGCTATAAAAGCTGTTGTTGATGCAATGTATTTTCTGGACTGCTTATGTCACGATGTCTTCTCTTTGTGGAAACTGATGAACAACCCCTTTAGTTGGTAAAAGCTGTTCTTCCACTGGGAGTTTTGCCAGTATAACAACACCAGCAGCATCTTCACAGTATCATATATGAAGTGCAGGCTGAGATTCACCAGTAGCCCGGAGTGAAGCAGCATCTTTTATTTTGCGGAAAGCAGCTGCACCATGGAAAGGTTCCCTAGAAGAGGTAGCCTAATGCTGCAAAGTGTGGGTTTGGGTCCAAAGCTTCTAGCAGTTTGCAAGTGATCTACGCTGAACTTTTACTTCTAGTCCCTAACTTTTCACATACTTTTGTGTGCATATTTTTATATTTTTAAGTCTCAAACTGGTCCCAGAAAACATACAAAAGGTGCCAAGCAGGAATTGCAAGCATAACATATAGAGTTTCACATTAGAGTCAAATAGATGTGCATGAATTCACCCAGTACTTTGTGTATTTGCACAGTGTAACCCTTGGTTACCTGGTTTGTGGACAGGTGCTCAGGTTGTGTGTGTGGAATGTCAGCAGTTGATTTACTGAAAACATTAAAAAATAGGTTACTATGTCTATGCAAGTTCACTACAAAGAATGCTTCACGCTTGCCTATACATGTTAACTCTTTTCTTTCTGCACCCTCTAACACTTTGCACAAAATAGCCTGTCTTCTGTAGAAGTGAACCTATGAAAACATCCACAGAGCATTAATTTCATTTACCCCTCCTGAAGGAGCTCATTTGCTGTTTCCAGAAGCCTTTTGTGGCCCTCAGATAAAATACACTTCATCTGTGGTAGAATATTATTATTATTGTTGTTGTTGTTAGTCTAGTGTTTTCAGTGTTTTTTATTGGAACCTGATGTCCTGCCAGAAGTAACACCCTGAGAATCTTTCAACAACTGTTCCTGGGTGTTCTGTATATTACTGCTGTTTTCTCATGCACTGTCCCTGGGAATTAAATTCTCAGATTAGAAAAATGTCAGTCCTCTTCTATCTATGAAAAGAGAGAAAAAAAAAAGGCAAAACAAACCAAACAAACAAAAAAAACACAGTTCAGGCTCTAAACTAAAAGATTAGGCTAGCATTTTCTTCTAGTGACTTATTTATTTGTGTTTTTTTTTTTTTTTTTTTTTTTAATAAACTCCTTGCAAAACAGGTTCAAAATGTAAAATAAGTTTAGTGTGAAGGATCTTATAGCATTATACAAACATTTTGCTTAGCTGTGAACGTCCAGTTAAAGGAAAAATGGTGGAAAATTGGACCCAGACATTCAGTCAGCAACTTTCAACCCTGCAGAGACAAAGAACCTTAAAGAGCTAACTTTATAATGAGGAGCTAAAGTACAGCATAGCAGAAATTAAAGAGAGGCCCAAATCCCCTTAGTGACAATTGTGTTTTTCAGAGATCTCCTGGGTGGATGTTGCTTTGAGAGACCTTTGGGAAGGGGTGTAGCAAATGAGGGCTTCCTAGGAGACTATGTTGGGGAAGCAAAAGCCTCTGGGCCAGAATAGGAATGGGAGGAGATTAAAGCAGAATAACCCTTTCTCTGACAATTTAATGCCCAAATTCTGCAAATATAGTTGTATTCTGAAAAGCACTCTCATTCGACCACAAAACACCCTCAAAGGTCCCTAGAGTGGGAAACAAAACTTTGTATGAACTGCAAGTTTCTTATGATTCTTTTGTTACTGCTTCTGGTGTTTATCCTGTCGTTTCTCACTTCAAGATGGCTGAGGGACAAAATAAGTGGGAACTGCTGATATGGAACAAATGCCCCGGACTTCATTTGGGTTCACTCAGTCTGCATTTAGTACTGCAGATGGGTTCTCATGAGAGCACAGCCATAAAGCTGTCCCAAATGGACTCTTGAATGAGGAGGGATCAAAGAGCTGAGGAGAATTAAGGGTAGGGAGAAGTAGGAAAAAAGAAAGGACCGTATAGGATGGACTAGGCACTGGATGCTTGTGCTTTGGAGTGCCATGGTTGTTGCAGTTGTTGTTAATTGATATGAGCTCAGAGAAGCAGCTAATACTAGCTCCCAGTTTCAGTTGTGTGCTTTGACGTTTGCACACATCTAGCACAAAGTTCGTTCAATTTTGATCACACTCTTTTAATCACACTCCTTTTCTGGTTACTGCCTCCTGCAGCACAGCTCACTGTCATTGCAGCAGATCAGCTTTATGTGAAGATGTTTTGTGGTGCCTTTCTGTGCGCTCTTACAGTCAGTTTCTCTGCAAAACTGAAAATAAATGCAAGTTTGCCCCTTTATGCTTATTCACAGTTTGTCTTGTCTGAGCATCCTGATACCCTGTTTGATGCTGATGATGAGGTGACCAGAGAAGATGGGCAGAAGAAACTCCTCTCCATCTTTTAATATTATTATCATGACCAGGGACTCTTAATTTATATTTACCTGACAGGAAGATAAATATTTAGGGAAATCATTACAATTGTTCTTCTCGGTTCTTGACCCTGGCACCAAATATTCTTCTTTTCATTGGGCCTTTTGAAAAGGCTTTAACTCATAACCTACCTTCTGAAGAAAGGCTGCCTCAAAGGATACTTCTTCTATCTTGAAGGCCTTCATTCAGCTACGCCTATTACATTGCCTGTAGTTGCGAAGCCTTTCCTCTCCTTCCCTGCCCTCCCTACCTTAATTTCGCACATCCTAACACCTCAGCTCCTGCGGCATTTAAGCACAGAATGTGAATTTCCCTCTGCTCGCAGGTATCAACATGTTAGCGTTGACTGTGTGTGTAATACAGGTGCCTTGGGCAAAAGGCAGACCCAGAGCTGCTTGGTAACAGATACAATATTCCCACAGTTTTGGGCCCACGGGATATTATCTATAATGCAACCAGGAGGATTCACAGAGGTCTACCTGCCCTTCACAACGCACCAGGAGGACAAGCAGCCCTTCAAAAGACACAGATCCTCCCATACAGAGATTGTGATCAGTAAATCACAGCCTTCTCCTAGTCTCTCTATTTTGCTAGTCCTAAGACAAACTTCCCACAAGCGTTGCTCTTGTTTCTGCTGAATCTGCCTTACAATTACGCCCACTGGGCAGATGATAACAACCGAAGAAGCGCCTCATCGTGTGCTGGGCAGTGATACAGAATGTGTGTGGAAACGGCTGAGATAGCCAGAGCAGTTACTCAGCTAGTTGCTGTCCCCTTATTTCTCAGAGGGGGTGAGGAGAATGGGGCTAGAGGCATTGTCTTCTGATTGAAGGATAGCAGCATGCCATTGGGAAACAGCATCCTCTCAAACTGCTCTAGCCAGATCTGCAGCACAATGCACCCACACTGTGCTTCATAACAGATGTATGGAGTCCATGGACGTACATGGCTAATTGTACAGGGCTCATGGTAAAGCTGAAAATACGTCTCAGTGCTACTTGCTCTTGCATAACTCTCTCGAGGTTTAGTTGGCTGAACTTTACTTTTCATACGTCATTTGATAATATGTAAAATAAAAAAAAAAATGTGGGGGTGCCCAAAAACATATGTTAGGCACACCAAAAACAGACAGATTGGGCTCTTAGATAGGAAAAAAACAGGGAGGAGAGCAAAGGAAGAAAAAAAAAAATGCTTTTGGATTACACAAAAAAGAGGGCTGTTTTGTTATCGTGTGCAGCCACAGATTGATGGATTTATTTTTTTTTTAAACTACTCTTTGCTGTTGGCAGCTATGGAGACACCTTTCCCTGCAGCTGGCCAAGCATCTGAGTCAGTTGCTCCCACAGGAGAGATAATGTCCCTGTTTGTACATTGTGCAAGTGAGGCAAGAGGAAGTGCTTTAACAGGACCCACTGGGCTCAACCCCTGCCCCACCCTGGCTGTAAACACCTGAGTTCACCACCACCACCACGCTGGCCCGTGTCCGAGTCCCAGGCCTGTTCCCCACCTGGGGTTCCTCGAGAACTGCCATCTCGCCATGGCCCAAAAAGTGTCTGCCCTGAGAGTGACCCAGCTCAGTAACTCAGAGCTGTGCTTGGAGGCTTGTGGCTGGAGGTAGCACGGAGGGGGCTGGAAATGAATCAGAGGACTGCTCAGCTCCACATCACTCACCAAAAGCTAACCTAATTAGTAGCCACCAAGCACTGTTGCCATCTGCTCTGGAGCTGCCTGTCTGAGCCTGGTCCTGAGTTCAAATCTCTGCATACAGATACAGATCTATAGCATGCCTGCCACGCCGTCCACATCAGAGATGACATTAGTTATCTTTTTTTTTTTTTTTTTTTTCAAGCTCTCAGCAGAACAGTTGTGCGTTAGATGGCTCAGAGATGAAACATGCCTCTTGCTATACTTAGTAGCTCAGGCTAGGAGGAAGCGGAGGGCTCCATCTTCTCTGATTTCTGGGGACAGGCTTCCATGACTCTCAGTCCTCTCTATTCACCCCATTTTGCTTACTAGCAGGCATAATCTGTCACTTGTGGACTCTGAGCCTTGGCTGAATTTTTTACCTGTGTCCCTAGGAAGGTAATAGGTCTCTGAGTGCTGATTTTCCTTCTTTCTTCCCATGATCATGCCATGTTGTGAGCTTTGTGGGATTCTGGCGTTTCTTAAATCACGGGCACAAAAGAAGAAAATCAATATCCTTGCACAACCAAAGCAACTCAAACCGAGATGAGCTGCAGCTTTTCCTGCTGTGCTGCCAAGCACCACACCCCACTGGAGCCCTCTTCTGGGTCTGCTCTGCTGGCTGCAGGGCAGGAGGAGGAACAGGCCTTTAATCAGGGATAAGACTCACCTTATCCCTATTTTTTTTTTCCTCTCCTTCATGATTTGCTTTCTATACCTAAGGAGTTTTTTTGTTTGTTTGTTTTTCTATGAGGATGAGGTTTTTACCTCCTCTGAACGTGTGTTAGCGTTTTTATTTTGTTAGGCCCATATCTCTTTCCCCCAGGATCTGTGTAGCACCTGGGTATGAGTAGTTTTCTCCCTTGAACTCTGTTGCACCCCTACTTCTCATCTGAGGAGGAGGGAAGAGGGGCTTCTATTGTGCTGGTGGATTTTGCCCATCCCTCTCTGGATCTGAATAGGCCAGCATTATTTCACAAGTGCTAAATCCACTCACAATGGTTTTAAAGGACTGAGCTGCTGAGCAAGCTGAACAGCAAACACCAGAGGGGAAACCACATTTCGTGAGCACTTCAGATTCCTTCAGACCCTACGTGGAGCCATTAAGAGCAAAGTAAAAGCCCTTTGACACAACTCCCTTGGGCAACTTTTTCACAGCCACATGCCAGAAATGGGGACTGGCTAAGGATTTGGTCCAGAATCAACTCCCAAGAATCTAGCATATGAAGATGAAAATGGAGTTCAAATCTGTTTCTATTAAAAGAGAGGAAAACAGCAGCTTATTATATTTTCTTGTGGCGTATTAATTCTTTGCTGGATGTCTCTCTGATCAGTGTGGATTGCCAGTTGAGGTATTGCCGTGGGCTAAAGATAAGGAAAAACAAGCACTGGTGTTATGCAGGAATGGTTTGGGTTGTATTTCTGTTTGTATCTATTTTCCTTATTCTTTACTTCTAAGATAGAAAGAACCCAGACTGTAAATCTTATGATCTTCCCAAATCATCCCAGAAGAACTAGATCTTTTTCTAAGATGACCAGCCAAGAAAAATCCAAGAAAGGGAACAATTATTCCATTGCAATAAGATGGATGAGGGCCTGTCTAAAGGAGCTGCCATTTCTGTCTCTGTCCAGACTCGTGAAGACAGGGGACTTAATTCTTCCTTGGAAGAAGACATAATTGCGCATTCCCTAAACAAGTTCTTTCACAATGATCTGGGTTAGCTTAGAAACTCAGTAATGGAAGTTTCCTAGCCCAGACAGTCTTGATAGAGTGATTAATTTGAGCAGTTGCTTTGGTGGTGGTGGTAAGGATGAACCTCCCCACAGTCAGTGCTTCAGCTCCAGTCAGCAAAAATATGTAGACACAGCCTGAAGTCACACAGGGATGTGGAGGAACATTTAATCTTGAATCAGCTAAAAAAGGGTGCAAATTTAAAGTAGAATAGAGGCATCAAGAGCATGTGTGATCATTCTGAGTCAGAATTTATGTTTAATTTAATTTAGCTTGCTTCACTTTGGCTTTGGGGTTTGCTTCCTACACCAACATGGTTGAACATGACTCTAGCTCCACCAAGAAAGAGGTGCAAACACAGCTGTGTGCCTGTACTTTTGAAAGCTTGTCAACAAAATTTGTTTCCAATTGATGTTAAAGTTACATTCAGCAGGGTAGGAATTGTGTTTGCTTCAATTCTTCAATTAATGTTTTACTTTACATTGTGTGAAGTAACAGAGTGCTCTCTGATGACTAAATACAACAATCTTTTAACAATTTCTTTAAAAAAAAAAAAAAGGAAAAGTGGAGATTAAGACTTTAGTCAGTGAAAAGTACAGATGGAACCACAGACCACGCTGCTGCATAGCAATTCATGTATTCAGTCAGAGATGATCTGGTTTTCCTTCCTGCTTCTGTCATTTTCTGTTTGTATGTTCTTGGATAAATCAGTGGTCATTTAACTGCCTCTGCCTTGACTTACCCATCTGCAAAATAAGCAGGAAAGCACTTCTTTCTTCTGGTAGGGACTGTGAAATTAAATCCACTGATATTCACAAAATGCTTGGAGAATGAAGGACAACAGAACTTGGTTCTCACAAAAGACCCGTGTACGTATTATTTCAGAGTATTTAATTTCTGCAGAAACATTCCTTCAGAAAAACATAGGTTACAAAAGAATGGTTGATTGCCCTTTGACTCTTTTCAGAATGGTTGGGGCAGTTATTTTTCTCACATAACTAGGGTTTGTGGTGAGTTTGGGGATTTTTTCGTTTCCCCAAAAATACTACTTTGACTTGTGTGGCTACAAAGAGAAGAGTCCTGCAAATATGCATAAATATTCACAAAAATTAAAAACCTAAAGAAAAAGAAAAGAGCCCAAACAATCCACAAAACAACACAACATCTCATTTTCTTGTTCTCATTTCTCTAAAGTAGCTGATAGGATTCCCCCAGAATTTCCAGCACTCGCTGAACCTTGACCCAAGAAGTTTCATGAGAAATTTCTTCCCTAAGGGTTATTTTGGATAGAAAGTTCTAAGATCCCGAGTATAAAGGTTTTCACAGCTATAATTATAGAATCACACAGCTGATTCATGTAATTTGACAAGGAATTATAACTTGCCTGCTTCAAAGGTGTGTGTCAAGGTGTATGGTAACTGGTGATGTGAATCTTGCAGCATCTGCACTGAGGCTATTCCATCATTCTGGTGTACAATTCAGAAGTTTCTGTTGCGTGTTTACATACCTGGGGCGATCCAGATTACAGTAGTGTTAAGTTTCTTGGAGCTCCTTTCTTGTACTCCCTTCTCTCGGAGAGAGTTTTATAAACATTTGACTCACAAACCAGGGATGGGGAAATGGCAGTGAAAATACCCACATGTCCTTTCATACTTAGAGAAGTTCACACTTTTTTTTGGGGGGGGGGGGGGGGGGGGTTATTGTATGCATGGAGCATCACCTGTTGCTGGCTCTCAGAAGGAAAGACATGACAAATATATATGTATTTTTCAGAAAGGGCTGAGAAATGGTAGCTTGGGCTGAAGGCTTCATTTTTTACTGGCTAAATGAGTGGAGGAACTGTACCAGTTTGTCAGATGGAGGTGAACAGAGAAGCAGAGGCATGGCTCAGCTCTCAGGCATGGGATGGAATGAAGCCAAAGGCAGCAACTTTTTGACAAAAGACACAAAATACAATTTATCCATGGTTTAGCAGGTGCTTTACATTGTAAAGGACTCCCACACTCAAAGATGGCTTAGTGGAAGAGTTTGACATTGGCCAGCCAGGAGAAGTGTATGTTACCATGACCATAACCAGGCTCATGAATACTCACTAAAGAAAACCCACTCCCTGTGCCCTCAAATCTGTGATGTGCAGGTGTGGGAGACACTTGTCTGTATCTCAGTGTGTAAAACTGGTAAAAGGGAAGAGACGGGGCTGTTAAAGACTGCTGCTGAGTGGAAGGTTGCAGGATGAGGGGGAAGGGGTCCTGATGCACAGGAGGTGGCAGAAGGGCTGTCCTGGACTGGTTTAGTACAGCTGCCAGCTGACCTTGTCCTCTAAATGGGGTGCAGCAGCAATGGCTCACTGCCTCTCTTGGCAGGGCATGGGGCCACCACCAAAGCTCAGAGTGTCCCCTCAGCCTTTGGCACTCACAGGCACCATCTTGTCACCTCCTGAACTGCTTCATGTCCTTCCTGCCTCCCCCCAGGAAGACCCATGCTTCCCAGGCCTGCTCCCTCTCCACTAACCCGCTTCAGTGGTATGAGATTTATAGAGTAGGCACAGAAATCTGTTATAAGTATTATGCTTTCGTAGCCACTGACCTCCGTGGTCCTCTCCCCTTACCTCAGGGAAGTGGCAGTACCCCTGTCCAACAGCAGGCAGTACAGGCAGGTAATATATTTCTTCTGTCTCCTTACTTTGTGCCCTGTTTTCTTATTCACTGGCCACTGCTGAACCATTTCTGAGCAAGGACTGTCACCAAAAAGCACAGTGGGACCTCAGTATGGGCCTGAGGCAGTATGAGTGTTCAACAACCCTAGCAAAGATTATGATATGAATTAAGCTGGGTTGCCCACTTAAGCTGGGTTACTCTGAAATTCTTGCCACAACAGACATAAAGAACTTAGGTCTCTTCCTGTGAGCCTCTCGTGACTTCAGAGAAGGCGTGTCAAAGATGAATCTGTCTCCCAAGAGGTGCTCTGGCACGTAATATTGCTGTGGACCTATGTTCAACTGCTGGCAGGTTCTCACCAAGTCCTGGCAGGCAAAGTTTTAGATACATCAGAGGAAATTGCTATTCTCATGGCACATCATTGCCTTTTCTTTCTGCTGCAGTACAATCAGACTCCTATTCTAGCCCTAAACCCAGTGTAAGAACCCTCTCTAACAAGAGTCCCTCATACTCTCGTATAGGAAGCCTCTGTATGCCTATTGTTTCAGTGAGACCAGATTTACTGAGTGGTCAGTCGGCTAATTCACTACTTGATATGCTTCCTATCAACATCCCTTGCCCTTCTCTACCTTCACACCCAGAATTTCACTGTGGACGCGGTTTGCTAGCATGGGATCAGGCTCCCTCTTTCACTAAGACATTGGTACTTGCCTTTTGCCACCCCACAACAAGGTGGAGTGCCAGGGCTGGATCAGCCTCCAGTGCGTAAAGCCACTGGTTTCTGTGGGATAACTCCAAGGATCCGATCAACTCCACTTGCCTCATTTTCCCCATATACCCTGAAATGTGAGGTTCAGCTGCTCAAGATGAGAAAATCCCCTTGTTTGGGAAGGGCATAAATGAATGTGCTCTCTACGTGGGAAGTCTGGACCAGTTAGAGCTGGTGGGAGGAATGTACAGGGTAGAGGAGAAATGCCACATCTGGCTGGAGAACAAAGGACCCATTAGTACAGGCTTAAGAAAAAGTCTCCTTCTTCTTGGTGTCCTGTCATCATGCTGTCTGTCTGCTAGTGTCGGAGTTACAAGTCTCTGGAATCAGCATGGGTAATGCTACACAGACTTTGCAGGTCACTGCAACTGAGGGAGAAGAGCACAGGATCATTCTCACTCCTAAGTGTGATAGCATATTTCTTATCTGCCTGTCGACTGACTAGCGCTTGGTGATTCTTCACCTTAACCTCCAGCATGCTCTATAAAGGCTTTAGTTTTGAGCAGCAATCTGAAATCTTGCATTCTGAGTGATGTGCACTAGTGAAAGCAATCACTGCTACCATTTGGACCTTCCCTGTTCCTACTCCTGGCTACACCCAGACTTGGACCTTCAGCTGATTGATCTGAAGTGAAAGGCAGCTTCTGCTGGAAGGAGAGAACCTGCTACCTCTCCATGCTCTCCTGGCCACACAGACCTACCTCTCCTGGGTGTCAGCCCTTGTCTGATCCTGCCAGGAACCAGTTCAGCACAGCAGACCAGAAACCCTGACAGAGTGATGAGTTTTCTCTGAGTTTAGCTCCCTGAGAATCAGCTTTACCATGGTCAAATGAATGGCACAGGAGGAGGAGTGCACCCTGGCAGTGGGGAGTGGGATCATGCCAGAGGGGCTGCAATAACTGGACTAGTTGTGTTAAAAACATGGTGAGTAAGTTCCACAAACTCTTGATGATTGAATTGCACACACTACAGTGATGTATGTCACAGGAATAATTATTTTAGAAGCACTTGAGATTTTCTTTCTGAAAGATTTTTGTTTCTCTCTCTCTCACTGCAGACTGGTGTTATACAAACACAAATCACACAGATTGTCCCAGAACCCAAACAACACTACTGAAGTCCACTGGGGCAGGGACACTGCTTGGCTGGTGATGTTATATTGCCATCATTCTAGGAAATTGCTAAATGAGGGTAAAGGTCCTACAGCACTAGAAAGCACAAGCTGGCTGTTGCTGCAGAAGCAGGCAAATAAGTGCCCAAGCCAAGAACTTGTAAGTACGTCACAGCCTTGAGGCACAAGCTAAAGCCATGAAAAAAAAATGCAAAACCAAAAGTCTAACACACTCACTGCATTCCCTCATCAGGCCTAGACCAAAAGTGGGATGTGGGAGATGGGATTTAGAGCAGTAAGTGGGACTTTCCATTTGTTTTGTGGGCGTTTTAGAAAAGTCCCTCCTGTTAGGCCTACAGCTAACTCAATCTATCTGCATGTCTAAAATTTTCCTGCTGCTGACCTGGTCAAAACCTGAGCACTGGAAATAAATTATCCAATGATTTAAAAAAAAAAAAAAAAACAAACAAAAAAAACCAAACAAACCTTCCCTTGCAAGTTGCTTATAAACCTGTCTTTATTTCTGCAGATGTACATAGCATTCAAAGCATTCACCAAAGAGCTTCTGCCAAAAATTTTAGCATAGGGTCTGTTTTCCGGAGTGATTATTTTATCTGTTTACTTTTTTTACTTTTGATGTATGAATGATTCCCTAAATGGTGATGTATTATTTCTGTTTCTCATCCCAGAGGATTGTAATTTTTTTAAACCAAGGAGTAAGAAACTATAAAAAGAAAGAAGCAACATACACTACACGGTCTCTTTTGCAATATGAATGTAGATGGCATTCATCCGATGCACATCCTTTAAACACTCATTTATGCAGAACATAACACTCATTCATGAATTAGAAAATATAAAAATGCAAACCTCATAAAATGCTGGAGCCATTTAGATTCAACACTAATCTTTGCCTCATTTTGCAGCGTTCATCCTGGGTTTTGACAAACCTAAGCTGTGGCAATAACGTGTGAGTGTTACTGACTTCAGCTGCCCACAGACTTTCCCCTGGTTACTGCCACTGCGGAGGGAGTGGTCGAACGGATGTCATTGCAGTTGCTCCCATTCAAAGCCTGGTATATTACTTTAAATCACCAATGAAATAGGGTTGTGTTAAGATGCCAAATCATGAGCTGCAGCAGCTGAGGTACACAGCAAAACAGATTTAATGGGTCTTTTGCTGCTGAAAAGAATGGCCCTGTATGGCTCTCTCTTGCTCACTCCCCCTGCAAATCTCTGTGCAAGGGGAGGGGATGAGAGTCAGGGGGAGTAATAGCATAAAGAGGTGCAGATAAATCAGCCAGAGTGTGACTGTCAAAGCTGTACTACTATCTTGATTTGTAAGCCTTTGTTTCCTGAAGCAAAAAAGAATTGGTGATAGGACTTTGTAAGTTTTTTTCTTTTGTTTCTCTCCCAAACATGTTTTTCTGATCCCAGCTATCTTGGAATATACTCTGTTATATCTCATCACATTATTGGTCTGCCTGCTCAGTTTCTTGTCAATAGCAGATGTTAAATAGGGGAAGGTGAAACTTTTGCTTGGAAGCCACAAATAAAAACGTCTGGTAAGAAAAATCCATTATTGAAATTAATTTGTGTTAAAGTTTTATCTTTTAACAGGTAAGCTAATCTTTCCAATGAAAGATTTTAATTTAAGCTTTGTCTTAGCACTTTGTCTGGCTAGCGTAGATCTGGCGAGGATGCTGTACAGCCTTGTGGCTCTTTTTTCCTTTCAGTCTTGTTTCCTTTTAGCATCTCTCTGTGCAATTTGAGGTTCTGTTAGTCTTCCTAGAAGTCAAAACTGGAAAAGAGACTCCTTTGAAACACGCTGAACAAGAAAAATGTTGTGAGGGAGTAAGTGGATTAATGGGAAATACCTCTTGCTGGTAAAGACCTGTTCCAGGTCTCACTTCTGGTCAGTTGGCAAAGATCTTCTCTAATGCTCTAATGTAAGACACCACTTGCAGTCTGGTCAGCAACCATGCTATTGCCTGTAGGGAGCTGAAAAGGGTTTTTATTTTTATCCTGCCATTGGATTATGGGATTTGAAGGTACCATTTTTAACTTGCATAACTGTAAATATTGTTACTGGTCATAACATTTTCCTGACCTCTTCTCAATGTTGCTCCAATATTTGTCTTTCTGACCTGTTCCAGGAGATGGCAAATTCCACAGGCTGATGACACGCTGGGCAAGGGAGTACCTCATGTTAGGGAGACTTCTAGTTTTGCTAAATCAGCTCTTGTTCTCCTCTTTTAGGATGAGCAAAAAAGTGGGTGACCAATCGGTCATCCTTAGAAATGTCTTAAATCTTGATCTGTTCTAGCTCTCCGCTGTGCTAGGCTAGAGGCTCATATGATTTTTATTCTCTCATTACCTCTCCAGCCTGGCTATGCGAATGTTGTGTAAGAAATGCTCGTAGTTACGGTGCAACTGCTCTGGGACCCTATAAATAAAAATCCCTATTTCTGTACTGTATCACAGTTAACATTCGTAACTGTTCCTGCCACTCCAGCCAGGAGCTGAGGAGAAGCGAGTCACACGTCACCGCCCCAGAGTGTGCAGCACACGTTCCCACCGGCTCCTCGTAAACCCACAGCTGGAAACTTCCAGGAAAACACCTGCTCTGCAGGCAGTGACTTTTAAATTTACTTTCTACTGAAAGACTTCTTCCCCACCCCCCTCCATCAATCCCCTCATCCCACACTTCTCGAGTCAAGTCATGCCAGGACCCTCTGCCTGTCCCAGCTGTGCAGCTGTATGCCATGCTCTTTCCCTCCCCTTCCAGCCCTGCATATTTTCTGGTCCTAAGAACGCAGGAATCTGTGTGCATTTGTGTGTGTTTTGTTCTTTCTGGTGGCTTCATGAAATCCCTGCAAGGTGTCACTAAGAAAATCTCGGTAGCGTGATTTTTCTTCTGGCATCCTGTTTAGAGGTAGATAGAAACACTCTGTATCTTTCTGCTCTAGAAACAGATCTGTATGCTCTTTTCAATATTATAACTCAAGGGAACATTGACCTTTAGGGCTTACCAACCTTTTCTGAGTATCGTAAAGACTGCTTTTGGCTGAAGGTTCCACGGATCACTTTTGGCTCTCATTTAATGTCAAAATGGGTTGAAAGAGAAAAGTCTGATGGCAGGAAAATCTCAAGTCCAGATTTTTCCATAGTTTATGAGCATTTTAATCTGCAAAGCTGATTTTTTCATCTATAAAACCTGGGATAAAAATCCAATATAGACCTGAAATTTTCCATTGTGCGGAAATATTTAATATCCAAGGAGTTAGTTTGGCTTTTTATTTAGCCTTTTTTTTTTTTCCTGTGCTCTCTCTCCCCAGTTTCTGTGTTACTGATTTCTATATTTTTTCCCTTTTTACCTAGTTCTAGGAAAGCCTAACCTCTCTCTTTCTGAGTGCTACACAGAATACATTTCCAACAATTGTCAAAGCCACCTGTATATTTTCCTCAGCTATGGTATCTCTTATCTGAACTTAACTGCTAGAAGGTCTTAAAAAACTGCTCTGCACCTCGGATCTTAGGGGACGTGAGCCTTATTTTCTGTAGGATCGGAGATCTTTGGTCCTTCTTTCTAGACCACTTATCTAGCTCTGGGATAATGTAGTTATTCCCAAAGGTTTCTAATCTTACATTATGGCCTCTGTGACGTGGGCCAAAGAGTTAAAAACTGAGACAGACTTCCCCACTTTCAAGTCTGAAGGCTGTTAAGACCATTACAGACAGAAAAATCAGCTGCAGAATTTGGACACTGCTGCTGACCTTCCCAGGGCTGGAAGCTGTGACCCAGGCAATGCTTCGTGGTCTCCCCTTCTCTGTAGTTGGCTGAAGTGCAAATCTGGGCTTGAAGTTCTGATGTTTGACAGGTGTTTGTGATCTGGGCTTTTGATTCCATTTCATCTCTAACAGTTTCTTTTTCCAAAGCCTTGGGCAGTTGCCCTTTCCTAAAACACATGCTGAGCACAAGAAACACCCTTCTTAAAAAACACAAACACTCAGAAGAGGAACACAGAGAACTGAAAGAGCTTTATCAAGAAGTTTTGTTTTCTATAAACCCTGCATAGGAAACCCTGGCCTCTGCGCTCCCTCAGCATTTTCTGTATTTATTTCTTCTCCTCCTCTCCAGATCAGGAGCACTTTCTGCCAAACAGAGAAAGGCTTTGTAAGATGAGGAACGGCACAGACTTTTGCAGCTTGTAAAGTATGTGCTGCCTCCTTCTGAGAGCTGAACTCTTAATTTCTGCCCGTGTTGCCTCTCATTCCCCCAAAAAGCCGCCCTTCTTAGTAATATCCCCCTTCTTTCCTGGACTCTTTCAGAAAAAAGGTTCATAATAACTCCTGCCAGAAAAGGGGAAGAGATCCTGCCACTGGCTTTTCTTCAAAGGACAGCAGAGGAAAAAAGCGGCACTGCGTTTTCAAGTGAAATTAGCTGCGAAAAATGAGGAGCAAGTGGTAGGAGGGATGGATATTTCCCCCAAAGCGGGGATCTTCCCTCCCACTTCCCCTTCCCCCGGGTATTTCCCCGAGATGGACTCACTTGCAGGTTGATGCTCTCCCCTTCTGAGGCCATCCTGCTGCCCCCAGATCCCTTCCTCGGCGGACCATGCAAGGAGTGGGGCACTCCGTGCTCCCGCAGCCTCTCTCCTCGCTGGACCGGGACGCGCAGCTGCTGGAACAGACCTGCTATTCATCTGCCGGCGGCCGGCCGCCCGCCTTGGCATCAGCTGGGGGCTGAGAGGGGGTGGCACGCTGATTCTTCATTGTGCAGGCAGCGTGTGGAACAAGCGTCCCTCTTAGACTTTCCATGACAGTTGTGCTCCTTACGTGTCGGCGCTACCTCCGAGCCCAGCTGAGCCTCATGAGCTCACTCGGGCTGGGACGCGGTGATGCGGACGGTGTACCAAGAGGTTCCTGGCATGGGCTGTGCGGCCACGGCAGCGATACCCAGCTCGCCCTCCCTCACCAGCACGCAGCAGAGAGTACGGATGAAAAACTAACGGGTAAAGAGATTAGGTCCAGAAAGTTGTGCCAGCTAGCTGCTGCTGCTGCAAGGAAGATATTGTTACAGCCGAGATGAAGTTTCCACTTCACTCTGTTTGTAGTCACTTCTTCTCATTTTTCTCCCCAGCCAAAATGCCCTTCCTTTCCCTTCCCCAACACTTTTTCCAGCTTGAATTTGATATGGCTGGTCTCAGCTGGAATGAAATCCTGCTTTTCGCTGAAGTTAAAAACAACTACGAATGACACTGGAATGGAAATTTATACAGCCAGAATCAAGTCATACCATAGAAAAATAAGTATTAGGTGAAATGCTCAGAAAAATCAGTGCAATTCTCTAGATTTCAGATAAATTCTGCTACTTTGCACTGCCTGCAGATTAGGTAGGCTTGTTTGGCTTTTTGAAGGACAATTTCTGCAGTTACAGTAGCATGGAAAATGTATGCTAAGTAATATATTCTGTTTAAACAGCTTAACCAAATGCATGTCCTAGTAGTCCAGCTTTATAAAAAGTGCTGACAACTCTGTCAGTAGACGATCTTGTCACACTGATGCTTCCCAGCAAAGGCCTAGGTTTGCAGTGATAATACCAAGTGCTTAGTACTGCAAGTTCGCTTCAAAGTGCTGATGAACTTACTCTGCCTGAATTCCTCTCTACCAGCTTTTTTTTTTTCTTCCTTACAGACGTATGAGATGAAGAGGTGAGATATGTCCAGTAAGTGGCCAACGCCGTGCAGAAAAGCGGGACTAGGACACAGCTCTTTTGACCCTCAGGCTGTGGCTCCACAGCAGCTTAAGCCCACCTTGGTTAGGGATGCTGCAGCCTTGCCCAGCTCACCCCTCACCTCTGGCCTCTCCTTGGGCTGACACCAACCAGCTGGGAGCTGACCCAGCCACAGGCTTATCTGGGGCAAGGAAAGAGGTGTACCCACACAGTTCATATGGAGAAAGGTTTTTTCTACTGTCAGAAGATCTTTTGCTCCGTGACGTGTCTCCGTGCAGTGGGTCAAGATTTCTTTCACTGGGGAGCAGTTAATAGTTCAGGTCCTTTTCCCCTCAAGCTCCTTAGGCCACATGGATGTTCCACATCCCTGGCAATCCTGATTTACAGTAAGGGATAAAGCAATAACTCTTCTGCTGAAAACATAAGGCAGAATTGTCGTTTGGGCCAAATCTGGGCCCCTGTCCAACACCTAGACATGCACTCTATAAACCAACAACTTCCCTTCCAAAATGTATAGCAGCAGCTACAGCAACTGGCTTCTGTATTCTTGCTTTCTTTTGTTTTTATAACACAGTCAGTTTTCAGATTAATCGTCATCTTTTGAAAGAGAATGAAACAAAAAGATTTTGGTTCATTTAAAAGATATGCCCTGCTTACGCAAGTTTAGGTGAGGCTGACTCTGCAATCACAATGAAAGCCACCTTCATGGCTTCTACTCTTGAATGAGAATTAAGATCCCTGTGTCTTGCTGTCAGTTAAGTGATTGATTGAATGTTATGTTAGGCTATTCATTGCTACTTTTCAGCAACTGACGACTTTTTAATTTTATTTTTTATTTTTTTTTAAGGAGCACTTAAACCAAAATGCAGGCATCTGCTGCCATTGACTTGCTGTGCTGATGGGAGTCTGTATGTTAAAAAACAACTCCCTGAAAGTACACTATTGCAGAGACGTTCATATAGAAAGTTACCTGTTTTAAAATACTTCCCTTAGATTAATCTATGCAAAAAATAATAAATAAATCTATGGTTGTTCTATTTATAAATAATAAATAAATATGTCTGGTTTATTAATAGATAATTTATACTGCATATACTGTGTTTGTTGAGGCTGTTCCTGGGAATCAAAAGGAGTTCATGTTGTGCAGGTTCTTTGTGGACAAATCTCCAGTGAATGACCCATGAAGTCTGGCCAAAGTTTCAGAGTCTCCACATGTCATGAGCATAAAAACAAGTCCAAAATAGCTTCTGGTAGGCAGACTGGAATGAAGTATCTGTCACTTTATTTGGTGGATAAACAAATATCACCAGTGAACTATCTTCAGACAAGACTGCGTGATCTATAACAATATGCCCTTTTATAACTAGTTTTTCTTAGCACTGTATCTAAATGCTATGATAGGGAGTTTTTTCCTTACACTCTCCAAAGAAGTGTTGCAAAGAGTAAGAGTCTTGCACTATGTCCTCAGAATACCTATAGAAATCAGTCAAACTTTACAGTAAACCTTGTGTCCATCACTTCAGTCAAACTACGTTCCCAATTTGCTCTCCCAAGACAGCATGAAAGAGTTTTTCTGCAAAGCATGTTAGCAATAATGGCTGTATCAACCTCCCTTGAACTGTCTGGAGCCAAACACATTAGAATGAGAAAACTTCAAACAATAACATTTTTCTTGGAAATTTTTTGTGTATGTCACTAATAGCAAAGCTCAGAACTGGAAAATGAAAGAAAAGAATGAAGTGGGTTTATTTTAACTTGAATCATAATAGCTTACCAAGAAAGGGTGCCTAATGAACACAGATATAACTGATTTACTTGGTGCTAAATCTGGTGGCAAAGAGCTAACCTTTTCAAACTGTCCTTCTAGTAATTGTTATGATGCCATAATGCGCTATTACAGTGGTCCAAGGATGAAGGCGTAGAAAGTGCAGCACAACTTCTAAAAGGGATTGTGTGATGTGAGTGGCACCGCTCACGAGATTTACGCTCACTGACTCTTCCAGACTGTTTTTGTTAAATGAGATAAGCGGGAGACCTCCAAAACCCGACTGTTCTAATGGATGTTGATTTGGTTAGAGAGTCTTTTTTGGCAATATGTACTACAGATGGATGGGGAAAGAGCAGCGTTCCTTGAAAGGAGGGTGGGGAGTTCTTGGGGCATGACAAAGAGCGAGTACATGATTTCCCTTGCAAGATCAGCCCACGCTAGCTGAGAGTGGAGGGGAGGCTCAGTGGAAGAGCCGCGTTCACTTGGGAGGAGCACGCATGGCAAAGTTGCTTATTTCCACCCCCATCCTCTTCCCTCCCGTATGCCAGCCAAAGTTCTTGCGCAGCCACCCAAGAAACCAGACAGAAGAACTTATTCCAGCTGGGGAAAATAAATAAATAAATAAATGAATAAATAAATAAAAATTGCCAGGCTATTTTTTTGGCTGGGATCAGATCCCTGACCTGGTTCTGCACATAACTGCACAAACACTTATGCTGGCAGTAGAAGGGCGCCCAGCGGGAAATGGAAAAAGCAGCTGGGAGTGGAGAAGGGTGGGGACGAGCCGGTTCAAGCAGCATTGCTGCTGGATGTGTAAACCACAGCGCTGCAGTGCTGGTGCCACCAGTGGGGCTGGCCTCTGCAAGGGGGATGTGGGAAGAAGAGCTGCAATTCTCAGGCCTCAGCTCTGGCCAGCGGAGACTGCCAACAGCAGAAAGTGGGCCGTGCTGTGCAAAGATGGATGCAAGAATTACTCCTCCCCACAACTCTCAGATTTCTTGTGGTGCTTAAGAGGGAACCATAACCAAGACCACAAGAGTTTCTGTAGGACAACTACATTTCTAACAGAGCAAATAACAGCGCAACTTCACTTCTTAACCCTTCCCAGGCCTTCATTTTGTGTTATAAAAGTGGTTGTGTTTTGTTTTTGAGATACCCTTTCTCCACCCAACAATTTTGGGCCACCTCTTCATTATATCAGAAGAGGAGTGTGCTGCTGTTATGGGTGCATTCACCTGTGCCTCTGAAAGGATATGAAAAAAAAGCTTGGTTTATTTAGCTTAACAGAATGAAAAACAAGAGGGATACTGATGTCATTTACAAACCCATGAAGCTGGAAAACACCAAGGAAGCGGAAACACAGCATTAGCACAGGAACTAGTTAAGAAACTGGCCAAGAAAACATGCAAGGTTAGAAATTAGAGGAAGGTTCTCAGCTGTCAAAGTGCAGGCGCTGGAGAAACCAGCCAGTGCGAGCAGCAAGGACGAGCAACCGAACCCGTCTGGAGATGGGGTTTGCTCAGCCTACCAAGAGAACTACCCGATGTGGTTGCCAGTGGCAGCCAGAGACTGGGCCCAAATCCCATTTCCTGTGTTTCACTGGTGGTCATCTCTGAAGATCACAACTCGGCAATGCTGTCGTGCATGCCACCGCAAAAGTGAAGGCAAGCAACTCTTTGGCCAAAAGGACCATTTTTTTTTGCAACTTATTTAGGAGCAATAGTCCCATTGTCTATCAGTGAGTGGTAGGGTTCTAGATCCCAGCTGGCAGGCCTAGTTTCACCTTTAGCAGAAGAGAACCACAGAGCGTAGTTGGAAGCGGAATAATTTTAAGGCTCCAGAAACTAAGAACCCAAAGGTGCAAGCATATTTCTAAAATTCTCCCAAACGGTGACAAATGGATGTATACTTATCCAATCAATCACTAAATTACATGAAAGCAAGGCTGGAAGGGATTTTAAATGGTCACAGATTGCTTTTTCTATACCAGTAGGTCAGTGGTCCCTGTCCCATTAGCACAGATGTTGCCCCAGCCTACTCCAAAATCGTTCCAGCTGTGGAGATTTCCAAGGGGTCCTGTCCCAGTGCTTCTATATCACCTCCCTTACAGCTAGAAATGGTTTTGTTAATACTGACTCCCCCCCCCCCCCCCAAAAAAAAATAAATCCAAACCCTTGCTGCAATTTTTAGACTGTTACTCTTATCCTTTCCACGTGGGAGAGAAGAGATTATTTCCTTCCTCTTTAGTGAAGTCGTTTACATTTTTGAGGACTGTTATCATGTCTCTGTTCAGTCTTCTCTTCTCTATATTTAAGAAAACAAAAATTCCTTTGCAGTTTCCTCATAAGTTATATTTCATAGATCTCCGAGCACTCTTGCTGCTCTCTGAACTCTTTTCAATTGAATAATTGGAGAGGTTTGAACTGTTGGCAGTCTGCATTCATTCAGCACAGGTGAAAATGGTCATAGGGGTGCAAGTGAGAGAAATAATAGCAGAATAACCTTCTGTGGATTTGGACTGATAATAGGAGTCTGGGGCACAGACTGTAATTTTTGTGAGGTTTGACTAAGAGCAAATTTTCTGTCTGTCCTTGAAAGAAAATCACCATTTCCAGCTAGACAGCCAGGACAGATGCTAGACCAGAAAGATTCTTCTAGCACACTCTTCACATTTTTTAAATGTTGTGGTGAGCCACAATCAGAAAGTGAGAATAGATTAAAGGTAGAGCAGGCTGTAGGGAGCCCAAGGTCACCTCCTGACCACCAGCTGAAGGTCGTATAGCTAAGAAGCTACTGATAATTCCCAGAAACCCCAGCAGCCCAGACTGGCTTTGGAGTGATGAGACCGTGTTGCATTCAGGGAGAGGTTCCTGAAGCTTAAGCACTGTTTCCTAGGTGCCGAACTGTTGGCGTTTATCTTCCTTAGTCAAACACCTGCCACTGCAGAGGTGAGTTAAGAACATTAATTAACCACAGGCCTGGCAGGAGAAGATACCACTCCAAAAAGGGGGAGCCAAGTCAAACTCCAGCCTGACTGGTGTTTCCTTGAGCTCTTTGGGAGCTCAGGTGGACAAAGAAATCCCATGTCAGTCCTTATCTCCTCCAGAGGAAGGCGTGAAAGGTTAGGAAGGGGTTATGTGCATTCCAGTCTACACCCCTTCTCTGCTGCACCTCAGCAGCAGCCTGCAGAAATTACAGGTTGCTTCACGCTCTCTTTTCATCTCATTAGTTCAGGACAGATGGATACCTGAAACTTCACCAGCAGCGGGTCAGGAGGCACGTACGCATGTGTGTGCGCACACACCGAGGCACACACCCCTGTTACATGAGCACTGCTAACATTGCGTGGTCTTCTGGAGTCATAATGAATTCTTGTTTTCTGAGTCCTCCAGTGATTACTTTAAACATCCTCTGTGACACTTCTGAACCTAAAACTCGCTGCTATCTAAATTTCCCTGTGTATCTTTCTACTGACTTCAGCGCTCATGGCCTTGGTCCATATGTGACTTGTCCGTGTGGGCCTCAGCAGTGTTTCCTAGCCTTGCTGGACCTGGCAGCTTTGAAGCCATTTTCCAGGGTAAAATTTGGAAAGTTCAGCTAATTAAAACTCCCTCGTACATCCTCCTTTGCTTTTCTTCTGGAATTCTTCTCTGAACACGGCTCTTGGGAAATGGGCAAACTAAGGATGCTTGCCCTTCTTGCCCCTTTCCATATTTGTACCTTTCCCAGTGTTCCTCTCTGCTTGACAGGAGTCTTTCCTGAGCCTGTCCCTGGCAGCAGAGCTTGCCATTAGCACATTTTGCACTCTGTGAGCAAATGCTGCCAAGTTCCCTGTGTGGCAACAGCATTTCACCTGTATGCCATTTTCCCAGGGGCTGAGAATTGGGAACTCAAACCCAGCAGTGGCTTCCTCATACAGACTAGTTCAGAATATTCAGATTACTCCCATTTACTTCATCTGGAGCTACATACGCTCTGCAGAAAGTGAACCAATCCTCTACAACGAGCCCCTCTCAGATTCCCTCTCTTGTAGCCTCCCTCCCTCCAGTGTCCAGCCCTCCACCCCATGACCCCACAGAGAACTGACCTAAGGACAAGCTGAAGGGTAGGTCAGGAAATGGCTTGTTAAAGGCATTCCCTTCTGCCATCCTTGCTTATTCCCATTTTAACACCACACACTAACTATAAAAGCAACCCTCAGTGTTGCTTGCTCTCTCCCTTCCCCCACCCCTGCCCTCCTGACAGAGTTTCCAAATAAACCTTGAAACCCACTATCAGTTGTAAAACCCCTAATCAATGAAAGACACAGGAGTCAGTAATATGAAACCCTCTGTCTCAAGATCTTAGTGTTTCTTACTGAACTTCAGTCTCTAAGGTCAGGTATTTGAGCTGCTGTTTGGCTTGATGTTCATTGAATACAAAGTCAAACAAGGGGCAAGCCTAAGTAGGTTATTCCTCTGTTTACAAAGCAAGCAGCATGCTGACTCCCAGCAAAAGGGACTCAAAAGGGCATCCTCAGGTAGGAAAGCACCTGGAGGACAGCAGGGAAAAATAAGGAGAGATTTTGTATGGTGGGAACTGGAGCATTGGGCTGCTTTGCCTCCAGGTACTGAAAAACTGCAGACAACTCCAAAAGCAAAGACTGCAAGATAATGAAAGCCATAATTTGTGAAGAGCTGTTTTAAGAGCAAAACATGTGGAGGATAGCTAAAGCCAAGGCCTCCTACAAAGCCCCCTTAAATCCACAAAAAGTCCTCTTGTCTACAGCGAGCTTTAAAGCAGCCCTGAAGGGACAGAGCAGGGGAGGGGGAGATTCCACCTACTTTTGCAACAGGATGGAGGAAGGGAGCTATTTAGGGAGGTAAAAATACAGGTACAATGGGACTGAATTAAAACAGCAGCACCTGGCAATTGCACAAAATGTACTGAGTGTTTGGCATCCTCTGTCTGGGAAGACCCATGTTTTTATAATGCTTCTGATTTGACATGATTTATCTCTGGGAAGTATATTGCAACAAGATAAAATAATCGATTTTCACAGTGCAAAGTGGGATTAGGAAACTTAATGCTGCTATCATATCTGTGTCTTGAACGTCCTTTTGCTTTCTTGCTGCTGGGTTCTGGGGGAAAATAGATTTTTTAGTCTCACAGATTATTTCTGTACAGACATTTATGATTGCATTATTCCCCTGCCCTAAGATCTCCCCCACAACAAATGGGGGATGAAGAGGTCTTAATGTCTGCTGTCTTCAAACAGTTTTATCAACAACAGCTGAGACCTGTTGACACTTTAAAGACAGTCTATTTAGTTAAATTGCCACGTGTTCCAAGTGCTGCCATTAGGACAATGCCTCAGGTCAAGACCCCACATACAAAGCTCGATAATGTATATTATTCGGAAGGTCATGTTACTGAAGACTGTGTTTGGAGAGCCATCCAACCCACCCTGAAGTCAGGGGAAAGACTTTTCTCTGGCTTTAAAGGGCTTAAGAGCAAGCATACACTGATGCAGTAATTAGGTGCAAAATATGTATTTATTTGCTGACAAACGCCCTTTTTGGGCTGCAAATTGCTAATCAAAAACTTATGCTTAATCTGGTTTGACAGGTATTTTAAGTTACGAGGTGCAGACACAAGAGCTACTGAAATGTTTTTGCTTTAGCTTCATCACTTCCACAGCATTTGTGATATTTGTGAGCAGCCCTTTAAGAGGTCTTTTTGCAGTAACATTTCCTGGTGGAATGGGAGAATTTCAGGCCTGAGTGTGAGTCGTGATGAAAATCACTAGTCTCTACAGTTTTCACTCTGAATCAGACACAAGTATTTCATTGGTGTGGTTCCAAAGGCTTTGCTGGAATCCCTCTGATTTACACCCATATGAGATCAGCATGAGGCCCCAGTGTTTTCATTTTTCATTTGTTATTCTTGGCCCTAGTGTCCTTTTACCACTGTTGAATACAATGTTCCTAAAACACCAGATGTGCTTGTGAGATGAGGGAATACAGAAAAAAAAATAGATGCAGGGATTCACTAAACAAAGCATGATTTTCTTTTGCCCTGTAGTCTTAATACTGAGCTTTTACACCAGCATAAATGCATTTATTTCTACAGGGCTGTTTCTGATTACAGCTGGGAAGTGAAGTTATAATCCTTCCTAGTGTAAGGAGTTTTGTTACAGTAGCTCCTTATCAGGATCATTGTGCTAAGCTCAGCATTAGCTTGTGTAATAACTGATGCTTAAATATACAACGCTGGCCACAGAGTGTGTACTAATTCTGGCTTTCCAATCACTTTTCTAGTGTTTCAGTCGTATTACTTACTGGTTCCAAACCATTATGGGTTTTGTTGCTCTTTCACTACAGGCTAAGTGGGGCATAACTCACTAGTGAGTTACCTGTTAAATAACACAGTTCATATCTGTTATCACATAGTTTATACCAGTTAAAACTGGTGGGAGATCCAGATCTGCCCCAGTACCCTTTGATGTGGTAGGAAGAGCAGGTTCAAATCTGCAGAGTGCTGACCACTCCAATCTCAAACAGCAAAGCATTAAGCAAAATGCTGAGCTTTAGGTGAATGAGTAATGGGACTGAACACCCATCTGCTCCTCAACCTGCACAGCCAAGCCCTGTGTGAGCAGGGAGGCCACAGCTGTGTGTGATCACCTGTAATGTTTCATGCTTGAATCTGGGATCTGATCACGATAGCCAAACTATAGCTAGCTACTCACAAAGTTATCTCCTTAAAAGATCTGAGGCACCTTTGCTGATTATGGAAGTTGCAGGGAATTGTTTTCTCCCGTCTTGAGGTAAGTTGTTCACTGTTGTCACTGAAGACCAGGCTGCAGGTAAGGGAAAAGAATGAATGGAAAAAACAACCAACCAAACAACAACCAGAGAGCATCAACAGTGATATTCTGCCATGTATCCTGTCAGAAATTAATGTTCAGTTTGTAAGGGCGAGCTGTTGCTAAAGCATTGCTTACCTTTAATTAGCCTTTGGGGATGATAAATGTTTTGAAATGTTTGTTATAGCACTGACAGTCACGCAGGCAGCAACAGTAAATTTAGTATTAAGGGCATGTTTTGCTCTCATGTATACTGCAGTATATTTGGAGTTGATCACTTGATGTCAGAAATTTACCTTAAATTAGCACTGGTACAGATGATGCCAGAATCTCTACTTGAGTGAGTATCCACTTTTTGCTGCACCCACTAAATTGCATTCAAATGAAGCCAGAGGAACAAGACCCAGCCCCTCCCTGCATGGGCATGAACAAAAGCATTGGTATTTCCAAGCGACAGCACGTCCATCCTGCTTGAGCTGTGAAGGCAGGGGCCTGCCAAGATAGAAGAGAGGAGGAAAAGGTGAAATCCTTGACACCAGCCTTGCTTCCGAGGGATCCACAAATGACTCAGATCCTCTGGCAGAAAGCAGAGACCTTGTGGCAGAGACCTACGGGTGGGATTGTATCAGGGTGGTCATTTATTGTGTCTGCTTCTCCAGGCACAGGCTCTTCTTGTGAGACACTCAAAATACAGGTGCAGTTAGTCACCCTTCTCTGAAAAAATATTAGAAAACTGTGTTGGCAGTGCCTTCCTCTCAGCCAATTTCCAGCATTTGGATTAGCAAGGAGAATGGTTTGCAAAGTGGCAGCTTGCAGCTCAGAAGTAAAACCATGGACCTAACTAATTGTGTCAGTTAAAATCCTGTATCGCTTTCTGGACTTTATCAAAATGTAAATCTCTCTTATCCTGGTAACATCCTTGATGTGCAATTAATTCATTTCTGTCTAAAATCTCCCCTTGTTTCACTGAGAACATGCTATTTGCCACTATATGCCTCAAATAATACTTGCTTTCTGCCTAAAACAGTCCCGTCCTAGATGTGTCTGAATTGCAGCAGTGAGCAAAATGTTCTTTGTCTATACGGTAAATAATCAGCTGCTGAATTTCACTAGGTGCTTGGAGATCTTTGGATGGAGGATATAATATGTGTAATATAATATGGCAGGAGTATAGGTGGGCTATGGGTGATGGGTAAAGTGAGAATTCCAGGAGTGTTGAGAACTGAACAAAGGAAGCTGAAGGCTTATTGTAAGGCATCCTTTCTTCTCTTTCTTTTCATACTCTTTGTTTTTCAGAGATACAAAGGAAAGTGCATCTAAAAAGCTTTTTCTATTGCATGTGTAAAAGATATCAAAGATGTTCAAAAGCTAAAATCACCTCTCTAGCCACAGCACAAGATGAACTGAGGCTTTAAAAAATTTTCCCCTTTCCAATGTCTTACCCAGTATATGTCATCTGAGATCTGAAGGGGCTGCTCAAGGAATAAGAGATGACATTGTACCTGTTTTCAGGTTTATAAAGGTGTTATGGGTCTGTAAATATGGATCTGTGACAGGTGGCCAAATGTTTGCACTCTAGGAGTCTTGAGAACTTGACTGAAACACAGTGAAGGTAATGGAAACATCCCCAGCGACTATCATGTAGCCCTGAAACTTCTGCTACCATGCTTATGCAATTTCAGCTGTTTAATCACGATGCTGTGAATCCTCCAGTCCAGGAGGTAACTAAGCATCAGTATTCATTTATAAGGTGTTTGGGATGCTACTTAAGGTAGGAAGCAATGTAAAAATACATGCGTTTTATTTTCCAGCCCACCATCCTGTGCTTACTTCTAAGTGAATTTCATGTCTTGAAAACTGTCAGGTTGATGGCCCAGGCACAGCATCCTCCTTTTATCTACAAACACTTCCTCCAGCAGCAGAACAAAAGCCCCCTCCGTTCTGATCCCTGACAGTACATCTTCCTGCCGAAGCAACTTCAGATGGCAGGCCCTCTAAGTCCTTGATCTGCCTGCCAGCCTCTGTAACAAAGGTGCAAATTTGTGATGGTGCTTTTTATGATGTGCTTCCCCAGCAGAAACTCGACTGGGAGCCTCAAATTGTCTCACGGAGATCAGCGCCGTCTAATGTTATTATTCACTGGTGTGCTAAAAATAGTTGTGATTAGATTATAATAGATAGAAACCTATAAAAATGGCCTAGAATGCTAACAGTTTACTTTGGAATAAACATTTTTTTTTTTTCCCTAGTGAAATCTATCACTATGCTACAAAAAAAATTACTCCCAAAGGATTATTTTTTTTTTACATGCCCATTAACTAACTTGAAGGGTACTTTGTTTTTTGTTTGTTTTCTTTTGCCAAAAAAAGACCGGACTGTAGGAGCCAAGAAATATGATAACAAAAGCATTTCTCACAAACATCACCAGTTTTGTGGAAATACTGGCCATGGTACCTGATTATGTCAGGCATCTGTGACTGCCCATCATGTAGGAGTTACAAGGGCACTGTGACCTCTACAGACAAAGGAAAATCATAGCCTCAGCCAATATATGATCCATAGCAAACACAAAGTGTTTGGGAGTTAGCATGGTAATGTAACCATCTTGCTTACAAATACCTGAAACAGGACTTCCAAGATCCGCTATTTCTAAGTATCAAACTTCATCCTGATTTACACACAACAGTAAAACTTCTGTTTCAGGTGCCATTCTGCTTACTTGAGAACAGGTTTAGATTTTTTTCCTGTCAGGCAGCATCAGCCCTGAATGAAAACACCCTACTTAGAAACTGGTATTTTATCCTGGTCACCTGTGCAGACAGACTCTGAGCCTTCAGTACCTGTTCTCCTATTCCAAACACCACAACCAGATGCATTCCCTCCTCACCAGGGGCTGCTGGCAGCATGCATCCCTCAGTTGGTAAGGAGAAATAGGAGGAAAGAAAGTGGAGTGGCTTTACAAGCAGTTTGAATGAAGTGCAGCTGATAGAGGAAAGGCACAGCTCTTTACCGTCACAGGCCCATCTCACCTCCTGCCAGCCTATGATAATGAACAGCATAAGTACTTGCCTGAAAGCATCTCATTTTAAGCTTTTTTTTTTTCCCCTTTTTTTTTTTTTTCCATAATAAATCAAAGGAAAGTAGATTTTCCATCAAATAAGAAAAATCCCTGTCTTCCTTCAGCCCCAGCAGAAGCGCTGGATACCCTAGGGGAAGGCCTGTCTTTGTGTTGGACAGGTCTCTCCATCCATCCCTGACTGAAGTGGCATCTACTCCTCCTAATTTGCATCTCTCATCTGGGACCCATACCCTCGGGCAAATTCCTGGCACCTGTGCATTTTTCATTACAGAGCTGGACCAGCTGCTCCACCAGCTTCACAGAGGGCCAGCAAGCCTTGCTTGGAGCAACACCCGGGAGAGAAGGATGGTGTGTCCTTCTGCCAGCCCCCACCCCAAAGAGGAAGTTGCCTTTTGCCTTCCAATTGCCCTAAAGCAGACGTGAAGGGGACCCAGAGAGCAGTGGTGTTACCAGAAGCACGGAGGAGGACCCTCGTGGTGTGGGCAGCCTGCTGTGAGCTGTCTCCTGTGTGGAGCAGGGTGTGACAACAACTAGCTTTTCTTAGGAAGTGATGGGGAGAAAAAGAGAAATTCCGTTCACATCACAGAATTTTGGTCTCAGTTTTGGTTTTTGTTTTTTACCCCTGACTAAATGTACCTGACCATCTGAGGTGCTCCTGTATTCCAGCATAACAGAGATCAAATCAATAATAAAAAGTTAGAAAAATGAACTACAGAAAAAGAATATAAAAAAAATAAAATAGAGCACAACTAAAAGAAGAAGAAAAAAATCATATTTTACACTCATGGATTCCCTCTTAGACTGAAGATTAGCCAGAAGTAGTGCTATGGAACAGACAAAAATCAAAGGAATGAATTATTATGACCCACTAGTACCCATCATGTTCTCCTCTATTGTGAATAAACACTAACTAACGGCACAGGGACAACCTTGGTTTTCTAAGGAAACCATACAGCAGTCAGACTTCTGATTTTGAAAATGCCTTTTGTGAGCTCCCTCCCCAGTGAGCTGCATGGCTTTACTTCAGAGGGCTGCACAAGCTCAAAAACCTCATGAGCTTTGGACTCTGTACGAGGGTTCTGGAAACTGATTGTTTCAAAGATCTTTTTTTTTTTTTTTTTCCAATTTTTTATATGCTTCAACTTTTTTCTACCTCCTTAAAATTTCTACTCTCCTCTGAGTTCTAATACAAAAATACAAATTAGGAGCAATTCCATGGAAGTCGGTGGTGCTTGTCATAAAACCTGCCTTGGTGAAACGCTGTTTTTAAAAAAAATAAATTGTTTTTCCAGCAGCATTGGCATTTCCTCCTCCTCCCCAAACCACCTCACCTTTTTCCAGTCATCTATTCTTTTGGCTATTATTTTAAGTACACCAATAACAATATTGATGTAAGTTCAGTCCAGAGTGCTTAAAATAATAGAAAACCACAGGCAAACCCTTTTGCTGCTTTTTGTACTCGGTGTGGAACAGTTAGCACAATAGCTGAGGGCTGATAATGAGCAACCCTATTGCGAAGGATCCTGGAACAGTAAGCTGTTTTTGCGGGCTGATCCAAAGTATAAGGAAGCTAGTGGATGTCTTCATACTTTGGGCTCCAAAGTTATGGGATGGGATCAGGTTTTAAGAGGACGTATAATAGGCTAATTGTTCTGAAGAGATACCAGCAATTTGCAGCTGGATGGCTATACTGCAGTATTTATTCTGAAATCTTTTTACATGTAGTAAAGCCATTTTTTACTCTTTATAAACCTATTTACCAAGGAACTTAATGCAAGAGAAAATTAATAATTTTGGAAGGGCTGGATTCCTGGAATGGGATTTTCTCTTTGCCTACCTGACAGCAAATTTGGCTGCTGATGGGAAGAGTAGTTACAATCAAGACGGCTGCGGGATGTGTTGCGGAGTGCTGTGTGCTGCCCAGCTTACCTGCAGAATTACCAGAAAAGGCAAAGACAATGGCATGAAAATGAGAAGAAAACCACACAACAAAAAGAATGAAACCATTCTCAATTACATATCTGCAGTCCAACTGATCTCTGCGGGGGCTGCATGGTTTTAGTGCACACAAGTGATGGTTGCCTCAAAGGCCTGAAATAAGAGTGGGAGGGAATCGCTGATGACTAACAGGGAAGTTCCAGGGAAAGACCCCTGGTAGAATAAGAGAAGTACCTATGGACGTTGTGCTTGGAAAATGCAGAATGACTGAAAATGAAAGTAATTCGATAACTGTGCGGAGAGAAGAAGGTTGGGTGTTTAAGTCATCAGAGAAGCTGAAATGGCAAGCGTGAGTGCTGGCACTAGCTGCAGCCTGCAGGCAGCTGAAAGGGGAGCTCCAGCTGCAAGCCCAAGAGTCCAAGATAACAATCACTTGGGAACACTTGTGCCAAGAAGTATGGCTCCATTACTGCTCTCCCACTAATGCGAAGGATAATAGAATGAGAAAGATGCAGGTCTGGAAGGGGCCTCGGTAAGTCCTTTAATTGGTTTCCTGCCTGAAGGCAGAATGAACTGTACTTATGCTATTTCTGGTAAGTGTGAGTCGAACCTGTTCTTAAAGGCCTCCACTGACAGAGGCTCTGCAGGCTGAGAGGAGAGGGCAGGTGGTGATGATACATGAGGTGGAAAGGTGGGCAGAGGTGGAGAACCAGTTGACCAGAGGAGCTGAGTGCAAGAGCGAGAGAGTGTGATTAAAAAGGAGCAGAAAGTGAAAAATCTCAGCCATAACATCTATAAGAAAAATCCAAAGAATGTGGGGCATAGAATAGGAAAGCCAAAGCTGTTTGTCAGGAATTAGGTGAGGAAACGTGGAGTTCACAAGGGAGGAAGTTAGGTAAGTGAAAAAGGGCTTGTGTAGCAGGAAATGTCGACTTGTGCTGGATTCCCTGCACATTTTATTATTATTTTTTTATTTATTTTTAACAGTACTCTTCTTGTTTCTTCACCAGTGATCACATGTATATTCATGCAATTGTCAACTCGATGTCTCTGTAGATGAACAGAGCACTCTTCCTGAATTGCCGTGGTGGTTGCTGTAACGGCCAGATCCACAAGGAAGGGTCTCGTGATTGGCACTGGAGTGTTTCCACATAAAGGTGGGAGCACAACAGTCAAGTATGAAAACCTAGCTAGTGACACGAAGTTCTTTCCTGGGCATCTGCCAAACAATGCTACCACTGAAAGGCTGTTAAACCATCCGGAAAAACTTCTTCCTCAGAACACAAATGTCATATATACATTTTTACAAGCAACTTGAATATCCTGAAAACAGTAAGGCCAGTACCGGATGAGGAAAGTAAGAGAAAGGAGGAGAAAATGGAGGCTGAGAACTTCACCTGGTGTAAATTAGTTTGCTGCCTGTCATAGCCAACACAATATCACTCACCGAAGGATGGAGATAAATTGCAGAATGGTATCTTCAGGACTTTGTTTAGATACTGAACACCTCTACGGTTCCAAAGTGGTTTCACCAGTTAGGGATGTCATGTAGGAGAATAAGTTCTCCCAAAGAACAGCTCAAGTTAAATAGGGTGTCCAGTGAGACTATGGTGATGATCCCTTTTCACCAACTTTTAATTTCACAAATCCAAGAAATGTCTGCTACTAGTCAGTAAGCCCATACTTGCCAGCTCATACCTGGAATGGAAATTTCCTCAGAAGAAGAGTGATATTTCAAACACTCACATCCAATCTAGCTAGCGCATAGGTGGCTCTGAAGAGCCATATGGCCTTCATTAGAACAGGAGGCAGATGGAAATCAGGAAGAGATTAAAACTCTCTAAAAAGAGCTGAAGTTACAGCACACGGTACGTGGTCATTCATTATCACTGGACATATTGTCTTGACACTTATTGCACACAGAAATGAAAATCCACATAAGACAAGGTAAATTAAATATGGCTTTACTTCCTAATATGCTTTTCAAACACACATCTCACACATCCTAACAGAAATTGACAGAAAAGCTGCATTTTAGAGAAACCTGCCTCTGGCTTTCTTAAAGGGACTGCACCATTAATCTAACTGTGCAGGAGTATGATGCATTAAAGGTGTCCCAGGTTGGACAGTGATGACAGAAGCTTGATAATAATGCTTATCTTACTGCTAAGTAAAGAACAATGCTATACTACATCACCAGCTCTGGGCCAAATCCCAGCCCCTGATGGTGAGATGATGTAACGGTTCGGGCCTGGAATGATACTGGGAAGCTCTACATTAAAAAGGATGCTCTGTAGTAACTCTGTGTGGGGCCTTGCTGCCCCACATGCAAGGGACTTCCTAGAAGAGAGCTGTGCTCTGCATAGACAGGATAATAATGGTTGCTTTGTGAGGGGTGGGTAGTGCTATAGAAATCCAGCCTCTGGCTCATGTCAGATGTTGAATACATTATTCAAGTGCAGCAGAATTATGTGATTACTCAGGAGAACGCCCTTGAAGCAATAAAAAGCTTTGAGGGTGAGGCAGAATCTCTAACACTGATAAAAGTATCACTTTTCCTGCCTCTTCTGTGTGCAATGGTGAAGTGTCACCACATGTTGGCCAGCAGGCAGCTACGCCACCACGGTTCAAGACCTACTGGCCCTTTCTTTCCTAGAAAGTTTTAAGTTATTCAGCTGAAGTGTATAATGGGTGAACTCTCATGAACTCAACCTAGCATTAAAACAGACAAAAGTGGTCATTCTGGCCACCACAAACAAGGGGGGTATCTGTTTGCATAGCAGCCAGGATGAACCTGCAGTCCCCGCTGATGAAACCCTGCCTGGCTTCCACCCGCCTGACTTCACTTGTGAGACGAGTCACGGTTGCATGTGTTGCTCCAAGGCCAAGTTTGAGGCAAGAGATTCCTTCTCTGTCTCCAGTGTTATTTTGGTATATTTTATTTGGCCCAGTATTTGGGAAAACAAGAGGGAGGTTTTCCGTAGGGAGTGGAATGAGGAGGCAGGAAGGGCTACCATATTTCTCCAGACGGAAACTCCTACAGTGTTAGAGTCCAGCGCTGCTGCATGTGTCAACAGATCAAATATGATACAGAAGGCCCTCTGCCAACTCTTTGCTACTGCAGCAGCAAACTGGGGAGGAAAGCAGGATCTCATATCCAGTACCACTGAGCTAGGTTCAGCCTGGGCTGGAGGGGGCTAAAGCAGGAAGAAATTAGTAACCACCTTCTCCTTTCCACACAACACAACATGGGCTGGCCCAGGGCCCCCAGCAGGACATGGCTGGCCTGCAGAGGCTCAGAGGCAGGGCGATCGGGTCTTCTGCTGCATCAGATATGGTATTAGCCACCTCTGTTGTAGGGTTCTTAACATGTGGAGTCCTCATCCCAGTCACTGCCCCTGAAAATGAAGTTGTCTCCAGAGCACCACACTGCACACTGTGCCCCTCCATGCCAACAGGTGTGATTCAGACCAATAGCTGCTGAGGGCAACAGATTGAGCCGTAATTAGCTGCTGTTAGTCATCCTCTTCCCAAGTACGAATGGTATAACATTTGATTATTTCATCACAGTTGGATGTGGGAGGAAGGTAGGCCTGAAAACATTTTCCTGACAGCATACTTCCCAGCTCTTTTAAAACACCTCTCATGTTGACACTCAGCACAGCATTTCAAACAAAATGCTATTTCCTCTTGCAGAGCAGTGAGGAAAAAATGCTGTCACAGATTTTGTAACAAACATTAGGTAAGCAATAACTGTACCCATTGTGCAATCTGGAATCCAGGTAGAAAAACAATCCATAGATGGCTAACAGAGAGGCAGTGTGTGTCTCAACCATCCAAAGATGTGATCTACTTGAAAAGCAGAGAGAAGGGACAAGGTTGAATGTGTTAGTAGGGCAACCTCATGCTGGCAAGTGTGAAGAACAACAAGGCATAGTTTTTAGACTGGAAGTTACTAAGCTGACACTGCTGGAGAAAATGTGGGTTACTTGTGCTCAGCTAAGCTCTTCATGTTCCTTTCTCACGTAAGTGTTCAGTGATCTGCCTTCAGCAATCTTCTGTTCTGATAGAAATCTCATCTACCATGTAGTGTCAAACCCATTATTAAGGTGGTGATGTTTATTCATATTATGAAAACCACGTTCTCTAAATAGAAAAAAATACAGAGGCTTTAGTGAGGGTTTCAATAACAATTTTCCTTTTTCTTTTTCCTTTTCCTTTTGCTTTTCACTTACTGCCTCATTATTTCATCCTCCTCTTGAATTCATAGCGCCTGGAATACCGAACCTCTCTCTGGAGGTCTTTATGTTGGTCTTCTCAAAATCCTGGAGTTACAAGAGCCAGTTTGGTGGGAGGAAACTGTCTAGGGATATGGGACAGACCTCAAGCAAGTATAATGTTCTCAAAATCCACATAATAAATTTCTGAGTGGTAAAAGAGGATTTAACAAGAAAAATTCCCATATATAATAACTTCTGGTTTACTTCTGGAGGGTTTATAGAGAATCAAATGAAAAGTAGTTGGGATTCTAGCATTCCCAACATCATGTGTCTGGCCTAAGAGTGTCCCTTGCACAAGCAGAGCCTGCGTTGTATAGTACAGATTTAGATAAATGCTGCTCATCTGTCTAAGGTCAGCTTCTCTTCTCTTCTCTTCTCTTCTCTTCTCTTCTCTTCTCTTCTCTTCTCTTCTCTTCTCTTCTCTTCTCTTCTCTTCTCTTCTCTTCTCTTCTCTTCTCTTCTCTTCTCTTCTCTTCTCTTCTCTTCTCTTCTCTTCTCTTCTCTTCTCTTCTCTTCTCTTCTCTTCTCTTCTCTTCTCTTCTCTTCTCTTCTCTTCTCTTCTCTTCTCTTCTCTTCTCTTCTCTTCTCTTCTCTTCTCTTCTCTTCTCTTCTCTTCTCTTCTCTTCTCTTCTCTTCTCTTCTCTTCTCTTCTCTTCTCTTCTCTTCTCTTCTCTTCTCTTCTCTTCTCTTCTCTTCTCTTCTCTTCTCTTCTCTTCTCTTCTCTTCTCTTCTCTCTTCTCTCTTCTCTTCTCTTCTCTTCTCTTCTCTTCTCTTCTCTTCTCTTCTCTTCTCTTCTCTTCTCTTCTCTTCTCTTCTCTTCTCTTCTCTTCTCTTCTCTTCTCTTCTCTTCTCTTCTCTTCTCTTCTCTTCTCTTCTCTTCTCAAGATATTTTATTTTTAACAAGCAAACTTGAAAGAAAAAGGAATCTAGACACTAAGCTAAATATATGTTATGCAATTGCTTACTCCAACGTTTAGAGCATATTGTTATCAGCTGGCATTTTTAAAAACTCTGAACCATCCAGCTGAGTGAGCTGAGCTGGTAACAAGCAGATCAGAAACCATGCCATAGTGGTGGTTACTTCTCTCTCCTGCACAAAGACCTCAGCAGCATTGATAAAATGATATGAACAGCTTAATACGTTGGCATAGTGCACAGGTGCTACCAGTTTTACAGGTGCTAAAGAGGGTGTACATCTTGGCTTTGAAACAGGAAGGGTGGATGACCAAGAAAGTGTCCATATTCAGAGTGTAAACTGATGTGTTTTGTTGTTGTTGCTGTTTTAAGCAAATATTTGTAACTATACCACTTACTGACAGTGATGAACTTATTACTCTTACAACCAGGATGATGGATTCAGTTTGCAGAAATAATCAGTTTCACGTTCCAATGTGTCTCTCATTTTATGTGTTTTAATTCAGGAGATTTTGAATGTTGTTTTGGGATTGCCACCGAAATAATGTCAAGTAAAGCACTATCAGCTCTGTTTTACTGCGAGATTATTTCGCATTCAAACATATTCAAACTTTTCCATTTTTCCATTCCACAATTCACTGTGGTAGTTCTAATATTACTTTCTTGTATTACATGAACCCTCTCTGTGGTTTTATGCTTTAAATATTTATAGACTGCTATAATGCCCAAATAATCACATGTCAAGTCCTCAAGAATAATTGTATGTTAAAATTACCTACATTTTAACAGAGCTTTAAGCCCTTGAAGGAGGTAAATGATGGCTTCATTAAGAAATCTTCACAGCACTGTAGCTGTCCTCCTTTTTGATGGCTTTGTGTTAGAACTGACTGGCAATACGTGATACCTCGTGTGAGATATGTTACATACATGGTACAGTGAGGGCACAAAAAATCATATTTGAGGAATAACCATTATTCTTCTTAATTCTTATTCTTCTGTGTCTGACAACATATATCGTTTGAATTTTGGGCAAAGAAACAAAGCATCAACTAGGAATTTTTTACAGTTAAAAAGAAAGCTCTTGCAGATGCTGAGTGCAGAATTTACACAAACTGAGACATTTGTGTGATTTGTGCCTCATGGTGTCTTGGGCCCCAGCCAAAAGTGTAAGCTGCTCAGAGACTGTTTGGTTCCCCTGAGATTACATATTCCCTGTAATGCAAGATGTTTTTAAAAAGTAATTTACTTACTGTGATATTAGGAGTCCTAATGTGTGGATCTATATTTCCTTCTGGGTTGCTTTTTGCTTGAAAATCCTGGCAAACCTCGTAATGAATGTTGTGTAATCTCTGTCACTTGATTGTGGATCTAATTTTAGGTACTGATGTTTGATTTGGAGATTTTTTGTACTTTAGGAGAGATCAGAATGATTTGCATTTCCATGACCTGCATTGTTTTGAATCTTAATTGCTGTCCCTGTAATCACATAATCACTGGGAACCTGATCCTTCAGACACTTACTGTTGTTTGCAATGTAAACTGTCAATGGGACTGTTCATAGGACTAAGTACTGTTTCCCAGCTGAAGTGTTTGCAGATTTGTATCCTGTCTCCAGACACAGTGGAGGGGGTAATGATGGGGGGAGAAGGTGCTGGGAATAAACAACTCATGGTTCCGTTGGAGGCACCAGGAGTAGTTAAACCCTGCATCCCAGGCAGGGTGGCACCGGCTAGAGGAAATGAGCCTGACTCATCAGAAAGCTTTAATAATTTGCCCTTTATACAGACCTTTCTCTGGACAACCTGCCTCCTTAATGTTTATGTAGCTGAAAGTTTTGAAGTTTTGAAGGCTGTGTCTAAAGATACCTGTTTCCTGAGGCTTTGTCCTGTCTACCTAAGGCAGTTGAGGAGTTATCAGAGCAGAAAAACATCGCCCTTACTATAGGCATAGTCTGGTCTTCACTGTGATGTTGGCTTTTATTCCCATAAGGCAAAACCTTTGCATTCCACCTATTGGTGGCAGTAAATAGTTTGTGGAGGGGTGTATGAGAGGAGGAGTTGTTTTCAAAGAAAAAATATGAAATAAAAATATTTTTAAAGGCTGAGGTTTCAGGACTGAAACAGCAGAACCACTGTGTTGATATCAGAGGCAGATGAATTGAACGAGTTGTTTCGGAGAGAAAAACATTGAAATATAGATGTCATATATATGTACGTTAAACACTTCTAAAAATGTGTCACATCTCAAAGATGGTCAAACCATGGAGTTCAGTTCTGCTTCATCTGAGGCTACTTGTTAAGTTCTTGTGTACATCGTTAGCTTGGAGAGGCTGGTGTTTTGTGACGGAGTCATCCACCAGCAATTTGTGACAGTTCTGCCAGGGCTGTCTGTTTTAAGGTAGTATCACATGGATGCAAAGGAAACTGAGAACTTCTCCAGCTTATATTGGTTTTCAAATCCACCCAAATATCCTCTCCAGCAGGATTCTCACCTGGAGCTTTAAGACACCCATCAGCCTCACAAGATCTCTGATAAACACCAGGTAGATTCCCTGGAGCATGTCACTAAGACCAAGTGCAGCAAAAAATCCATCACCGTGTGCGAGTCAGCTGCAGCTCCCTGATTCTCTGCCCAGCCTTGGACACAGATTTGAGCAACATGAGAGCTTCTCTGACCTGTGTCATCTGGCAGTGGTTCCCAAGAGCTTGTTTACACTGGGTATTTTTTCATTAGAATGTAATTACACCACTGAAACTACATGAGCTTGAAAACTTTACATGTGTAACAAAGTTCAAACAGGTAAGGGGCTTTGTTGTAAGTCACATTTAATACCAGCACGGTGTATCACCAATAACCACCCTCGCTACTGACAAAAAGCTGCAGTAGGCCATGCATCGGCTGAAGATTGCCAGCGTTACGTTTCAGGTCTGTGCCTTCACTCCTGATCCCAAGAGCATGCAAGAGGAGCAAGCTGAGTGAGCCTGCGAGTGGTAAGGGCTGTGCACAGAGTGCTGCCATGTGCACAAAACACTGGTGTTTTCACACTGTTGTTTTGCAAGGAGAGAAGTCATCTGAGGAGTTTACTCCAGGTGTATATTGGTCTCTTCAGTCAAATCATCATGTTCCTTTTTTTTTCTGTAGGACTTCTGCCTTAGCCAAGGCTCAATTCTGCAGGGTGCTGAGCCCTGCTGTGAGGCACCAAGTGCTTCTTGTTCTCTGCCATCAGTGGTGCTGGAGGGCAGTCATTATCCTTCAGGAATGTTTGACATCTTTCAGAAATGCTGAGCACCTTACAGTGCTGGGTTAAATAGGACAGAAAGAGGTCACGCTTTGCATTTGGCCCAGAGTATTCGTTTGAAGGACATGAAGAAATTCTTTATGCTAGACTATTAGCCTGCTCTTCCCTTGACTGAGATGAGTAGTGTTTGATTTTTGTACTTTGTTGTAGAGAGGAACAGGATCAGGCCTGCTGGGTGAATGATTGATTTTCATCAGCTTGTGGCTGGTGAACAGCAAGCAAGGCAGGTTGGCCACGCCACAGCATCGTGGGCAGATTCAGTCGCAAACACAGCATCATCATCTTTTTCACACTTTTCTCCACTTACCTTCATCAAAGAGCTCCTCTTCATTAAAGCAGTACCCCTGCTTCCGTGCTTGCTTTAGATGTGTTATGACACTGCTGTGAAGCACAGAATTCCCTAAAGCTTCAGAGAGAAAAAGATAAATGAGACATCCTGAGCCATCACTACAGACAGAAAAAAAGGAGAACACAATGCTGATTTCAGCAAATGGCCACATTTCCACGCTTACTCACTATTAGGCTACCCAACAAACTTTTTATGTAAAGAAATTTTGCAAGAATAGCCACAAAGATGACATAAAGAACAAAATGTGCAGACGTTTTCCACTGGCCCCAGTATGGATGACATTAAATTTGGCCACAGCACCTTTCATTACAGCTTGATGCAGTTTGAAATAGCACATGTATAATAACTGAGTCTCACCTCTGGTAAAACTTCATGTTTGAGGCTTTTTTAATGTCTTTTTACCATGTTCCTGTTGTTTGACTTTTTCTGAAGGGATTACGTTTAGAGAGCATACACAGACAAATAGATATGCTAATAAAATATACAATAGTTGATAAGATATAAACAACAGGGAGCCTGCAGCACAGGCTACAATGAGCTCCAGACTAAAAATGGTTACTAACGTAACTGAAATCTGTACTTTGGTCACTAAAAAACACAGATAACAAACCAGCAATGTATCTGTCAACTGTTTCTCTGACTGATTTACTCTCACGTGGCTGGAATATATTTGTTAACGTAGATCAAGAGAATGGTGAAAGAAGGGATATAAAAAGAGATATGCTTTCTGTTCTAGTAGCTAGGATGAGGGGTGTGAAAGGGAAATGCAGGTTTCCATTTGATGAATAAAAACATGCTCCACACCAGGCTTATGGCAGGGCTGTCAACATTTTCTCAATCATAAGAAACATCACATAAAATCAACATCTCTGAATTGAGTCTTTCTTATGCGGTCTGGCTGCCTCTTTCACTGGTCCTTTAGTTAGAGCTCACTCTGCCCAGGTGTCTTGGTCCTGCCATGTTCTTGTCTTTGCTGCAGAAGTAGCAGACTGCAGGCCAGGAGAGTTCAGGAGAGATGTATATTTCTGAGCCCTATGAGACTGGTATTTCTTGCTCTTTTTTCCAGTTCCCATCTTCTCTGCTTGTTGAGAGACTACCCACGTTCAGAGGTTTTGGCAGGACTCACCATCCAACATCATCTGATGAATCACCTATTACAGAGTCTGAAGAATTAAATCTACCCAGGGATCAGGGAGATGTTTCCAAAGTTCAGAATGAATGATTTCATAATCAATGACCTGACTTCCAGAGCTACTTGAAAGTACAAAATTTCATTAAAGATAAAAGAATAAAAGAAATGGAAGGTTTTAGAATGTTTCCAATTAAAGCTGGCTTTTTCTGGGGGAAAATAAAACAAACCAGATTATCTGGAAAGTTAAATACTCTAATTTCTCAAACATGGAGTCCTGAAACACTTGGTTTCACTAACTTCCAGCATCAGGAAGCACAAATGAACACTGTGGCATAAGCCTAGATTCCAGAAGCATCAAGAAAAAAGAAGAAACTGCTCAAAAAATTTGGCTTGTCACTATTGTTATATGGCACTGGAGCTGCAACGTTGTAATCTGCAATAAAACTGACATGAACAGTTTTCTTTGCAAAGCACTTAGGTTCTGGAATAAAATCACATGCATCAAAATTATGGCATAGCCTTCGGTATTGCATAATGCATTGCATAAGAGAAAATAGAGAATAGCTGTTTCACATTAATACTTTGTCACATGGGCAGGTCGGGAATGCTAACGGTGAATGAAATTTCACTGTAGAAAGTAAAACAGAAAAAAAAAAAGTTTCTGATTCAGTCAACTTCAAAATCACGCTTTGTTCGGAGTAATATTTTAAACTATTACTGATCCAAGCACGATGACAGTAACTAAAAGAGGCTTGATAGGAGGAGGATATTTTTACTATGTCAAGTGTCAGCCCTTTGGATTTAATCAAAAGATCTTTTAAGTCTCTTTGCCTGTAATTTCTCAAGTACAGTCAGACTCCTTATTTCAGTGTATTTTTCTTACAGCAACAGGAGAAAAGGACATTTTTAATTGGCTGAGGACCTCTGGCATTAAAACTATTTTAATTACTTGTTTCTAAACATAGAATACAAATAGAATTTACTTAATGCTTTATTAAATCTTGCTGCAATACTGAAATTTTCCATTTAGCCTAAACACATTTTTACAGACTAAAAAAGACAAAATAAAATTGAAGGGCAAGGAACCCCACGCTCTTTATTATATTCATCTTTTTTTAGGTTGACAAAATTAAAGCAACACCCACATAAAATTTAGTTGCCAAAATCATTCCACTTCGTTCTGTGAGTCAAAGAAGGCAAAATACATCATTCCCACCTCCAGGTCAGCTGCTCAACCATTTATTTTTTATTTTTTTAATTTTTGCCCGAGGGTGACTGCTATACCCATCTCTGCCCAGAAGAGGAGCCAGTGAGAAGAGCTGGGTGTTAGGGACCTCGCTGAACACGTTGTGCCCAGACGCCTAACCTTACCGAATTTCAAGAGCACTAAGGAATGTGCTGCATCAGACACTGGGGAGGTGCTTTTTTGCATAATTACCACAATTTTCTGGTAGGAGGCTGCCTCAGGCCTCCTGTGGCTATGCACTGTAGGGCTTCAGGTCTCGTCTACAAAGATTTCGCTTAATGAACTAAGAGAAAATATATTTAAGAACAATGGGTGTAAAGCACTTGGGTAAGAGAGGGGCTGCACGCAAGGTCACATTTAAACCACTCGTGTAGACCGCAGGGAGGTGGTTCCCCCGCTGCAGCCCAAGCACCTTTTTCAGTGGATCATACGGTAGGTATGTGGCTGGGCACAGGCCTGGGAGCTGCCTGCCGAAGATGACTGATACTGCAAGTGGAATTCACCTAAGAAAGCTGTAGGCTTGCACCACAAGGCATGATTTATCACTGTGTTATTTTAGGTGTATGCTCATTAAGTTACAACAGGCATCAGGCTGGAGTGAGGTCTGCTGTGTACTCCTGAATTTGCCACTTATCCCACCCAAAGTGTTTGCAAAAACGTAGCAGGCAGGGGAGGAAAGCAGACCTCTGCTTGAATGTAGCTCCAGAAGGCAACAGCAGCAGTGAGGATAGGGTGGCATGGACCAGGGTGGATAATGGGGCCTTGGCTACAAACCCTTGCTGGAGTCCCACTGCTATGCCCCACTGCCCTTAATAGTGCAAAGCTTCCATGGATGTGCCTGCTGACACTACAAATAAATCTTCATTCCATGATGAAGAGATACACAAATACCTGTAGGCAAGTGTTGAGTGAACCTGACCCCTGCTTGATATTAAAGATGTTAATGGCCAATTGTTGGAACTGGCAGGGCAGTGAAGATACAGCAGATTGAGTTATGAGTTAATCAGTTTTGATCCGGTCACTCTTTGCTGCTAATCAAATCATGCTGTTTAGTTCAGCTTTGTTTTGGAGAGTATCTACTCACTTGTGCCAACGCAGTTCTACTGGAGCACAAAGAATATACTAACTCAGATCAGCTTTTGCAGCGAAGGCAAGCTCTAGAATGCTTACACAGTGCAGAAGTCTTTGCTGAAGAGTTGTACAACAAAGTACGTTTTGTCCTCTTTGTGAAGACTGTATCATTATTTTGTTTCCTGTTACAAAGAGTAGCTGATACAGGGAAAACAGCAATCTTCCAATTAGTGTGGAGTACTGCATTTTTTGGGTGAGGAGTACAAGCATATGAGAATTGCTTTGGTTGGTATTTTGTGACTGGGGGCTTGCGGGGCTCTGTAGGGGCTGTTTGTGTTGTGCTGTGCAGGATGAGTTCAAGCCTCACACCAGCCACACAATGCACAACTTCCTCTAAACTGCTGTTTTAGAAGTAACATTTTTTTTTTTTTAAGTTATTTGAAGTGCCAGAGTGTCTCCTGGGAACATATTATTTTCATTGGGAGATTTCCTAACATTTTATTTCTTAACGTATTTTTAAATTATGGTTGCCTAAAAGGCATGGTACCAAATCATTCACGCCTTCTCCAGTACATTCCCAGTGTCTTCAAGTGGCTGTTCTCGTAAGAAGGAAAGTGCTTGGTTTTGGTACATGACTACGAAAGCGGAACATGATATAAATAAGTAGATGACTCGAGTGTACCCAGGCTTTTTTAACCTGACAGTTCCTGATTTGTGTCAGCATTCACGTGGGCTCTTCCTGCTCGTCTGACTGTTGTACATCCTTTATGCCACTATAGCTGCCAAAGCCTTGACTCAAATGATCATTTTGAGGGCAAAGTCTGCAAATGCTGTCTCTTTCAGATAATTGTGAGCACAGTTTACATGCCGGTTATTTGCATTTTAGGTTACCTGGCCAATTGATGCATGCGCGGGTGATGTAAACCGAGATTAAAAAAGGGCCCAAAATAGACTACGTTGTGCATACGTGGTGCGTGCACCTAAGGGGGTTATCTTTGCTCGAAATTTCGAAGTGGGGAGGCGGTGTGAAGCCGAACACCTCATGCTCCCAAGGCTTGTTCTGTGGTGCCCATGGCTGGCCGCCATTCTTGTGGCATCTGGTCCGCGGTGGTGCCACCACCCGCTCCCACCCAGCGTGGTGAGCGCTGCCCTTGCGTGAAGGAGGGCGAGCTGTGAGCCGCTCCCTCCCCCTGCTGACAAAGGGATTCCCCCCAAAAAAACAAAAAAAAAAACCCTTGGGGCCTTCGAGGCGCAACCCCCGCACAAAAAAAACTACAACTCCCATGAAGCTCCGCGCGCGGCCAGCGCCGCCATCTCCCCTCTCACCCTCCGCTGCAGGGAAGGAGCGGGACGGGCGCGGAAGGGGGCGTGCGGCGCTGCGCTCCCCCCCCCTCCCCTCCGTCCCTCCCCTGCCGCCCCGCCCCCCCCGCCGTGTGTCGGTTCCGGGCGCCCGCCGCCATTTAGCGCCCAGACGGCCCCGGGGCAGCTCCGCTCCGCGCCCCGCCGCCTCTCGGCTCGGCTCGGCTCGGGGCTCACCTGCGGCGGCCGGGCGGCTCTGCGCTGAGGGCGGCGGCAGGGCCAGGAGGAGGAGGAGGAGGAGGAGGAGGAGAGCGGGAGGGCTCCGGGCCCGGCTCCGGGCTCGGCTCGGGGCTCCCCGCGAGGCCGCCGCCGTTGTGGGAGCGCGGCCTGGCGCGGGCGGAGGCTGCGGAGCGGCGGGCGGAGGCCGCGGCCGCCATGGGCGCCGCTGCGAGGCGGGGCTGAGCCCCGCGGCTCGGGGTTTTTGTGGTTTTTTGTTTTTTTTTTTCCACCCTCCCTCACCCCCCTTTTTCCGTCGCCGCCGCTCCCGGTGCCCCATGTCGGCCCCGCTGCCCGGCGCCCCGCCGCACGATGGATGCCGGCGCTGAGCGGGGCCGCACCCCGCCGCCTCCCAGCCCCGCCGTGAGGAGCCCCCGGGGCCCTCCTCCTCCTCCTCTTCCTCCTCCTCTCCCCTCGCAGCTCCCTCGGCGGCGGCCCGGCCCGCCCGCCGCTCGCTGAGCGGCCTCGGCCCCTCTCCCCCTTCCCCCCTTCTCCCCCTTCGTGCCCCCTTCTCGGCCATGTCGGGGGGCGCCGCCGAGAGCGGCCCCCCGGCCCCCCGCTTCCTGGCGCCGCCGCCGCCGCCGCCCAAGAACGGCTCCAGCTCGGACAGCTCCGTCGGGGAGAAGCTGGGAGCCGCCGAGCACGGAGCCCCCGGAGCCGGCGGGGCCGGCGGCGGCGGAGCGGGGAGCGGAGGCCGGAGCGAGGAGTACCGGCGGCGCCGCCACACCATGGACAAGGACAGCCGGGGGGCGGCCGCCACCGAGCACCGCTTCTTCCGCCGGAGCGTCATCTGCGACTCCAACGCCACGGCCTTGGAGCTGCCCAGCCTGCAGCCCGCCGCCCCCTCGGCCCCGGTGTCGGGAGGCAGCGCCGCTCCCTCCGTGTCGCCCCCCGAGTGCGCCGGCCGGACCTCCGGCATCGCCGCCGCCGCCGCCCAGGCCGCCTCGCTGCTGCAGCAGCAGCAGCCGCCGCCCGCCCCGCTCCCCGGGGAAGGACAGTGCCCTCAGGAGCCCCCCGCCGCCAAGGATGCCGCCCCGCTGCTGCCCAAAGAGGAGGAGGACGAGGCCGCCTCGCTGCCCCCCAGCAGCGCCGCCGGCAGCGCCTCGGCTGCCAGCCGCGAGTTCGAGGAGCGGAGGACGCAGCAGGAGGACATCGAGGAGCTGGAGACCAAGGCGGTGGGCATCTCCCCCGACGGCCGCTTCCTCAAGTTCGACATCGAGATCGGAAGAGGCTCTTTCAAGACCGTGTACAAAGGGCTGGATACGGACACCACTGTGGAAGTCGCCTGGTGCGAGCTACAGGTAACGTAAATAAAAATTCGGCATCGCCAAAGCATGCTCCGTCTCCCAGGTGCTCGGCTGCATGCTTGACAACGACAAAACCCATTGATTTTTGAGGTCTGCTTGACTTAGGCGGGGAGCTGCAGACCTCAGCTGAGCCTCTCCTGTGGAAGAAAGGTGGTGCAGCCTTTCCTCAGAGTCTGAATAATTTGTTTAGCTTTTTACCTTCAGAAAAGACATTGCAAGATGTTATAAGAAATACAATTCTATTTTACACCTACAAAATAAAACTGGGAGGATCGTAGAAATACTTGCACATAGCGTCAGGGAGGCAGAAGAAAAATGTGTCTGTTGCAATGTAAAGAAATGTCAACTTGAGCTCGAATTAATTTTTCACAATTTCTTTAGGTGCTTTTCTTAGGAAAAATATTAACGTGTAAATTTCACAGATACCTAATGTGCCTGTGGCAGGGGATCCTTGTAGGAGGTAACCTTAGGATATACCCAAAGTCATGTAGTTCATCACCTTTAGTTTTGCAAGTTACTGTTTCATTCTAAGATGTAGGGTTCTTGCTCAATACAGGTACAAGGAGGAAAATAATCATCTCTTTTCTGAAGCTTTGCAAAACCTGAAGTTTAAGGTTTGCAAGTGACTAGTGGATTAAACTGAGTAAGAAACTGTTCTTCTACCAAGTTTCTAGCCAGAGCAGAGCCAGCGTTCTGCAGAAGCCCAGCCTGATGATGACAAGAACACCCTTATTTCGTGCGAGTCAGAGCTTGTGTAACTGAGAGGCAGGTTGCTGTGCAACAACCTTAAAAGAAGTGGGAAGAGCTGGAGTACCAGGAACAACTACCTGGTGCAGTATTTGGCTTTCAAAGCCTCAGTGTTAAATTAAAAGGATAGCACTTGTTTTTAGGGTTGCTTCAGTGCAATCTATAGGGAGACTCATGTAATGTGGCCTTAGTATTGTGTGTGTTCTCATGCAATTTAGGGCAGACAAAAGAGCATTGGGTCAAAATCCCAGGATGTTCTGAGGAGGCTCTAAGCAGGTAGCTCAGTGGGGTAAAGTGTGGTACTAGGCCAAAACTTTGTTACCCTCAAAAGCAATTCTGTGTCTGTTCCAGTGAAACAGACAGAATATATTAAAAGATCTCTCAGTTTGTATTGATACTTGCTTTTGGATGATTGCTCAAGCATTTCAGCAGTACCTTGGTTGATTATTATATTATTGCCCTTATTTCCACAGTCAGTGAGTGTAGAATCAACTTCAGTTTTCTTTGAGATCCTTCGGCATGCACTTTTCCTACATGCTAGTTATGTTCTTGCTGTGGTGGTCCTTTGAGCGTTAATTTTAAATAAAAAGTGCTGGGCTCTGCTTAAGCTTTTCATATGCAGTTTGACCTGAGAGGAGATTAGTAATCCACCAAAATGATATGACTTTTATTTGAAATCATAATCTTTGCAGTTCTGGAGTTCTGTGACTTTAACCCCTGGGTCTGTTTTCATCTTTACAGTGTACTTACTGATCAGAAACTAATGTCAGCTTGGCATCAGTCGCTTTCAACTAACACTACCTCTGAAGTGTCCTAGGCATCTTCAGTACTATGCAAGCATTGCCTAAAGAAGCACCTTCTTTGAAGTAACTTAATAAAGAAGTTTGTTTTTAGGGACTGTGTAGCAGAGCTTTCAGCTGATTGAAGAAATGAATAATTTAAGTGACAGTGAGGCTGCAAAAAGCTCGAATGAAAATGTTTCTAGGGGGGAAATATTTGGTGTTTTGCTTGGAGACTAAGTATTTAGAGTACCTTCTGGCTTAAGTTACTTTAAAGGCAGTAGCTTTTCTCTCATAAGGAGAGTGCATACAAAATGCCTCTTTGAAACATGAATACAAGTTTTATAGCTGTTAAAGTGTTTGCCAGAGGAGCTAGACTGTACAGTTAGTAGAATATTTTAAGATAAAGTCCTTAGAATATTTTAAGATAAAGTCCTGTTTTATTGTTTGCATCTAGAAATAAAAGGAGGAACTTGGGAGTTGTTGGTGTGATGGGTACATCCTCTTCTTTTTATCTAGGAAAACTGTAACTGTTGACAGGGTGGTGAAATGCCTTATGCATGACTTGTATCAAAATAAAATCTAGATTCACAAAAATAGACAAACTTAAATGTCATACTGGCTTTCCAGAATGCCGTGGCTCAAGGATGGGTGAGCCTTCAAAGCCTGTTTATTTTATGTTGGAAAAGTGAATTGCTTTCTTTGAATGACTCTTCCATGCTATATTCTAGCAGCCATAACTGACTTGTGCTTATTTTTAATTGCCTTGAAGTGTGTTCTTTACCAATAAAGCATCTTTTCTTACCAGTGTTTATGCTAGTGAGCATAGGCATCCGTAGGCATCCCACCTCTCCAGAGCCTTCTACAGTACAACTGCAGCGCTGCCAGGATGAGGCTGCTTGGCAGGATTATGCAGGTTGTTTTCTCTCTCTGGGCTTGCCCAAAGTTGATAGAGGTATATCAGAGTTCTCTGGAAGTATGTTCTTTTCAGGCTTTTCTAGCACACCTTGACTGCTTCAGTTTCTTTAAGTTCTCTGCTGTGTGGAAGGCAGGAATATGCCAGCTGCTTTCAGTTCAGGTGAATTAGTGTTTAAATATTGGAGCAAAGCTTGTAGTAGGAACCTTGTGGATCAAGGACAGCATGAAACAGTTTGTAGTGGTCTCTGGCAGAATGACTTCATAATGATGGACAATGTAACTGGATCTAATTTTTGTGTATGTGTTCTCTAGAGATAAAGGATAAAACCAAAGAACGTCAATATCCATCTCTCCAAAGAGGAGTTTGGGTGCTGTTTACCAAATGCAGCTCAGGTTCCCAAGCTGGTGGTGATTCCCTGGAATATATTGCTGCATATCCAAAAGCAGGCTTTTCAGTGGCACTCTAATGCCCCTTATGCTTGATGTACTGAACTGTGGTGGAAATGGCGGAGAATGAACTTCTGGGGTTACCTTTATGCCTTCAGCATGGGAAGTCCTGGCCAAGGCTTAATTTTCCTCCATCTGAGGAAGATGGGAAGGCTTGGTTTGAGGGAATTAAGTATTTCAAGGTTGCTCATAGATGTCTAATAAAATTCTAAGGAAGGTATGACTGATAGACAATCCTAGTTTAAATTTAGCTGTCTATATTAGCAGATTGTATTTAAACCCAGTTTAAATATTGGATGCAGATATTCAAATTTGAAATACAGCCCTGCATGGAGCAGAGCATGGCGGAGCTGTGAAGAGCTCAGCAGGAACTGCTTAGGGCCAGTGCTCAGCTTCAGTTGCTGCAAGGAAAACTTGAAGGCTCACACTGAATTAACATACTTTTATTCCCATTGTATATGTTCATCTTGGCTCTAGTTATTCTGAGTCAAGTGTGCCTCCTACTGTTGTCATTAGCACATCTCATAAATTTAGTGAAGTAGTGGTTAAGATTCCTGCTTTAATGGTCTTTAAGTAGGCAGAAGCAGGCAAAAGTGCTTATTGCCACTGTTCCCATTTAATTTAAAACCTCTTCCTGTACAATCGTGTTGCTCTTTAGTCTTTAAAAAGTTACACTTCTGAGCAGTGAGCCACCTTATACCTCTATGCAGCTCAGGTAATATGGCTAAAATGTGCTGCCTCTTCCTGTTGTATTATCTGTGTTAAGTAATAGGCTTATGCCAAAGGTGGTAGTCATGTAGCTGACCGTAAAAGTCAAATCTTAGGTGTAATGTGTCATTCTCTGAGTCTCTATTTCAGTTTGAGTCAGTTTTAAACTAAAGGTGGTCACCTAACCTCTGGTTCACAGCAATACAGGCCGGTCCAGTCACTGGCTGGACTGCAAAACTTCGTGCAGAATTACTGCGCTGGGTGCTGTCAATCAAATACTTAACTCTTAAGTATGGGAGGAGAATTGAGCTCTTCTGTGAATTGTGTATTTGTCAGGGATTTGAAGTCTTGCCTTCTTTCATTTGGACAGTATTTCCTTTTAAAGGAAGCATGATCTAGAAATTGTTCCTAGAATGGTATTTACCTTAGTTGAAAACACTGCTGGTAAACTGCATGTGTAGAACTGCACTGCTTGTCTGGTAAGTGCTGTATCACTCCTGTCCCTTGTATTCATGAACTGGTGCCTGACCAGCCTTCCCTTCCTCGAGAGGAAATACATCTTGCTAATGTCTCTGCCATTCCTACTCCATCATCAGAGCAGCATTAGTCAGGTTGCTGTGCTTAATGCTGGGTGCCTGAGCTGCTGGGGGGGAAAGGAGGCCGAGTGCTGGCTGCCTTAGGCAAGGCAGAGCTGCTGAAGCTAGGCAGTGAGTTTGAAAGGTGAATGGTACAAGGAGTTATGTTGTGCTAGATACACTTTGAAGGGAAGCCAAGTGTGAATTTGGTTACCTTTAGTTATGAATCTTCTGGGTAATTAACTAGTGGAGGGTACAAGAAGCACAATTCTGTTGCAGACTGTAAGTTACAGATTGAGCATTGTGTATGAGATGTCCTGGCTTACCAGTGGAGTTTTCCATAGGCAATAGCTATGAAAACCAGTTGAGAACAAACATAGCTGAATGTGAACCGTGAGATTCTTAGTGCAGTCTGGTAGGAATGATAATGCAGCTGCTCGTTGCCATTTATTACAGGAAGTAGTGAGGTGCTGAATAATATTTCCATATGTCAGATTTTTTTGACTGTAGCGACATGCAAAAGTTAACTTAAGCTCAAAATACAGGAAGTTGCTTAGATATGAGGTACATCTTCACTTCTAGTGACACTTTAGTTTTAATTCTACCCGTTTTTATTTCTTAGTTACAGCTATACTTAGAAGTGAGTTTTATTTGCGCAGACAATGACGGAATATAGCCTCTGTCCTCAGGAGGCTCCACTTGACTGCAGGCTCACCATGAGAAGTATCAGCCTACTGATAGTATAATTCTTAAAAAAAAAAAAAAAAAATTAAAAAAAAATCTTTGCTTTCTCAACTGGTTGAGCTGGGAATGTTTCAGAAGCTGCATGTTTGTCTGACAACCAAAAAAGGTCTTGTATCACATAACTGTGGCATCCTGTAGTCTTTTTTTTTTTTTTTTTAAGCTGGTTGCATGTTGCTCACTGGCCAGCCTGACTGCAGAGATGCGAGCTGTGATGCACATGTAGCTACATTAAAACAAAATGGAAAATGAGATCAAAACCTCTGTGCAGTGAGAGGAAGCTGAGAAGTGTGAACCTGGAAGTCATCTGACTGTTAACATGCTACTAGGAAACAACTACATTCTGCTTGTGGAGGAATAGTCAACAGCCTGAAATAAATATGCATTCCTTGACAATTGTAACTGTGCTTTAGTTCTGAATATTTTGTATTTTATGGAACTGTTACTGAAACAGTTCAAACTTGAATCTAATCCAGTATTGTGACTCCTCTTCCTACCCTGTACTTCTAATCAGTGTTTAAAATACTCCAGTGGTCTGTGAGCATAACTGTTCTATGCTTCTGTTACAGTCATTGTAATGTATCCCGTTCATTACTACTTGTGCTGGATGTGTGATTGTTGTAAATATTCATAAATGAAGGTACATGACAATTCCTGTGAATATCATTGGGGCTTTGCAGAGCTAAGAAGAAAGGAGCTAATAAAGTCCAAACCACTGAAAGCAAAACTATGACACTTTCAGGTTATGCTGGATTTCATTAAGCCTGCACATTTAGAGAGCTTGAAGTCTTCTGCAATCAACTCTAAATTTATTTGCAGCTGTTTTTCCCTGTTGTGGCACAGAACAAGTTACTGGTACTTGCTGCCTTCAGGTCTCAGATTTGAAAACTCCTCCTTTAGCTAAAGAACAAAACCAGCCATATTCCTGAGTGTTTGTGCTGTAATTGATACAATTGACAAGTTGATAAATGACATGGGAAAGGAGCCAGACTAATTACCTGCAGAAATCTAAACAGTGGACAGACTCCTTCAGACTTCACAAAGGTGACCCTGAAAAGAGAGAAGGGAGCTTTAAAGTGCATTCTGGAGCTGCAGCTGTTAGGAGACCTCTACTTAGGAAAATAATCTTACCTCAAAGGGATATCACTTTTAGGGGATGGCTGTGGTTCAATTTATTGCTGGCTGCTTGCGAGACAATAACTACAACCAGCTATGTACCTTCTGAAAAATGCAGTGTTTCTTAGGGAAACATCATGTTTGTCAGTTCATGAGCGTTGGAGAGCTGTGGAACTAATGCTCTTAAAGGAGATTTGTTTTGGGCTGCTGTGGCTTAAAATAAAAACTTGGCTCTGTAACTAATTTTTTGAGGGCTAAAGGGAAAATATTGGGACCATAATCCATCTTTGAAAGTGGGGAGGGAACCTGCTAAAGCTCCCTGGAGACATCCTGTGTAGGGTCCTTTGAGAGCTGTCTAGCAGAGTAATAAATAAAACAAGCAGTAACAGATCTGGTTGTCTCCATGGATGCAGTGCCTGGTGCAGCGCAGCTTCAGTACTTCTTGGTTAGTAACTTCCCTCAGGGCCACATGTCCTCTTTCTCATTTTGTTGTTTTGTTTCATACCAGCGGCTTGTTAAACAGCACAGCTCCAGCTGTTACCCGGCTTCTCCATGCTGGATGTGACAAAGCCTGTGCTAAGCAGGGGCAGCCGTGATGCTTCCTGTCATGCACATCTTCAGAAACTTTCACATCCTGTAGAGACTAGCAACTTTTCAGAGATTACTAACTATTTCTCCTGAATCACAACTGAGTTGAAATAAAAGCCGAGTACTTTTCTGTTCCGCTCCTCAGGTTCACATTTTTAAGCTTGTCTTGATCTGGAGGACTATAAACTGTTGAAAAAGGGAAATGCAGACATAATGGCTGTAATGTTTGGGCTTTAAGAGGAATAATAAATGCCATGCAAGTTTGCAGCTGGGCATAAGACTTTCTCTTGGCAGAGCATGTGCTTTTTTAATAGCAGATGGTACTGAGTTACTATTCTTGACTCTTAAACTTTAAATAACGATTCCATGGTTTTAACTTGATCATGATGTGCATGTACAATGTCTGGAAGAACATTCCTGCAGTGTATTTAATACACAATTCCTCCTCTAAATAGCAGGATTTATTGTGCT